>NC_053143.1:33094508-33694508 GCF_016808335.1 Panicum virgatum | reverse complement strand
AGCCGGCGTGGGAATTTAGGAGGAGAGAGGAAATAAAATTCTAACAAGAGCTTATATATTTGAGGTTTGGGGTCCACTTATTAGTTATTGAAGTGATTATCACTGGTTTATGGGTGCGGATATTATTTTCCCATACTCGTGAGCAGTATCCATTGGGTTTAGAATTGTGCCCATGCCCATGCCCGTGCCCGTGCCTGTGTGCACAAATTTAGATCCGTTGCCATCTCTAGGGAGAAGCAAGCAATTGGTAGGATAATTTAGCTAAATTGGAGTTCCATTCAATTTTATGGTGGCGGTACTCAATTACGTGTTATAAATATGTACTTTAGATTACAATAAAAAATCACCTTTTGAATTTTTAATACTTTAGGCAAGTTTTGAAAAGACTAAGATGCCCCTAGTACCATTAGGAGCTATTGTGGTTACCTAGATTGTTGCCCTCAAGCATTTAAAAGACTTTTCCACAATAAAGCTATAATACACTACAAGACCAAAACATGGAAGTACGGTCCACAAGAAATCTTCAATCGCACATAGTTTCAATGTCATATGTCTACACGTTTCATCCATCACCTCCAACCATAAAACCCGGAAAATAAAATGGTAGACTAAAATAACTAGATGAGATAAACTCTTATCAGATGGCAAGGGAGAAAGCACACTTGTAAAGGTTAAAGGAGCATCCTAGTCAGTGACAACGAATATTTGTTTGTTTGTGTCATCAATCACAACAAATTCTGTTGCTTCCAGAAGGAAAAGCAAAAAGGGCTTGAATAATGATGATTAGAGAGATAGAGTGGTAAAGTCAGTTTGAGTCTCCCTCACTGTATCCCTTCTCTGGGTTCGGACACTGCAAATACTGCTTTTAGGAATAATACAAGTCTTTGTTATCGTGTAAGTAATGCCTTGAAAAGGCTTGAAAAGGGAATAAATTGATGATCCTATATCTAAAACTTTTCTCAACAGATGGTATATCACCCACAGAAGCAATAAAAATAAATAATGGCTGGGGATTTTATAATCGTCCATATATGTAAATATTGTGGTGTACTGGTTCTAACCTTTTTTCTTGGTGATTAAAATAAAAACCTAGCAATCACATTTATGATCTTCAAGAGTTTCCTATTGATATTTTATTTTTTATGCCACTGTATTGTTAAAAATATGCGTATATTTTATTCCACTACGTTCAGTTAACTTAGTTTCATTTCTTCTTTCTACAAAAAGGAGGAGCGAGTTTCGGCTAAGCTAAGTATTTAGTAATAAAACAACTAGCATGTCTCGCCACATCATTGAAACAACCAAAACATACACCTCACGTCACCATATACTTCCACAATAACGCCAGCGGCAAACATGGAAGTAAGGTCCACAAGAAATCTTCAATCCCACCTAGTTTGCACGTTTTATGCATCAGCTCCCTCATAAAACACGGAAAATAAAAGGTAGACTAAAGTAACTAGATGGGGACAAACTCTTTTTGACATGTAAAGGTAGAAGGAACAACAATCCTAGTCATTGACACAACTATTTGTTTGCTTGTCATAATAAAACAAATTAATTCTGTTGGTTCCTGATGGAAAGGCAAAAAAAAAGTTTTTGAATAATGTTTGTTAGAGGTAGAGTGGAGAATTCAGTTTGAGTCTTCCTCACTGTATCCATTCTCCAGGTTGGGACCACGCAAATAAACATTTCTTTAAAGTATACAAGTGGTGTTACAGTACAACTGTATAAGTAAAGGTTTTTTTACAAGATAAGTAAAGGTTTTTTTACAAGATAAGTAAAGGCTTGAAAGCAGAATAAATGATTACTTGTATTTATTACTTCTCTCAACACAGATGGTATTACACCCAAGCAAGAATCCAAAGTATATAAAGTGCATGATGGTTTTATAATTTATGCAATTTAAGGTTTAACTCGTGCATGTTTCACTTGGTGATTGAAATAGAAACAGAACGAACGCAGTTATGAACTTCAAGATATGATTTTTATTGATTTTTCTAAATTTTCATGACAGTATATAGTTCAAGGTTCAAGTTATGCAAAAAATTCATTCCAGCCATGTGATGTCTTACGTTCCGGGCAGGTGCTTCAAATATAGAAATATGATTAGAATCCTAGTTTTATGCAAATGACAAAGACAAACATCAAATCTTAATATTCCATGTCAAATAATCTTGTCCTGTATGGCCCGCCAAATAGGGATCGATATGGACGTCAGAAAATTTGAATTATTTGAACTCGTATCCACTAAAGCATCAATATGGATATCTGCATTAATTTGTATCCGATTTTCGTATGTATACTAAAATGGATGTATGTGGCTTCATTTTTTATTTTCCCTCTATCGGAATCCATACTTGTATTCCAAAAATATAGAATATCCTATATGATCAGTATCCGTGAAGAATAAAGTATCAAGTGAAACCCTCTAAAACTTATCTCTATATATGACTATAGTTACAATGACAAATGATACTAATTTTAATAATACCAATGTTGCAAACCATATGAACTTTTCAAAGACATCTGTATGACAAATGGCTAAAAAATCCCCTCGCCTGCATACACGCCAAAGCACATGGAAATAGGTCCCGGCTCACCCCGGCCCACTCTCACACGGGTTACGGTATGGGTTACGGCGCCCCTGTGTAAGGGTGGGGCAGGGGTTCGGGGGTTTTCTCGACCTGCGTGAGAGGTCTTCTTCTTACGTTAATGCCCGGGGGGCGGCTTGCCCCTCGTAGGTCGAGTTTTTTTTATCTATATGGATAATGCCGAATGATATTAATTTTGGTATCATTAATGTTATAAATAGATTAAAGTTTAGTTAATTTTAATATGGCTTATCATATTAATTTTATGTACTTTAGTTTATAAATGTTTTGATGAAAATATTTTATACTTATTTATTTAAACTAAATTATTGAAATAATTATTGATAAATATGTTATTCTTGGTCAGCTACCTTTGTGTATCTTTGTTCTATACTCATGCTTTGCCACCTTAATGATGTTGTTACACTAAAATCATCAATAGAAAAAACTATAGTTGTTATCTTCTGAATTAAGTAAATATTTGGATGTGAATGCGAACCCATATTAGAATTAATATGGTAAATAGCGCTACCTGAATTAGATTTCTTGTGTATTCAATCCAAATCCATCCCCAGCCAAACCACCATGACAATGTGTGGGCACGACTAAAATGGTGGACTGAACGCAGACATGTAGGATGTGCACTGCATTACAGTCATACACTCATACTACAGCACATGAAGGATCCCTTGAGCATTTGGAAACATCTTCATCATTGCTATCGCTGGTTAGCAATCTAGCCACCCAGAACGACATAGCTAGTAGGCTACTTATTTGAACACGGAGAACCAGATAACATAGAGCCCAAACAAGGGGCTCCAAGAATCTATCAAGCCTAGTGGTTGAATAATTTACCTTCCACATCTTGAAGTGCACGTGCACGCTATGTATCAACTTCAACCAAGAGGTTGAAGAAGCTGCATTAAATGTGCAAATGTCATTTGTCAACATGGGAAAATAAACCCAGCTATGATGTATATCCATTGTCGACACTGATATGGTGTAGAGAAAAACTAGGAGCGTGAGACAACTCTCTTTCTAAGAAACTCAACTAAATAATCCATATCTCGAGGAGCAAGCAACGTAATCACATTGAAAAGACACCAAGAAGGAAAATTGAAATGATCACCTTGTTTTTCTCTCATCTTTGTTAGTTGTATCTAGTTACATACATTCTCAAAAGCAAACACATGAGGATTATAGCCTAGCAAAAGAAACAATGTACAAAAAATGCTAGCAACCTTATCTACGATGAACCTCCCAAAACATTGTGCGGCCCACTTGGCGAATCAAGAAAGCATGCACATGTCTCCATTAGATACAAAATTAAAAACCAATTTACATCAAAGCAATCCAATCACACTATCGGTGATGGGCCTTGGGCCATGGAAAAATCAGGATCATTGGACAACATGACCGGAACGCAGGGCCGGCTCTAGGATTCTGAGTGTCCCCCGAGCGAGCCACGCTTTAGGGCCCCTTATGTTAAATAATTTTTTTAACATGATAAAATAGATAATAATACTAATATTATATATAATTTTTGAAGAACAATGTCTATAATACAAACCAAAAGAGTAGAAAATAAAACGAGTATGATTACCTCAAATAATAGCTAAACCCCATGACTTCATCAACAATATTTCAGTCCTTCACAAAAAAGCTCCTTCGTGCATTTTTTGATGCAAAATCATTAAGAATCGTATCTAGATCAATGTTGTCCAAGATATCTGATCACCTGACAATTGTTTCTTCGGCAACATCTAAGACCTAGTTAGAAAGCAAGGCATGGTCACTAACTCGCTACCTCGCTGGAATTGGAAAGAACTAAATATCTAAGACACTAGATAAAGTATATTTAATAGGAATTACCAATCAACAATCAGGAAGAAAGGAACACTGACGTGGTGACGGGAGCACCGAGCAAGCGAGCATAGGACCGGGCAGGGGCGCAGGACCTTGCAGGTTGCAGGCACAACAGGGTGACGACGATCAGGGGTAGGAGCCAGGTGCAGGACCCTCATCTCGCACAGTCGCACGACGACTGCCTAGCATGCTGACCTGCTCAGGTAGGATACTGTATATTAGTTGTTGGGCCCCCCTCCTCCGTGGGCCCCCGGCGGTCGCCTCCGCTGCATGGACCAAGAACCGGCCCTGCTGGAACGAAGCCCCCAGAGTGGACACCAACCGAGGCCTTCCTGGGGTCAACTAGAAAGAGTCACCACTCTAGCTATTAGGAAGCAGGCCCTCATCATAGGTCGGGGAGAAGGGGCCAAGGGCATCATACAAGGAGAAAGGAGTCGGGGCCCTACTAGCCAGGAAGTAGCTAGGGCCTCCATAAGTTGGGAGCTTCCAAACACATGAGGATTATAGCCTAGTAAAAGAAACAATGTATAATAAATTCTAGCGGCCTTAACTACACAGGCCCTCCCAAAACAATGGGCGGCCCACATAGAGTATCAAGAAAGCATGCACATGTTTCCATTAGATACAAAATTAGAAACCAATTTACATGAATTCAATCCAATCACACTATCGGTGGCGGGCCTTGGGCAATGGAAAAATCAGGATCATTAGACGACATGACTAGAACGGATCCCCAGAAATAGACACCAACCAAAGGGCTTTCCTGGGCTATGCCTTTAAGGCAACTAGAAAGTGGCACCACTATAGCGGCTATTAGAAAGCAGGCCCTCATCGCAGGCCAGGGAGAAGGGGCTGGGGGTCTGCTAGGAGAATGGGCCATGGGCCTGCTAGTTGGGGAGTAGCTGGAGCCTCTGAAAGTTAGGAGCTTCCAGTGGCCTCTCTTTCTGAGAGTGCTCCGAAGGAAGAAGCCATGCACCTTAGCCTAGGGAAAAGGTAAGGGCCTCTCCCCTAGTCCGCCTACTGCAAACCATATCCTAGAAGAAGAAAACCAAGAAACTATGTTTGCCTCCCCCTTTCTCCTCATATCGCTAGCATAAATGGCAGGACACCACGGCATATAGGAATGCCACATTCACACTTGGCCACATCAAAATGCACTCCCATGGAAGGAACCCTAGCTACAATTATATATTCCCTAAGGCGCCTCAAATAATGTTCAGTGGATGCCCTCCTTATGAACTACCTCAAGGTCAAAAGACTAATTGAAGAAAACCTCAACCTACCCCAAATGGTTATAAATACTAGCCTCAGGACACATCAGGAACAAAACAAATTTAAGGAACTTGCCATTACAACCACTCCATACTCCTAGAATGCATCTAGATCCTCACCTTCCATCTCTAAGCCCCGCCCCGCCCAAATCTTTTTGGGCTTCCTAACCACCAATATACACTACAGCACAATATGGCTCGACAATGAGTTCTGAACCAGTACGAACAATGGCTTGGATCTTGCCATGCATTGATTCATAGATGGCAGTAAAGATGGAACCTGCCACAGTCAGTTCTAAGAAACAATAGTGTTAGATTTTTCAAAACAAGAGAAAGTTGGCAAAAGAACCAAGAGGTTGTCAGTGACATGCATGGGAACTTTTTGTGCCTCCCTAACCTCCTGTCATGCCTCTTATTGGTAACCGGATTCTGCCAACGCTGCTTGAATGAAAAAAAAATTCCAAAAGAAGCAAGCCTCTACCAATGTTTGGGTGGAGGGGGAGGTGGGAGGGGAGGCGCTCTCCCTATATGGATATAGTAAAAAAATGCTATGCATTTTATTATTACTAATTAGAGGCTCCTTTGAAGCCTCCATATAAAGAAATTATAGAAATTCTCACAAAAAACAGAAACATCCGGCCATCAGTCCAACAACTCTAATCATAATAGTTATTGGATCTGTTATCTTTCCTAATAAATTACCCACCTCAGCCATTATGAAAATAGATTAAAGTAATCCCTTAAACTTGTATCTACATACCACTGCCATTATAAAAACAAATCTAAAGTAACCCCCTATCTTTGTGTAATTCACCCACCTATGCCATTATAAAATAGTGCAAATAAACTGCTAAATTTGCATACAAATATCTTATTATATCATTGTTAAAAGTTAAAGTAACCCTAAATATGTATCTAAATTATATAATTATAAAAAGAACTAATATAAAATTTTAAATTACTATTTCTATTATTATTAATATATTATTTATGATATTGTTTATATAAAAGTATTACCCACGATATGGGTCACCATGTATTCATGTATGTAGGAAGAGACAAGAATACCAATTTACATGCAAATAGTTCAACTAAATATATATCAAATACATATGGATGTGTAATGCAAAATGAAATCTATTGCAACAAGATAATGATGAGTATGTATTTCAAAATATGCGTTAGAATATTTAATAAATAAATGAGAAAGTGGGATAGGTAATTATAATTATTAGCTATAAGCCTTATTTTTATATTAATTTTAATTAGCTCGTATAGGAGCACGGGTTGATAGGCTAGTGTCCACCAAACACACAGGAGCTACAGAGCCATGAGGAAATAAGCCAGTGAACCACATAGATAGGTTAGTTAATTCCTATGAGAACCACAAAATTAATTAAGTTGCACATGTAGTTTGCAAACCCACAATTTTCTAAACCATCCTAGCAAAAATGTTTAAACATCACACTCCAAAATGGCGAGTTTAACCCCCCCCCCCTGTTTTTTAACCACAAAACACCAAATAAAAACAGAAAGGTAAGCCAGAAAGTTTAGGGAGTGACCCCCTTATGTGGATCACTTTTTCATCATATATCTAAAGATACACAGCACACGGCATGTATGGAACCAAAAGACTAAAAGAGAAAGGGAAATGCGTACAGGGAGAAAGACGTAGGGGATGAGATAAAGATGAGTTCCCCTCACGCAAGCTAGGTAACAGCCTCCATCCCCCCCTATAAATACCCCTCTCCCTCACTCCTGTCACCATCATCAATCCATCACCAAGTCTCAAAACAACTCTCAATCTGTAGACTAGAGCCAAGTAGTCACCCATCATCACCACACCATGGCTGCCTCCATGATCAGCGCAGCCCCCATCCTGCTCGAGCCAGGGTTCAAGTTTAGACCCACCGACGAGGACGTCGTGGTGCACTACCTCCGCCCTCGTGCCATGAATGAACCACTACCCTCCGGATGCATTGTCGATGTGGACATCCTGAGCCACAATCCATGGGAGCTAGTACCAGGTAATCATCTGCACACTTACACCAACCTGTTCTCAAGAAACACATAGACTTGTTTCTTCTACTTTCATTTGATTGCACTTGCTCTTACCTGATCTGTCCGTGGCTATGAATCCTATGCTTTGTTGTCTTGTTTTTTGTTGTTGCTGCACTACACAGAGGGATCCGTGGAGAAGTACTATTTTTCTAGGAGGGTTCCTAGGTGGCCACTTGGAAACCGGCGCAAGCGTACTGCGGGTGATGGCCACTGGAAGGCATCAGGCAAGGATGTGCCCATCTTTAGCAAAGGCATCAATGGTAGAGTTCCTATGATGGTTGGGTTGAAGAAGACCATGGTTTTCTACCGCGGCAAGGCGCCGTTTGGTGAGAACACAGAGTGGGTCATGGAAGAGTACAGGCTCGCTGAAGCAGGCCTCATGCCCAGTCATGTGATGAGGCCAAGAGAGGGCCGCAACTTAGGAAAATGCGGTTGCGCTGCAGCAGTCATTGCAAAGGTATTTTAGCTATCACAGCCACCAAATTGTTTTTCTTGAAGCATCTTGATTACGCATGCATGTAGAGTTTAGGTCGATTCTTCAATTTATATGTAACATAGAGTGTAGTATGGCATGAGAAGAGTGTACAAACCCCCTCTTTTTTATTATCATAAAGAGTCGGTCGTATCATCTATCCAACTTACTCTAAATAACTAAAGTCACTTTTAGATTGTCTGCAAAGTATAACTGCTCTTCTATTGCCTAACGGTTAATGTTTAAACTGTACACAGAAAAATGATGAGCTATCTGAAGCACTCCGCAACGCCATTGCAAGTCTTAAAAAGGTTCCTGTTATGGTAAAACCAGACGATTCCTGGGTGGTTTGCCACATCTACAGGAAGAAGAAGAAGTGCGCCATGCCACGCGTCTTCGCCCAGACTTACAACATTGCAGGAGGAGGGCAGGTCCCCTTCTTCGACTTCATTGGGCAGGGTAACCCTGAGAGGGCTGCCAGCTCAAGTAGCCTCACCGGACCCCCTATAGAGAAGGAGAACGATGACACAGACGGCAGCACCAACGAAAAGGCTTGCTCCGGCGAGGGCAAGTGATTGATCGAGTGTGGCAGCCATGGTGCGAGAGTGAAGCAAAATAATAATAATAATAATAATAATAATAATAATAATAATAATAATAATAATAATAATAATAATAATAATAAAGCGTTGGTGGCCAGTTCTTAATGACCATGGCAAGTCAAGCGTCTGTGGATTTAGCACTAATAACTTTGTCCCAGATGCAAGTTATATTGTGATATTTCCAGAAGTGGTGTTTGCTGTGATTTGATAAACATGTTTACACCTCTATGTGGGATTAATATATGTATTCCCTTTCTTAAGTTTCATTCCCTTTTAATTTCTTATCTCAGTATTTTTTAATTATCTTGTGTTTGATGTTATTGTTTATTAAGCTGGTGATGTCTATCACACACACTCACATGATAGTTAGCCTACACGCTTGACTGGAATAGAAAAGCACCGGACCATTGAACAAGTATTCATGTTTCCAATGAAACTGTTGTAGGTTCATACACATGCTACAGAAAGATGATAGAAATGGACAAACTGAAAGATGGCTTGCATGATGTCTTTCCTTGTAGATCTGGTCAATCTAGTTTGTACTGAAGTACCCACTTTGCAGCCAGTGTTTTAGCATTATCTTTACCCCTATGAACCACATTTGGACTATCTTCCCAGAGCAAAGGGGCAGGGGGGCGTAAAAAATCTTGTTGGATATATACGACCACTAAAAATCTTATTGGATATATACGACCACTAAAAACATGTCAAGATTTCTATGCTTTTAATCTGTTGGCCGCTGCAACGCTTTGATTTATAATGTGCAATACATTGAACATGCAGCTACTGCCAATGAATTGACATGTCGATCGATGCATTTAGCTAGGGTTGTAGGACAATTTAATCCGTAAAAATTTTGAAGGAAAAAATATCAGGTATAACACAAATAGTCAAAGAGCATACAACGTCGGTGGATTTCGGCCCTCTGCAGGCCACTAAGGTCGTGGCTCAAAATGCCCGAGTACGTACCCTTTCTCTTATTTTCTAGCCTAAAATGACGTGACTGAACACCGACACTAGTCTTCTTGGCCCAGTTCACTATCAGTGCAGACTCTAGCCGTATTTATTTTCTATCCATCTTAAGCAAAAAGTTAGTTTAGACATCTTTCATTATTTGTAGATCCGTATTGAGTCAGCATATGGTGATTGTTGCATCAATTGTAAGAAAATGTTGAAGTGAATCAAGCGTAAGAAAATATTCACTACTACAGATCAAGCCATTTGTCCTAGTTCCAAAGGGTTATTTGTCCCGGTTTTGGAACCGGGATTCGGCTGCCGGGACAAAAGCCTCCAAATTCGGGTGGTAGAACTGGGACAAAATGTCCCTCACGCTAAATTTTTTTTGCGTCCTGCGGGATTCGAACCCAAGACCTATTGCCTAGCGCATGGCTTCCTTGCCAACTCACCTAAGTAGTACATGTGACTCAGTAAAGAATAACTTCATTTTGAACTATCACGTGGAGGGGTCTTTTGTCTGGGTTGGTAACACCAACCAAGACAAAAGGGTCCTTTAGTCCGGGTTGGTGCCACCAACTGGGACAAAAGGGTCACCCTTTAGTCCGGGTTGGTGTTACCAACCGGGACAAAAGGTTTGGGCCTTTTATCCCGGATGGAGCCACTAACCGGGACAAAAGGGGATCCTTTTGTCCCGGTTGGTGCCTCCAACCGGGACAAAAGACCTCTGTCCCCCCGCTGGCCAGGCTAGCCGTTGGACCCGGGACAAAAGCCACCTTTTGTCTCGGGCCCAAAGGCAGTCGGGACAAATGGCTTGGAACAAAAGCATGTTCTGTAGTAGTGATTGAAAACATCTGGTGGACTGCAATGTTAAACTAGCTAATGAATTGAGTCTAGTAAGGCTTAACCTCAAGATAACCCGCAGCAGTCTCATTGACACTTGGTCTTTTCACTTAGCTTTGGCGTGTCTGCCTTCTCCCCTAAGCTCGATCCCAGCGCCATACTCTACCATCATCAGACCCTAGCTTGTGACAGAGGACGCATATGTGTAAAATCGGATCTCGTTCCTCGGTGTTGACAGAGTAGCTGCCTTGCCGCACTAGCTCATGCAGCAGCCAGCAGGATCGGAGGGCTGTGCAGGACCGTTTGTCGCTTCATTTTTACCTAGTTTGTTGTATAATTAAATGCAGATAAAATAGGTATGATCGTGCATTATATGTATGGTACTCGTGTTATATATAGGTATCTAAAACCTAGTGGGAGGTCTTTTAGTGTCACTACAGAAAGGATTTTTGGTCCAGCACATTTAGTCCCAACCACGGGTCCAACGGCTAGGGCCAGCAGGGAGCTTTAGTCCTAGTTGGACCCACCAACCAGGACCACATGTCACCCTTTAATCTCGGTTGATGGCACCAACCTAAAAGTTCTAAACATTTAGTCCCGGGTGGTAACACCAACTGGGGCTAAAGGATGACCCTTTGGTCCCGTTTGGTGGCTCCAACCCAGATTAAAAGGACATTTAGTCCCGGTTGGTAGATCCAACCGAGACTAAAGGGTCATTCATGGGTTAATTTAAAAAAAAAGCATTTCAACTAAGTCACATATGATGTGTGGGTGCGACGGTAAACAAGCTACGCGCAAGGTGAGACATCTTGAATTCGAGTCCTAGGTGACATAGAATATTTTTTTCGCCTTGCACATGCCCTTTAGTCCCGATTATCGGATTGGGGACTAAAGGGTCGAGAACTTTAGTCCCGGACTCCTGGTCCCAGTTTGAAAACTGGGATTAAAAGGAGTTGTGGCCAGGGACTTGTGTACTAGTGTGTTTAGTCGTTGGTCCTCATCGGCCTTGTTTGGCAATGCTAGAATTTTAGCACGCACACATCCCGAAAAAAGAATCTTACATGCATGAAGTACTAAATGAAGTCTATTTGTAAAACCTTTTTAGAGATGGGTGTAACTTTTCTCGACGAATCTAATGACGGTAATTAATCAATAATTAGATGTAGTTATGCTACAGTAACCATCCTCTAATCTGGCGGTCAAAAGCCTCATTAGATTCTTCAGGGTCGCTAGCGCATGGGTTCTGAAGTTGGTTTTGTAAACTGACTTTATTTGACATCATAATTAATAGTCAAAGTTTGTTACTATTCACTAGCGCTACAAATCTTTCCAAACCAAACAGGGCCATCGTGTCGTTTCGCCACCATTGTTTTTTAAACAGTTATTATTCTATCCCCTAACATCAACAATAGGCTAGGGTCGTTGTGTGCGCCACTGCGCCAAGAGATATAAATCTAGGACCTATAGATCTTGCGAGACCCTAGCTCTAACTATGTTTATGGAGTTTCGTGATGATTTGACGAATCTCTACCTAGTTAAGATAGCAAGGAGCATCTAAGAGAGGTAAGATGGAGACCTACTTGCACGTGTAGAAGGCCCATCAGCTATCCATGGAGCATGGCTCTTGCATGGGCATTCCCTCGTGAGGAGCTCCAATAAGGATTAAGGGAAAGGCAGAGATTTCTGATACTCTGTAAAAATTCATATCCCGGAAGTTCACATTCTCTACTGAAAGTGATCGGGTGCTCTAGCCTAAGAGGGGGAGGGGGTGAATTAGGCACTAATAAAAACTTAGACCTGTGGCTCCAACTAGTTTGCACAAAACTTAAACTAAAACATGCTATCTAAATGTGCAACTAGGTTGTTCTAGTGTGAAACCCCTATCCCAAAAGAGTTTAGCAACATATAGCCTTTCCTATCAAGAAACTATTCTATGAAAGTAAAGGCACACAAATTGCTAGTATGAAATGCGGAAGCTTAAGGAGAGGGATAGGAGATAGCAAACTCTTGACGCGGGTGTTTATCCCGTGGTTCGGTTAGCCACAAAGGCACACCTACATCCACGTTGTTGTAGCACTCACTAAGAGTATTGCTACTCGGCCACCAAGTCTCTTCCGTGAACACAATCACGGTCACCTTGGCCCCGGGTTCCACTAAGGAGCTTCTCCACAAAGGATGGGGGTCTCCACGTCCCCCGCACAAAGATGTCGTCGCCGCTCCACACCAAGTCGGAGGGTCGATGACGTTGCCGGCGAGCTTCACGCTCCAAGGTGCCGGCGCACCAAGCTCTTGTTTTGGTTCACTAGAGAACCACAGCACAAAGGCTCTAGGCCTTGCAATCACACTCACTAAGAGCTAATCTAGCACTCACACTTTACAAAGCTAGTGCTATAAGCTAAGGATATGATCTATGAGCTCTTGTATGGCTTGGAGATGTTCTTGGATGTGTATGAGGTGTCTTGGGACTCCAGCAAGCTTCAAATGGCCGGGGTGAGGCTTATATATAGGCCATCAAGTCTTGTAGCCGTTGCTCCAATGGTCAGCTGAAAATCTGCGTACCACCGGAAGAACCGATGCCTTGGCAGGGGTAGCGTCGGTTCTTCCGGTCACTCATAAACCGAAGTAGCCGTTGAACTCCTGACAGCTGACGCAGTGACCACCGGTTGAACCGATGCTTTGCACCGATGCTTCACCGGTTCAACCGGTGCTGAAGGAATCTTCTCCTGGACGCTGACGTCATTACACCGGTGGTATGCACCGATGCACCGTCGGTTGAACCGGTGCTGAAGAAACTTCTTCTGGGCACTTGACATCGTCTCTGGTACAAAGGACGGCCAATGCACCGATGCCCTTTCTTGGACCGTCGGTTCAACCGGTGCCTAAAGGCTGACTTGGCTTCGATTCCATCCTGCACCAAACATCGTAGCTTTCAGGGGCGGCCCTTTGGGCCTTGCTACGCCTATCTTCTCTATCTCTTTGTCATCACTTGAACCTAAAAAGCCTGAGAATAGTCATCTTAACAACCATATTAGTCCAAGTGTTGTGTTGTCATTCGATCACCAAAATCACTCGAAATGGCATAAATGGTGTCATATTCGTTACATCTACCTTATTTACCTTCTGTATTATTTATTACACTTTACTTTCTGTGTTTACCTTTTCTAGAATTTCTATGTGAAGTTTGTAGGATTAAAATCTAGAGTCCAAAACTTTTATGTCGCGAGATAGTAACACATGGAAAAAAATCTAGTACGCATCTAGATAGATTTTGTGGTAGATTTTTATATATGCTTGGAGCTTTAGTCTTTTTTTACAAAATCTAATCACACCCCTCCCTCTGTTAGATATCTAGCTCCGTCCCTTCGTATATATTTACATTTTGTGACGGTAATCTACCACAACATATATGATGCACACAAGATGAAAACTGAGCTGCTTGTGTGCAAGATTCTTCATGTTCATCTTGGTAAGTCACAATTTTCATGCATAGATTTGCATTGATGCATAGATGTGGTATTTTGCATGAATGTACCCACGGTATATATGAAGGGAGTTGCTACATATCATCCGGGTGATTTCTCATTCAGCTCTCAATCACATTTCAATACAATAGAATTTTGACACATTATCAGTACAACAAATATAAAAAAAATGATCGATAGAGCCACTAAAATCACTCGGAAACACAAGATAGACCAATATTGAAACAGTGAGTGACAATCAAAAGACAAATCACTCAGATTTCCTAACTCACATGACTTGATCCTTCCCGTGCCACGTGAAATATGGGACCGTGCAGTAAGAATTGGGTCTATGCTAAAGACAAATTTTCATAGCTACCCCAAAAATGTAAGGTCTTGAGCATTGAACTCGATTTCTTGTGCTCTATTTCCACTATAAAAGAGGATACTTCTTTGATTTGCACTTGGTCCTAGTACATAATAGGGAAAATACAAAACCAAAACAAACCAAATATGAGATCACAAATTTAACACCAGGTAACATCAGGATTTCTCCCCCCTCCCCCCGCCCCCTGCGGCCGTCAATAGAAAATTGGCAATGAATATGTCAAAAAATTGCATGAAACACATGATTAGTGATATATTGTCAACTGATATATTGATTAGTTGACTGCATACAATCTACATATATTGCCATTTCAAGGAGTGGAAAGATCCAATAGATCTTTTAACTATTATTCTGCTTGGTTTTATGAAAAAAAATTAAAAAACATGCGAGCTCCTTGAATGTAGGATATTTCTCACTATATGTAACAGAGTGTGATATGTGAAGATTAGACTCATGTATTTGTTTTTTGTTGGCAGCTAATAATCAAAAATAAATAGTGGACATGAAATCGCTAAACAATGGCGCAATACAACACTCTATACCCTCTGTTGCATGGCTCTGAACAGGCTCTCCATTTAAAGAATGGATTATTCACAATATAGTGGGAGATTACTGAGAGACTGAACAAAATACTAGACCCTCAAACAAGGGAGAACCACAAATCCACCAAAACCACAATAGAGAGAGAAATTTTGATATTTGACACCCAATTCGTATACCTCAATTCTTTTAGCCCTCAATTCGCAAACCATTCAAAATATAATGAATTCTTTCGATTTGGTGGATTCTCCTTTTCTCTATTTCCTTATTTTCTTTTTCCTTTTCATTTCATGGTCTGGTGAATGTACTACTTTCCCCCTGATCTTATCCTTTTGCACCAATTGCTGATTATGGGCTTGTTTGGATCCAGGGGCTAAAAATTAGCCCTCCTCCTTTTAGCCCTAGAGGATCCAAACGGTTGGGGCTATTTGTGAATTAGCCTCTTCCAACAAATTAGCCCCTCCAAGAGGTGATTATTGGGGCTATGTTTGAGTGGGCTCCACCAAAAAGTCAATGATTGGGACACATGCTTTAGTTCTCAAATTAGCCCATGGATCTAAACATCTCTAGAAGCTAAACTTTAGACGGCCTATTTAAAGGCTTCCTCAAATTAGCCCGAGGGCTAAAGATCCAAACAGGGAGTAGATCCCACCGGTATTCTCTCCTCATCAGATTTATGGGGGGCTTGGGGGGGGGGGCTCAACCCCCCCCCCCTATACTGCCCCTCCCCACTGTAATTTTTAGACCCCATGGATGAATAATGGGGGCCAGAGTTTGAATATGACCTCATCTTCACGACAGGGGCTAGAACAACAAATCGTGCCTAAAATGTAAATCCCGCATGCCCAGCCAGACCGGCTCAAAATGCCCAGCAACCCATTCAGCCAACTCATCAGTCCGCCACTTGTTGACGGCTGCTAAGTACCAATTTTAGGCCGTCAACTCCTGCATAAATACATAAAATGTAAACATCAACGTAGTGGTAGGGGTTTATTACTGACCATTTCCACGAGTGTTGGTAAATATTTGTATGCAGGTGAATTAGGGGAGAAAACACACTTCATGAGCAGGGAAACACACTCCACAGATCAAGGCAAAATGTGCAACTACGTACAAGGATCAAATGGCCCACTATATAGCCTCACATGAGAAGGAATGCAGCCCACAAGCAAGGTAACACGTTATCAATCCATGGCAACACCATCTCAACGAATCAGACGCGTTCACGAGGATCCACGGGCCCACCAGAGCATCCAAACCACCTTAAGAGGGGCCCACACACTAGGGTATGACATGGGGGCTGTTGGCGCCTACCAACGTCACCACCGGGAAACAGCGATGACGCCCGCAGACGCCAATTGGGGTGGCAGGTATTTCATGAACCACGAATAAATCCGCAAACGCACGGAATACCGTTGTAGCATTTTACCCGGGAGTATACCGGGGTGTCATATATATTTCCGTAGGGAAGGCGGTGAGTGAAGAGATATATAGACCAGTTGATGAACTTTATATAGATTGGATATTCTCATGCATAAACAGGGGTAAGATATAACATGGTAGGAGGTAGTGTGACACACACACACAAACTACCCTCTTGGATAAATAAAAAAAAGATAAAAGATGCTCTACACCGGGAGCATGGTAGAAGTTGGAGCTCGAGTCAACTGTGCTAGGCTAGCTATATCTATACTATCTCATTGGTTAGATCGCCAGAGATTAAACTACACAACAGAGAGATCGCAATCGAAGCAACGGGAGGAACCCGTACACCCCGGTGACTTTATGTACCTGCTACCCCCCATACCGAACGTGGAGGATTACTCGGGCTCGAATAGGGCTGTCACCACCTGCTAGCTACCTCTACAAACCGTGGGTATAGTTGACATCCAGCAACTCTTAGCTAATCTAGATACCACGTCTACACTAGTAAGGGATACTCTAGTGTCCCGCGCGGAGCCCCCACCCTCCGGATGGACAGACATCACACTAGAGCAAACATATGAATACTGGAGCACTTGATAGAGTTCTAAGAACGATACGATAACCATCTCAAGCACAGGGCGATCATGCAATGCAAGCATTGAATAATAACGCAACCATGACAAGAATCATATATTTGATGACTCAGAATATACTTCGAGCAGATATCGGTAACCATAGTCTAATTCTATTACAAACAACCGAATATTACAAGAGAGAGCTAGAGATGAACCAATACCAGAATTCTCGAGCAGATCCGGTGACTCGATGACTCCTAGACTTCTCCTAAACTCCACTAAGCCTAAAGACTATGCAAGAACTGCAAGAGAGGAAAGGAAATCAGGTGTGTGTGTGTGTGTGTGTGTGTGTGTGTTCTCATTCTCTACCCCCCCCCCCTTGTATTTATAGCAGGGAGCCATGGGTGAGAACTTGCAGAACCGACTTCAGCAACCAGTGAGGAGGTGACACGTGGCAAAGTTGAGGAGGTGGGGCCCACAGGCTAGTTCGACCGACCAGGTAGGTCGGTCGACCTGCCCGGGCCGCCAACCGCCCCCATCTTCCTCCAACGGGCAGTCTTGGGCCTCCTCTTGTCTGAATGCTGGGGCTTGCCTTGTCTTGACTGGTTTTGGTGTGATTCTTGGGCTACACTTGGTCCAATTGAGCCTGAATCATAGCTCTGATATTTTCTGTGATTTTATGACGGCCCAAAGTGTGCTTGTAACCTAAAAATTAGCTCAAAAACACAACTTGCATTTTCTAGAAGACAAAATGTGGTTTAGGGACTTTATTGGATAAAGATGCGTATAAGAAATGCAAACTCTCATAAATTTCTAATCAAGTTGACGCCTGGAAATGATCGTTAGTGAGCGTCAATTGGGGCCCATCTAGCAACCTCCAGACCAAGTTTGAGGCAGTTCGGCCACCTTTTCCGGTCGGCGCCTCTGGTCCTCTCCCTTCCACGTGTCAACTCCTCATTCGATGCTAAGGTAAGTTCCAGGAGGAAGGGGCCCAATCTCAGGGCTGAAGAATCCATGGCACTCCCCTCTGTATATATGAGAGGAGGGGGTAAGAATCAAGACATCCATCCAAGTGCTCCCTCAATCCTTCTCTTGGTTTAGAGTTGTCTTAGAGTACGGAGAGGGTAGAGGTACTAAGGAGGGGCGCCGGTCCTCGGCGCTCTTCTCCATTTTGTACCTCTACGAAAGTGAGGAAGTAGTTCGGGAGAAGTGCCGGGGTGTCAGCACTCTGCCCCAGCTTGTACCTCTATGGATGCTGCTACATTCTTCGGGTTTAGTAAGTATTCGTGGTTCTTATCTCTAGTATTTTACTTGATATAGTAGATGCTAGTAGTGCTTGTAGTTGAGTGAGATCAGTTCTCTTACTCGCGGGTTTGTTGCTCTGTATTCGTACAGAGTGCTGTAGTTTGCTACAGGGCGCCATACGTAGTTAGACTGCAGTAGTAATCAATAGCGTAGACGTGGTGTCTAGGCTAGGGGTTATCCTTCATTTGCCTTATATCCCACGGTTTGTTAGAGGTAGGCCGTAGGTGGTGACAACCCTATTGGTCCTTCGTAATCCTCCACGTTCGGATATAGCGTAGAGCTGTTGGCCGGAGTTGACTGGCAGACCAGTTGTAAGCCGGTGCCCGAAGTGAGTATTGTGCCCGAGAGATCGACCTTTAACTCTGCAGTAGCACTATCTTAGGAATCCTCTCTACCCTTCTACCAATCTTGGTGTGTCCTTGGACTGACTAGAATAGAAGAAAGTGCACACACGTTCCCTGTGGATTCGATAACCCTTGGAATCCTCTGAGGTAAAAGCTACAACGATATCCATACGCTTACGGATTTATTCGTGACGCTAAAATACCAAACATCACTCCAACTCCAATTCCCCAATCCCCAATCCTAATCTTTAACTGGTTCGCTCGGTGGATTAGTCCACTGGGCTCCTCATGAGAAAATGGTGGCGGCGGTGGTGGGCCGGTGGTCAACGAGTGAACGGTGAGGCCATGAGGGGGTGGTCGTGTGAAAGATCAGGTGTGGCGATGCTATCAAACCAACATGCGGCGGCAGCTCCGCGGCAACGGCTCAGAACCCCGCTTGAGCGCTCGGCCGCGCACCTAGGCCACGCCGCCGCTAAAATACCCAACAAGCTTTCTGGCGCCGTTGCCGGGGAATGGTTGTTGTATCTTTCTTCGAACCTAGTCGTCCTCGTATCCTTTGCTTTTCTTTTCTTCTACCTTGACCCCCACTACCCATAGAGGAGCTATCCATTAAAAGCTTCTCTACCCTACGGGATTTATCCTGCATCATCTTTAGTTTTCTTCCTGCTATGTTTACCCCCGCTACCCATGGAGAAGCCATCCTTTAACAGCCTCTCTGCCACTAGGGAGGAGTTCCTAGAGCCACCATCATCTACATGAATAATTTTCACATCTGGCTGTGAACTCTTTCCCGATCTTATCACTCTGGTTCGGAAGCCTTCCTTCTCTGGGTTAGAAAGTAAAAACCCATACCACCATTTGTCAAATTTCGAGCATGTGTGTTCATTGTTTGCCATTGCAAGCATGACACAAGATACCCTGAAGTGGAAATTGTTCCCTTTCTCACTTATAGGGAAGGCCGAACAATGGTACACGTATACCATAGGCAGTGTACACAACAACTGGGATGATCTTAGAGACAAGCTCTGTCTTGAGTTCTTCCCGATGTCCCGTATCATTTTTCTACATAGGGATATCCGCTCTTTCCAACAGAATGAGAGGGAATGCATTAGAGCGGCCTGGTACAGATTCTTGAGTTTGATAGAATCAGGACCTGTACTATCGATACCCGAATCCTTGTTGCTTCGCAACTTTTATGAGGGCCTCGACAAGTACTCCGCCTTTCATCTCGACGTTGTCTCTGGAGGATCATTTTCCCGTATGACTCTAGCTGAAGGTAGGAAATTCTTGTATGATATCATAGATTCTATCGCCTTGACGATCATGCCCGAAGTCCTCCAGAAAATATGCAAGTCAAACCTAGAGGATCTTCTAGCAGTTAAATCCAATCTTTCATCTTCCACATCCTTAGATTCAGCTCTAGAAAACTCGCCCGAACCAGGAACATCGGAGGGAGAAGAGATTCACTGCCCGAAGTTCTCTTCTAGATTCGAGGATGAATCAACGAGAAACCATATAAACACCTCGAATCTCATAGATGCCCAATCAAGGAAGGAACCTTCCTATGTCCACACCGATCAATCTAGAGATCTCATGACAGAGCCTTCCCTTAGGCCTACGGTACCTCCTTCTCCTCCTAACCCCCGTAATGAAGCACCTCTCGAGGAAGCCATGAAGGAGGATTGGTCAGATGGAGAGAAACGCTTTTCTAAAGCAATTTGGAATAGCTCACCCTCCACGATCACTCCTTGCTCAATAAGGGGAACCACCATAGAAGCCCACATTAACCCCATCATGGAGGTTAATGTTTTGCCATGGCACTTAGCGTACACACTTTTGGGCAATGTTACGCTAAGACCATCCGACGTGCTCTTAAAGAGTTGTTCCTCGGGATACATCCTTAAATGTCGGGGGGTTGCAAGTGCCATGCTGCTCATAATAGACAAAATTGATGTCAACTTAGATTTTCATATCTTCGATATCCTCAATTTTGATCTTCTCCTAGGCTTCCCATTTGAAAAACTTCTCGCATCTCAAGAGAGTCTAGATAAAAAAAGCTTAGGAAAACTGCTTCTGCCACTGTCTCTTGCTTAGAAAATTCTATGGCGAAGCATTTTCTAAGTCAAACCCGCTCAAGGAAATGATGCATAAATCTCCGTTCATACCATCTTAGTTCATTCTCCCTGAGGTTGCAAAATCTGTTGCTTCCGAAGAGCACGACTCAGAAGTTACCTTCAATTTTGTGAAGACGAACGATCATTATCCCTCTTGAGCGAGTTTGAGCCTCTTCCCTCTAGCCCCGAGAAAGTTGTTCTCAACCACGATCGAGATTCAACTATGCTTTCCCACGATGAATCTCTTGAGATGGAGAATTGATGGGCCATGGAATTTTGTGAGGCGCCGACTCTGGAGTCCGATGCAAAGGATTCCACAAATGAGCATGGGACCATCATCTTTGAAATACCATGCTCATTCAATGGAACTCCAGAGTCAGACATGCTTAGTGCACTATGCACACACAATGACTACAACCACCTTATGGTCATCTTCTATAAAACTTTCAGGAGGTTGGTTGTAGATGTATATGTTTATCGTAAACATTGCAGATTTCGTGCATGCACCATGGCACTAACCTTGTAGCTAGCTGCAACAATTGGTGGTGAAATAATGACCCACCACCAATGATGGCTACAAGGGTTCTCATGGTCGAGCTTATGACCACAAAAACAAAGCACTACCGGGAGATAGCCCGGATTGTCATTTATTATTTCCCTTCAATAAAAGCAAGGGCGTGTTGTAGGATAAACCTTTCCTTCGAGTATTTTGGGCCACTAATGATTTCAGGTGGAGATCAAAATGAACAATGGACAGGTGATGCCTACGAGCATGGAAGCAACACCAACTTCAAACATATTGATACGTCTTGACAAGGGAACAATTACGAAAGGGAGCTTGAACTCCACACACTTGAAGTTTTGTTGCACCATGGCAACACCTTTCAACGAATCAGATGCATTCTCGAGGATCCACGGGCCCACCAGAGCATCCAAACCACCTTTAGAGGGGCCCACACACCAAGGTATGACATGGGGGCCCACCTAGCAGCCTCCAGACCAAGTTTGAGGCGATTCGGCCACCTTTTCTGGTCGGCCGACCAACCAGATCGGCCGACCAACTAGGTCGACCGACCAAAGGTCAGCGCCTCTGGTCCTCTCCCTTCCACATGTCAACTCCTCATTCGATGCCAAGGTCCGTTCCAGGAGGAAGGGGCCCAATCTCGGGGCTGAAGAGGCCATGGCACCCCCCAATATATATGAGTGGAGGGGGTAAGAATCAAGACATCCATCCAAGTGCTCTCTCAAGCCTTCTCTTGGTTTAGAGTTGTCTTAGAGTAGGGGGAAGGTAGAGGTACTCAGGAGGGGTGCCACTCTTCGTCGCTCTTCTCTATTTTGTACCTCTACGAGAGTGAGGATTAGTTCGCGAGAAGTGCCGGGGTGTCGGCACTCTATCCTAGCTTGTACCTCTACGGATGCTGCTACATTCTTCGGGTTTAGTAAGTATTCGCGGTTCCTATCTCTACTATTTTACTTGGTATAGTAGATGCTAGTAGTGCTAGTAGTTGAGTGAGATCAGTTCTCTTACTCGCGGGTTCATCGCTCTGTATTCGTACAGAGTGTTGTAGTTTGCTATGGGGTGCCATACGTAGTTAGATAGCAGTAGTAATCAATAGCGTAGACGTGGTGTCTAGGCTAGGGATTATCCTTCGTTTGTCTTATATCCCACGGTTTGTTAGAGGTAGGCCGTAGGTGGTGACAACCCTATTGGTCCTTCATAATCCTCCACGTTCGGATATAGCGTAGAACTGTTGGCCGGAGTCGACTGGCAAACCAGTTGTAAGCCGGTGCCCAAAGCGAGTATTGTGCCCGAGAGATCGACCTTTAACTCAGCAGTAGCACTATCTTAGGAATCCTCTCTACCCTTTTACCTATCTTGGTGTGTCCTTGGACTGACTAGAATAGAAGAAAGTGCACACACGTTCCCTGTGAATTCGATAACCCTTGGAATCCTCTGAGGTGAAAGCTACAATGGTTTCCGTGTGCTTGCGGATTTATTCGTGACGCTAAAATACCCAACACCACTCCAACTCCAATTCCCCAATCCCCAATCCTAATCTTTAACTGGTTCGCTCGGTGGATTAATCCACTGGGCTCCTCATGAGAAAATGGTGGCGGCAGTGGTGGGCCAGTGGTCAACGAGCTAACGGTGAGGCCATGAGGGGGCGGTCGTGTGAAAGATCAGGTGTAGCGATGGTACGAAACCGACATGCGGGGGCAGCTCCGCAGTAGGGGCTCAGAACCCCACTCGAGCGCTCGGCCGTGCACCTCCGATCCACGAAAGTGGGGACGGGTGCAGCGGTGCCAATGTGGCCGCATGGCGGCGGGCAGCCTGGCATGTCAAAGTCCGCAAAGGGACCGGTGGAGGTGGAGCAGCAGGGCTCAACGACCGGCGCAACAAAGTGCGGCGCGCGTTTGTCCAATGGCCTACCGCCTAATGTTGGTGCTGCCGTGTTGGCTCAAGCTCAGCACCGTGCCGACTGGTAAGCTGGGCGCTGGCAGCTCTGCTAGTGACATCTAAAGAACGGAAGAAGTGGAGATTGAAAAGGGTATGGAACTTAAAACATCTTACCCAAATTCCATCTATTTTGCAATGAATATGAATAATCCAAGAATTAAATCTCCAATGTTTGACAACAATTTGTAGAGTTGCAAGATGTCAAAGAGAACATTGCTCGCCTATTTTTCAAGCAGTAGTAGTAATCCTCCAGAAAATGCAAGGCAACCAAAACCTCCCCAAGAGTAGAGTTTTATGCCTCAGATATCAATAGTGATCCCAGAATGTGCAAACCTATTGATGAGTACCCATGTGAAATT
Source organism: Panicum virgatum (assembly GCF_016808335.1). Taxonomy (NCBI): domain Eukaryota; kingdom Viridiplantae; phylum Streptophyta; class Magnoliopsida; order Poales; family Poaceae; genus Panicum; species Panicum virgatum. Next base: position 33,670,876 of record NC_053143.1, on the reverse strand, counting down.
AGAGATCAAATAAAGAGGGCTAATGCTTTGAGGGGCCCAAATCAACAATCAGTTGGTTTAACATTTCCTCGCACATAGAAAAGTGGTGAATGGAGATCTTTTCAGCAACATTGGTTTGATAGTTATGATTGGTTGGAGTACAGCGAGTCGAATGAGTATAGGAGGATCTTACTAAAGCTTGAGCGGAGGAAGTCATGGCAGTGATTATGGAGGAGATTCGTGGTAGGAAATTCTTGGTGCTTATTGATGAGTCTCGAGATGTATCTATAAAGGAACGAATTGCTATGGTTCTAATGTTATTGTGGTAGTGGTCAAGACTTTGCATTGTTTCTATTCATTGTATAACAATTTGAGATACTAAAATGTTGACATAAACTTTCATGTGTAGGTTTGTCAATGATGAAGGGAAGGTGATGGAGAGATTTTTTGGGTTTAACCATATTGAGAAATGCACTTCTGTTGCATTAAAAGAAGGTTTGGTCGGTATGATTTCTAGTTACAAGTTAAGCATCAATGTGATTCGTGGGCAAGGTGTAGCGAAAATGGCCTCTCATGCCATATTTCAATATAATGTTTTGGTGATTGATATAGACAACACAACACTTGGACTAATATGATTATTAAGATGACCATTCTCAGGCTTTTAGGTTCAAGTGATGATAAAGAGAAGATAGGCATAGCAAGGCCCGAAGGGCCACCCTACGGTGGTTCCGCTGATAGGAAAATTATACTCACCGGTGCAATGGGCTCAGTGGAGACCAAGTCAGCAGAGTACACCGGTTGAACCGACGACGGGAAAAATGAAGGCGTCGGTGCAATGGACCCAGAGGCTGAGGCTAGGGTTTAGCACCGGTTAAACCGACGATGCTCAAAATTGAGCGTCGGTGCAGTTGCCCAGAGACTCCATTTTTTGGGGGTTTCTGAGCTTGCACTCACCGGTTAAACCGATGATGATTTCAAGAGCGTCGGTCGATTGATCAAGTAGCCGTTGGAAGACTGTAACGGCTAGAAGAAGGGAAAGTACACTCATCGGTTGAACTGGTGTTGACAAAACTAGAGCGTCGGTTTAACCGGCGTTAAGGAATTTTGTCAGCCTTTCCCAACAGCTCTTTTGGGGTGTGTTGGCTATATATACCCCCAAGGCCGGGGCATTTGAAGTTGCTGGAGAGGGCTGAAGTTGCTGGAGACTAAGGAAGCATACTACACTTGAAGAACACCTCCAACCACCATAGAGCTTCATTGTACATCATATAGGCTTAAGCACACTTGTGAGAGTGCTTAGTGCTTGTAATAGGGATTAGTTCTTACGAGAGCTCCCTTGAGAGAAGTCTTGCTGCGGCAAGCAATCATTGTACTCGTCGTGTGACCCTCCGACTTGGTGTGGAGAGGCAACGACACTTTGTGCGGGGAAGGAGACCCCTCTTGGTGAGAAGCTCCGATAGTGAAGACGGTGCCGTGGGTGACGCTTCGAGAGAGACGGTGGCGGTGGCCTTGTCTTGGTGACTTGGGGTCACTTAGCCTTTGCTTGCCGGGAGCCTTGGTAGCGAACGCAAGACGGTGATCAAGCGAAGAGACTCGGCATCACACTTGTTCTTGTTGGACAAGTGGCCGTGGACGTAGGGAGGGACTTGGTGTCCTAACCGAACCACGTTAAATCGTGTGTCTTGGTGTCTTCACAGGAGTTTGCATATTCTCTCCCTTACCTCTTTACTTACCGTATTACGTTTCCGCATTTACTCTATCTTGCGTGCCTTTACTTTCCTAGTTAGTTTGATTAGGATTGGCTATAGGTTGCAAGTCTTTTAGGGGTAAGTAGAGAGTAGCATAGATAAACCTTAGTCATAACTAGCATGTGTAGGACATGTTAGGTTTATCTTATGCAAATAGATTGAGCCCTAGGATAGAAAGCGATTAGCGACCCTATTCACCCCCTCCCCCTCTAGGGTCGGACACCCCGGTGATCCTTACACAAGGTTATTGATGGGACTTCCAATATGAGAGGTGAATTCAATAGGGTGCAGTGAAAATTTTTTATACCTTCTATGTGCATTGGTTTGCCCATAATTGCAATTAGTGGTAGGTTATTGCCATTTTAACTTCTACTCCGGCTATTCCAGATTTCTTTTTTTAACTATGCTCCTTTAATAGTCAATAAAGTGGGTGCATCTTGCATGAGAAAGGATTTCTTGCTTGCAAAGCACCATGGCAACCTGTTAGAAAAGGTAGAGAATTGTAAGATTGCCACCGGAAGAGGTTTAAACCATGAAAGTAGCCTTGCTAGACCTGGACATACTAGATAGGGCTCACATCTTAAAACATTGCATCATATTTTGTCACTGGAAGAGGTTTACCATTATTGAAAAGAGTAAAGTCATTATGTGATAAAAATGAGATTAAAGTGTCAAATATGGATTTGCTAGGCTCGGAGATACTAGAGGGCCATGTGCACGTAGAAGGCAAAAGGTGACACAAATGCATTTGTACCATGTTGAGATTCACTCCGTTCGCTGGGCTGGAGCTGGAGCTGGTGACTGAAGTGGTGTGAGAGAAAAATACTGTTGGCTGGCTGCAGCTGGAGCTGGTGGCTGGAGTGGGGTGAGAGGAAAATACTGTTGGGCTGGAGCTGGAGCTGGCTGCCGAACGGAGTGATTTTTATTATTGCTATTGATGCCGTTTTGTAGATGAATCATCGATTTAGTGAAGTAAGTTTAGAATTGTTAGTATGCAACGCTTCACTTAATCCAAGAAACTTCTCTAATTTTGATGTGGATAAGCATGTGAAACTTACAGATATATGCTCAAGATTTTGATGTTAGTCATATTTTGATGTTACCAAGTCAGCTTAGAGAATTTCACCTCCCTGTTAAAAGAAATAAAGAGTACTTTGGAAGTACATAACTTTCAAAGGTTGCTGAAATTAATGCCAGGGCAGTTGGAGAGTGGGTCCTTGGACAGGCATGCGGCAAGGTGGGGTCGGCATGGGGAGGTGACGGAGCAATGAAGATGGTGGTTGGGATGAGGGGTTGAGGGTGGTGGCGGTATTGCTAAGGGAGAGGGAGGCGTCGGCGACGATGCATTCGAGAAAGTCAAAGTCGAGGCCGAGGTCGGCGACGGTGGCGGGCACATAGGCGCCTTGTGCATTGGTTTGCCTATGTGCCCGCCAAAGTAAAAAACTGGTAATCACCCCCACTAACACATGAATCCACAAGGCAAATTATTGAAAATTTAAAATAAAAATCAAGCTACGAATGAACTGAAAAAATGAAGGGAGGGCGCCATTAAGAAACCTGGATTAATGCGGTGAGGTTGAGATGCGCTTGGTAGAGATGGGTAGACCAGGATGCGATCTGTCCTAACCTTCATCGGCGTCGGTGCTGACGACGCCATCTTCCTGTCCGTCGCCTGGGCTGACCGTCTTCCGCTTAGGGGTGGTAAAGGCTGTCAAATTTGGCCTATATAATTTAAAGACCGGGTTCTAATCTTATATATTTTTTATCTAAAAATTTTAAGGGTCAAGTTGAATTGTGAAGTGACTACTAGAATCATGACCCATTACCACTCCTATTTCCACTCCGCCGCTAAGCACTAGGAGCACGATAGCCTCTTATGAGAAACATCGCAGTCCTCCACCCAAACTGCCGGGAGGACTAAAGCAAATGGGGCGCGCGATTATATGTCACTGCAAGTGATAGGACATCCCACCATCGGCTGAAGGAAGAGCTCCACGTGTAGTGGGCTGCTTTCCAGCCTAACAAATCTGACTGTTTATTACACACGAAGAGGGAAGGACATGTGCATGCATGCACAAAAGACAAAACAATGATACCACCTATATGCAAACAAGTTTGAAGAAAAAAATCCATAAATCCCAAAGTGAATATCTAAATTAAATTCCAATTACACCAATGTATTTCTTACGTCAAGAACTTCAAAACAAGACTACACTTAACTATATTGGAGAATTTATTTTTCAAATATTTTTTTTGATAAAGCTTGAACGTATGTACTACTGCGAACAAATGTATATCTCTTTGCGAACAAAATATTAAACCCAACGAACAAACAATTGTACACTGCGAACAAAAATTGGTGTATGCATGTTGTTAGCAAAATAGAAGAGAGGTTCTGGACATGCATATAAAGTTATTGTTTTCTCCGAACAAAAAGATTAAATATGACGAACAAATAGTAATGTGCATCGAACAAAATATTACTTATCGAGAACTTTTAGATGTATAGGATAAATAATAAAAAAATAAATATCTAGAACAAATGGATCAACACCATGAAATAGTTTAATCTATAAACATAAACATATAATTTAGCGAAGCGAATAAATAAATAAAAAAATATCTACCTGAGCATTGCAAATAAACAGTAAAAATGATAGTTAGGAAATCAATAGGAAAGAAAAAACAAATAAAGAAAGAAAGGTGTGTTCGTTGCATGCATGTGGCTAGTCAAATAAGTTCGCATGTGAATGGAATAAGAAAGTGTGTAGTCGGAAAGAAGAAATAACACTAAAGTGGAAACACGTGGTCCAAAGGGGCCGCACCAAACAATAGTTGATGGGCCCAATAAGTAAACGAACAACCCAAGAGAGCGCCAGATGGTTGCGCTTTTTTCTTTTTTATATTTAAAAAAAAATTAAAATTTCAAAAATATATGTCCGTTTTGAAATATTTCAAAACTACCCCGTCCGCCCCCGCGACAGGCCCTAATTGTAATTTTTTTTTCTTCAAATTTGCAACGAGGTCCCTGGCCAAAAAAAATAATGCAAGGGGCTTGTCGCCCCCCCCCCCCCCCACCCACGGGGTCCCTCCCCCCCTATATAAGACCTGGCTGCCCTTCCCTTGTCATTTGAGCCTAAAAATTCAGGGAAAAAAAGAGGGGTGAGGAGAAGAAAAGCGGCGAAGCTCTGCCGAATTCCGCACTTGTGATCTACCGGTAACTTCCGTATGAATCCGTTGATATTGTATAATAATTTAATTTAAATAACAGATTAGCTGAATTAGATTTGGTGCTTTAGAACACTGGTTTAGTATTACAATTTGAGTACTATTACAGACCTTTTCAATTAAATTAATTATGCATTAGAATAGAATTATGACAGTACCTGATTGATATTGCAGTATAAGACAATAGAATTATGACGGTACCTATATTTTCACGCATCGATTTGGTATATGATATGTGCATTACTTAAATCATTGTTCGTCATTTGGCGCACCACACTATAGCGCCAATGTCTTCGTCAGGATCAACCTACATTCCGTGGAGCAAGTGTGAAGCCACCGTACCCGAAGGAATTGATGTGCTAATGTGCTTCTGTGGTTCCTTATGCAAGTTCATGCAATCTGAGGTTTTAGGAGATGACTACGGCATGAGGTTCTTTATGTGTGAGAATTACGAATATGATCCACCTAAGCGATACGGCAAAGACCGGGCCAAGGTAGCAGGACAACATACGCTATTTTTCTTTGTGACCTAACATTGAGTTATGATTCTAACTTTTGTTGGACAAAGTCTCCTCCGGCTCTTTGTGATTTTATGCAGTGGTTCGACACTGTGCAGTCGCAGCAGGCAAAGGACTTTATAGAACAAAAAGCAAGGTGGGTTGCAGAACGTTGGCGCCGAATGAAGCACGAGGAACAGTAAGAGGAGAAGCGCAAGAAAGAGCAAGAAGAGATCCGCAAGAGGATGGAGGAGGTGGATCGTAAGGCGGCGGCCGAACGTGAAGCTGACAGGGAGAGAGAGCGAGAGAGGGTACGCCGTACGAAGGAAGCCGGGCCCGAAGCAATTAGGAAGGGCAAATATCCTCGGTGCACTCACTAGAATAGTACCATGTAATCCCGGTATTTTATATTCCATAAGGCATGGTAGGTTTAGATGCAACAAGAAATTATCTTGTCGCGTGGACATGCCACTGCAATTAGTTGTTTATGTTTTAAGTTTAGAGCTTGACTATGTGTGTTGTAACCTTTACCATTAATTTGCAGTTGTAGCCGGATATGAAATCTTTGAACTTGTCCTTAATATTTTCGGAGCTTTTCATGTCACTAGAATACTAAAAAGCACACATTTTATTAATATAACGATAAGAATTAAGAACTAAGAAATGCATTACATAATGTGAACCATCAAGTTTACATCATAATACAACGATAATGAAACACACATCACACATGCAGTGGTATGGCAGAACCCGTTGCAAACTACGGTAAATAGATTCTGGACTAACCTAACATGCCTTAGGTAATTTTAAAAAAAAACATAACAAACACAACGATGCAGCATGTCACTAGCACTACGGTAGTCCTAGTAGCCGTACCCCCACGTAGCAAACTGCGTTGAGCCTTCTCCGCAGTATCCACCCATTGCAGGTGGTGCAGGCGGTGGTGCCGGAGGCGCAGGGCCCTTCTTCTTGTGACAAGGGTAGTTGCAGTAAGGAATAATGCATGGTTCATCCTGTGAACCGGCAGCATTGCTGGTATCATCATCTTCGTCGTCTTTCTTTCCCTCACTCACTTCCACATAATGGTTCACTTTGCATTCCAGATCAAAGATCTTTATCTGGAGGTACTCGATGAACTTTTGAACAGAATCAATTGGTGCAGGATCGACCCACATAGTAAAACCACCGTTTTCTGGAACATCGGAAGACTGCAAAACAAATTTCATGTAAGGTGTCTCATTGAAGATAAAGAAATGAAACAACAGAGTATTACCCATGCGTGTGGACATTTAAAGAAACGCCGACCACCATCCATCTCATCGGTGCACATCTGCACTAAGCAGTCATCATCATGTCTGCATTTTGGCCACGGTTCTCTACGGTTATCGTATTGTCGAAGAGGATTTTCATTGGTAAATTCACTCTTGTGCTGCGGCAGAAACTCAAACACTGGTTCCGGAAAGGAATTAGGTCCAAGAGGCCCCTCCCATATTATGGGGTCTCCCTTTCTTCCCCCTTTTCCTTTCCCAAAACCGTAGTAATTCTTCCCGCTAGACCCACCTCCAGACATTGGGTATACAATGAGCTTTGGTGTTTGAGTGCTGCTGGGAGTTCACAAACTTCGAAGTATTTTTGGGCTCAAATGAGGAGGGAATGGGGGTAGAATGCTTATATAGGAGCGGGAGGGCTGGTCGCCCGAGGGGGGAGGGCTGGTCGCCCGAGGGGCCAGTCCCCCCACCCCCATAGGGCGACCGGGGTATATTTTTGAAATTTTTCGAAACCGACATATATTTTTCAATAGTAACTATAGAAATAAATGACAAGTAAACTACCACAATCATAAACATCGGATACAAATAAGCGGTCCACAGCTATCTCATTACAAATAAACATCAGAGATACAAACATCGGATATATCTAACCACCCCTAGGGCGTCGGACCCTCTTAGCCCTCTGCTGGGCACGGACATGGCCCTCGGAGCAGGTGAGAACATCCGGAGACCTCACCTGTCGCTCAGGACGCGAAAGGGGCTGCGGTGTCTGCTGCTGAGAGATCCCAAGTGGTGCTCCTCCTAGCTGTGAATACCCCAAGACATCGGGGTCACCGTGCGCGACAGGCTCGTCTGGAGTCAAGCTGTCGAGTTCGTCTAAGGTGAAGCCCTCGTTATCTAAAACGAACGTACTCGAAACAAACCCTGCATAACATATAAACGTAAACCAACATATGTTGCGTGGTAAATTAGTGAGTGTATTGAGAAAGTGTATTGTACCAGGTCGAAAGGACGAAGTAGAAGGTCCGGCGCCCGCATCGGGGTAGAATCCTACGCATAAAATGCGGATGTTAGCGTACGCTCGTGTCTTTCGTCATGACATGTAGAAACCGAAATACAAAACATAAACTAACCTGTGTAGGCCGGTATCTGTGGCCCCGGTACCATCCCTGGATACGGTCCGCCAACTGGTGGTGTCCCTCTAAACATTCCAGTATCGCCGAACGCAGTAGCTGGACCGTATCCTGTTTGTGATATTAGTAAATATGTAGGAACACTTGATCTAATTTTAAAGAGATTTCTACGTTACCTGCAGTTGTGTAGAACTGCGACGTTGGACCGTGCACGGTCGACGGACACGGGAACGACGACGAGGCCTGGGACGACCCGTGGCTGTCTTCGTACTGCACACGGCTTCCCAAGTTGTGTACTACCTAACGCAACTGGTCACACTGCCTCGTCCATGCCTCTGTCTGCTCAAACTGTGTCATTGGGGATCCGGCACGTACCCTCGTCAGGTAAGTCGAGCAGTCGGTCTCCATTATGTTGCAAAGGCGAAACTGCAGTCATTCAGTAAAGGGACAGTTAGAAACCCATCAATTATCTTATGAATATTAATATATATATATATGCAAATATGATCAAGAGACTCACCGTGCCAGTTAGTGCCTCCACGTGGTGCCGGGCATAGCCATCCTGAGGCCTCGCCTGGTGTGGCTGTGGGTGAGTGTCAACATAAACCAGACGAGCCCGAGTCCGGGGTAAGTACCAGGTGAGGTAAGCCCTAAAGGGGCTATCTGTGTGTGGTCCTGTTGGATGGACCAAGTGCTCGTCTACCTGTTCCCATTGGTCCACCCACGGCTGCATCTTGGTGAGCCAATCATCAGAGCACGGCAAACCACTCCTTGACAACCTACAAAAGTGGACCATGAAGAATCGTTAGATTCGACACGAATGTATGATCCAAGTTCATTCATAATTACCTGTGGTCCTGGCGACTGACACGCTCCAACGCGGTAGGCACCGGAAACTCCTGGCGCTACCCAAACTGTCTCCTGACTCTCCATGGGCAATATGCCTCAACCGCGATGTCATAAACCAGGACGGCTGTAGTAAGCCACAGGCTCACATTCGCGGAGCAGTGCTAAGACAGGCCTGCTGGTGCACGGGTAGCCACAGCCTCTGGGCTGTAAGGCTCCCAGACAACGTCCTCGGGCATCATCATGTCGAGCTCCGAAACAAACTGAGGATATGCGCGTCTAACCTGCGCATGTGCCCAGGACCTATGCATTCCGAATAAGTAAAATTAAAAGTGCGCTAATGCATCATGTAACAATGAATAACAAAATTAAATTTGTTGCGAACGTACCTGACGCCAGATCCAGATAGTTCCCATAGTGGGCCTGTCGTCCTCCTCGTCACCATACATGGCCCTGTGGTAAGGCTCGTGGCTGACCATTGGCCGACCAACGGCTAGCCTCTCGTACGACCAAAGCTGTAGTAGTAGTGGGCCCCCTGCCAGGATAGCGTTCCCATGTGTCTTCATGCAGCCGTCGCAGAGTCCACGGTAAGTGGATGCAAGTACCGCCTCACCCCAACTGTAGGCCGGTACGTCCTCGTCTCCATCCGCAATCTCCCGTGGATACGGAAGGAGAATCCTATCGACCGAGTTGCCATGAGTGTTGTTGAACATGATGTAACCAAACAACCAAAGTAGGTACACCTCCAGTGATCTGGTCACACTGTACTCGTCGGCATCCGCAGCCAACAGGGCAGGCTGCATAAACAATTAAGAGTAATGGTTTCAACTGACAAGGCAACATGTGAATTGTAACAATTATATTTAAATATGCAATGAATACGTACTGTAAACTGTAGGAACCAGGTCTTCGAAGGACCTGCTGCTCGCGGGTGCGGGTTGATCGGACCTGCTTCTTCCACGCGGTCAACCAGGGCAAAATGGGCCTCCAGGTCATCCTTCCACGAGGCCGCCACCACACGCGGACCTACAGCCTTCCCGACGATAGGGAGGCCGAGGAGGTAGGCCACGTCCTGCAGCGTAGGAGTCATCTCCCCACACGGGAGGTGGAACGTGTGTGTCTCCGGACTCCATCTGTCAACAAGTGCCGTCAAGAGGGATCGGTCGAGCTGAATAGGCCCACCATCGACAAGACGGACCAGAGTCAGTAGACCGGCCTCACGTAACCTACAATAAACAAAATTGTCGAAACAAAGGAATAGCCACGAATACATAAGTCATAAACAATAATAATTCATTACATACCTGTCACACCAATCGTGGTGTATAGGGATCGCCTCCCCGGGTGGACGAGGACGTAGCATCTCTAGGGCTCGGTGCTCAACTGCTGCAAAGTAAGACCTGTGGCTCGAGTCCGTAACTGGGTCTAGCAAGGAGTCCATCTCCATACCTGCATTCAAAAATATATGAGAACACATATGTACATATATGTTTCATACAAACTGGACGCGTAATATATATAAATTACAGATAGGTTCGATACAAACTCCACACACGATTACTACATATTACAGATAGGTTCGACACAAACTCCACGCACGATATTTATACATTACAGATATGTTCCATACAAACTGGACGCACGATTACTACATATTACAGATATGTTCGATACAATTGTGGATCATGACACCGAATGCCTTCACGAGCAATTCTCGTCGATGGTCGTCTGAACGTAGGAGGTGCTCCATCTATGGGATTTCCGGAAGGACCGACGTCAGCAGCATCGTGAAGTGCATTCTGAGGACACTTCTTGTAGTTGTGACCCAATGCTCCACATTGGCTGCAACGTTTTTCTGCCTTGCTTGCTTCGGACTCGTCCATATCATTCCGAATACGACGTGTCTGACGGCGGCCTTTGCCTTTCTTAGTGGCTGGATCAGGAATAAACATCTTATTCTCATTATCCTGAATGAAAGGCCCCACTATTCCAATCCCGTATACCTCATGCCCCCAGGTGGATACAGCTGCTTCCTTGCTGAAGTAAGGTGAAACAAATACTCCTGGCTGCAACCCAGACTCTACACATGCCGCAATGAGATGTGAGCATGGCAAATGCAATAACTTAGGCTTCATGCAGGTGCAGAAGGCTTTGCCATCTACTACAATCAAGCTCTCCTGTACCACCCTATCTCTACGGATACCACGACTAGTTCTATCCTTGCATAGAACCTCAAATCTATGCTCCGTTGTACTTGTCGATATGACGCGGTGCAGTTTGACATTTTCAATCTTCTCTTGCATATATTGTGTCACTCTTGTGCAAAACTGAATTTGGGGGTTGCTGATGTTTATGCTTGCAGCCATGTAACGCTCTCTGAAATACTTCATGCACCCATACATGATGAAATCAACAATTCCCACAAGAGGAAAGGCACGACAAGAACGCATAACCATATTGAAACACTCCGCATGGTTCGTTGTCTGAATACTATACCGTATTCCGTTGGTATCATAAAGGAATGACCATTTCTCCTTAGGTGCACCTCGAATCCAGTGTGAAAATGGCTTCTCAATTGAATCCCTAGCCTCTGCAGCCTGACTCGTGCCTGTTCCTGATGCCCTTACCTTCACTAGCTCTGCAGTCAACTGATCAAGCATCTGCCATAATGCATTGAATTTTCTCTGTTGATTTTGGGTGCACAACCTCTTAAACATATTCTTAAGATCCTTATTCTTGAAGTGGTCGTAGATGTTTGCACCCATATGCCTAATGCACCACCTATTTTGGACATCGGGCCACAATGGAGGCGTTGTCGCAGTTCCACGTTGCAATTTCAGTATTGATTGCAGCAGACCTACATGCCTATCACTAATAAGGCACACATCTAGACGTGCAGCAACAACATGAACCTTCACTCGTTCAAGGAACCAATACCAACTGTCTAAGTTCTCATTCTCAACAAATGCAAATGCGAGCGGAAATATTTGGTTGTTGCAATCTACCCCGATTGCGGTGAGTATCTGACCTTTATACCTTCCAGTCAGAAATGTGCCATCAATGCAGATCACCAGAAGACAACACTGAAATGCTCTAACACAAGCAACTATGCAAAAGAATGCTCGTTGCATAATTCTTTGCCCCCTAGTCATGGCTGGTACGAGGTATGTGTCATAAAAGCTTCCAGGATTTCTAGCAGTAACCTGCGATAACATACGAGGTAGGTTATCATATGATGCCTCGTATGTGCTGAACCGCATCTCGAACACCCTTTGTTTAGCCCGCCATGCCTTCAAATAACTAATGGTGTACTGGTAAGTCTGCTTAATGTGTCGAACAATCATTTTTGGCTCATAACTTAGGTTGTCCATAATCAATCCATATATTTGCTTTGCAACAAAATCGCATGATATATTGCGATGCGAGGGAAGAACTTCTGTTAGCAAACAAGTGTGCTCTGTCACAATGGAACATTTCCAGTTCGACTTCCATTTTCCCTTGAATGCATGTACTCGCCATGGACATCCATCATTCACACACTTCACCTCATATTCTTTACTACCAGACTTTACGACTCTAAATTCTTGTTTCAATGATATTGCCCATAGTCTCACAGCATCTTTTACGGCTTCAATGTTTGGATATGTTGCACCTTGCACTACCTCATTCCCTCTGTACTCCCACTCCTGATTTCGTACGTCTTCTGCGACATGACTGCCAAAACCATGCGACTTCCACTCTTTTGGCAATGAAAACTGCTCGTCATCAGATGAGCCCTCATATTCTTCCATCTCTATTGCGGTTTGATCTTCTGCCTCCATCTCGTCCACAATGCTATGTATCCTCTCTCCCTCATCAGCAAGGCCCTGTGCTCCCATATTTTTGTTCTCTATCTCTTCTGACTCATCTTGCTCAACATAGTTGGCCTCTCTTCGAATACTCAGAGTTGCTTGATCTGCACCATGTTGGATTTCATTTTGTGTCTTCTCTCGGATTTGAACAAGAATGGCCAGAGGCCACCCACGTTCTAGAGCTGCTTGCATGTACTTCTGCCAGTCATCAGTGCTGTGTATCATCATCAATTCCCATAAATCACTTTCTACCTCCCAATTAATAAGAGACTGGACGGTCATCTCATGTGTCAACGGATCAACACAGAACCCACGCTGCAGCCACTTACATATGGAACTAAAACTCCTTTCCAGAGGTTTATCTATGGCGCTAGATGTGCACTTAAAGGCCGAAAGGTCTACTCCATTTCACCCATACAAAACATTGTAGTCACCATAAAATACTTGAAACTGCATCTTGCTCGACATATCTGTATATCACAGAATACTTATCGAGTTATACTTTATACTTCACTACCTTATTCAATAATCCGTAAAAACTAAGTATGAAATTCAACTACAACATATAATTATTCATAACTACGTGATGACACTCAAATTCTATACTGCATATGCAAAATTCTATTCTAAATCGTAATTAATTTATAAACACGTCTCTAATAATACTGCAATTGTAATAATAAACGCGTAGTACTAATTTTCTAAACTAATGTACTACTACGTAACTAAAGTATCATTAAACTCCTACTTAAATGGTTCTACTATAGCACTAATTAAATTAAATTACTCTACAATACCAATGGAAAAATACATAAACTAAATGTACTAACCTGCATATCACAAGTGCGGAATCCGGCAGGGCTTCGCCGCTTCCCTTCTCCTCACCCCTCTCTTTTTTCTGGATTTTTGGTGGATTTTTTGAGCTCAAATGAGGAGGAAATGAGGGGGGAGGCCTTATATAGGGGAGAGTGACCCGGTCGCCCGCGGGGGGGGGGGCGACAGGCCCCCTGGCGCGCCTGTGGGCGGGGCCCACCGGTCGCCCGAGGGGGGGCGACAGACCCCTGTCGCCCTTTGGGGGTGCGACAGGCCCCCCTTTTTTTCGACCAGGGACTTCGTTGCAAATTTGAAGAAAAAAATTATATTCAGGGCCTGTCGCCCCCCATAGGGCGACCGGGATATATTTTTGAAATTTTCCAAAACAGACATATATTTTTGAAATTTTAATTTTTTTTAAATATAAAAAAAAAGCGCCAGATGGTTTAGGCGATGATTTCGACTTTTGCAGCGCTCGATGCACAGCTCCGGTGGCAAACGGGGCCTCAAATGAAACGAACAACAGCAGGACATGACAGAACATACAACATAAAAATCTTCAAGGAATCATGGACGTATAAAACTGACTGTAAATAACACAGTATAATCACCCAACGGACAGATTGAAATTCCGTTCCGTATATTGAATCTCATGGCGAACACTGAACAACCTCACTGGCCTTTTTTTTTAGTTTGTACGGAATGAACTATTTGGGCTTATAGTGGGCTTTGTTTTGTAGCAAGGATGGGCCAAGAATTTACCGGCTCACTCTTCGAAGATGCTTATAACAGGAGCGAAGCCCGATAAGAGCAGTGGGTGCTTGGCACCCTATCCCCCCAAATTTTAAAAATTCTTTAGAGCATTTGAATTCCGGGCCTATAGGCACCCCAGGCTCAAACAAAGGCACCCCACCAGTCCAACCAACGGCCCAAAAGGAGAAAAAAAAAGCCCACCACAAATCCACAATTGCCGCTTGCTTTGCACCTCACGAGCTTCCCTCCGTCCCTCGCGAGTCGCGATCGCGCGTCGCGATCGCTTCGCCTCCCGCCTAGCCGTCGCCCCTCCCTGGCTCCCTCGACCCTCGGCCGGCTCTCCACCCTCGCCCAGGCTCGTCCCCTCGCTGCCTGCCTGCATGGCGACCTCGCCCGCTCGCTCGCTCCCGCCGGGCGTCGCCGCGTCGCCCAGTGCGGCAGTGCGGCCAGGGGCCAGGGTGCCGCCGTCCGCCGGCAGGAAGTGCCGCGGCCGGCACCGGCAGGCCACCACGATCCACAGCGCCGCACGCCCGCCCGCCCAATCGTCACTTCATAAGACATCAGGTACTCGATCGTTGGTGACTTGGTGTTGTCAAGTAGCTAGCTAATTGATTTTGGAATTTGATTATGCAATTGGTGCTGCAATTTGATGATACAAATGATTAAATTTTAGGTAATTATGGAGAGGTATTTTAAGCTGAAAACTAGTGGTTATATGGAACATCTTTTGTCAACGTTTTGGGCTTTTGGCTAAAGTGATCAATGAAGTGTTTATTTAATTATTTTGCTATTTGCTATAGACTGATGATGACTGGTGAGTGTTGGTGAGTGTTGTTGCCTAGTCTCTACCAATTTGCGTATGTGTTGACTAATGACTAAAATGATATTGTCATTATTAGAATATATATTATCCTTTATTTGCATATTATATATCAGTCACTGTATTCTCGATGAAGTTGTTCTAAAATGATTAAAATGACTCATCAATTGCTCTAGCTTCGCCCTGGCTCATAGGGTTAGAGTTTGCGTATATGTGTTCATAGGGGTCTGAGTATGCGTGCGTGGTGAATGTCGGAGTTGTACTGTGTAATCTAAAAAAACCACTGATGCTTTGTGCTTGGCAGCCTTCAACGGTTGAGGTGGGCTTGGTTCAGATCGACAGAGCAACCAAGGGTTGAGGTGGGCCTGGTTTAGATGGACAGATCAACCAAGGCCATGGACGCAGGCATGCCTGGACATAGATTTTCCGTTGGAACATCCAGTCCGTTGTTGTGTGCTATACGTCGCACGAATTGTCAGTGGAATTCGAGGTTGACAAGAGACATCGGTGGACTTTGGTCCGTCAGCTGGCTAAGCTTGACCTTGTCAATCGCCAGCACATCCTCCATGACCTCATTCCGTGGCCTGCGGCCTCGCCACTCGACTCTGCCGCATCGGAATCCGGCGCAACTGATGAGTCGTGAGTATTTTGCGGGCTAGGCCGGGCTGACAAAAAATCTGAACCTTTTCAGACCTATAAAAGAAAAAAAATCTTATTTACCCCCTGAATTAGTCGAAATTATGTTTTTACCTTAAACTTAAAATTGAATATTTTGCCTTCTCGAACTCGCGAAACCCCACATATGACCTTCTTGGGTGGTTTTCTCTTTTGTTTTATGTTTATTTTGGATAAATTTTTAAAAATTATAGTAAATCACAGAAAAATCATAAAATAGAGAAATCAAATTTTGTTGGACTCCACATAATTTTTCATTATTTGATTTTTTGTGATTTACTATGATTTTTCAAATCATCCATAATAAACAAAAAATAGGAAAACCATTATGAAAAAAACACCCAGAGAAGTTATATATCCGGTTTTGCGAGTTCAAGGAGGCAAAAGACCCGGTTTTCGAGTTCAAAGTGGAAACGTAAAGTCGGCCCATAGTTCAGGGAGATAAATAGGACTTTCCTTCTATAAAATGGGTGCCCAAACCTACCCAAAAACTCTATCGAGCCAGCAAATTCATGTCTAAATTGATTTGTGCTCGGGCTCAACCGTGCAGCCCACTATTTCTATGTGTGGAATTAACCTTATTGTTCGGGCTTTCCTTCAGTGTTGAAGCCTTATTGTGCTAATCTTTGTATAGTATTGAAGCCTCTTGACTTTCCTCCTTCTTATTAATACAACAGGCAGCTCTCCTGCCAGTTTCGTTTCAAAAAAAAATACTTATTGTTCGGGCTGGGCTCAGGCCGGTCTGATTTGTTCCGGGCATGCAAAACCAACGCCATAGCTGGGCTCTCTAAACGAGCATCAGGCTGGTTCGGGCCGGATTCATTTTTAGTGGCTACCTTGTGGCGTGATGTACGTGTCTTTTTTTTTTGCGGGTAATAATGTACCTGTCTTTGTTTGAGTTTGGTAATGGTCGGTTCTACCTTCTCCGATCCGAGTCAACTTTGGAGTGCTTCTGCATCTCCTATTCTCCTGTTCGATCAGTATCCAGTGTCTGGATGGTTCAGCTTCCTCTGAATCCTGAACTTTGTGTCAATGTCTTGTTGTGAACTCGAAAGCTACTTGTCGCCGAAGAGACACAAAACCAAGCAATTTCCTGACCTCATATCTCCAGGAGTAGTATACACGCCAGAACAGGATTACAGGGAACTGAGGAGCTTCCTGTGTCAATGAAAGAAATAAAAAAAATGCTAAAAAAAGGGGAATGATAAATGGGTACAGTTGCCGCGACTTCCATGAATGTCAATTTTGTAGTGCAGCCATCAAGGAGAGAAGGAGAAGAAGTCACCTATCAAGATTTTGTAGCTTGAAGAATGAAGAAAGTCTTGCCAGTCACGGATTGAAGAGGTCCATTATTTCGTTGCCCGCTGGACGATCCTGCACGTCATGTTTCTCATGCATGAACGGCTGTTGTTCTCAGAGTCCTCGAGAACCTGTTATTTGTTGGTTTCAGAGTTTCAGACACTGGCTGATTCGACTAGTTCTACAATGGCCTACGAGCCATCAAGAGATTAGATAACGGCTTGAAAATGATTGATGGACACATGGCATATGATCGAAGGGGTAGTCGAATTCATACCAAATAGTTACACGTATTTGACTTTTGAGGAATTAATTGGTCTGATTCCGTGTGTGTGTGTGTGTGTGTGTGTGTGTGTGTGTGTGTGTGTGTGTGTGTGTGTGTGTGTGTGTAGAAGAGAGAGTAGTATATGTGAAGTGATAGCGCTCTCTTTTTAATGCAATCATTCGCACTCTAAACAAAAGAAAGGGTTAAGATGATAGTTTATTTACTTGATGGATGCACATATCTTGGTACAAATTGCAAAAATTATTACTCAATCTCATAATTTTTTGGGGAACGGCAGGCACAAAACCTTATCAAGTTCACTACACATTTGACAAAAATTCTAACACATTGTCGCACTGCTGTTGCTCATGGACGGTGGTTAGCATCCTACATTTGTGACAAGGTCCTTTCCTTTACACACTATCACAAAAATCCGGTTCAATCTCTATACTACTAAAAAGAGGTTAAGGGTGACGTTTTTCGTCTACATACTCACCCCTCTCATTTGGTGAAGCCTGCGACGGTCGTGATTCAGTCATTTGAATTTCTGTGCGATCCACCGCTGCCCAGCTCCCGTCCGCCCGCCCGCAATTCTCGCCACCGCCCCCACGGCTTGTACTTGCCTACCGTCGACCACACCACCTCCTCGCCGTGCCTCCCCGGCCGCCGCCGCCCCGACGCCCCCTCCCCGTCGCGACGCTCGACGCTGCCGCCGCCACTCCGACCTTGGCCCCTCCTCGCCCGGCCGCCGCTCCGTCCTGGCCACCGTCCGCGCCGTCCTGGTCGCCGATCCGCGTCCCCGGCAGCCGCCGCCGCTCAGTCGCTACCCGCTCCTCCACCGCACAGCCATCAACGCGCCGCATCTGGATCTCCGCACGCGCGGACGCATCTGGCCTCCCCACGCTTCGTCATCGATGTGAGGCAGTGCCGCCTGCCGGCCTCGCCCTTGCTCGCCGGACGCGGGTGCGGCCCCTTCCTGCTTAAAGTTTGCGGCGATGTCGTCCTCTTCGGTGGGTCGCGGATGCCTCCGGCCTCCCCGTCTGTCCTCCATGCTGCCGCCGCTTGCCGTGCAGGTATCGATCATCGGCACCGGTCGCCGGCCTCCTGAAGCTGTAGCTAGACGAAAGGAGGTCAGCTTCGCCTCGAGGGATGTCGGCACGCAGCAGCGGCAGCAACGATGGAGGCATGGTCCGATGGGAGCCCCAGGTGATGGCCACACCAGCCGCTGTCGCCGACAACGACCTGCCAATGATCCCGGACCTCGATCTGGACTTCGATGGCACGGTGGCGCGCTGCGCAAGAAGAACCTGTCGCCGTTCGTGAGGATCGTGAGCAAGCAGATGGTCATCTTCTTGATGGTTTAGGTTAGGAGAGGCCATGCGAAGTACCTCCAAAACCTCTACCTCAACGTCTCCACCATCGGTGTTGGCGCCATGGACTACATTGGCAACCAGGTTCGCCACGGGATCAATCAATTTCTTCTCTGAAGTATTGGAATTCTTTCAGCCTCCGTTTCAGGAGTAGTCTCTGAATTATTAACTTTATACAACTTTTGGGTGGGCGTAGGGAGCCGTGTCAGTGAGCATGTCCATCTATTAAACTCTGCTTCAAATGCAGCCACCTCGCTGCCGGTGAGAAGCCCAACGACGGCCACAAGTGGAACGCCGCCATGTTCCCTGCCCCGTGTGATTAGCAGCTGCTCAGACATCCACGACCATGAGTGAGTAGTGTATACACAACTAACACCATGGACTCCACTGCATTGCAACTGCATCAAATAAACCCATCAGGATTAGGAAACCTTAGACTTCATGGTGATTCCTGCACTCGGATCTTCTGGCTGGGTGATCTAAACTACCACCTCGACGTGTCGTACAAGAGAGCCAACGAGCTGATCTCGATGAAGAGTTGGTCAAAGCTAGCCGAGATGGATCAAGTCAGGTAAGTGAAGAATCAGACTCCATTTTGTGGATGCATTATTGTTCAGTCACGCTCTCTGAACCTGAATCTGAACTCTGACAATTCTGATGATCTGGGCTGTTGCAAACTCTCAATTGTGCAGCTGAAGTGTGGGCTGACGAAGGGTCAGGCATTCGACGGGTAGACGGAGGGCGTCCTGGAGTTTGTACTGACCTACAAGTATGCGCTCAGCTCGGGGAACCATGCCTGGAGTCTTACTTAACAAAACAAGTATGCGTCCCCTATCTTCTTAGTTTAAAAAGACGAAAAATCCTTGAGCATAAGCCACTTAATGATTACCAGCCTCTGTTTGACCCTCAATCCAATAAATAATAAGTTATACTAGGATTCAATCCCATAAATAATAAGTTATACTAAAATGTAGGACGAATGCAATTCAGATGGCTGTAATTTAGCATTGATAAATGTATGTTCTGAAACATCTGATATTTTTGTGAGTTCTAATCATCCTATTTGCTTCAATTTAGTGCTTGGTTTGAGGAGCATCGCAAGAAGAGAGTTGCTGAAGTGGAAGAGGAGTTGGAGAATTCAGAAAAATCTCAAGGCCGAAGGACGAGGTTCGTCCACGACCCTTTCCATGGCGAATCCCCGTCTTTTACTCTTGTGTGTTCCCTTTCAGGGTTCCTGATCTGGTTTTGTTGGATTGATCGCAGCAGATCCTACAACGCCACTGCAGTACCCGACATCGAATGAACTGAGCATCGGCAGGTTCGAGATCAAGGCATTCGACTGCGGCGGGGACTAGATCACCCACCCGCGTTTAGGACTCCTGCGCCAAGGTTGCCTCTTCTTACTCCTGGTCTCCTGCTATAAATCCAACTCATCCATTATTTATCTGATGATGGATCACATCTGTTTTGAGGTTGCTCTTTTGCCTAGATCTTTATGAAGAGGCGGAGGTCGGACAGATCCTCAAGCAAACACCAAAGTCGGACATATCCTCTCTTTTATGTTAAATAGAAATGCTACAACGTTGCTTTCAGAGTAAGGATGTTCTATTTACAGGTCAGAATATTTTTTCTGAATAATTGC
This sequence comes from Panicum virgatum, assembly GCF_016808335.1. NCBI lineage: Eukaryota > Viridiplantae > Streptophyta > Magnoliopsida > Poales > Poaceae > Panicum > Panicum virgatum. The sequence continues at coordinate 33,650,683 of NC_053143.1, read as the reverse complement.
AATGCTAGAATTATCTCTTTTTGTTAATATTTATGAAAAATAAGGTTTCAGTATAACTATATGTCCCAACATGAATGCATTAGCGCCATACAGATTCTCAAATAACTGGAGGTTGTTTTCAGTATAAAGTTTGATCCAACATTTCAAAAATTCACTAAAAGTCAATAACCTTAATTTTTTGGACCTTATCAGGTTAATCCGTATATACTGTAGTTGTCTAGAATGAAAAATGCAGAAAGCAAAACTTTTGAGATGGATAAGTTTTTTAGTTACAATACGATGGGATGCATTGCAGATTCATATGTGTTTAGAAAAACAAATAATTAATTATAGCAAAAACAAATTGTTGTTTGGGATGTTTGCTCACATGTCTAATTCTTTTTGGAATCAATGACTTTGAACTATATAAACTAGATATGTGTCAAGATTATGAACTCTGAATGTTTCTGAATTTCTCAAACAACCAGGTCCGCATACTGTCTGCCTCTGTGAAAAAGCTGTCAAAGATCCTAAAGTGAGTAGCTGATAATACCACATTGATGATGGAGGGATTTGATCCCAACAGCAATTGCTGCATCAAGGTTTATACCTTTCCCCCTCAGTTCTACTTCTAGATCAACACGCCCCTATAAATCATCAGTTATTGGATTAGGTATACTAACACCGTTCCGCATCAATCAATTGGCCTAAATAAACAATTTGAAATTAGAGTCACTACTGGTGCAACCACCATTGAAGGGACCAAAAAAGCTGGCCATGCATAGCTCCCCAATCGTGATGCTGCCTATAGTAACTACCATGTAATTAGTCCATGCCACGATATTCAGATATCCACGTCAGTGAAAATCAGCTCCAACTTGGGTGCTTTAATTTTAAATGTGACCATTGCTATTTACTTTTAATAAAAAAACATTCTTATTTCCATAGCATGTGCTATTATTATATGTCCATATTATACTTGCTGATTGTGTTTCGATTGGAACAATGATTCCAAATTGTTTTGTTTATTTTCAGTTTGCATGGAGATAATGTGAAACATCGATTGATAAGAGAGCAAGATCAGTCCAGTAGGAGTTATCTTAGAAATTCATGTACAAGTTAATGGTTTTATTTTTACTTTTTCCAAATCATTGTACGGTGACATACTCTTCCAAGAGGTTTCTAGGAGACTAGGATTGGGAAGGGAGCAGGGCATGGATTTTAAGAGCTTAGAGAATGAAAATATGGGTGGATCCCTCTAGGATGATTCTTCCATTAGCTTAGTTGTGATGCCTTAGTTACCGAGGAAATGTTACGAGATGAAAGGGTACATGTTTATTAACATGCATAATTGGTGGATTACAATACTTTGGAATAATGTTATTTATTGTATCTTTTAGTTCACATGGAATTATTTGGAATTCTCATTAATTTTGTTCGCCCCCTGTAGCAACGCACGGGCATTCAGCTAGTTAACTATAAATCGGGTAATCAGGATCATCCAACTGTCAAAACCGAACTTTAGCCCTTTTGGTGGTTTCAAAGTTGGTTTTGTTTTTTTTAGAAAGTGAAAAATTCTAGATAGATCTGAAAAAATCAAAATAAATTTATTTTAAATTAGCAAAAAATCAAAAAAATAAAAAAGTAGCCGCCTTTTTGGTGCTCTATTTGAATCTTATTTGTTCAAAAAATAATAGGTAAAACTACAAGCAAATAAATATTGGAAAAATGAAAAAGTTGGATCCCAATAACTGACGTACAGTGCCAATAGATAGGTTATATTTTTAGAAAAATATTGGCACCCGTTTCGTATTTTTCAATTTAAAATGAATTACTTATGACTTTTTAGTTTAATTTTGAACATTTTTAATTTTTACAAAATGAAAAACTACTTGAAGGGTTAAAATAGTCTGGTTTTGACAGTTAGATGGTCTCTACTATCCATTATAGACGAAGGATGAAAACCAAACTTTTATGATAGTTCGAGGGTGTAAATTATTTTTTTTCAATAATAATAATAATAATAATAATAATATAAGAGTATCCGCTATTATATTATATAATAGGAAATATACGTCTTAATCAAAGTTTAAAACCGCATACTGGACACAGCCCAGGGAATATACAACGACCTGGTTCTGGGTGAGCTGGAGCTGCGGCAGCCCAACCAGGCGTCGGTGCTCCGGAGTCTGGAAACTCACACAAGGGCAAAAAAAAGGAGGGCTATCCTAGTTCTACTGAACGGCTGGCTGGCTTAAGGCTATCCACACTGCTATCCTGTATAGGATACTACAGGAGCGTTTGACGGAAAAAACGCCTGCAGCCGCATCCTCTACATCCTCCTGTATGATAGGGGAAGGGCCGGGATCCTCCAAATGTGAAGGCGATGCCGTTCCTCCTCTAGGAGCCCACGTGGCGCGGGGCCCGCAACCCGCCCGCCCGCCCGCCGTGCCGGCCAGAGAGAGAGACTGCGAGGTCGACCACGGTACGAGGCTCCGGCGGAGAAGAGCCGCCACGCCGTGGTCGGTGCCGGAGAGGAGCCGCCATGCCACCATGAGGAGCTGCAGCTTGTTCACCGGTGTGAGCCCGCGCTTGCCTGCCGCCGCCGCCACGGGCCGGCACACCCTCGCGCCTGCCCGCCGTCGCCGCTGCCACGCGCCGGCGCGCCCGCCTCCGTTGTGCTCGCCTCCGAGCACCGCTTCGCCCCGTAGTTCCGAGCACGTCCGCGCTGCGCGCCGGACCTCGCCCTTCGCGCATGCGCTGGCCACCCACCGCGCCCGCGCCGCCGGCCGCTCCGTGCCCCCGCGCATGCCGAGGAGCAGAGGAAGAGAGGAGAGAGGGGGCGGAGAAGGAGGGAAGGGTGACGGAGAGGGAGGGAGGAGGCAGAGGGCCGCCGGGGCACCTGGATCCGCCACCACACGGGCCTCCGCCGCGCTGCCATGGCCTTCACCACACCACGCTGCCGTTGCTCCGAGTCGTGTCGTTGCTCCACAACTGCTGCTCTGCCAGGTGGGGAGGGCGCGGCTGCTCCCTGCCGCCACGCTCGTGGAGGGAGGAGGGAGGCGGCCCCTGCTCCGCCGTCATGTGCTCCCTCACGGAGCTCGAGGCCCGGCGTCCTCACCGGCGCCCGCCATGGCCCCGCGACCTCTGCGCCGGCGAGGAGGGAGGAGGAGACGGGCCGCCGCCGCGAGAAGGAGCTCGCGACCGCCGGGGTGGATCTCGCCGGTGACCCGAGACTTGCCGGCGCGGCCGGTGTCCTCCGCCGCCCCGCCATGGCTGCCTCCCCGCGATGGCCATGGCCGCGCGGGGCCCTCCGCCACAGCCGGCATGCCGCCGCCGGTGCGGATCCGGCCGGCGCGGCCCAAGAGCAGGACGCCGCCGTGTCCTCGGCCACCGCCGCCCCTGCTCCTCCCTCCCGCAGCAACCGCAAGGAGCCTCTGCTCCTCACTCCCGTGGCCGCCGCTTCCTCCCTCCCGCGGTCCGCACCACCGCCGCGACGAGGCCCGCCGCCCGCCCCCGCTTCATGCCCCGCCCCTCACCGGGCCGCACCCTCGCCTCCCGCACCTCGCCACGGCCGAGCTCCAGGGGCGCTGGCCGCGGAGGCCGCGAGCTCCAGGGGCGGCACCCCCGACCTCCAGAGGGCGGTGGTGAGTGCTGCGGTTGTGAGCTCTAGGGCAGGCTTGGAGGATGCAGGGGTCGGTGGCGAGCTCCAGGGGCGGCCGTGACGAGGAGCAGAGGGAGAGAGGGAGAGCGACGAGGGAGGGGAGGAGAGGGGCGGAGGGGATAGGAGAGAAAGGAGGAGAAAAAATTTAAAATAATTCCAACAAGTGGGCCCCGTACAAGGTAGTTGGTATTGAGGAGAGATATAGAGGATGGATGAGTGCAGAAAAACTGAATATAAAGGAGAAAATCTCGATGACCAGAGTAGAAATATTCTTCTAGAGGAGAGAAATAGAGAAGGACGAGCGTGGATAGTCTAAGTCCAGCCAGGAACCACCCATCCGAACAGGCTCTCAGCTTGCTGTGCCTGACCTCGTCCCCACTGCCACTGCGCATCTTCCTAAACCCTAAGTCTCCGTGCAGTCCAGCGCAGCAGTGATGTGCAATCCGTGACCGTGACGACCTCGACCTGGCTTTTGGTTTCGTTTTGGCTTCCTCTTAGGCCGCTTGGTCTTCTCCTTCGAGAGTCAACTTTGGAGTACCACGCGCCCTCTCAATAAAATAACAAATAAATAGGAGTGATCCGAAAAGGACCTCTCCGACTGCAACATGCATGTGTGTACATCTTAGGAGTTTGCATAATATTTTTCCTCTGGAAAAGCAACCAAATACATGGGTGCTTTAGACGTAATGCAATGTTTTCTTTTTCTTTTCTTTTTCTTTGGGTTTGGCTTTGTTTCTTTTTCCTTTTTTTCATTTATTTACATTATACAGGTGCACGTAATGCTTGATCCCTATCTGGTTCACAGGTCAATTAGGACATGATCGAGCACGGTCATACAAATGTTTCATCACTACGTTTAAAATCAAATCGTGTACTCCCTCCGTCCTAAATAAGCGTTCATTTAATTTTCAAATTAATTTCATCCCATATATAGTTTTCTTTAAGCTTGTAGTAAGATCTATTTAATTAAAGCAATGTCAAATACCAAAAAAAAGTTATATAAAGAAGGGTATGAAGCCAATCAAATGCTTAGCGGATGTGTTTTCAGTTCCAATGCATATGAATTTATTGAGAATCTAAAGAATCAAATAAATAGTACTGTTTTCAATCACACTTGCTATAAGTTATTTTTTAGGATTAATAATATGTCTGAAATTTTTTAAAAAATATTTTTTAAATAGAGGGAATAGTACGCATTTAATGATAAATAAAATGGAAACCTGTAAGTATTTTCATCATGATTGAAGTTATATTTATACTTGGTTGTTACTGTTAGGCCAGTCTCAATGGGAGTTTCTGGAGGGTTTTCTGATATTAAATACCATAAATTTTATTGACATGGCAAGAAGAGAGAAGGATGGAGTTTCATGAGGAGAGTTTCATCACCATAAAACTCATCTGGCACACTTACCTAGTTCTCAGTCTAGATAACTGTGCCTACGAAATTCCCACTGAGACTTAGTAGATTGTAGCTTCCAGAGTGCCATCAGTTTTTGGGCAGGAGCTGACACTGTATCCTGGTTTGGCTTACTTCATGCTCACACATTCATGACCATTTTTTTATTTTTTTTAATCTTCGTACAGTATATTCGTCACATTCTTTCGTACTTGCACTTCGATGCGGCTCAATCCATGGGTCAGGGGTGTCAACTTTGGAGTGCAGCCAACAAGGACGACGCAAGAAGTCACCTAAAAAGATTTTGTAGCAGCTTGAAAGAAGTCTTGCTAGTCATGGATTGAAGAGGTCCATTTTTGTTGCCTGGGTGATGTTGGTGTACGTCATCATGTTTCTCACTTGCATTGCATGGTGGTTGTTTTTAGAATTAATTCTCCAGAACCGTTACTTCCAGGATTTCAAACATGATGCACATATATCTTGGTATAATTAAAATAAAATAGAAAATAGTAATGTTATCAATCTCAGTCTATGTAGTAGAACCCAAAATTGATTATTTGAAAAAAAAAGTATTAAACGACTACAGAGTTTTGTCAACCACATCTTTCCCAAAATGTAATTCTATACCATTAATATATCATAAAAAAGATAAAAAATACACTGGAAAAGTGCAAATATGAAAACACATGGAAGATTCTAAAACATGACTCCTCGATGCTCTTGGGTGCTTTCAAAAAAAATCTAAAACATGTTGGAGGACTACAAAATTTGACACAATAGTTTTGAGTTTTTACTTTTTTACTAGTGCGCTTTTTCACTAACAGTGTGTCCTAATGAAGCCGACCCAATTAAGACATGTTTGTTTGAGCTTCTTGGCAACTTCTTAGCATGAAAAGCCAAAAGCTCAAACAAACAGCGAACTTCCAGTGCAATTTCTGCAAAACTGAAAGTTTAGAAAAGCTGAGTTTATATGAAAAGCAAGTTTTATAAGCTTTCCGTAGCTTTTTGAGCTTAGAAGCTAAACACATCTTCTAAAAGTATTGAAACATAACCAATCTATTTTCTGAATTTTGGCAGCAATAGAGTATTGAAGCATAAAATTTGTTAGGATAGAACTTGTATTTATTCAACGTGGAAGCCAACTTTCAGAAATATTATATAACCATCTCCGGACGTTTGAAATGCAAAAAAACAAGTTCATATCCTCAAATTTAATGCTGAAACCTATTGGCAAAATTTCTCGAACACATTTTCTAAAACTAACTTCTCGAAAACTATGGTGCGATCTTGCACCAACAAGATTTTAGCAAACCCAAAATTTATAAAAAAAATAGAGAAAACAACAAAAGTATTTACAGATCATTGGCTCATTGGCTGGCTGGGTTGTCTCCTTCCTTCCTCTGTGTTCTTCCCTTCGCTCCCCGTCGCGCTGTTCAACTTTCAAACCCTTCCACCTCCGCCCAGGGTTTAACTTACCGACCGGTCCGGCCAAACCGGCAGAGTCTCGAAAACCTGTCGGAACCGGTCAAATTCAAATTTGAATTCAAAAGCCGCCGTGCAATCGGTTCGGACCGACTTACCGGTCGGTTTGACCGGTAACCGGCCAAATTCAATTTTTTTTCTTTTTTGATTTAAATTCAAATGCAAAGTATACTAAATAAATGTTTGTATAACATATTTTAGCCTAAATGAACCCTCCAACCCTCTTTTATACTACGTTTACATTGTATTTGTATACTTTTATATACACATTTTTTTGTTTAACTTCAAATCCCCGCAAACTATATTAAATGAATGATTTTTTTAGAAAATTTAACACCATTAGATTCGTCGCATCTTGAAGTATTTTTAGGATTTTTTCATTTTTTTGAATTCAAATTTGAATTTTGAATTTGGATCGGTTTGGTACTGGTCCAAACCGGAATCGGGCCGGACCGGTTTGACCGGTTCCGACCGGTTTGGTGAACCCTGCCTCCGCCTCCTCCCCTGGTCTTGCAGTCGCCATTGACGACCCCCTCCACCCTTCCCCTCCCTTAAATCTGTCCTCACCCCGCGTCGCCCTCCCTCACCATCCACTCCTCGTAGCTCCAGCCTTACCGCATCCACAGCCAGCCGGGAGATCTCCAAGAAGCCATCTTGGAATCCAAGAACCCAAGAATCGGAATCAGAGACAGCTAAGATTCGAATACATAGATACGAGCTTTCCGGCTAAAGTCCAAGAATTCCCGCGGAGGAAGAGCGCGTGGAGGCGTCTCGGGGACCAGAGGAGGAGAGCCCGGGGGGATTAGTGAGGGGGGCAAGATGGTGAGGCTGCCGTACACGACGGCGCTGACCACGCTGTTTAGCTACGGGCTGCTCTTCGCGTTCGGCCAGCTTAGGGATTTCTTCCGCAAGCTCATCGACTGGTTCAAGGCCAAGAACGTCAAGGTACGCGGCCGGCCGGCCGAATTCCGCCTCTCCCCGCCCGGATCCGGGAGGTTCAGTCGCAATTTTGGTTGGTCTTTCCCTTGAAGGTAGCCTGATTCGATGATTGGCTTGATGCAGGGGTACGCGCCGATCTGCCTGGGCCTGGAGGATTTCTATGTGCGCCGCCTGTACCTTCGGATCCAGGTGAGATAAATACATCCGAATTCGTTGGTGAATTGGCATGTGATTTGTGATGATAGCCTTGGCAGATTGTTGGTGCCTGAAGAAATTTGTTTTCATTGTAATGAAATGGTTAGTCGCCCATATATTGTGGAAGTATATTTTGCAGGTTGCTGTGAAAATCATGACCATCTAGGAATCCAGGCACACCGTAGTTTGCTCTCTGTTCAAAAGATTAGATCTTTTGTTGATTTGGAGTATTTTCAGTGCAATCTCCTGATTTTGTAAGCTTATGTTCCCTGACTTTGTGCAGATAAGTTGGGTGTCTATGACGTTTGCTTGATTCTTCATGCCTTTGAATTTAGTATACACTGACAATAGTGAACAGATAAACATCTAATAAATGTCATTCTCGACCAAAGTTATATTCTGAAATAGTAGATGAGTTTGAGTGAGCTGTAAATTACATGTATCGTACCAGATAATATCGGGTTCAAGTCTGTTTTGTTGAGCAGGATTGTCCTCTTCAGCTATCTCATTGTTGATTCAATTGTATATAAATCAATCCTCCCTTTTTTGATTTTACAGGATTGCTTTGGTAGGCCGATTGCAAGCGCACCAGATTCATGGTTTGATGTTGTTGAGCGAACCTCAAATGACAATAACAAGACACTACAGTAAGTATTTGTTCTATTATTCTGATTTGTGAGAACCAATATTATGAATGTAGTCAAGTTTAACGTTGAAACTTTTGTCAAAGTTGGCAATTGAGTATCGGTGATCCATTCAGTCACAAGTTATGACCCAAAGTAAATGGAATGCAAAGCATGTCTCAACTATGGCTAATGCTCTCATTATTGTTGCAGGCGTACCTCAAATACATCTAGATGCCTCAACTTGGGATCCTACAACTACCTTGGATTTGCTGCAGCAGATGAGTACTGCACACTACATGTTATTGAGTCTCTCAAGAAATACTCAGCAAGCACCTGCAGTGTCCGTGTTGATGGCGGTATGCCTAGATTGTCGACACACTTTTACTTTTTCAAAATTTTTAGGAAATCAAATTAGTAACCTGATTCCTTTCATCTGGCAACAGGCACGACCAAGCTTCACACCGAGCTGGAGGAGTTGGTCGCACGTTTCGTTGGAAAGCCTGCTGCTATCCTATTTGGCATGGGTTATGTTACAAACTCTGCCATCATTCCTTGCCTAATTGGAAAGGTTTGTTCATATTCTTATTATAATCATTTAACTAAAATGCGGGTAGACCAAGAGATGATTACTTACTTTACCTTTTCACAATATTCCAGGGTGGGTTGATAATTAGTGATTCTTTGAACCATAACTCAATTGTCAATGGCGCAAGAGGATCTGGTGCAACTGTCAGGGTTTTCCAGCATAACTGTAAGCTTCTATGCCTTTGAATACTGTATAGGAGTATTTGGTCTCTCTGGTTTATTATGATTTATGACTTACAGTTGCAAATGTACTCTTGCAGCCCCTGCTCATTTGGAAGAGGTACTGAGAGAGCAGATAGCTGGTGGTCAGCCACGGACACACAGACCATGGAAGAAGATAATTGTCATTGTTGAGGGTATCTATAGCATGGAAGGAGAGCTGTGTAAGCTCCCTGAGATTATAGCTGTTTGCAAGAAATACAAGGTTCGAATAGTTTTTTTTTGTTTGTACTTTCCGTTCAAAGTTTGGCTCATAAATTATTATTTTCTGCTCATCAACAAAGGGGTTTGATCATATTCATTTACTCCTTTTTGGTCAAACAGGCTTACACATATCTGGATGAGGCTCATAGCATTGGTGCTGTTGGGCAGTCTGGCCGGGGCGTTTGTGAGCTCCTTGGGGTTGACCCAGCTGATGTAGATATAATGATGGGTACTTTCACCAAGTCTTTTGGATCATGTGGTGGATACATTGCCGCATCAAAGGTGCATATCACTGAAACAACCATATTATGATTACAGTACTTAGTTTGACTGCCCTGAAGTACTAATTCTTCTCGCTTTTAACTCTCAGGAGATAATTCAGCACCTGAAGCATAGTTGCCCAGCCCATCTATATGCTACTTCCATGTCACCACCAGCAGTGCAACAAGTTATCTCTGCTATTAAAGTTATTCTTGGGGAGGATGGCTCCAACAGAGGTACTAAACAAACTTTTACAACCTTTTTGTCCTTTTCATTTGCAACTATGTGTTTCATTAGCATGTTCCATCGAATCATCATTTTTGCTTGTGATATGTTGCAGGTGCCCAAAAACTTGCACGCATCCGTGAGAATAGTAATTTCTTCAGGTCAGAGCTCAAGAAGATGGGTTTCGAGGTTCTTGGTGACAATGACTCTCCTGTCATGCCCATAATGCTATACAATCCGGCTAAGATTCCTGCATTTTCTAGGGAGTGCCTTAGGCAAAAGGTTAGTAGTAGAGTTCATTGTTATATTCCAAAGATCCAAATAGCACTATGCTTCTGATATAGTTTTCTTTCAAAATGTCATTTTCCTTGAGAAGTGTAGTACTAATTTGCAATCTGCATGTAATCCGTATCCATCACTGTTTGCACCATCAGTTATTCTTCTTATTTGTCATGGAACTTATAAGATACGTATATTTCAGGTTGCTGTTGTTACTGTGGCATTCCCTGCGACACCTCTTCTTCTTGCAAGAGCTCGTATCTGCATTTCTGCTTCACACACTAGGGAGGACCTGGTGAAAGCCCTTGATGTGAGTTGTTTTTCTCTTGTCATGTGTAAATGATTCATCTATTCTAGTAGGTATTAATAGAGCTGAAGTGACATGATGCTTGTCGGTGTAACCCACTTTCAGGTTATCAGCAGAGTTGGTGATCTTGTCGGCATCAAATACTTCCCTGCAGAACCACCAAAGATAGCTGAAGCTGGTCATGATAAACTGGAGTAGGGATGAACGTTGAGTTAGCCCATGAATGATTGAAGTTGTTAGAATTCCTCGGGGAGTTATCAACAAATCATTACAGAAACAAGCACACATTGAGCAGTTTCATTGGGATTTTGTCAATACGCGAGAGTCCAGGATCGTTCGTATTAGCTGACTATTGTTTGTTGATTGTACAACTATCCTTCCAAATCTGTATAGCTGGTTGAAGTTCAGTTGTTCTGTTGTTAATCCATTCTCGATATGTAATACAATTAGATGCAATATGAATTTTCTGCAGAACATCCCTAAGATTTTCTGCAGTTGGACCATTAACAACTATGAAGGCCTCTTGCTTTCATGCATTTTTCATAGAGGTTATATGTGACCAAGTAGACGTCTCTTTAGATATGAAGTTATGAAATATTTTACTCAGCTTCAGTAAAGATATTGTAGAAAGGTTTGGTTATGCAAATCTTTACCTGTGATGCTCAAACCTGTATATATATGCCTATTTCTGAGGTTGCTGGCCCCTCTTGTAAGGAGAGCATGGATGATTAATTGATAATAAAAGTTTTTTTTTTGTATAATTTATAATGGAAGTTTTACTTGAAGATATACTCGGTCACTAAATGCAACTCAGCCCAGTCAAAAATACATAATTTAGATGAGAACACCATTCACCATCCATCTACTTTGATAATATTATATTGTGAAACGGAACACCTAGATTTATCTGGATTCGTAGTTCATGGCCACCCATGTTCTTCTCGCCAGCTAAATTCTCATATGAGCTAACGGATAAAAACATACTGCAGCGTAGGGTAAACTTTTCCAAAAGAAAAAAAACGTTTTTGCGTTGTTAGCACTTCTTTTGCTATATGTAATCATGTACGTGCTAGATGAGACCAAACTGATTTCTTTATAAAAGACATAACTATAATGGAGAGCAATATACCTTGTTTATGTTTGCCAAACACGGAAGAAAAATGAACAGCTCCCAACAATTTGTTCCTTTCTGTGTGTTTGTATTTCCTACTACCACCATTCCAAATTGTAGTTTGTTTGACTTTTTTTACTCTAAGTTTGACTACTCGTCTTATTCTAAAAAATAAACAAGATATATTTAATTGTGGTCAAACAAAGTAATTCCTATGGACCGTCCATTTCTTATTTTTAATTTTACCCTGAAGTTTTTTTTTGTTATTTGGATAAACCCTTTAAAAAATTTTAGATCAATTTACTCTTTAATACTATTCTTTTGACTTAAATGTCGCCCACAATTTCAACATAAAACGTGTTATTTAAAATTAGATCCGGAAAGATGGATGCCAACTCATTTATGTTTTGTTCACCTAATCATTGAGACTCGGGAAGGATAGCTGAAAGCCTACCTTATGTTTTGTTTGAATCCAAGTGATAATAGATAAAAGTACTAAACTTTAGCACTAGCTTATCGAAATAGAAGTGCTAATAGCTTGAATTAAACTTTAGACAAGACTTAAAAATTTAGCATGTGTATAAGTACTAATAAGTGCTAAAATTTAGCAGTCAACTTTAGCTCCTGCAAACAAGACATTAAAACACTCGGATGCTGACTGATGCTGACTCAAAACAGAGATCGGTAGAAAAAGACATGAGCGACGAGGACGACAAAAACTATAGTCATTTCTCCCACCATGTAATGCAAGATTGAGGCAATATAATTTTCCGATTGATTATAACTACTGGTGCTGGTAGACCAGTCAGAATTATGATGACTTCATATTAAATTTTTTTGAGGGGTTAACTTTATATTATAAGGGCTAGTTTGGCAGCCCGATACCCTGCGGGTTCCTGGCCTTTTCCCAGCCTCCCAGGGATGGGAGCCCACGCGGAAATCAGGCCCGGGTCATATTCTCATGTCGTTTAGAAGCCCACGCGATGGGTTGGCCTGCCCGAGCCTCAGCTTGAGGTGATGGTTACCGAAACCATCACCTGAAGCGGACTTTTCCCCTACTGCTGGAGGGAGCGTGAGATATTATTAGGCTGCAGTCAGGCCTGTTAGGCCCATTACTGATTCATACGTGCATATTGATAGAATGTCTGCGTACGATTGGTTAATTTATAGAAAATATGAGCATGCATGCATAAGTTGACAAACCATGCTGACATCATCCAAATGCATGCAAGTCCAAACTAAAAAAAGTTATAACTTTTGAACTAAGTATCCAGATTAAATTTGAATTGCACCATTATCTTTATTATGATAAAATCTTCAAAACAAGACAACACTTGCCTATGTTTGCATGATATTTTTTTAAAAGTTTCTTAATATTAAATAATTAGATTTGGCTGCTGGGAACAATTTTTTTAACAACACGAACAAATAAGTATTTTTACGAACAAATAATTAAACATAACGAACAAATAATAATGTACAACAAATAAAACATTAAACATCGAGAACATTTGATTGTATAGGCTAAATAACATAAATAAATATCGCTAACAAATAGTTCAGCATCATAGAACAATTTAGTCTAAAAAGAGAACAAATAATTTAGCATTACAAACAAATTATTTTCGTTGAAAAAATACGAGAAAGAGGAATGTTGTTGAAAGGGATGAATTAAGGATATCTTCCTAAGGTTCAGAAGGGAAGACAAATTGGAGAAAGGGTAAATAAAAACAATAAATGTGTACGTAGAGCGAATTAAAAGGAAAAAAACAAAATAGTCTTTAATCTAGTGGCTATCGAAAACCTGAGTAGCATCTAGTATGTTTAGATTCGACTCCTCGTGGAAACGAAAATTAAACAGATCCGAAATCTAGAAGAAAATAAATAGAAAAGCATAAGTAAATAAAAAGAACATAGAGAATTTAGGGAAAAAACTTGCTAAATCACTCACTAATAGAAGAAGAAATGAAAGAAAAGTTAAAGGCTAGAAAGAAAATAAATAGAAAAGCAGTAAAGAAGAAGATAGAGAAAATAAATTAAATAAGTAAATATGAGAAAATAAATAGAAAGCGAAATTAGTATAAAACATTAGCAAAATAAAAAAGGAAAATAATGGAAGAAAAAGAACGAAACAAAACCAAACAGCAACGAGGGAAAAAATAGACTGAAGAAAATGAAACAAGTGACACGAGCAATAGCAATGGGAGCCCAAAAAATAAAAATAAAAAATAAAGTAAACTAGGTCCACAAATCTTCTCTTTTCTGCCAAAATTAATACTACTATAAGTTCAAACTAAGCACGTCACAAGTAAACCCAGCAGCAAGTGTGGACCTGAGGGTTCCCAGGAGACAAATGGGGCTACGCATCATTTAGAACTAAAATAGGCTGTGCTGAGTGGAGTGCTATTGGGCCAAATAAACTAACGAAACAGCCCACCAGCGGATGCGTCCTTCTTCAGGCGATGAATGTCACATTTGTAGCGCGGGCGATGTATAGCCCCCCGGCACACGGTCCCCACCTCACGACACCGGGCGCCGCTTCCCCGGGCGACTCACGAGCGAGCGAAGCTGCACGCCCTCCACCTTTGCATCCTGCGTCGACGCCCCTCCACCTCTGCATCCCGCGCTGCCGCCCCTCCACCTCCGCGTACAGGAGCGGCCGCCCCTCTTTCTCCTTGTCCCCTACGTCCTCTTCGGTTGCTCCGCCTCCGCACTGCTCCCCCCTGGCGGCAACACTATCGCATCCTCTCGGAGATCCCGATTTGCCGGCGCGCCCCCAGTTCGGCAGTCTCTACCTCGTCATCCTCCTCAGTGCTTGTGAGTTCTAACCCTCCTTCTCCCCTCCTGCAGAGATATGGTTGTTCAATTGCCTAGGGTTTCTACTCCTCTTCTGATTTCATCTATAATGTTCGCAGATCTCGGCCATCACTCCATTCTCCAAGAACCACTCGTTGTTCATCTGTTCGTCGGTTGTTCTTGGCCTAGGTAAGTCTCCCATCGTTACACTGCATGATTGTCTGAATGCCTGAATGGTTTATGTTTGCAATATGTGTGGCATGCTCTTTTTACCATGTCTGCAAGGAATATATACATGACACTTACACACACAAGTTACAATTTTAATTTATAATAACGCTTGTCAGTTGCAAGCCAAATTGTTAGCTCTCAACTATCAGGAACACAGAAAACACATAGATCTCAATTGTTAGCCAAATTGTTACCGCTGTCGGTATTCCACTCTGCAGCTGACCTTTGGCTTTCGAAAGTTCATGAAGAAGAGCAAATTGGAAGGGCAGCCTTCGTCAAGGTGCCATTGTCAAGGCTGCACCATGTCTGCAATATGTGTAGGCATCTACTACTTAGCATGTAGCATAGTAAATTCTCCTATTTTAATTAGCTCAATAGATTTTGCTGCTTGTTCCAAGTTAGTTCAGCTGCTCTCAACTCTGATTTTCACAAGTTTGAGTCAGTCAATTAGCTCAGAATCTATTGATGCTCTTAGAATCTACTACTGTCTTGTTTGCTGCATCTGTTGATGCCTACTCTTGCTGGTGTGCTTGGAAATACAATAAAAAATTCTGGTCGGCTATAATCAGATTTGCTAATAGCTCTCTCTAGAATGACTATAATCTGATTTGCTAATAGCTCTTTCTAGAATGGCTATAATCGGGTTTGCTAATAGCTCTCCAGAATAGAATGCTATATGTGCAGTATGTCTCAGCCTTCCTTCTTTATCTTGTGATAGAGGGGAGTGAGCCTCTTATTTTGACCATTTTATTTGTAGAAAGATAGGGAGATATGCATGCAATTCACCAATTCTTCATGATATCAAATGTGTAACAAGCATGCGACATTCACACTGTTTTGCTGCATATTCTTGTAACTCACCATTTCTTTTGTATTTTTTGTAGAGGATTTGGCGGAAGCAACACATGTTCAGAGAAAAGTGAAGTGGCCTTCATCATTAGCATCTGAGAAATGTTCATGATCGTTGCTAGATTTTGTTGCTCCTGTCTGACAATTTTTATATACATGCTTCTACAGTTTGTCCATTTTTTATGCTACTGGCATCTATGTAATATATTGGTGTGTGAGCTGGAGGACTATAATTTAAATATTGGTGCAGATTTTAGCTTTCAGTAGGCAGATCACGTGTTTATTTGGAGGTTTAGAATATTGGTCATGTGCAATTTACAGTTTACGACGAGAAGCTTATAATCAATAGTAATATTATGTACATCTGGGTACTTCGGTCTTGCTTCCAAACAGCGAGGGGGAAGGGGACAGGGAAGGGCGAACGGCTCTAGGGGATACAACCGGCCAATTAAATTACCTTCGGTTTGCTACCCAGGGCAAATCTGGCCCTGGTTGCCAAACTAGGCCACGGCGAATAGAAAACTGATTTCTTTTATTGGACCAAAACTGATTTCTTTTATTGGAAGATGACATCTATATTCTACCACAGCGAATGGAAAATGGTATGCTAACTCTAGGTACACTAATGGACTTATATCTAAGCCAATTATATTGCTGATGTGCATGGAGGAGATAAGAAAGGGGAGAGATGATAGCTTGACTCTCATGCAAACAATAAGCTGAGCACGAGCTTCTAGATAGATGTGGGTTCAAGTAAGAGTAGATGTTAGAGTGAATAGAAAAAAGAATTCTAAAGTATAAATTAAACAATATCTCGTAGATAAACAAAAAGATTATTGTTATATAATGGCTTTTGTATCTTGGCTATAGCTAAGCCAAACACTTGGCTGTATTGTTAACTATGCTGTAAGTGTACCAAAATTGGAGGAATATGGAATTGTAATAGCATCTAGAAATTTAAGTTTTCGTTTTCTAACCCTAGCTTGAACATCCATTTAGTATGCACTTTTTAATTGAATATTTTCAAAAAACCATTTCACTCCTTTGAAATCCATTTTCAGTTACATAAATACATTATCTCTCAATAACAGATTGTCAGATTTCCTTGCACGACCCGGTAAATCTGGGGGAAACCGGGAGTGTGTTACCACCACCTGCAAGAGCAAGACTGCTCCTCCATCAGCTGCGTCTGGGCCTCGATGTTCCGCTCGGCCCCAAGTCCCCAGTGTGCGTGTGTCGGGCCCAGACTGGGAACGGCCCGTGTAAGTGGCGTGAGTGAGTTGCGTTTGTGCTCCTCTGGCTTGCGTCTACAAGAGGGCAAGCAGAGGAAGAACTCGGCAAGCATTTTGTAACCCAAAAACTATCTCCTAAAGGAAGCTGTCCTCCGAACTCCCCTCCTGTTCTAGCCTCGTTCTTCCCCTTCTCCCTCGAATCCTCTTCGATTGCTAACATTCTGGTATCAGATTCACTATCCTGGATCCCTTACCTCCCCACCACCACTTCACCCGCCTCCAAAAGCAAGCCGGCGCCATGGATCCCGCCGTCAAGATCATCCTCGACGAGATGCAGCAGCGGTTCTCCGACGAGCTCCGCAAGGGCTTCTCCGAGCACGACGAGAAGTGGGACCGCCGGTTCCTCGACCTCGAGCACTCTCAGGGTGCCCGGCTTGACCGTCTGGAGGACGCAGCTCAGGTGTTCGACGAATGGCGTCCACGCATCGAGGCCACCGTCGACGATGTCAAGCTCGAGCTCGGCAAGGTCACCCGCTTCTGGGACCGCTCCTTCCGCGAGCGCGATGTCCCAGAGCCCCCCATGTTCCCCACTCCACAGTCGGCGACGGAGCGCCTACCTGCTCCTACCGGCGCCGACGGCCCCGCTGGGCACCGCGTTGAAACACAATACCGGGATGAGGGGTTCGGATCGGTGCTGATCCACACCCACGTCCCGGTCAAGGGTGCGTTATCTCATTCTTCCCCTCTACCCCTTCCCTCCACTAATCATGTTTCCTCTGGTTTTTCCCGTGACAAACCCATGATGGGCAAGTTACCCAAATTACATTTCCATCGATTCGATGGCGACAACCCCAAACTCTGGATCTCTAGGTGTGAGGACTATTTCGAGATGTATTCTGTCGATTCGAGTTATTGGGTTCGTTTAGCCTTGAACCAGCTAGATGGCCCGGCTGCGCGCTGGTCTCAATATGTGGCCAAGCGTCTTAAGCAATCCTCTTGGTCTCTATTTTCATCTATGTTGCTTGAGCGTTTTGGCCGAGCTCAGCAGGAGTCCTTGATTAGGCAGCTTTACCATATTCGTCAGACTAGTACTGTAGCTGATTATGTTGAGAGATTCTCTGAATTGGTGGATCAACTCGTTGCTTATGAGCATTCCACAGATCCCATGTATTACACAATTCGTTTCATAGACGGATTGCGTGATGATATCCGTTCTACAGTGCTTGTTCAGCGTCCATCTACTCTAGATACTGCCTGCTCTCTCGCCTTGTTGCAGGAAGAGGTGACTGGTCCGGCGCGCCAGCGGGATTCCCGTCGCCCTGATGCGGGATTTCAGTGGAAGCCCCCGCCACCGAGGGCGCCGCTGCCACTCCCGGCGCCACCTCGTGCTGACAAGCAGCTTCCTCAGGCCTCCGTCACGGCGGACGACAAGCACGCCCCTGATTCCGGCAAGCCGCCAGCTGACAAGTTCGCGGCACTGAAGGCTTACCGTCGTGCCCGTGGTCTCTGCGATAGATGCGCCGAGCGATGGCGACCTGGCCATCAGTGCGCACCGACCGTGCAACTTCATGTGGTGCAGGAACTTATGGACTTGCTCAAGGTAACCCCTACTGATATTGAGCTATTGCCAATGGGTGCAGATTCCGTTTCTGAACATGGTGGTTCAGTGGCCGAGGGGCAGTTATTTGTGGCCTTGTCTGAGGAAGCTCTGGCCGGTGCCGATGGTCCAAGAACAATGAGATTTGATGGTGTTATTCAAGATCTTCCTTTGCTGATCTTGGTGTACTCAGGCAGCTCACACTCTTTTCTCAGTTCTCACGTTGCTGCCAAGTTGCAGGTTGTTCAACGGTTGTCTGGCTCCATACAGTCCAGGTAGCCAATGGAGGAATTATGCACTGCTCCACTCACCTACCAGCTGCAGTTTGGAGAATACAGGATTGCAGTTTCACTTCTGATTTGCGGATCCTTCCTCTCCAGCATTTTGATTTAATCTTGTGAGGGACCGAAGCCGGCGACCAGATGGGGGGGGGTGAATGGGAGCCGATCAAAATTTCTTCCGAAATTCAAACCGTCGGCCTATACTCCGAAAATCACCCAAGCCCTCAAGCGTTCTAACCAAAGTTTGGAATAGCTATGGAAAAGCTAAACCAACATGAAAGGCCTCGAACGTGCGAGCGAAACCACGAAGCAAATCGAAAGCGAATCAGGAAAACAACAGACCTCTCTGCCTGGACTGGTCTGACCGGTGCACTGGACCGGTCTGACCGGTCGCGGCTGTGCAAAAGCTAGCAGACCGGTCTGACCGGTCTTGCCTACCGGTCTGACCGGTGGCACCCAGAAAACCCCCGAAAACTTAGATTCAAACTATGAATCTCGATCAAACGACCACGACAATCGATGAAACTTGGGGGATAGCTTCGCCCCTACCCCGTGAACATATCCCCAAGAGATCTCGACATAAAAATCAAAGAAACTCGAGAATTCGAGGGGAGATCAAGAAGGATTGGTGTTTTCTCAAAAGCTCAAGAACTTCAATTCTGAGGCACTGGTGATTCCAGAGGGTTTGGCATGAGGCTAGAAGCACGGGAATCACTCCAAAGAGCTCTATGAACCGTCGCAATCTAGTGCACCAAAATCGAAATGAAGATCCATCACAAAAAGCACAAGAGGGACGGGATTGGAGTGATTCAAAAGCCCAGAGGGCACAAGGAGGATGGGGCCTCCTATCCCAATCAAATCCGATACAAAGTCTCACAAATCCATAACAAATCCTACTCTAAAGAGAAGAACAGGGGGAGGGAGACGCAGGGGCGGCGGCCTGGAGATCAGAGGAGTCCACGAACAGATTACAAAAGCCGCATTTAACCTAACACAAGTGAAGGGGTATTTATACCCGCGGGACCGGTCAGACCGGTGCCAGGGACCGGTCAGACCGGTTGGCCTGCAGCACCCCCTGTACACGATCTCATCCGACGGCCGAGGTTCTTTCTTCGAAACGAAGTCTTCTCCGCGATGCCGCCATCTTGATGAAGATCATGTCCGCGGTTTTGAAGGGTCCGCGAAACCCGGGTAGGTGGCCGGTTTTGAGAAAACCGCAAAAACCTCACGCGCGGGAAGATTCCCGCCTCCACGCCGTGGCCCTAGACGCCGTTCCCGCCTCGGATTTCTGACGGCCCTAGACGCCGCCCGACGCCCGTCACCTCCTCGCCCGCAGCGAGGCCCTAGATGCCGTCGACGCCCGTCGCCTCCGTCAGTCCCGAGACCGACGCCCGTGCCTCCACGACTTGGCGTCTTCAACCGCTGTCCGCCTCCTTGGTTTTGTGGCGCAAACCAAGAAACCCACCTTCTGTCGCCGCTTGCGCCCTCGATCCAGGAGTGGACGCCACAGCTGCCGCACGGTCCATCGGCCACAGCACCTCCACGGCAGCTCCCCGTCGACACTCGACACCCGTGTACCTGCAATCCAAAGACCAAGCGCACGATCACACCGCACGGTTGACAATTCACTCATCACAAGCAGGATAGAGTACTCAACATTCCTCAATGTCCCCCTTGATGAGTGCATTGTCAACACACCACAAACGAACCAAGAGAAGTGAAACCATAAAAGAACAAAGAAGCACAAGCAAGTGACGAAAGGCTCAGAAAGGCAAGAACAGTCACTTACTCAAGCAAAATCGATCCCCTAAGACAAGGGCAAAGGCTCGACGCAATCGATCAAAAACCAAAACATGACTCCTCAAAGACAGAGGTAACGCTCGACGCAGTCATGCAAGAAGCAGAGGGAAAACGAGGAAAACCAGGAGCCAAGAACAAAGCAGAAACTCCCCAAGCAAAGCTTTTCCCTCTCACAAGTGCAACTCTCCCAAAATGATGCACTCTCAAAGCCCTGTGCACAACAGGTTTTTCAAAAATCAAACAAGTCTCCCCCTTGTTCGATCACTTCTCCCAAAATTCTCCCCCTTGTAGGCACATGCACACATCAAGCCTAAAAAGACCTAAAGCTCCCCGTGAAGCTGAGACTCCCCCTGAACAGATGCTATGCAATGAATGCAATGCAGGAGGTGTAAGTGAAAGCATTCAGGGATACAAGGATATGAGCAACATCTAGTCACAAGCACGTGTGCATCCAAAAACAAGACCTGCATCTAGCTCAACAGGGAATATCAAATCAGTCTAGAGCTAGAAAAGTTCAGTTTAGGAGAAATAAAAGCACCACCCATGATCTAGCACTAACAAGTAGGAAATGGAAAAGCAGTGCTACTCAAACTCATACAGGTGAGCCAAACCAGCCAAAACAAGTTGCCAACATTCATTTTTCAATCAAATTTATAGCAATCAATTCTTAATGCCAGGGGTTGAAAGCTTGTCATGCTTTACTTAGCAACAAGGCCAAGCCTATGCCAAAAGACAATCAGAAGCTTAAAGCACTCGTTTCAGTCATGCACAGCCTTGCCCGGGTTCTCACAAGTGCAAAGTGAGACGTCCCGAAATCTCGATCAGTGCGACAAGCAATCCCACCTGGATCTTTTCAATCCATTTCAAGAACAGTTTAAGCAATTTTATCAGATTTAGATCATTTCAAATATGAATTGCTGAACGAAAAGCTACACTAGCATGAATAAGATAGCAAAGCATATCAACACGCCCTAACATGGTAGTAGCCAAGACAGGGTGATCATGTTTTCAGATTTTCAAAACAAAATAGCTTAACTCAGATGATGTCATATACATAGTGGAGCAAGCTATACATGATCAAGTTTATCAACTCACACTAGCAGGCACTAGAAGATCATAGCAATGTATACAAGAATGCTAGTGCAAGTGAGACAATGCAAAATGCAAACATGTACAATGCATATGCACAATGCAACTACCAAACCTAAAAAACCAAGAGAAACAAAAACAAGGACCTACAACGCTAACCAAACAAAAGTCAGCGATTAAAAGGGGTAACAAACCCCAAGCTCCCCTCGCAAGCGTGCAAAGGTGTCCTGCTCTAGCGGTTTGGTGAGGATATATGCGGTTTGTCTCTCTGAAGGGACATGGATCAGGTCTATGTGTCCTCTCTCATGGTTGTCTCGCAGGAAATGGAATCGGATATCTATGTGCTTTGTTCTAGAGTATATGACAGGGTTCTTTGCAATGCTAATGGCTGACATATTGTCCACAAAGATGGGAACCCTACCGAAACTCAAGCCATAATCCTGCAAGGTTTGTTTCATCCAAAGTATCTGGGAGCAGCAGCTAGAAGCGGCAACATACTCAGCTTCTGTAGAAGAAAGCGCTACACTATCCTGCTTGCGAGAGGACCAAGACACCAACGATATACCGCGAAATTGACAAGTGCCTGAAGTCGACTTGCGATCCAACCGACACCCACCGAAATCGGCATCAGAAAAGCTCACCAAAACCAGAGAAGAATCCGCAGAATACCAAAGACCAAATTCAGGGGTGAATTTCAGATACCTGAAGATGCGTTTCACCACCTGCCTGTGGGAGGTGCGCGGCGAAGCCTAATATCGCGTGCAGAGGCAGACGCCGAACTGGATGTCCGGTCGCGTCGCCGTCAGGTACAGGAGAGAGTCGATCATGCTCATGTACTCCTTCTGGTCCACTGCCTCGCCGTCCAAGTCCTCATCAAGCGCCGTAGATGTGCTGATCGGATTCAGCTGAGCAGACAAGTCACTCATGCCGAACTTCCTCAGCAAGTCTCTAGTGTACTTGGCTTGATGGACAAAAGTGCCCTGAGGAGTTTGCTTGATCTGCAGCCCGAGGAAGAACTGCAACTCACCCATCATGCTCATCTCGAACTCCCTGTATATCTGCTCAGAAAACTTGGAGACAAGAGCGTGAGAAGAGCCACCAAAGATAATATCATCCACATATATCTGAACTAAAAGAAAGTCAGTGCCAGATCGAATGAGGAACAAAGTTTTATCAACACATCCCATTTTAAAGCCCTGAGCCAGCAAAAAGGTTTTCAATCTATCATACCAAGCTCTAGGTGCCTGTTTCAAATCGTAAAGAGCTTTTTGAAGTTTATAAACACGGTTTGGAAACTTGGGATTTCGAAACCAGGGGGTTGCTTCACATAAACTTCTTCTTCGATAAAACCATTCAAGAAGGCAGATTTAACATCTATTTGGAAAACCTTAAAACCCTTGGAAGCAGCAAATGCAAGAAAGATTCGAATAGCTTCCAAATGAGCAATAGGGGCAAAAGTCTCCTCAAAATCAATACCCTCTTTTTGGCAAAACCCGTGGGCAACAAGACGAGACTTGTTTCGAACAACCAAACCATCCTCACCCTGCTTGTTTTTGAAAACCCACTTCGTTCCGATGGGATTACAAGCAGGTGGAGGCTCGACTAAGACCCAAACTTGGTTTCTTTCAAAATTTTCAAGTTCCTCATGCATGGCATTGACCCAATTAGAATCAGAAAGAGCGTGTCCAATATCTTTGGGCTCAAAAGAGGCAACAAACACTGAATGAGCAAAGCCAGTGATACTTGTTACCTTGGACCTGGTGACTTGCTCGTTGAGATCACCTAGCATCTGTTAAGGTGGATGACGACGCTGAATGTGTCGAGGTGCTTCCCGTGTCGAAGTCGCCTCCTCCTCAACCAAAGCAGGTGTCTCCTCAGGTGCAGCTGGTGAAGCCTGAGTCACCTCCTCGATAGGCCCCCGTGAAGTAGACGTAGTCGGATCGGGGCCGTCATCAACGTCCGAGCTCGTGGCGGAGGCAACTGGGTCCACAGCACGCGTGGTAGCCTCAGCTTCGCCCTCCGCAGCTTCTTCCTAATCTTCAAAGATGGAGGTGCCGAGCTCATCATCTCCTGTAACTTCAAAGACAGAAGAATTGCACGGTGCAGTCTCGTCGAAAGTGACTTCACAAGTCTCTCTGACGATGTTAGTATCAATAATCAACACACGGTACGCTCTAGAGTGAGAAGCATAACCGAGAAAAATGCCGTCAGATGAGCGAGACTCAAACTTATCAAGATTTCCATCTTTCAGCATAAAGCACCGGCAACCGAAAACTCTGAGATGGTCAACACGGGGCTGGCGTCCAAACCACAACTCATAAGAAGTCCTGTGCATGAAAGCACGCAAGAAGATGCGGTTGGACACGTAACAAGCGGTGTTTACCACCTCAGCCCAGTATTTGCGAGGAGTCCTATGCTCATCGAGCATCGTCCTCACCATCTCAACCAGCGTCCGATTCTTCCGCTCTACAACTCCGTTCTGCTGTGGAGTGCATGGAGAAGAATACTGGTGTTCAAGCCCTTGATCACTGCAAAAAAGCGTCAAAACGAGCATTTTTGAATTCTGTGCCATTATCACTGCGAATCGCTCGCATGGCCTGGGGTAGCTCGTTTTTCAACCTCAAGATCAAGTCTCGAACAAACTCGAAAGCCTCATCCTTGGTTCTCATGAAAAAGACCCAAGAATAGCGAGAAAAGTCGTCCACGATCACAAGCACGTACCACTTCCCACCAACAGACATCACCCTAGAAGGACCAACTGTGTCCATGTGTAGCAACTCTCCAGGGTGAGCGGTCATCACCTGATTAACAGGTGGATGTGAAGTAGCAATCATCTTCCCGTGGCGACACGGATGACAAACAAGGTCCTTTTCAAACTTCAATTTGGGCAATCCTCGAATCAGGCCAAGTGAGCTTAGTCTCGACAACAAATCGAAGCTCAAATGTCCAAGTCTCATATGCCACTTCCACAAATCAGAAGAAGGACCAGCCAACAAGCAACGAGAAGGGCCAAGAGGAGTTCCAGAGAAGTCAACCAAGAAAACCCGATCGCGAGGTGTAATCCGACAAACCAAATCTCTTCTGGAATCAAGAACACGCGAACATCCCTCCTTGAAGCGAACCTCAAACCCCTCATCAAGAAGTTGCGAAACAGAGAGCAAATTAAAGCCAAGATTTGAAACCAAAGCAACTTCTCTCAGGGCAAAGCGATCAGAAACTCGAACAGCGCCAAGTCCACGTACATTTCCTCTTCCATTATCCCCGAACAAAATGTACTCCTTTGAGCGCATCGGGGTGAGGCTGGAGAACCATTTGTCATTTCCGGTCATGTGGCGCGAACAACCGGAGTCCATGATCCACCAGTTCTCAAAGCCTCCGACCTGCACATCAGTAGTGAGACAAAGGGTGAGCAAATGTCTCAACACTGGGGTTAGCAAAGTGAGAAGCAAACCAGTGTCGAGCCATTTGCTCTACAGAAGGGTTAGCAAAATCAGGCAAAGCGTATCCCCCGTCCCGTCTACCGCGTGACTGACGAACACCACCGCGAGAAAAGCGTGGAGCCTCAAAACCTCCTCCAAAGCCTCGATCCCGTGGTCCATAGCCGTACTGAAAACGACCAGGAGCACGGCCGACAAAGCGACCACCCGCTGGAGCACGGTAACCACCACCGTCTCCCTGACCTCCACCTACACGGCGCGCCCTAGAATCTTGCCTACCACCACGCCGAGAAGAACCATGCATCCGAGCAGAGTACATGTCCGCGTTCCGTCTCTCCTGCTCTCGCCTCATAGCCCGCTTCCTCCTGAAGCAAAACTGCTCCAGGTGACATTCTCTGTCACAGAACTCGCAGTGGTACCTCACCTCATGCTTGGGAGGTGGAGGCCTAGCCTGCGGACGGGGAGGAGCAGCCCTCTTCTTCTGGGCAACTTGGGCTGTGGCAGCAGGGAGCGCATCAAGGGGATTCCTCAGCTCATTGGGCTTTGGAACCCAAACCTGCTTCTGCGGAGGTGCTTTCGGTGGTTCTTTAAGCACACCATCCGCGGGGTCAACAAGCGAAGGTTGCGTGCTCGTGCTAGCAGAGTTTCCAGCAGCCTTGCCAATCTTACCATACAACCTGTCAAAGTCTGACTTCGTGTATGTGTAACCGACCCCAAACCCATCACCACGCTTGAACTGCTTAATCATCATGCTCAACTGCAGCTCACTGCTAGAAACCCAACTCAGAATCGCCCTAAGGTATGTGTTCCCATTCTCCAAGTTGGCTTTCTCTACCGCAAGATTATCTAAATCAGAGATCAAACCAGGGCAAACAGAGCAGTCAATAGGTGGGCTAGACTCTACGACCTTAGTCTTTCCAAAAGACTTGATCAAAGCGTTCTTCTCCTCTAGCTCCGACCTAAGCGTGGGACAAAGCTTACAAGAGCCAAGCAAAGCAGGCCTAGATCTAAGCTCCTCTAGTTCACAAACAACAGTAGCAAACTTGGACTACAAAGAAGCTAGATCAGACTTGAAGATAGGACACTCATCGCATTCAAGCACATCACTAACAATGGGAGCGTCCTTGACAAGTTCAAGCTCATGCTTGGCCTTGGCTAGCTCGTGAGACACGTCAGAAAGCGAAGTCTTAGCAATATCTAAGTTCGCGACGTTCTCATCATGCTTGGCACGGAGAGCAACAAGATCATTCGTGTGAGATATGCAGCCAGCACACTCATCCTCACTACATTTATCCCTAGCACAAGCCAGCTCAGCCCTAAGCTTTCTACGCTCTCTAGCTGCTTCCTTAAGCAGCCTCTTCTGGTTGTCGAGAGCGGCGTACAACTCCCTAACCTCTGTATCAAGCAGGTCGATCGTGGAGTTTACCTCTGAATCGCTCTCGGATCCAGGAGAAGAGCCGGAGTGCGTCGGTGTAGCATGTCCACCCGAAGACGCACGAGCACCATCGGCTTCGCCCACCATGCTGCAGAAGCTCTTGTGCCGACCGGCCGCCAAGCAAAGGCCGATGAAGCCGGTGGCTTCCTTATCCCGCTTCTTCTTCTTCTTGTCGTCGTCGTCGGAGGTCGGTGAAGAAGAGCCGTCGGTGTCGGAGCTCTTGTCGAGGTCGCTGAGCTGCGTCAGGAAGGCCTTCTCCCGCTTCTTGGCCTTGTACTGGAAGCGCTTCTTGAGTGACTCCTTGTCGAAGCGTCCTCCACGGTCACGACTGCGGTGCTTGTGGCGCCGACGCTCCTTGTTGGAGCCTCCCTCGTCGCGGTCGCGGTGTCAGTAGTAGTCGAAGGAGTTGTTCTGGCCACCGCCGGACTTCTTGGGGCAATCGGCGATGAAGTGGTTCAGATCACCGCAGTTATAGCACCCGGGGTTCTTCTTCCTCTGCCTGTTGTGGTAGACGCACTGGAACTTACTGATGAGGAGGCACAAGTCGTCGTCGCCCAGCGTCTCCAGCTGCTTATCTGAAACAGAAGGCAAAGAGGCAAGAGAAAAGCCAAGAGCAGAGTTAGCGTTAGAGCTCGATCCACCACCTGGGCCAGTCACAAGAGCGATGCTCTTGGAAGGAGGGGCACCATTGAGCTTGGCTCGTGTCTGGTTATCCACCTCCGTGGCCTTGAGCTTGCTGAAAAGCTCGTTCATGGTCAGAGTCTCATAGCCTGCAGACCCAATGATCGTGTTTACCTTGAGATCCCACACAGAGCAGTCAAGTGCGTAGAGCAACTTCAGAGCCTTCTCGTGCTCTGTGTACTCAAGGGCACCAGCAGATCTGTTCGCATTGACTTTGTTCACAATCGACTGAAAACGACTGAACATCAAGTCAATGCTCTCACCCGGCACCTGTGTGAAGTTCTCGTATTCACGCTGGTGAGTCTCGAACAGTCTGGCCTTCACCTTAGGTGTACCCTCGTGATAGTTCTCAAGGCACGTCCAAATCTTGTGGGCTTCCTGAAAACACTGGACGCGTGAGAACTCCGCACGAGAAACGCCAGCGAACAAGGCATTGACGGCCTTGGCGTTAGCCTCGTGCTGGGTCACCTGGAGAGGTGTGTTCCGAACAGCAAGCACCTCGTAAAGCTGGTTGGTGGTAATTTCCCAGACATCGGCTCCCATGCTCTGCAGGAAGGCTCTCATGCGAACCTTACAGTAGGCATAGTCCTCGCCGGAAAACACCGGGATCTTACCAAGACTCGCCATGGTCGCCGAGTGGTTTTCGAACCGGTTAAGGTACTGAAAACCTCTACCGAGCTCTGATACCAATTGAGGGACCGAAGCCGGCGACCAGAGGGGGGGTGAATGGGAGCCGATCAAAATTTCTTCCGAAATTCAAACCGTCGGCCTATATCCCGAAAATCACCCAAGCCCTCAAGCGTTCTGACCAAAGTTTGAAATAGCTATGGAAAAGCTAAACCAACATGAAAGGCCTCGAACGTGCGAGCGAAACCACGGAGGAAATCGAAAGCGAATCGGGAAAACAACATATCTCTCTGCCTGGACCGGTCTGACCGGTCGCGGCTGTGGAAAAGCTAGCAGACCGGTCTGACCGGTCTTGCCTACCGGTCTGACCGGTGGCACCTAGAAAACCCCCGAAAACTTAGATTCAAACTGTGAATCTCGATCAAACGACCACGACAATTGATGAAACTTGGGGGATAGCTTCGCCCCTGCCCAAGAGATCTCGACATAAAAATCAAAGAAACTCGAGAATTCGAGGGGAGATCAAGAAGGATTGGGGTTTTCTCAAAAGCTCAAGAACTTCAATTCTGAAGCACTGGTGATTCCAGAGGGTTTGGCATGAGGCTAGAAGCACGGGAAGCACTCCAAAGAGCTCTATGAACCGTCGCAATCTAGTGCACCAAAATCGAAACGAAGATCCATCACAAAAAGCACAAGAGGGACGGGATTGGAGTGATTCAAAAGCCTAGAGGGCACAAGGAGGATGGCGCCTCCTATCCCAATAAAATCCGATACAAAGTCTCACAAATCCATAACAAATCCTACTCTAAAGAGAAGAACAGGGGGAGGGAGACGCAGGGATGGCGGCCTGGAGATCAGAGGAGTCCACGAACAGATTACAAAAGCCGCATTTAACCTAACACAAGTGAAGTGGTATTTATACCCGCGGGACCGGTCAGACCGGTACGCTGGATCGGTCAGACCGGTTGATTAGACCGGTCAGACCGGTGCCAGGGACCGATCAGACCGGTTGGCCTGCAGCACCCCATGTACACAATCTCATCCGACGGCCCAGGTTCTTTCTTCGAAACGAAGTGTTCTCTGCGATGCCGCCATCTTGATGAAGATCAGGTCCGCGGTTTTGAAGGGTCCGTGAAACCCGGGTAGGTGGCCGGTTTTGAGAAAACCGCCAAAACCTCACGCGCGGGAAGATTCCCGCCTCGACGCCGTGGCCCTAGACGCCGTTCCCGCCTCGGCCTTCTGACGGCCCTAGACGCCGCCCGACGCCCGTCACCTCCTCGCCCGCAGCGAGGCCCTAGACGCCGTCGACGCCCGTCGCCTCCGTCAGTCCCGATACCGACGCCCGTGCCTCCACGACTTGGCGTCTTCAACCGACGTCTGCCTCCTTGGTTTTGTGGCGCAAACCAAGAAACCCGCCTTCCGTCGCCGCTTGCGCCCTCGATCCATGAGTGGACGCCACAGCTGCCGCCCGGTCCGAGCTCCGGTCGTCCCGGATGCCCTTCACCGCCGTCCACCGCACGGTCCATCGGCCACAGCACCTCCACGGCAGCTCCCCGTTGACACTCGACGCCCGTGTACCTGCAATCCAAAGACCAAGCGCACGATGACACCGCACGGTTGACAATTCACTCATCACAAGCAGGATAGAGTACTCAACATTCCTCATCTTGGGAATGGACTGGCTCGAGTCTTTCAGCCCTATGAAGATCCATTGGAAGCTTAAGTGGATGTCAATTCCGTATGAGAATTCCACAGTGTTGCTACAGGGCCTTCTTCCTGACGTTCAAACTGACACTCTGGTTCAGATTTGCAGCATTACAGTGTCTGATCAGCTTGCAGAGTTAGCATCTTCAATCCATCCCTCAGTTTCTGCAGTGTTATCGGAATTTGCACCAGTTTTTGCTCCAGTTGATGGGTCTACATCCGGTCGCGGGTGCCAAGCCGGTCTACATCCGTCCCTATCGGTACCCCCCAGCTCTCAAGGACGAAATCGAAAAGCAGGTGCAGGATATGCTGGACAAGGGTCTGATCCAACCTAGCAACAGCCCTTTCTCTTCCCCTCTGTTGTTGGTCAAGAAAAAGGACGGATCATGGCGTCCGTGTGTGGACTACCGCTACCTCAACGCTCTGACAGTTCGTGGCAAGTTCCCCATCCCCATATTTGATGAATTGGTGGACGAGTTAGCTGGTGCCTCCTGGTTTTCTACCCTGGACCTCAACTCGGGCTTCCACCAGATCCGAATGAAGGCCGACGAAGAGTTCAAAACGGCATTCCAAACACACTTCGGCCATTTTGAATTCAAGGTCATGTCGTTTGGCCTCTGCGGAGCTCCTGCATCCTTTCAAGGCGCCATGAACTGCACCCTCAAGCCCCTGTTACGCAAATGTGTGCTCGTCTTCTTCGACGATATACTAGTGTACAACCACTCATTTGAGGACCACCTGTCGCATCTCCGGGAAGTCTTCCAGTTTCTAGCTCATGACAAATGGCAAGTTAAACTGTCCAAATGCACATTTGCGCAGCGGTAGATCGCCTACCTCGGGCACATAATTAGCGCCGAGGGCATCTCTACAGACTCAAGGAAAGTGCAAGATATGGTGTCGTGGCCTGCTCCTTCCAATGCCAAAGAACTGCGCAGCTTTCTCGGCCTCGCCAACTATTATCGGAAGTTTGTCAAACACTTCACGGTGATTGCCCGCCCCTCACTGATCTCCTCAAAAAGCATGTCATTTTCGTTTGGACTCCGGACCATCAAGCAACTTTTGATGCACTCAAGGCCGCTCTCAGTTCTGCTCCTGTACTTGCCACTCCTGATTTCAGCAAACCATTCTCTCTAGAAACGGATGCTTGCGCCAATGGTGTCGGCGCCGTCCTCATGCAGTCCGGTCACCCACTGTCCTACATCAGCAAGCCCCTTGGCCCCAAGTCAGCTGGTCTCTCCACCTATGAAAAAGAGTACATGGCAATCCTCCTTGCAGTCAAGCAGTGGCGTTCATACCTCCAACACACAGAATTTACCATCTTCACTGATCAACGCAGTTTGATCCATCTATCTGATCAACGGCTCAACACCCCGTGGCAACAGCGGGTTTTCACCAAACTTTTAGGCCTTCAATATAAGATCATGTACAAGCCGGGCTCTGACAATCGTGTGGTCGATGCACTGTCAAGGCGCCCTCATGTTCCTGAGCAGGTCCTGTTTGCCGTCTCCTCTTGTGTCACTTCCTGGACATCGGCCATTATTCAGGGCTATGACCGTGATGATGCAACCCAAGTGCTGCTCTCCAAGCTGGCAGTTGATCTTTCAGCCGTCCCTCACTTCTCGCTTCAAGAAGGCATTATCAGATACAAAAAGAGGATATGGCTGGGATCCAACAAAGATTTACAGGCCCAAATCTTGTCAGCTTTGCACGACACCCCTTCAGGTGGCCACTCGGGTTTTCCGGTCACCTATAGACGGATCAAGCAGCTATTTGCGTGGAAAGCAATGAAGTCTGATGTTAAAGCCTTTGTGGCTGGCTGTTCTATCTGCCAACAAGCCAAACCCGACCGCTCCAAGTACCCTGGTCTCCTGCAGCCGTTGCCAGTTCCATCATCGAGGGTCTCCCTAAGTCTCAAGGCAAATCTTGTGTGATGGTTGTGGTCGACAAATTCACAAAGTACAGTCACTTCTTGGCGCTGTCACATCCTTTTACAGCTGTGGGTATTGCCAAGGTGTTCTTTCTACAAGCTCCATGGCCTTCCAGATTCTATTGTTTCAGATAGGGACCGTGTGTTCACCAGCTCATTTTGGCAAGAGCTCTTCAAGTTGGCCAAAGTCTCCTTGCGCATGAGTACAAGTTATCACCCTCAGACTGACGGGCAAACGGAGCGTGTCAACCAATGTCTCGAGATGTTCCTCCGCTGTTTCGTCAACTCGTGCCCCTCCAAATGGTTGGATTGGTTGAGCTCGGCTGAGTATTGGTATAATACTTCGGCTCATTCTGCCATCGGGTGCTCCCCCTTTGAAGCTTTGTATGGGTACGCCCCTCGCAGCCTCGGTCTTCCTTCTGTTCAGTGCTCTGGAGCTGACATCTCTCAGTGGATCCAAGAGAAGAAGTTGATGAACAGGCTTCTCCAACAGCACCTGCACTGCGCCCAACACCATATGAAAATGCAAGCTGACAAGGGCAGATCCGATCGTTCTTTTCAGGTGGGCGATTCTGTGTATCTCAAACTCCAACCTTACGTGCAATCATCGCTGGCACCACGAGCTAATCAGAAATTGGCTTTCAAATTCTTCGGGCTGTATAAAGTCATTGGCAAAGTGGGTCCGGTTGCTTACAAGTTGCAGCTTCCGTCGTCGACATCTATTCACAATGTCTTCCACGTCTCCCAGCTCAAGCAAGCAATCCCCAAGACAGGTCAGGTCTCCCATCTTATCCCTGATCTTGACGTTTCCTGTCAGTTTCCAGAGCAAGTCCTAGCCAAGAAGATGGTGTCCAAGGGAGTCCATTCGGTTCAGCAAGTCTTGGTGAAGTGGTCTGGCTGGCCAGCTTCTCTCGCCACATGGGAAGACATGGAAGCCCTCCTCCAACGCTTCCCAGCTGCTCCCGCTTGGGGACAAGCGGGTCCTTTACATGGGGGTTCCTATTCATCTTGTGGAAGATGATTAGATTGTGTATCTATGATCCAGCAAAAGCCCAACGTGTATATTAGTAGGTCCATAACGGCCCATAAACAACACAAGCACAGTAGCAACGAAGCGGAGCACAGTACTGCCGTGGGTAGTACTGCACCACCTTTTGTTATTTGTTTCTTTTCTTTTGCTCCGGTTGTACTTGAAGCTGGTAACTCCTAATTTTCCTTTTTGAACCAAAAGAAAACATGAGTAAATGTTGAGCTAGTATATATTATTTCAACATTTCAGAATACTTTATTCAACATTGCTTTAGATCTTGTTCAACATTTCAGATAAACTGCCACAACATTTTATATAGTAATGTTGAAATAGTATATCTAAAATGTTGAAATAGTATATATAAAATGTTGAAACTAAAAAACAGAAAAATATGTAATCATGTCAGATCTCAATTTGTTAGAAAAATTCTAAGAAAGATGATGGTTGAATCAGAATTGAAAATAAATGAGGCGTTAGAGAGATAAAGAAGTTTAAATTTGGAAAACAAATCTCGTGTGAGCTAATCAATTTCCTGTGACTTCCCATCTGTCCACCCGCTCCCTCCCAGGTCCGGCCCAACAGTTGCTGGTCCACCACACCTACGCCAGACCACGTCATCCTGGTTTGCCCACGCTCGCATCCTGGTTTGCCCACGCTCGCATCTAGTCCGTTAGTTTAGCTACGTGCACGCATCTTAAAGTGGAAAATATTTAAAAAACTTTTTTGCAGAAGATAGATAGGATTCCCGCCTTTATACGGGGGAGATGTTTACCACCACCAGCAAGAGCAAGACTGCTCTTCCATCAGCTGCGTCTGGACCTCGATGTTCCGCTCGGCCCAAAGTCTCCGGTGTGCGTGTGTCGGGCCCATATTGAGAACGGGGCATGTAAGTGGCGTGGGTGAGTTGCGTTTGTGCTCCTCTGGCTTGCGTCTACAAGAGGGCAAGCAGAGGAAGAACTCGGCAAGCATTTTGTAACCCAAAAACTATTTCCTAGTGGAAGCTGTCCTCCGAACTCCCCTCCTGTTCTAGCCTCGTTCTTCCCCTTCTCCCTCGAATCCTCTTCGATTCGATTGCTAACAGAGTGACGGTGGGCACGGTTGGTGCCAAGCGCGAGTGGCAACTGACAAGGACGGACGGACGGACATATACACACCAGGGGTACTGGGTGTGCAGCGGCGACCTGTACGAGGAGTCGACTGGCGCTGGCGGAGGAGGCGGAAAATACTCCCAGGTCGTCTTCTCCCTCGATCCCATCTCCTCACCCCCTTCTCCGATCAGATAGATCGCGGCGCGCTGCGTTTCCTGGCTGCACAGGTTTCTTGGGGGTTTTATTTGTAAGTTCAACTTTTTTTTCCTCTTCTGGTTGCGGGTGAAATTTGGGGGTTTGGTCTGGGGTTCGATAGGCGGCGAAAGCTGCGATCTTTGTGTGGTTAGGCCGTCGATCCCCCCTCCCGGAGCGGGCAATTTCTGCTATTTCCCTCTTTCACTTTATCCGCGTTCCTCTGGGATCCTTCTTTTCTTTCTTTTTTTTTTGCGGGTAGTTTGGTTGTTTTCTTGGGTTTCGGTTTTGAGCCATGGATGGAGATTTTGGTCTTGTAATTTTGGGAATTTCGTCAAAGAGGAGTGAATCATTTCCAGGGTCCGCCCTCGGATTGATCAAGAAATGGAAAAGCAAACCCTGATTTCCCTGTTCTTCAGGTCGTAGTTGGCATCTGTTTCTCAGAATATGCGATTTCTAGCAGTCCAAATTGCAGACTCCATGTGAGCTGGTGCTAATCTGACTACTTTCTGATACTCAATCCTTGATCCATTTCCCGATCCGTGTTACCTCTTGTCAGTTAGAAGTTTAGAACCAAGTGCTGCTGTGTGCAAATTTATGAATATTCGAACACTAAATTCGTGTTGATTCCTGCTATTGACCACTAGTTACTGTCTAGTGCTGATATAAAAAGAAATTGTCCCTGTTGCTTGTTTGTGACCAGATGGCATTTGGGAACTGTGCGAGTGATTGGGTTTTACTACGATTCTAGGGGACACCGTCATGGCATACTTCCCAGAGGAAGTGGTGGAGCAGATCCTTGGCTATGTAACCTCGCACCGGGATCGCAATGCCACGTCGCTAGTGTCCCGGGCATGGTACCACATTGAGTGCAGTTGCCGCCGCTCGGTGCTTGTAAGCAACTGCTATGCAGTGCGCCCAGAGCGTGTGCTTGTGCGGTTCCCCAGCATGCGCTCGCTGAGCGTGAAGGGCAAACCACACTTTGCTGACTTCGACCTTGTCCCGGCCGGGTGGGGCGCCACGGCTGATGCATGGGTGGATTCGTGTGCCCGTGCGTGCCCTGGCCTTGAGGAGCTCCGGCTGAAGCGGATGGTTGTGACTGATGAGTGCCTCAAGCTGATTGCTGGCTCTTTCCCCAACTTTAAATCACTTGTCCTTGTCAGCTGCGAGGGGTTCAGCACTGCTGGCCTTGCTACTATCACCACCAATTGCAGGTGAGAATTTTGAAAGCTTCAAAGATTTTTATGTGATATTTCCTCAATTTGAGAAAGAGTGTACTGAGTATTGTTTTAGTTCATCCAGCACGGCCATTTAATTAACAGCAATGTGAGTCAATTCAATTCAGTGTTATCTTTGCAATCTATTTTGTGTTTACCTGTCAAGATTTCCTAATATGAAATGTGAAGACAATGCAAAATCTACTGAAAAAAGTTCTCTACAATTACAGTTGTATTACCCTTCAGGATTTGAATTTGTTTTAAGTAGTTTTGGCAATTTCTACGTAGCTCTATCTGTATTAGTCTTCTCTGATTTTGGCAGCCATGAAGGGTTTAGGATTTCTTTGATTTATGTCCGAGTATCATCATTAAGATCGTGAATTCTTTGCAGGACACAGACCCTTGAAAGTCTGACAAAACATGGTATAGTATTTTCTTTTAAGTCTGATCAGGTCTACTACTGGAGTGGTTATATGGTTTCTTTTCCTTGTCTCTATTTCAATATTAAAGTACATAATGGTTTAGAAACAGCAAAATTGAATCTCGTGACTAGAACAATTACAGTTCAAATCTGGGAAAAAGATCTATGGACTGATTGCAGTTCGTTGTGTTATTGGTTTCCAGCTCTGGCATATTCTGTTGTGTGAAGAAAAGTTTAGGGGCATTTGTGTTTTTGCCCCTACTTTGCAGTGGAATTTTGATTTGCACTCTTCTAATCAACTTTGTGTTTTTTCCCTTACTTTTCAAAACTCAACACGATTTTATCCGTAGTCAACACGATTTTGCAACTAATCAAAAGTCAAAACAGGGGCAAAATCATGCTGACTAGGGGTAAAATTGCATTGTGAAGACTGAATAGTAAGGACAAAATCACAAAGTTAAAATGAGGTCAAAATCACAATTGCATTGCAAAGTAGGGCAAGAACAACAGTTTATTTTCATTGTCCTCTTCCTGTTTAGTTTTGCTAGAGATATTACTTATGGTTGTCCACTCCTTATATATTTTATAACCTTTTGCTTTCAGGTTTCTTAAGGAACTGGACTTACAAGAGAGTGTTGTGAAACCTCGAGGCCATCATTGGCTTAATTGTTTTCCAAAGCCTTCTACAGAACTAGAATCCTTGAACTTTGCTTGCTTGCCTGGGGAGGTGAATGCTTCTGCATTGGAGAGACTTGTTGCAAGGAGTCCGAATCTTAAAAGGCTAAGGTTGAATTGTGCTGTTCCATTTGATGTTTTGTACAGAATACTTGGTCGCACACCTAAGCTGGAGGATTTAGGTACAGGATCTTTTGTAAGAGGCAATAACCCTGCTGCATATGTCAGTATGTTCTCTGCTTTTGGAAAGTGCAGTTCACTAAAGAGTTTATCAGGTCTTTGGGATGCTACGGGCTTTTTTCTTCGAGGAATTTTTTCAGTCTGCAAGAACCTTACATGCTTGAACCTCAGCTATGCTCCATTGATTCAAAGTGCCGATCTTATCAATATTATTCGTCGGTGTATGAAACTCCATGTCCTATGGGTAAGATTTTTTACTAGTAGTGTTTTATACCATTAAACATGTAGGAGAGTTTACTAGCAGTGATGTTATGTAGTTTTAGGCTCTCTTTACATTAAACTAGCAGAACTGCCTTCACTAATAGCTGGCCAGATTTAAAAATATAGCTGAATTTTCTATATAATGCATGCCTATTATTTAAAAGACAATTGTTTACCACTTTACTCTAATGCCTATAATTTAAGTATAGTTGCATTTGTTCTGGAACTATAAAAGTTCTAATTAACCTTAGCCTTTAACATCTATGCCTAAGTAAATTTGCAGGATACATCTCTCTTTTTTCTTGATTAATAAGAATTTCCCTTATGTTCATTATTTTCTCAAACATCTCTGATTTTAGGATTATTTTTGTGGCTTGACCCCAGTTGTTGTTTTTACAAATCTTCACCTGATGCAGTTTTTTAGGTTTTGACTTGGTAGGTCGTTTTAGATTTGTCAGCTTAAAAAACTATTCCGTGTGTGTCTATTTCAAGGTTGATTACACAAGAGTGATGGGAATGGGATATTTTGTTCATGTATGTACCCATTTCTTTTGTTTTTTGGCAACAAATGTTCTACCGTTACATGCTTAAGTATGAGTTGCAGTCAGTATGCAAGAGGTCTGCACACTGTAAAAAATTGAAATGCATTTCGTGCAACTATCTGGTAATTCTTACTGTTAAGCAGACATACAAAGTCCAATATACCAACAATGGTTTTTAAATTCTACCTTGTAGCTATATAGACATGTCATGATCTTAATAACTGCCAATGCAGCAGTATATATTCATGTACTTTATTATGAGGAGACAGTTGGGTAAACGTAAGAGTCCTATGAGAGAACAACCTTTTCAAATTTCCTTGGTATGTTTGATAAGGTCACAACTGTTTGTTATATTTTATTTTACTGCCGTGCACAAGAAAAATTTGCCCTCTCAACAAAGTCACTTGATATGATACAGACTATGGATTTGATTCTTTTGTCACATCTAAGTGTGTTGGACTAGAGTGGCAATATGATTTAATAAGTAACATCTTCACTGGACAATCATTGGTTAGACTTCATCAAATTGTAATAGCACTTGAAGGATTACACTCAGAGAAGCCCCAAGTCTGGTTTGATTACAACAGTTCTTCAAATGTAACTTCAGGCTTACTGCACTTACTGCCATTGAATAGTCCTCATAAGTGGATTATTGCACTTACTTTTTGCTTTTACATAGTTGCTTATGCTTAATCCTTGTCTGCAGGTGTTAGATCACATTGGTGATGAAGGATTGAAGGTTGTGGGCTTTTCTTGTCCTGATCTCCAAGAGTTGAGGGTATTTCCTGGTAATGCAAACACAACTACTGTGACAGAGGAAGGGTTGGTTGCCATATCTTCAGGCTGTCGAAAGTTACAATCTGTTCTCTACTTTTGCAGTCGAATGACCAATGCTGCACTGATTACTATTGCAAAGAACTGCCCGCAGTTGACATCCTTCAGACTATGTATTCTTGAGCTCAGTTCACCAGATGCTATGACAGGACAGCCACTGGATGAAGGCTTTGGTGCAATCGTCCAGTCATGCAAAGGCCTTAGGCGTCTCTCCATGTCTGGCCTCCTCACAGACTGCGTGTTCCTGTATATCGGCATGTATGCCGAGAAGCTGGAGATGCTCTCCGTGGCATTTGCGGGGGGTAGTGACGATGGTATGGTCTACGTGCTTAATGGCTGCAAGAACCTCAAGAAGCTGGAGATCAGGGACAGCCCCTTCGGCGACACCGCCCTCCTCGCAGGAGTGGACAGGTATGAGGCTATGCGCTTGCTCTGGATGTCCTCCTGCAACATCACCTTAGGGGGCTGCAAGACCCTCGCGGCGAGCATGCCTGGTGTCAACGTGGAGGTCATTAACGAGGCGGGAGCGAGTATCGACGAAGCGGATGAGGAATCCAGCAACGCAAAGAAGGTGGAAAAGCTGTATCTCTACCGGACGATAGCCGGACCCCGGGGTGATGCCCCCGGATTCGTCTCAATATTGTAAGCGCTACCTACCGAAGAGGCTAAAGATGGTTCTTCCCTGAACCTGGGGTTCCGGATGAACTCAGTGTTCTGAACCATGCCTACCGTAGTTTTGCTACCCTGTGTTTTGGTACCTTTGGAAACATGTGCTGTCTGTAGCATTAACTTAAACTTGGTGCTTTGTGGACCTTTTGCGCTGGACAATTGAAAATGTATGACCGTAATTAATGTTGTTTATATGCTGGTTGACACTCTGTTTCAGTATCTGGGTAGTCCGTGATGTTGAGCTGATAATTGGTTGCCTCGAGTTTAGAGTTTTCTATTCTTTTTTCCCTTTTCGGGAAAAGAGTTGAAAGGTCTTTGCTGTTGAATAATCTTCTTGTGCGAAGGTAAAGATACGCTAGACGGGCCTTCAATACTGACCCGATTGATATCTGTTTTAGCTTTTGATCTTCTTGTGCGAAGGTAAAGATACGCCAGACGGGCCTTCAAAACTGACCCGGTTGATATCTGTTTTAGCTTTTGATGTCTTACTCGTATCATATATTCAAGAGTTGCATCGATACTTCAATAGGTTCGCGCTCAAGAGTGATTTGTAAGGTGATGTAGATTTTATAGCAATTGACAATACATCTGAGATGAAGTAATATGGTGTCACTTTCAAATCTTACTAGGTGATTTCTCTGCGGGATTTGAGGGAGCTTTTTAATAAATTGTGACTAAATGATACAAAGCATTTTTAAGTAA
This sequence comes from Panicum virgatum, assembly GCF_016808335.1. NCBI lineage: Eukaryota > Viridiplantae > Streptophyta > Magnoliopsida > Poales > Poaceae > Panicum > Panicum virgatum. The sequence goes on along the minus strand of NC_053143.1, from coordinate 33,611,714 downwards.
AATAATATGGTCGAGTATGCAACATTACAAGATAAGTACTTAGATCAAGTTTGTTGAAAATATGACTAATAAAGAAAAGTTGTCATTGAGCTAATGAGCACAGATAAAATTAATAGAACTGATATTCACATACAAAATAGATAAATGTTACTTAACACATAGTGGTAATTTTAGTTTAGAGATGTAATCTTAATTGAAGCCGGCTTACACGCATGAACGTTTAACCTCTTCTTTGGTTAATTAATAAACAGGAGAAGAAAAAATATCAAGAATACATACATCTAATGGATAGAAGATGTGCACAAAGTCAGTGGCGAATCTAGCCCATACATATAGAAGGGGCTCGTCTCCCCTTTCATCTTCTTCCTCCCCCCTTCTTCTTGATTCTTTCATCCAAAAAATGGAGGGGTGCTTATGGGGTATCCATTGATATTAGGGAGGTAGGAGGGCTTGATCCCCTAGCCCCCCCCCCCTTTAGATCCGCCTCTGCACGAAGTTGATTGTGCAAATATGTTAATTCCGATGATGTGGCGAAGAGAGAAATAGCACTCATGACATTTCTGGTGATCAATTTTGTGGTAATGATACGATTTTGACTTGCATGTTATTTTTTATCAGATTTGCTAAAAATAGGTAAGCTAATAGAAAAAACTAATAGAATAGAATATTTGATCACATTATAGAAGAGTAGGTGATGAAAAAAATAGCGTATGTATAATAGATTGAAGATTAAAAGTATTACACATAGTAGAGATGGCATGGACTTTTTTTTTTGTAATTAATAAGGGAACAAGATACATGAAAGGATTGCAAGTTAGTAATAGGTGATGCAAAAAAATAGCGTATGTACATTACTTTACATTAATAGATTAAAGATATAAAAGTATTGCACATAATAGATATAACATGGATATCTTTTGTAATTAATAAGGGAACATGGATAAATTACATGAAAGGATTGCAAGTTAGTGGCACATTTAGTGAGGAATATTGTGGACACCTTGCACAAAGAGAGGATCCACTTAGTGGGGGCCAATTATATAGGATATATAGATTAGGACAATCCCTATCCCAACCCGTTCACTAGGACAGTTTTCATAGCATTGAATAAATAGCCTGTCCTGTAACCAGTTTGCTGAGGTGGCCACATCATTAAGGAGGGGAATGAAATTAGATCCAAATCCATGAAATTAGATGCATCAGTCAGCATTTGAGAAGAAGGGGAATGCAAATTTCAGATCGCATAAGAAATCCCCAAAATTTCTCATGAACCCTAACCCTAACCCTAAGAGTCTTACCTCGGAGGCCGCCGTGAGTTGGTTCGCAGAGCAAGCACCACCGAAGGACCCCCCGACGGAGCCGCGCGTGACTCAATCGCACGCGGCGCCGGCGGGAGGACCCGCAGTGGCGCACCAGGAGAGCTCGGGCCATGAGGAGGCACCGGCCGGCGCTTGCTACGCGTGTGACCGCGCATCAGGCGTTGGCCTGCGAGCCGCACCAGGCGGCGACCAGGCCCGCGCTGAGCATGTGGCCATCAGCAGGCGGCCCCACACGGAGCGCCGCATCTGGGGCGCTCCCGCACGTGGCCCAAGGCGGCGGCTTGCAGAGCGCCCCAGGCGCAGCTCCCTGCTGCGTGCGAGCGGCGGCGGCCAGCACCGCCCGCGCGTCTGGCGGGCCCTCCTGCGTGCACGCACTGCGGCGGCCGGGGCCAGAGCGCTGCTGCCGGCCAAGGCACCGAGTGCATGATGCTGGCGCGCGGCGCTGGGCCTTGAAGCGTGCGGCGGCTACTATCTGAGGAGAAAGTGGAGTGAGGAAACTAGGGTTCAGACCAGCTTCCACTATTTTATACTACACCACATCAGATCGTGGCCTTTGGATCAAGATGAACGGCTGAGATCAAACCGGCGTTAGGGTTTGCTGGTTAGTGGGCCGATCTGGGCCAAATGGGCTGACTGTGCGTTTTGGGCCGCGCGAGTAAGGGGATTTTTTTTGGGCCGTTCTTGTTTTTGTCCAGATTTATGTCTTTTAGCCCAATTTGATGTTAAAGCCTTTTGTATTACTGTTTCTTATGATTTAAGCTTAATTTTAATTGCTGCTGTTATGTTAAAGGCTTTAATTATTTATGTTGCACTTATTATTACCAGCATTATGTTATTTATTTTTTCCATGAGTTATGTAAATGCTTTTAATTATGTTTTAATTGTATTTATTCACTGAAAATTATGCTCATCCACCATAAGCAATTAAGATGCACTCTATTTAAATGGAACCATCGAGAAGTTTATTTAGAGTACTTGTAATTAATTCTGAACACCGTTGATTTAATTACGAGTTTTAATAATAAATTTCGTTTGTTTTCCCCATCGGTGATGCAAATTGAAATTTATGTATGATTTTAATCAGACCATCGTAGGGTTAATTTCATACTTCTTAGGCGCATCTTAATTGTGAGTTTAATTAAGTTATTATTCTCATGATTTTCAGTGAACACTGTGACGGGCTACCTGAAGTTCATTGAGCCCCTGAATGTCACCAACTATCCAAGCTGGTATAAAGATGTTAATGTTGCCATTGCTGTGTGTGAGTATGATCTCGCCTTAAGTCAAGACAAGCCAGCAGAGCCCGCTGATCCCAATGGTGATCGTACTGTCATTGAGAAGTGGGAGAGATCAGACAGGATGGCCAACATGATCATTAAGAACACGATCACTCTGGCCATCTATGGTGCTATTCCTGATAAGAACCAGGATGATAATGATCTGAGCGGCAAGGCATACCTTGCCAAGATGGAGGAGAACTTTAAGAGTTCTTCCAAGACTTATGCTAGCACTCTGATCATGAAGATGCTGACTTCACAGTATGATGGGCAAAGTGGAATCAGGGAGCACATTATGAGCATGTGTGACATGGCAAATAAGCTGAAGACACTGGATATGGCTATCTCTGATGGTTTTCTGGTGCACTTCATCATGACTTCTCTGCCAGTAAAGTACAGTCCCTTCAAAATAAGCTACAGCACTCAAAAGGCGACTTGGAGCATGGCTGAGCTCATTAGCTACTGTGTTGAGGAAGAAGAAATGCAAAAAGCTGAAAGGATGAAGGATGCTGTCAACATGGTCAGCGAGCGCTTTGGACGTGTTAGCATGAGCAACACTCCTAAGCATCAAGCTGAGTCTGGCAGGAGCAGGCAGCATAAGAGAAAGTTTAAGGGCCATAAGAGTAAGGCCGTGTCACATAAGAAGACTTCTAATGAGAGGCTGTGCAAGTTCTGCAAATCACCTAAACATGAGCAGAAGGATTGGCTTGGATTTAAGGAGTGGCTTAAGAACAAAGGTACAATTACTGATTATGTATCTTTTATTGATGAATCATTCTTAGTAAATTTTTCTCCTAATACTTGGTGGATTGACTCAGGTGCCATTGTGCACATTTCCAATTCACTGCAGGTATTCAGTTCGATCCGAACTATAAGAGAGGGGGAGCGAAGCCTAAGAGTGGCTGATGGCAATGAAGTGAAGGTTGAAGGCATTGGGAGCTTCGATTTGGAGTTACCAGGCGGCTTCAACCTTAGTTTGCATGATGTTCTTTATGTTCTCAGTTTGAAGAGAAACCTTATTTCTGTTTCGCGTTTAGATAAGTCGGGACATATTTGTGAGTTTGGCAACTCTGTGTGCAACATTAAATTTCATAATTTAAGTGTGAGCCTTGGTCATTTGCAGGGCGATCTTTATTTGCTCTCTCTTGATAATGTTTATTCTGCAATGAATATGGATGATGTATCGCATAAGCGTAAGCGTGATGATGAGACTTCTTCGAAATTGTGGCATTGTCGTTTGGGCCACATTTCGAGGGGGAAAATTGAGCGTCTCATAAGAGAAGAGATACTCCATTCATTAGATCTCTCAGACTTAGATCAACAATGCGTTGATTGTATTAAGGGGAAATTCGCTAAGACAATTAAGAAAGGAGCTACTCGGAGTTCGGGCCTATTAGAAATAATTCATACTGATATTTGTGGCCCGTTTCCAGTAAAGTTTGTTGACGGTTTTGACTCGTTCATTACTTTCACAGATGACTTCTCTCGTTATGGTTATATTTACCCCATTCGTGATCGATCCGAGTCATTAGATAAATTCAAAATATTCAAGGCTGAAGTGGAAAATTAGCATAATGTCACTATTAAATTAGTGAGATCAGATCGAGGTGGTGAATATTATGGGAGACATGCTCCATTCGGCCAAGTACCCGGACCATTCGCTAAGTATCTTGAAGAGAATGGTATAAAGGCCCAGTACAGTATGCCAGGCGAACCACAGCAAAACGGAGTTGCTGAGCGTCGTAATCGTACACTAATGGACATGGTACGTAGCTTGCTTAGTTATTCTACTTTGTCTGTGGAGCTGTGGATGGAAGTATTAAAAACAGCTGCGCACAAACTTAATCGTGTTCCTTCCAAATCCGTGCCAAAAACACCTTATGAGTTGTGGTTTGGGAAGAAACCATCGCTTAATTATTTGCGTGTGTGGGGCTGTCCAGCCGAAGCTAAGTTATTTAATCCACAACAAAAGAAATTAGATGATAAGACGGTGAGCTGCTATTTCATCAGATACCCTGATAAGTCTAAGGGATACCGATTCTACTGTCCTGATCGTTTCACTAAGTTCATTGAGACCAGGCAAGCTGTATTCCTAGAGGATGCATGAATCAGTGGGAGCTTTCCGAGGAGGGAAATTAATCTTGAAGAAATACGGGCTGAGCTTCCCATCCCGGTGATTCAGGAAATAGTAACACCTCAGTTAGTGCCGCTGTTCGTTCCTTCCGTTCAGAGTACACCATCTGTTCAGATTACGCCTCCTGTTCAGAGTACTAGCGCTGCTCCGCAAGTTGAAGTAGCTCATGAGCCTGCGGGCGAACCACAAGCCGAGCAAGTGGCGCCTAATGCTGAAGTTCAGAACCCTATCGAGGTGCCTCAGGCTGCACCTCAACCATCACCTCAGCCTGTTGAACCATTAAGAGGATCACAGCGGGCTAGGAAACAGACAGTTTTCCCTGATTATGAGACATACTTAAGTGAAGACATGTATGATATTGGGAAAGCTGATGATCCTAACTCGTTTAGAGAGGCAGTATCATGTGAGAACTCTGCCAAATGGGTTGAGGCCAGGGAAGAAGAGCTTAAGTCCATGAGTTCCAATGATGTTTGAGATCTGGTAGATATTCCTAATGGAGTCAAACCAGTAGGCTGTAAATGGGTCTACAAGACTAAACGTGATTCTAAAGGTAATGTCGAACGATTCAAAGCAAGGCTTGTAGCCAAAGGTTTTACACAAAAGGAAGGGGTTGATTATAATGAAACTTTCTCCCCTGTGTCTAAGAAAGATTCATTCAGAATCGTTATGGCGCTAGTGGCTCATTATGACTTAGAGCTGCATCAGATGGATGTCAAAACTGCGTTCCTTAATGGTGACTTGGATGAGACCATCTTCATGGCACAACCGGAAGGTTTTGTTGTGAAGGGTAAGGAACATTTGGGATGCAGACTTAAGAAATCCATTTACGTGCTTAAGCAAGCATCAAGACAGTGGAACCTTAAATTCGATCAAGTGATTAAGAAATTCAGATTTAAGGAGAATGATGTGGATAATTGTATCTACACTAAGATAAAGGGTGGTAAATTTATAATTCTAGTGCTTTATGTGGATGATATCCTATTAGCGAGAAGCGATAAGCGTATGCTGCATGAGACAAAGGGATTTCTTTCATCCAATTTTGATATGAAAGATCTTGGTGAAGCCTCTTATGTTCTGGGCATTGAGATACACCGAGATATGACCAAAGGAGTACTAGGATTGTCTCAAAAAGCATATATTGAGAAAATGCTTAAGAGATTTAATATGGATAAGAGTAAGACCACACATGTTCCATTAGCGAAGGGCGATAAGTTTAGTGAAGCCCAATGTCCTAAAAACCAATTGGAATCAGATGAGATGAAGGACATACCTTATGCTTCAGCTGTCGGAAGTCTAATGTATGCACAAGTCTGTACGCGTCCTGACTTGGCATTCGCTACCGGAATGTTAGGAAGGTATCAGAAAAATCTTGGAAAGGTCCACTAGGTTGGTGTCAAGAAGGCATTACGTTACTGCCAAAACACTAAAGACTTCATGCTCACATACAGAAGATCAGATAACCTTGAAGTTGTGGGTTATACTGATGCTGACTTTGCTGGGTGTGTGGATAGTAGGAAATCTACATCAGGATATATCTACACATTAGCTAGTGGAGCTATATCATGGAAAAGATCTAAGCAAAGTTTAGTTGCAGCGTCGACAATGCAAGCTGAGTTTGTGGCATGCTATGAAGCAACTGGACAGACTGTTTGGCTTAAGAATTTTATTCCGGGCCTTAAGGTAATTGACAGCATTACGGAACCTATAACATTATACTGTGATAATCAGTCTGCAGTATTCTTTTCGAGTAACAACAAGTCAAGTGGTGCTTCCAAACACATTGACCTTAAGTATCGTGTTGTGAAAGAAAGATGCCAGGATCGAACCATTAAAGATTGAGCATATAAGAACTAACTCTATGTTAGCGGATCCGCTCACTAAAGGCTTACCACCGAATGTGTTTAAGCAGCACGTTACTAATATGGGTTTGGTGGATAGTCTTTAGGTCCAGGTTTAGGGCCATTACGAACTCCCAACTAATGAATAAGCGTTCAACCGAGGTGTTTCAGTGAAACTGCGGGTAATGGGGTCCCAATAGTGCATCAAGCTACTGACGACGCATTGGTCCGGTACTTTCTGTTACTACTAAGGGTGAACATTAGTATGATACGAACATTAGCCTTAACCGTTCGATCAAGTGGGAGAATGTTGGAAATATTTCAGTTAAGATATATGTGATCTTCACTGTTTAGGAAAGCGTTTAAACCACCTAAACGTGATTAAGGAAACCTAATGACAAAACCCTAATGGGCTGTGATCAGCAGGCCCATTAGGCCTGTTTCCAGAGGCTGGCCCCCAGCCCCACAGTGCCTATAAATATAAGGTCGTGGTTAGCACCTTAATCACCCATTCATCTCAATCTAAAACCCTAGCCACCGCTAGTCTGATCGCTAAGGGCACTAGAGGGGTTTGGAAGGCCAAGCACTCCCGTTGGTGCCCGGAGGACGCCGATTCGCTGCTGCATCTCCTACACCGACAAGAACGCCTACTTCCTCTACGGATCAGGCGTAAATGGCTGCTGCTACTGCTAACGCTGGTATAATGATTACCATTTATTCCGCATTAGATTGATTTGTCATGAACTAGGTTATGTTAAGATCCTGGGTAACGTGCCACTAATATTAAGTTTTGGCAATTCTAACACAAGTCACTGTCTCCGATGGAGAAGTCAAGGGCCTGCTTCTTGTTGCTCGAATTTAGAGCAAAAGTGCTGATAACGTGTTGGAGTAAAAGTGAATGGAAAGATTGGATTCCTTGATCGATAGAGATTACTGTTTATATACAAGACCAAGCGAGGCCGAAAGGACATGCTCCTTCGGTATGGCCCCTTCATGGGTTGGCCCTCTCGTGAATTGACCCTTTCGTGATGGCCCTTTCATGAAAGGTAACCGCCTAATGACTAATCTAATCAATTATTACAAAAATTGATCACTAATCTATTTCTTCATAACAACTACTAATAATCAATCACACTGTGCTCCTGTTAATATCTTGCTTGTCCTTTCTCTTGCAATTAAGTCATTCATGTAGTATTTGGCACGGGATACGTTCCTGGCCACCAAACTTGTGTTTCTTTACATCTTGCGACTCTAAAATAATGCTCCTCCATCTGGTGGAAATGTCCTAAACTTTGTCTTAATCTCTGAAGGATTAATCAGTGATGAGGCTTCATCAAGGGACAAGGAGAGCATGCATCATGTGCGAAAGTGTGGAGGCGTAAAATAAAAAATACACACTGTCCCATAGGAGTATATATATTTTGTGATCCGCATCAGAGTGCTGTGACTACGATTAATGTCGTGCAAGGTGTCCACAGCGTTTTTTTTTTCTAAGAAAGAGAAGAAAAAGGAAAGTTGCTGTGACTAAATAAGGGGTTGGAGAATAGGCCAGCAAAGGGAGAGCTTATTTCAAAAGATTATTTCGAAGGCCAAGGGATCTAAAGGTAATGATACTAGATCGTAACCGATTGCACCCGTGAGCAAATATGTTAAATGTTTTCTTGGCTGTTTTTGGTTGCTTATGATGTAGAGTTTCATTTCTTTTGAGAAAAAAATATTTGATTTTTATTTTTCTATCTTTACACACATGCATGATATTTTTTTTCCAAGATCTAGTGGTACCATAATAGGTTGGGTTTTAATTTTTTTATTTAGTACATATTAAATTGACCTTTTTTTCAACATCTACGCATATAGAAGTATCTACTTATGGTCATTTAGGGCTCCATTTCCTTCAAGGAAAGGATTTGATTTTTTTCTATATTTATATAACGTATGATTGTTTTAATCGATTTAAATTATTTGTTGCTGGATGTACAAAACATAAAGGACGTACAATTATTTCCGTAGAGAACATAATAAGTTCATTAAAGTTGCGAAAAACGACGCACCAAATAAGAAGACACAGTGGGTATCTTGCCCATGCAAAACCTGTAAGAATCTGAGAGTATTCAATGACATAATTACAATTAGATCGCAAGTGTTGGTGGGTGGTTTCATTGATAACTAGAAACCGGTTTCCAGTGCGGATGAGGGCATGACCCGCCTCTAAAAATACATTTCCAAAGGTGGATATATTACCCGTCGCTGCAAACAGCTATTTTTAGCTGCGAGTGACAGGTGCGGGTACCACACCCGCCCTTTCACTCGCCCCTAAAAATAATGTTTTCTATAGTGAAACACGCATGCGCAGAAAAATCTTTAGTGCACATCTATTTAGATTTGTGAAGATTTTTGTACGCAATCAAGGGTTAGCTTCTTAGTTCTTATAAGCCCAAAGTGTAACCCCCTCTTTGGATGGTCATTATAAGCCTCTTACATCCATACTCTCTTTTTAAAGAAAGGAGCTGGCCTATAGCGGCCCTAGAGTAGGCCTTCCTGTTGACTTATTTAAACTTGTATTTTGGATCATAATTTTTTTACCCAATTTCGTTGCTACGAACCGATGAGCCCGTATAGCCCGAACGAAGCGGCATGCAGCTGGTATGGTATGATCGAAGTTGACAACACGGCTTGAGCCCAATTCACCTGGCAACGTACAACCTTTGAATATTTCTTCTTCTTTCCAAAAATATTATGAGGAATGCATGGCAACAACAAAAACTTGTAGCAGCTTCTAACCGCAACAAAATCTCTTGAGCTTTGATAGGCGTACGGCATGCATGTTCTGCAGCTGCTGAAGTCTTTGACACCGCCCAAAATGTCCACGAGCACATGTTCTGCAAGTACGTGCCTTTAATCACTACTCCAGCGCCCCTCATCACCGCCGGTTTAAAATGGTCATCACCGCCGGTTTTGAGTGCCGTTGGATTTAAATCGTTGGTAATGAAAGGGGCCATCACCGCCGGTTCTCAACCCGACGGTGATGTTCCAAAACCTTCACCGCCGGTTCAACAACCGGCAGTGTTGACCCCGTCACGAAACAAAAAAAAAAATTGTCCACGCCGCTGCTCCTCTGCATCTGCCCCACGCCGCTGCTCTGCATCTGCCCCACGCCGCTGCGCCGCTTGCTCCACGCCCACCGCCGCTTGCTCCCATGCCGAGGAAGAAGGGAGGAGAGGGTGCGGCGGGGAAGGCCCATGCGCCGTCCGCTGCGGCCGCGGCCGCGGCCGCACCAACCCGCGCGTCGAGCACCCGCGTGCCGAGCTCCATGCTGACCCGCGGCCGCCCGCGCGTGGATCTGGCCGCCGGCGGTCGAGCACCTGCGCGCCAGCTAGTGTCAGTCGCGGTCGAGCTCCCACGGTGGCCGGCAGTCGAGCTCCCGCGGTGGGCCGGCGTCCCACGTTCGGCCGGCATCCCGCGGTCGAGCTCCCGCGGCGGGCCGGCGTCGAGCTCCCCCGGCGGCGGTCGAGCTCCCACGGACGCCTACGGTCGAGCTCCCGCGGAGCTCCCATGGTGGCCGGTCAGCAGCGCGTGGATCTGGGCCACCCGCGGTCGAGCTCCCATGCCGAGCTTGCGCTGGCCGTGGTCGAGCTCCCGCGCGTGGGCCTCCCTGCCACTGGGCAGAGAAGGGATGGGAGAGGAGAGGGAGTGGGGCGGTGGCGTCGTGGCGGGAGGGGAGCTGTGCTGTGGGGGCGGCGGTGGGAAGAAGGAATGGGAGAGGTGTGAACAAGAGAGGGAGCCTCGGGGGAGAGGAGGAGCTCAGCGGGAGGAGAAGGTCCGAGAGAGATGAAAAAAATCTAAGGGAGATGAGTGAAAGAGAGGAAGAGAAAAATTAAAATAGGCGGAGAACACATCACCGCAGGGTCATATTACAACCCGGCGGTGATGCTAACATATCACCGCCGGTTCGTAATACAACCCGGGTTGTATTACGAACCGGCGGTGATATGTTAGCATCACCGCCGGGTTGTATTACGAACCGGCGGTGATATGTTAGCATCACCGCCGGGTCCATTTGGAACCGACGGTAATAGACTATCACCGCCGGTTCGAAATAAACCGGCGGTGATGGGTCGTTTGCAATGAGATAATCTGTAGTAGTGAATGGTGATTGTGTACATTTGGCGGCAGGCCGTGGAGAACACGTGTCTCGCAAAATTTATTATTAAGGATATAATCGAGAGCGTAATTATTGCAATATTAAAATGTAGAGATTAGTACACTTAGGCTATTCTCAGTGCAAGATTTCATTGCACGGTTTCATAGAGTGCCATGTCATCTAAGTACATTTAAGTTTGTGGATGAAACAAGGTCCCCCAATGCAAAGTTTCATTTCACGATTTCATAAAATAACACTTAATTCTGCTTCCCATATCTTATTAGGGATTTTGTAGTCAACGTACATCAACACTTTTTAGGCTGCTGGCCTATATAAATACAATGGTATGGTTGATAGGCTCGAAGGTACACACAGTGGTCATCAAGAGCACGCATCTCCACCGCTAGCCATCAGCAGAAATGGCCTCCAAGTCCATAACCTCCCCTGCACTCCTCGTGTTCCTTGCCATGACTCTCATGATTGTGGCTTCTGCCAAGGCACAAGTGCTGCTCCAAGTTCCATGCCCTCCTCCATGCAAGGGGGACATCGACATCAGAGGTACTGCTTGGAAGTTAATTGGTACACTCTCTGTTCTAAATTATAGGTCGTTTTAATTTTCTTAGATACATACATTTTGCTATGCATCTAGATATATAATAAAAACTATATATTAAAAAGCTAAAACAACCAATAATTTGAAATGGGGGAGTACTAAAGAAATCCTTAACGATTTCTTCCCTGAGCCTTAACAATGTTCCATCATCGCACATACTGCACGCCGCATCGGCTTTTATGTTTTTGTGCTTTGTTAGTCCTAATTAAGGTTAATCAACTTCAATCCACCACAGTCGAATCAAACGAATACAAGCGCACCGGTGCCACTTTGATCGGTTTAGGGTTTGGGGATGTTCGGGTGAAGCACACCTCACACTGGATTATTTCATATAAACCGCGTGACTGTACGTGACATAGATTCCTTGTGGCCTTGTATGTTACTAGGAATATGCTCGTGCATTGCTACGTACGAAAGACATATATGTTTACATCTAATTCATCATCATTTAAATAGTGCTTAAACGAGATGTTTCACATTTCTTAAAATGCAATTTTGAACAACAATTTCCCTCCCTCCATAAACCTCTGCTACTTTTTCCCTCCATCTTCCTCTCTCTGTGCACATAAAACAAATGCTCTGTGACCAAATTAAGCTCATAGAATCAAACTCCATTATAGTTTAAAATGACCTACTTAAAGCAGCAGTTATAGATTGTAGGCTTAGAGCAGTATTTGATTGTTCAGGGATCCTCTGGTAGGCCCTCGCGGTGTGCCGTTGTTAGTCGCCTTTCCGGTGGTAAAAGCGCCTCTTTGATTTTCCAGGGAAAGCACAACTTGCGGATTACTTAATTAGCCCATGAGATTTCTCATCATGGAGAAATGCTACTGCTTAAAAACAAATTTTACAAAAAAAAACTTACTTATGTGCTGATACACGGACAACATTAACACAACCGACACCAAGGAAATCTTTCAATTGAACAGTTTTCCTTTGAACAGTTTAAACAATACATTATACTGTTTAACTTCTAAATTATGTTTATTTCCCTAAATAAAGCCTCATTATTGTCTCTAAGCAAAATGGAATTGACTGGAAGTATTCTTGTTAGAAATCAGAGATTACTTTTGGAACTGCACGGTCGATTTATTTAATCTGTGGCCATTTATAAATTATAGTTATGTATAGTCCCGTACGTGTATATGCTAGTACCCCTATTTCATTTGTACTCTCTCCATTTTTATTTAGATATTGTATTAGGTTTGTCTTAAGTCAAATTTGTCTAACTTTGACCAAATCTATAGACAAATATAGCAACAACTGTACTATCAACATATGCACTAGCTATCAACACATACTTTATGGTGGATTCAATGAAACAAATTTGGTATTGTAAATGTTATTATTTATTTTTATAAATTTGGTCAAATTTGCTAAGTTTGACTTAGAACAAATCTAATACGACATCCAAATGAAAACAGAGAGAGTACGCAATAACGGTGATGCAATGTTGCATGTTATTGTTCAACCAATCATATGGTTACTTTTATGTTGCTATTTACTGAACTCTATTATTAATTCAGATGTTAACGTGATTGAGCTTTGGAGACAAAGAGTCCGGCCGGAAATAGTGACCGTCAGAGTTAGTACACCGCATTCTGCGTACCTTTCATGTCCTCCTGGATGCAAGGGCAACATCGAGCTCACAGGTACTGATTTTTTCTCTCTCGAAATTTCACAGGTACTGATCTCGAGAGCTTGGTAAAGATCCTTAGAGATTTCTTCTCACAGCTGACGACGTTCCATCGTGCCAATAACGGTGCTGCCAGTTGCAGCTGCTATTAGCGTGCCAGAGACATTAATAATTCTTATATATGTCTCTATTACTGACGAAATTCTATTCTTGATTCAGACATCAACGTCCACAATGCCGAGCGTTGGGCGGAGAGAATCCTGGCGGCCATTGATGACCTCCAACACAATCTGGACTCTGCAGTACGTGGGGCCCCTGTCACTCCTGCTGCTGCTGATGTTGAGAGCGTTGTTGCTGATGAGAAAAAGAAGGCTTAAGTGTGGACAACCAGTTGGGCTCAGCCTTAAATAATTAATAAATAAATAATAAATAAAACAATGTACGATGGCTAAGTTCCATAAGAATATATATGAATATGAAATAAATAAACAATTCATAATAATGTTATCTCAAAAATGCGAGGAGAAGGCCTGACAGACAAATTAAAGTCGATTCTTCTAACGTTTTCGTTCGCCAAGGCAGGTGCCGATCCTGTTCATGAACAGCGTGTTTGGTTGAGGCCGTGATCTGTGTTTCAGTGTTTGGCATCGAGATGTTAATGATCCATATAATTAACAGTGAATTCCAAGAATGATATACAGATACGCTAAATCTTGTAGCACTTTCATTAGCTTAAACTTGGGGCTTTATGCCATTCCAGCACAAGCATTGTGCATGCCGTTTTCAATCTAAATTGGCTCATTCTGTGAAAGCCGCCAGAGAAGCAACAAAAGATGCCTTGCACGAAACATGCATCTGTATCCCTCTTAATTAGCCCCCTTGCTGATTTTCACTGCTTATATCCTTTAATTATCTTGTCTCTGCGTAAGCAACTACTGACCGTACCGTGCACCCGTATTTAGCATCGAATCTGTTACTGGACAATAAACCAGTGTTTAAGGCCAACTACATATAGTGATTCAAGAATTAATGATGCTAGCTAGCTCTTTCATTTATTTGCTGGGAGTGTTCTTATCTCTGTCTTATTCCCTGCAGGATTATATTGGTGATGAGAGGAGCATGTCTCAAGTGACAACTGTCAACAGCATTCACGTTCTTGTAGGTCCACCACAAACCTGAAATTTCTTCCTTTTTTTCTCGAAAAAAAAGGTAATTTCTTCCTTTGATCCTGAATATAGTACATTATGACATCAACATAATCTCCAATCCTACACGTTAAGTAAAAATATCATAGATATATTTCATCTTTTTTTCTTTGCGTGTAATTAGCGAAAGTGTCAAAGTTGGTAGTTCCTTTGCCTAAGTAATAATATGTTTGCACAAAAAAACGTAAACGAACTACCCAGTCCAAAAAAAAAGAAAGAAATTGTGCTGAATTACAATTATTCTGTTTTTGTATTATTATGGGATAACTATAGCAACTATTGAGCTACATGCACCAATTGGTTACTTCCAAAACTCCAAACCGATAGCAAAAATAGATTTAATTCACTTGTACTTCTGCTTCAAGGATTGTGTCACCTGTTGAGTATTTCAACAGCAATAGGTCCTGTTCATAATTTCGTAGGTCCTGTTCATAATTTCACCAACCTAACTATATGTAGAATTGTAGATGCATGAAGAGTCCTGGAAAAAGAAGTCGTAGCTCAGTTCTTCGGGTCATGTTATCGAACCCATGCAAAGCTGCAAAAACATGGTGTCTGCAGGCTGCAAAGCTTTCCGTTACATCAGCCGGGCTACGGAAAGCGATGGATCTACTGCTCGCTAGCTCACATGCTGCAAGTTTTGGCAATGTCAGATCATGCATGGTTGGGCGTACCATGCAACAACGCCCTTTTCTAGAGCCGACACTTTTATTTTTTTTTCCTTTGTTTGGTTTCTTAATTAACCAGTAAATTGCAACAATAATATGCAATTCATGATGATCTACAGGTTTCATGAGGGCTGACTTTGATGATCCCTTTTCTCCCCTCGCTCCGAGCACAAAAGGCTAGCATACTTGTTTAATCAGGGCTATCATACTTGTTTACCATTAATGATAGGCATGAAACATATGTAAAGTAGAGCAGAGTTGTAATATTATTACAAAATTATTTTTGTAGAAACGATTCCATTTTCAGAAAGTTCAGTTGATAAAACTGGCCGAAGTTCCAATAAGTTTATTGGAAAAAGGTTTTCCGGCATACGCTCACGTCGTCCCCGCGGGCGACTCGAGCGCCCCCTGGAATCCTAGCCGCCGCCCTCCGCTGACGCCTCTGCTCACCTCGCCGCTGCCCGAATGGGCCGCCGGCAACCCAAACGGTGGCGGAGCCACATTCCCCATCCTCCCGTGGATTTGGGCAGGTGCGGCCGCCGAACCTGCATGAGGAAGCTCGCTGGCACAGGAGCCATTGGAGTTGTCAGGGTCACGGATACGGTACAGCACCGGCTGGATCTGGTGTCTATGCTGCCTCTACGCGCGATGCGGTGGGGGCGGTGGCCAGCGCTGTTGGTGGACTGCGACGGGAGGGCGGACCGGCGGCATGGTGCGGTGGCGTCCCGACACGGCGTCCGTGTGGGCACGTAAGGCGTCCAGTGACGGTGCGAGCACGCTAGAGGCTGCGTACTGGCCTCGAGGAGGTAGCGTGGGGCCGTGCGAGGGAGGTGTTGCGGCGCGGGGCTGGTTGTGACCTGATCCAGCCCTCCGGCAGCTAGTTTCCAGTGACAGCATAGTGGTTGTGGGATTGAGGAGCGACTACGGGTCTGCGACCTTGGCGGCTTGCAGGTGCAGCTGTTTGGCAGTTCGTGAAGGAGTTGGCTGCGACTAGAGGTGGCACGATGGCGGCGCTGCACCCGGGAGGGTCTCCATGGCTGCGGATCCGAAATTCAGGGCTAAGTGCGTGCAGCTTGGGATGGGATTCTCTGAGTGAAAGCCTTGCTGGAGTTCCTGCTGGTGGCGATGGCCATGGCGTTCGAGGGAGTCGTTCTCCCCGTTGGGGACGTCATTTTGGAGCCCCATCCCTGTTGCATATGGGGTTTCTTTGTGAAAACCCTATCCGCCTATTGACGAGCGACGACGACACCTTTGGCATCGTCACCTCCTTGGAGGAATCGTCTGCAGATACCCATCTCAGCCTATGGCATTCCCAGTGTTGCCGTTGTTCATGGTAGCTTCTGTCGGTAGCGCATCAAGGCGGCTGGTGCAGGTTCTTGCCTTGAAGGGGGCATGCCGGCAGCCAGGGGTCATCCGCATGGGTGTCAGTTTTGGCTGCTTGCAGCAGACCGTGGTAGCTAGCATTGCTTGGCAATTGCCAGTGCGGTGTGGGATTAGGTTGGAGGACGACGCTCGCAGCAACGACACCGTAGGATGACTAGGTTTGCAGCGGGCTATGGCGGGTTGCTCAGCCTCGCTCGGCGACTCCGGTGCGGTATATCGTCGAAACATGGCGCAGACAATAACTTGGCTTGCTGGCATGATCATGGAGGCTGTGCGCACGGGTGGTGCAACGACATGCTGTCGTCCAGCGGGTGCGGCTCATCTGTTTTGATGGGGTTTTTGGAAACGAGGCAACTCTATTCTTCAGTCTAACAGCGACTTAGTAAACAGATTTGCGGCTCGGAGTGCTGAGGTGGGCGTGGCAGGCCCCCGCGTGAGGCGAGGCAACGAGTGAGGTGGAGTCCAACAGCGGATGTGGCCAGACCATGTGCGTTGTGTTTTACAGTGGCGACTGCTAGGCAGCCTGTGTGTGGTCTAGATCCATTGGTTTCACTCCGCCGGATGGTGTGAGGTGTTACAGCGGCACTATGGCGGTGGGTCCTGCATGGCGGTAGCCTCTTCGGTGCGGTGCAGTCTGTTTATCTCATTTCTCTATCAGCGCGGGGTTGTACCTGACAGCGGCTACATGAGGTGGAGAAGGTTGTTTGCCGCGGCGGCTAGGCTTTGGTCTGCCTCTGTTGCCCAGCGGAGTGGTCTCGTCCGTGTCGATGTCTCAATTCGACCAGACAGTGTTGTCTCGTTGGAGACAAGTTGTGTGGCTTGTGTCGACATCCTAATCTGACTAGCCTGAGTTGTTTGAGTAGAGTTGTGTTCGGCGCGTGTTGATGTTCCAATCCAACCTATCGGTGTTGTTGTTGTGTCTTTTTTTCTGATTATGGCCTCCCAGGGCTATGTCCTTGTATTTTTCTGTTATATTAATAGAAACGCACTCGTCGAGTGTTGTTCATTCAAAAAAAAAGTTTATTGAACTATTTTGCATGCAACATCTAGCTAGCTAGGGTGGCTGTTAGTTAACTATATATTTCCTCCAACCACAAATATAAATCCATATTGAATTTTGTTTGTAGCTTTCCTTATCAATATATCTAAAATTTCAAATTAGCCCAAGGGATTTGAGAGATATTAATTTTTATGGGCTAGCTGTCATTTTCTGACGAAAATTTCGACAGAGCTGGATCAAGGATGTTTTTGGAAACCTTTAAGACATGATTAGACCTTTCAACCTTAAGAAACTTGTAGTGACTTTCATGAGCTTTCTACATTGGTAAAGAACATAATTTTTGGATAAGTGGAACTTCATATATGGATTTAAAGTTTAGGTGTACTGTTTTGTTGACAGAGTTTTTCAGTTAAGGTTTAACCCTACCTTAGGCCATCTTATTGACTTCTAATGAAAATATGGATAATAGAAAAGCTGTAGATCACGGAATTCGCTATCCTCTCGTGAAATTTTAGAATTTTTGGACAAATACATTTGGAGTTATGGAAATGTGAAGCTTGCTGTCCTGATTTTCTGGACAGATTCATATGTCTGTTTTCAACTGCTGTTTAGACCACTTTAGAGGCATGAGGAAAATAAAGTTTGTACACGAAATATTTAGTTTTTGGTCTGTAATTTTAGAATTGTATTCCTTTGCTGTCATAGACTTTATGGATTAAAAGATATATATGAAAAAGAGAAGCAGCAGTGCTGCAATTGGCTTAGACATCTTTTGCTTTTTGGGTGGGATGTTGGATTAGGAAAGCATGTCGGAGCACATACTTACCATAAACACTTGTTAGTATAATAAGTTGTTATCTGATCTTGCAATCTCAAAACAGGTAGTAGTACTCCAGGTCGCGCCTAAAGTGGCCATCCCTTCATCGGAAGCAAGTAACCGTAGCGGTGGTTGCTACTTGCTTTAACTTGTTATTTATTCTACCTTCACTTTAAAATTCAGAACCACAACTAATATAATATAATCTATTTAACCATGTTCTAATTTTGTTGATATATGTTCTATGGGTTCGATGTGAATATTTATGTTTCTCTATTTTGTGGTAATATAAAAAGTTATTCATGACTTTTATAGTTATTGGAAAAGGTGTGTTCCTAACCAATGTAGCTATGTGGTGGGTATTTTCCTGTCTACTTTAACATGAGTGCCTATATGCATAAAATATTTGTTAGATGATGATTTTTGATATTATGGTTGATGTTGATAAATTATTTATATATGACATATACTTAGTAATTTATTCTATGTCATGTCTTCCCGTGAGTAAAATTTATGGAATGGTTGACGGTTTACCAATGAGTGGGCTGGTTATAGTAGAGGTTATGTTAATCTTAGTGTATGATAACCTCTGTGGTGTTTACGCTACTTATGTCTCCTAGTGCTATCATATATTGGGTAAATTGGAGTTTGGATTACAAATAAGGTTCGAAGCAGTTTCCTACTATTCTTTGGTATATGTGTTAAAATATAAGGATTGAACTTTGGGTTGACTAGCTCTATTTAGAAACGTTATTTTCTTTCTTTGATATGATATATATGCTTCGGGCTTGGATTATGAAATTAGAGGTCTTCTCTTTGTTTAAATCACTCATGGCTACATGCTATCCTATTTTATTAAGATTATGGAGCATTAAATGTGGTTGAAAAAAATAACTAATTACACAGTCTGACTAATTCATACGAGATGAATCCAATGACGCTAATTAATTCATGATTAGATATTAATTGTCAAATAACAAAGAAATATGCTACAGTACAAAAACTCAAACTTTTTCACCATCTAAACATATCCTTTTCTTGTTGGCAACTCTATCAGATTAAATTACTGCTCATGCTTTCTTTTTTTGAAAAACTGCTGATCAGCGCTAGCTGGATCATCAGTTCCAATGGTTGCTAGCTAGCTAGGGCAGGCACATTATACTGATGAGAACTAGCAAACCAATAAAAGATGCCGTGCACGCAACATTTATCCATCCCTCTTGTCCCGACCTAAGAATTACTACTACAGAATAGGCCTTCGTTCCAGGCCATTTGTCCCGGCAGCCTTTGGGCCCGGGACAATAGGTGGCTTTTGTCCCGGGTCCAACGGCTAGCCGGGCCAGCGGGGGGGGACAGGGGCCTTTTGTCCCGGTTGGAGACACCAACCGGGACAAAAGGGGGGCCTTTTGTCCCGGTTGGTGGCTCCACCCGGGACAAAAGGCCCGCGTACCCTTTTGTCCCGGTTGGAACCACCAACCGGGACAAAAGGGCCGGGACAAAAGGGCCCCCTTTTGTCCCGGTTGGTGTATCCAACCGGGACAAAAGGCCTTGGCCCCCTTATCCCCTTCCCTCTCCCCCCGCCCGAGCCATTCAGCTCACTTGTTTCTTGCTGTTCTTGGCTCGGGAGGGAGGAGTTCTTACTCATTTCTTCACCACATTTGTGAAGATCTTTGATTCCCCGTCCATCCATCGGCACTAAAGGTTTGGGGCTTGTTTTTCTCTTCTTCCTTGGCTTGTATAGCTCGTTTCATGCTTTAGAAATAGAGAAAATGTGTAGCTAGCTCATTTCTTGGACATTTAGCTAGATTGCATATGTAGGTGTGATTTTCTTTTAGATTTAGATGAGTATGTGGATAGTAGAAATTTTTAGAATGAGTGTAGACACTTCATGTGATGTACTTGTATATATGACCATATTGTGGATAGTTGATTTTTGTATTCATGAATGAATTAATGAAATGAGTATATTAGAATTTTTTGTATTATGAATGGATTATTTTGACACTCTAGTGATGTATTTATTCAGGCTCACATTGAAACCATCTAGAAGCTAAAAAAATCTTTATTTCGAAATAAGTATACGTCGTTAATCTCCATCCAACGGTGATGGCACTACCTTTCGGGAATACACGATGCGCTATAAGCACGTCGCGAATCGGTTGGTCGCAT
Organism: Panicum virgatum; assembly: GCF_016808335.1. Taxonomy (NCBI): domain Eukaryota; kingdom Viridiplantae; phylum Streptophyta; class Magnoliopsida; order Poales; family Poaceae; genus Panicum; species Panicum virgatum. The sequence continues at coordinate 33,591,517 of NC_053143.1, read as the reverse complement.
CACCAGCACTTCCGATTGATAAGAAGACAGCATTTGATGCAGTCAGCATGGTTGTTGTTGTACTGAGAGCATATCAACGAGCATGCTGCCTGTGCCAAGTGCTGTGCCTATTAATCGTAAATGTTGGTGCTGCGCCTGGCCGATTGGTGACATTCTTGTACCGCACCGTGTCCCCCCGAAAGGCAGTGTCATCACCGCAGGGTTGAGGTTACTGACATATACATTTTCAGAAATAAAGGTTTATTTTTCTTCTAGAGGGTTTCTGGAAATTAAAAAGAGTGTACTCCTGGAACTGAAGGGTGTCAAAGTAATTAGAAGTTATAGAGATTTCTTTCAATTAATTAGAGATTTCTTGAGGATTAATGATACATTTCGTCTTTTTTATATGATTTCATTGTTATTTGCAAGAGTTATTAATCTGATCATTGTAATTGTAATAGTAAATAATTTTTGCATTGTAATGGTAAGAATTTATAATTTTGTGGAAAATAAAGGTATTTTTTAGTAAAATATGGCTTCAGCAGCTGGAGGGAGTGGCGCCGGTGGGGGTGATCGTTGTCCTTCTGGAGAGAAGGGCACAACTCGAGTAGGTCGTCGGTCCAAAAAACCTAGTGCTTTTCATAGAGCATTCTGCGTTCCAACCCAAAGACGGTTGAAAACCTATGTGTTGTTGACCGAATTTTTAAGTTTCATGTATAGTACTCCTTTGTTAAGTTCTGTAATGGATTAAGTACTCCTTTTAATTAATCAAAATGTATGGTGGATATTGCATATCTTTTAATTATTCATGTTATGTTACATTTAGTTTAATTTAGGTTTGATATATTTTATTTATTCGATACATGTAAAGAATTCAAATCGATTTATTTAAAATGCAGATGGACCGGCAATTGATGTACAATGCTGACCGACGTTCGAAAGAATTCATTGGTGGCCTGCATTATTTTTTGTCTGTGGCTGAGGCAAACAAGCAGAATGGTTTTATGTGCTGCCCGTGTGTTCATTGCAACAATAACAAGGATTACTTATCTTCAAGAATCCTACACAGCCACATTTTCGCAAATGGTTTCATGGAGAAGTATGTTTGTTGGACGAAGCACGGAGAACAGGGGGTTACCATGGAAGACAATGAAGAAGAAGATTTTGACGACCACTTTCCCGGGAATGCTGGAATCGGTGCATTCGATGACGATATTCCCATGGAAGAGCCCGAAGTAGATGTAGCAGAAAATGATCCCAGCGACGATCTGGGGCAGGCATTGCACAATGTGCAGGCAGACTGTGAGAGTGAAACGGAGAGGTTGAAGTTCCAGAAGTTGTTAGAGGACCACCATAAGTTGTTGTACCCAGATTGTCAAAATGGATTGAAGAAACTTGGCACCACCTTGGAGTTGCTGCAATGGAAGGCGACAAATGGTGTATCCGACAAGGGATTTGGTGAATTACTCAAACTTGTTAAAAAAATGCTTCCTAAGGACAACGAATTGCCTGCCACAACGTATGAAGCCAAACAACTTGTTTGCCCTTTAGGACTGGAAGTGCAAAAGATACATGCATGCCCCCAACGACTGCATTCTCTACCGAGGCGAGTACGAGAATTTGGATGTATGTCCCGTATGCAGTGCATTGCGTTACAAGATTAGAAAAGATGATCCTGGAGATGTCGAGGGGGAGCCTCCCCGGAAGAGAGTTCCTGCGAAGGTCATGTGGTATTCGCCTATAATACCACATTTGAAGCGTCTGTTTAGAAATAAAGATAATGCTAAGTTGATGCGATGGCACAAAGAGGAACGCAAGAAAGACTCGATGTTGAGACACCCCGCTGATGGGTCGCAGTGGAGAAAAATAGATAGAACGTACCCTGAATTTGATTTGGATGCGAGAAACATAAGGTTCGGTTTGAGTACGGATGGCATGAATCCTTTTGGTGAGATGAGCAGTGGTTATAGCACTTGGCCTGTGACTCTTTGTCTGTACAATCTTCCACCATGGCTCTGCATGAAATGAAAGTTCATCATGATGCCAGTGCTTATCCCGGGTCCAAAGCAGCCCGGAAATGATATTGATGTGTACCTAAGACCATTGGTCGAAGAACTCTTATTGCTCTGGGGCGATGAAGGTGTACGGATGTGGGATGAATACAAACAGGAAACCTTCAACCTACGAGCATTGCTGTTCGTAACGATCAATGACTGGCCTGCTCTTAGTAACTTGTCAGGACATTCGAACAAGGGATACAAAGCATGCACACACTGTTTAGATGATACCGATAATATATGGTTGACTCACTGTAAGAAGGTTGTATACATGGGTCATCGTCGGTTTCTTCACATCAGGCATGCAGTACGAAAGAAGGGCAAGCATTTCAAAGGCCAAGTGGACCACCGAACAAAACCGATGCACCGTAGTGGTAAAGACGTCTTCAACATGGTAAAAGATCTAAAAATTATTTTTGGAAAGGGATCTGGTAGCCAACCTGTTCCGAACGAAAACGGAATGGCGCCCATGTGGAAGAAGAAATCTATATTTTGGGAGCTACCATATTGGGAAGTCTTAGATGTTCGTCATGCAATTGATGTGATGCACCTCACGAAGAATTTTTGCGTCAACCTGATAGCATTCTTGGGAGTGTACAGAAAGACAAAAGATACAGTAGAAGCACGTCAAGAATTGCAACATATGGAAGAACGAGATGCCTTACATCCACAACAGCGAGATAATGGACGACAATACTTATGTCCTGCCAGCTATACTCTTAGCAAGGAAGAGAAAGAAACCATGTTTGACTGCTTGAGCAGTATAAAAGTTCCATCTGGATACTCATCCAATATAAAAGGAATCTTAAATTTGGCAGAGAAGAAATTTACAAATCTCAAGTCCAATGACTGCCATGTGCTTATGACCGAACTTCTTCCGGTTGTGCTGCGGGGGATTCTGTCTGATAATGTCCGGTTAACCATCGTGAAGATATATGCCTTCCTCAACGCAGTTTCTCAGAAGATAATTGACCCGGAGAATTTGATAAAGCTGCAAAACGATGTGGTGCAATGTCTTGTTGGCTTTGAGCTGATATTTCCACCATCCTTCTTCAACATCATGACACATCTTCTAGTGCACCTTGTCAAAGAGATTGATATCCTCGGACCAGTATTTCTACACAACATATTCCCATTCGAAAGGTTCATGGGGGTACTCAAGAAATGTGTTCGTAATAGAGCTCGTCCAGAAGGAAGCATCGCCAGTGCCTACGAAACTGAGGAGGTCATTGACTTTTGTGTTGACTTTATTGATGACCTTAAACCGATTGGAGTCCCTGAATCGCGATATGAGGGGAGACTAACTGGAAAGGATACATTAGGAAAGAAATCTTATGTCTGCACAGATGATTTCTCATTCAAGAAAGCGCATTATACGGTTCTTCAACAATCATCCTTGGTTGACCCATGTATCGAGGAACACAAGAAAATTCTGCTCTCCAATTTCCCGGAAAAGTCTGAGGCATGGATTACACGTGAGCACATGAACACTTTCTGCAGCTGGTTGCGGAAGCATCTAATGCATAACATGGATATAAGTGAACAACTGTTCTTATTGGCTAGGGGACCATCTTGGAATATCTTAACATACCAAGGGTACGAGATAAATGGAAATACATTTTATACGATAACCCAAGATAAAAAGAGTACCAACCAAAACAGCAGTGTTCGTATGGATGCCACGGACAATAATCGAAAAAAGACACATATTATGGCTACATTGAAGAGATATGGGAGCTGGATTACGGTCCCAATTTTAAGGTGCCTCTATTTCGTTGCCAATGGGTTAAGCTATCTGGAGGAGGGGTAACAAAAGATGAGTATGGGATGACAATAGTTGATCTCAATAATCTTGGGTATAGAGACGAATCATTTGTCCTAGCCCAGGATGTCGCTCATGTTTTCTACATTAAGGACATGTCCAGCAAGCCAAAGAAGGGGATAAAAAAGCAAAAGGATGAGCCTAAGCGGCACATAGTTCTATCAGGAAAGAGAAACATCGTTGGAGTGGAGGACAAGACAGACTTGTCAGAAGAATATAATAATTTTGTTGCCATTCCACTTTTCGAAGTAAATTCTGATCCATGCATCTTGCTAGCCAATGATGATGCCCCATACTTGCGCCGTGATCATAATCAAGGGACATTTGTGAAGAGAAAGTCTGTTACCGCTAATCCTTCATGTACTTGAATCATTTTATATTATTGTATACTTTTATTATATATGTAAAGTACAATTATACTTTATGTGTTATATATATTATTTTATATATTTTTCACTTAATTACCAGACTCAATTATAATTTTCATTCAATAATGGATTACTCAACTAATTTTATTTGTTTCATGAAATTACATTCACATTAACACACTATACTCTCTCACTAACACACACAATCTCACTAACACAAACTATCTCTCAAACTCACACACTACTCATTAATATCATGAAATTGCTTAATTTTATCTAAAATTCACTTTTCAAACGTTAATATCGTGATAGAATCCACTTTCTATTGAAAAGCAACAGTTTGAAAAAATTTGTTCACCTAATATATTTTTGCAAGGTCAAAATAACAAATATGATTTCAAAAAAGTTAGATATTTCATTGACCCAATCACTTGAATGAAAATTAATTATTTTTGTTGCGTGTATCAAGTTTATATAGAGATAAGAAATTTTGTTCCATAATTTTTGGAATCATAATTTTATTAACTAAATTAACAAATGAAAACCAATTTTAAAAGAGAAGTAAAAAGAAACAAAAATAAACATAAGATTAGGCGGGAACGAGGGAAAACGGGCCCCTTTTGTCCCGGGTGGTAGATCCACCCGGGACTAAAGGTCGGCCGCGGGCTGGGAATTTTTCCGGCCCGCCCAAAAACACCTTTTGTCCCGGGTGAAGCCACCACCCGGGACAAAAGCACCCGGGACAAAAGGCCCCCCATATATTTCCTTCCTCCTTCGCCCTTCCCAAACACTTGGTTTCTTCATCTGCGCCTGGTGCCGCCGCCGTCCCCTGCTCCCCCCACCGCGCGAGCCCAACGTCCCCGAGCACCGCCGCCGTCGACGTCGCCGCCCAGAGCCCCGTCGCGCTAGCCCAACGTCCCCGAGTGCCGTTGTCCCTGCGAGCGCCGCCGCCGTCGACGACCGCCATCCCGGCCCGGACCCCGCCGCGCGAGCCCAACATCCCCGAGCGCCGCCGACCTCACGCCGCCGCCCAGAGCCCCGCCACGTCGTCCGGCTCGCCCCGCCGTCGCCTGTGCGCGCCCTCGCCGTACGTGCGCCACGCGCCGCCCTGGCCCTGCCACTGCAGCGCCCAGCCGGCGCCGCCGGCCGGCGCCGCCCTAACCCTTATGTGTTTAGAAATTAGTTTAGAAATTAGTTTAAATATGGATTATTTGTTTAAATTTGAAAATATGTATTATTTGTTTAGAAATTATGTTGTAAAATATAGATTATTTGTTAATTTGTTTAATTTTGATGACAAATAGGGTGTTAATTACTTTTGAAATTATATTATTTAGAGTTCATGTTATTTAGAGTGAAATCATAATTTGTTGTTTAGAGTGAAATCATAATTTGTTGTGTAAATAAAGGTATATTTACACATTTTTAAGTGAATGAATGTGTATGTATGTATGTATGTGTAAAGTGAGTTTAAATTTCTTTTAAATATTTCATGTATATTTCTTGAATTACTTAGAGAATATTTCTTGACTTCATCCATCGATCGTTACTTAGTGAAAAAAACCGTCTAGAATATTTCATATATAGATGATTTCAAGTTTATTTCTTGAATTACTTAGAGAATATTACTCGACCTCGTCCATCGATCGGTACTTAGTGAAAACACCATCTAGAATATTTCACAGTCGATACTTAGTGAAATTATCGATAGAATATTTCTTTTATATTTCTTGAATTACTTAGAGAATATTTCTCGACCTCATCCATCGATCGGTACTTAGTGAAAAAACCGTCTAGAATATTTCATATATAGAATATTTCAAGTTTATTTCTTGAATTACTTAGAGAATATTACTCGACCTCGTCCATCGATCGGGACTTAGTCAAATGCTCGCAAATATGTGGATTATTTAGAGAATTTATTTAAGGGTTTTATTTGTATTCATATTTTAGTTACGATGGACCCGCGACACACAGACGCGGAAGACGAATAGTTCCTGTTGAATATGATTGGCGAAGGTCAAGGAGATGTCCCTGAACAAGCTGATGATGGCAGCAATACCGACATATATTTGAATATGTCCGGTGATGGAATTGAGCCACCATCTATTCAGGATGACGCTGCTGCTGAACAAAGTGCTAATGTACATATCACAACTATACTTATTTGTAGTGACAATCATATTTTCATCTGAATATATATGAATACTATGAATGTTTTTTTATAGCCGTCTGGATCATTGTCGCAGCAAAAAAAGATGAAGCGAGGCCCAACAAAAAAACTGGAAGGGCGGTTCATTATAACGGAAGTTGGTCTAGATGGCGAACCGATCGCTCCAGAAGCTGCCGCCAAAAAATTCATAAGACAATCCGGATGTATTGTCAGGGAGCACATCCCGATCAGCTTCAGGCTCTGGAAAGCAACCAATACAAGCGAGGAACGGGATGCGGTACCCGAAAGAGAAAAAGAATGGTGCTGGCGGGAGCTTAAGAAAAACTTCACGGTTCCAGCTGAATCCGAAGAGATATGCAAGCGCTAGACCTTGAGTAAGATGGCCGAACAGCTGCAATCATTCAAGAAAATTTTGACGAAGAAATATATCAAGACCGGGACCACACCTGTATTTACCGGCGAGCTCGAAAAGCTCAGGGGTCACTGGGATGCATTTGTGGAATACAAGTCTTCAGAGCTTGGGCTTCAGAAGTTGCAGAAGACCAAAGACAACGCCTCGAAGAAAGTGTACCATCACACTCTAGGCCAAGGAGGCTACAAGCTTGCAATACCCAAATGGGAGAAAATGGAGCAGGATCTGCTTGACAGAGGCATCCAACCTGCGACCATGAACTGGCCTGAAAGGTCAAGGACTTTGTTTTATGGTCACGGGGGAAGCTTGGACCCATTGACTGATGACTGCATCTATGGGCGAAACATCCAGCGAGCAGCCCAGAGACTACAGGAGGCCATACAAGCAGCGGCCGAGGGAACATTCCAGCCGGATAGAGAGAGGAACGAGCTGACTTACGCCCTTGGGAATCCAGAGCATCCGGGCCGCACAAGAGGCAAAGGCGTGGTTCTGTGGAAGTATGGGTTCAGGGATTACATTGAATCATATAGAAGCCGGCAAAGAAGAAAGAATGATGAGCGGGATCACTTGCGAAGGCTAGAGGAACGGCTCATGTCACACGATCAAAGACTGGAGGAAGAGGTTCAACACCAAGTGGCCATAGCAATGAGCCAGCAACAGTAAGCGCAAACGGTGCCTCCAGAGCCTAATGTCGCAGCCGATCACCTGTCTCAGCGGAAAAGCAGCTGCGCTTCCACAGACGTCGCCGTCGCCGAGCCAACGGGGATCCAGGCCGCAGTTGAAGCATCGGCCCCGCGGCGATTTCCAGTTGATAAGATCACCCAGCGGACACCTTGTGACCTGCAGACTGCCGTTAAGAACTTAATGTTGACTATTGCGTACGGTACCGCCATGCCAACCCAACCAAGCGACGTGTACCACGGGCAGCAAATTCCGCCTGGATACACACGAGTTGGCATGGAGCAGGTGTGCCAGGTTTGGGAGACGCTCGAGCTTGATATTCCTGAAGGCGATGGGGAGAGGACACTAGCAGAAGCCATTCATGGCTACATCCTATGGGATAAGCGCTACATTGTCCTAAAGTCGGATGATCAAACACCAAGACCGGCATCTCAGCATGCCTCTCCAAGGCCGGCATCTCCGCAAAACTCCCCAAGGGCAGCACTGTCTCGGCAAGGATCACCAGCACATTCTCCATCACCATCATCTCATGCGCCGATGAACACTTAAGCGTCACCGTCGCCTCCATGGTCACCCCCTCTGCCGCCGGCAAAGAAGTAGAAACGGCCGCCGGAAAAGAAGGTAGCTGCACCGGCTAAGGAGCCTCCAAAGAAGAAGGAAAAGGAGAAGAAAACCAAGGAGGCTCCTATTAAACCCTGGGACATGAGCCTTGAAGAATGCGATCGGATAACTCAAAAAAGAGTTAAAGAGCACTTCAAGCCGAAGCTGAAGCCGGAGCCCGAGAAAGTGATAAATCCGATAGATTTGAATTTTTTTTAAGGGAATGTGCGAAGCAAATAAGAGAAAATTCATTCCGAGAGACCCCCCTTCAGACTACGAACGCACAATTATCAAAACTACTGAGAAAAAGAAGAGACAATCAAAGTCGTCGTCGTCCGACGTTCCACAGCTCAGAGCCCAAAAAAAACAATCAATAGAGCCTCTCATAGTGGGACAGACGATGCAAGAACAAGATTTTGTTACATTTTTGAAAGAATCAAACCTGACGGCGGCTCAGATTGCAGGGGGAGAAGATATTCCAAAGGCCGATGTGGTCGTCAAATGGACGTTTGAGATCGACAAAACTCATGTACTCCCCGAAGTAGTGTCTGTGCTTCCAACGCAAATGTATAAGCTGCACCAGCACTAGATGCGTGCGATGGCCGATTGCATCTTCATGCAGGGCGCAAAGATTAAAGATGACGATTTCTTACGGGGGGAGGCCATTATATGGATAAACTGCGAAGAAATTTACCAACTATTCCATCAGGAGGCCCTCGACATCTCTATGGTCGGCTTGTGGGTTCTGTAAGTATTTTACTCTCCTTACGTATTGTTTTGCATGATCTCAACATACTGATCTCTTGATTTATTCGGTATCATGTAGAATGGGGATACAAACTTGCAGGAGTTGGGATACTCTCACCTCGGCTTCATCGACCCAATTACTTGTAATTGGAGAATTCTACGCGACAATGCCGATGAGCTATTCCAAAACTTGTTCAAGTACATAAGCGTTCATCACAACAAGCAAATGATATTGTTTCTTTACAACTTTGCGTGAGTGATTCCTTCCGTCTAACTCTTTCTATTCTGTAATCGAATTGTTTAAACCTTAACTACCAATAACTGCCTCCGTATAATCTTGCAGTGAACACTGGGTCCTAATTGTCATAATTCCCGAGAAGAGCCTACTCGTGGTTATGGACTCATTGAGGAGACCTCCAGAACAATACGAAAATCTTCTTAACATGATGAAAAAGTAATTCTATCACTACTCCGTCGATGACCGATAATTTGAATCACTTTGTTACTTGACTATAATTGTTCTAATCATGCACAGGATTTGGAAAGAATTCGCTAAAAATCATCCAGAAAAATTTGACAAGGAATTGAAGATCAAGACAGATTTTGCGGTACGCACTTGGATGATTCGTTGCACGATTCATTAGTTTTATTATATATTCATGTAAATACCTGATAATTTCTTCTCTCTTAAAGTGTATGAGGCAGAAACAAGACACTGTATTGTGCGCATACTATGTATGCGAGAACATCCATGGTCTGGTAGGTCCTCCAAAGGGCTGGACAGATTGGGAGGAGGAAGTAAGTAAAAAACTTGTTAATATTTGAACTCGTATTTTAATTAGTCGAAATTAATTATCCCCTTTTTCCATAGGTCGAGGAGATGCGTGATAAACTCATACCGGAGGAAAAGATTATGGCGATTCAAGAACAATTCTCCGGATTTATTGTTGAGCAAATCCTCGATCCAAAAGGCGAATTCTACTATGATGGAATATCTAATATTGACAATCGCAGCAAATATGACAATATACGCATATATATGTAATTAAGAATGAATATACCTATGTAAATATATATGTGTGTGTATGTATTAAATTTCTATTTATGAGTATGTATGTATGTATTAAATTTCCAAAAGGCGAATTCTACTATGTAATTAAGAACGAATATACCTATGCAAATATGATGGAGTATGTATGTATTATATATATAAGCACTCCAATAATATATATGTGTATATATATTTATATAATATTGGTCCTAGACATTTTCATATGTAAAGGAATTCACATGTATAGATATGTGTATACATATATATATATATATAAGTGAATTAATTTATATATGAAAACTATCTAGGACAAATATTATATAAGTAACTATATATATATGTATATATTAGTGGAGATCATACACACTGAATTCCAATACATAAGTTTAATTGAAATGCAAAAGTATAATTGAAACAGAAAAAGAATTGAGAAAAGAAAAACATGAAAAAAAGGGACCTTTTGTCCCGGTTGGTAACACCAACCGGGACAAAAGGGTGCGCCAGCCACGTGGGCGCTGGCAGCACCTTTTGTCCCGGTTGGTGTTACCAACCGGGACAAAAAGTCATCTTTTGTCCTGGTTGCCAGACCCGGGACAAAAGAGCACCCCCTTTTGTCCCGGACTGGCGTTCCCGGTTGGGAAACCGGGACAACAAGGGTTTCCCAACCGGGACAGATCAACGTTTTTGTAGTAGTGAATGCAACTGTATACATAGTACGTCGTCCGTTTCTCTTGTAAGCCATTTATTAGTATTTGTTATTAGCTGGCTAGAATAATAGTACCACCAGTTACACCTGTACCTGAAAAATAACAAAACGAAAATAATATACACAGAAACTAAAGTTTTTAAGCTAAGCATGGTTTAAATTGTGGTTTATACGTCTCCATAGAATAGAGGTATAGCAGCAGGAGGCCGGGTAACAGGGAGTACCGACTTTGCTTGTGCAGATGCATGAAGATTGAAGAGTAGTCCTTTATAAGACTGCCGGTAGGGGTGGCATTTCAGTTATGCAAAGCAGCAAGGCACATCAGTTCCTGTGGTCCGTGCGCGCGCACACACAGCTTCAAAAGCATTTTCAGCGCGTGCACGAGTGTGCCCACTGCCCAGCTTTCCGTTGCACCTTCCACTACGGAAAAGCGATCGATCGTCGTCCCTTGCTTTCTAGCGATAGATCAGCCGACATTTCTTCCTCCCGTCCTGTTGATCCCTTTCTTAGTCTACGTACACTGTATTTTAATTAAAGGTCCGGGGGGTTTAGTTGGGTACAGACAGCTTTTCCTTTGACTACGTGGGCTTGTGCAAAACTTAGTTTTCAAAGGATTAGGACAGGTTTCGGTCCCCGGAGGACTATCATCCTTGCCTCCAAAGCCGGTTATCTAAGTAACTACTATGTTGTTTTTCCAAGAGTTTGGTTGAAGAATCCATAAGAATATTGATGGGCAAAGCCAAAATATATCGATCGCATGCAAATGGGACTGTCGAATAATTAAAAACAAGAGTAAAATATATTGTCGGACCTTAAATTTTACTCGGGGTATCATCCAGGTCCCCAAGCCAAACTTTCAAAATATACATTCAAGTCCTTAAACTTGCTAATTGTATCACGTGAGGGCCAAATTATAGTTGCTTAAGCTAAACTGAATGTTGTATACAAATATGAAATTATATATAAAACATATAAAAAATTACTTGTATAAATATGTTCAGATACAAAAAGATGTGTATGAAAAATTATATGAAAATAAAAAGTCATATGACAAAATTTGTAAAAATAGTCAGAAAATAAAAAAGATAAATTTTGGAGGAAACATCGGTAAAATTTTTGGACATGAAGTTTTGAAATACAATTGTGGAGAAAATTTTGATAATATAAGAGTTGAGCGAAAAAATTCAAAAATAATATTTGAGCCCACATGTAAGCTCCACGTCAGCAAAGTATTTCCGCTTTATAACTTAAAATGGTGATTAGGACTTTACACAATTAGCAAGTTTGAAGATCTGAATGTGCATTTTGGAGGTTTGGGGACCTAGGTCCAAGGTCGAGGACCGATGGTGCACTTTACTCTAGAAACAATAAGACTATTACGACAGAAGGGAGCATATGTAAAGTCATCACGAGTATATAGATGCACAAAGTAATTGGGCCTAACAATAGCTATAATTTTTGCTAATAACTTTTCCAGTAGTGGAAAATGTTCGCGTCAATAACAAAGCACCATGGTTACTTCATCAATCTTAAGATATACTTACTCAGTCCATACTGTTGTAAGATTTTCCTTATTAGTTGTTGTGATGTTGAAGCGAATTGATTTTCCTTAATTATCGCTGCATGGGAGCAGTGGGAGTGGCAGAGCTTGGCCGAGCATGGATGGACTCGATGCCTCGTCGATTGATTAACTAAGGATCTGTTTCAATGAACTAAAATTAAATGCTAATTTTAGCACCTATTAGCATTTATAATTTTGTTAAAATTTTTGAGGGACTGTTTGGATGTGCTAAACACTACAAAAAAGAGGATTAACGGAGGTGCTTTGAAAAGGCCTCGGAGGCGGGCAGGCCGGTAGGCCGTCTCCGTTAATGGTGGCTAGGCTGGCGGCCTCGCAACTGCCTCGGTTAATACATTAATTGAGGTGGGCAACCTAAGGCCGTCTCAGTTAAGGTAAAGGCCACGGTTAAAGTTTAGCTCTAATGTGCTAATGGAGCTAAACTTGGGCAGTTGCAAAAACCGTCTCGGTTAAGCCTTTTTGTCTGCCTCGGTTAAGAATTCTGTAGTAGTGAAACTGAGGTGCTAAAGTTTAGCTCTAATGTGCTAATAGAGCTAAACTTGGGCTAATGAGAGCTAATGGACTCTAACCACCAATTAGCTATTATCTATATAATAAGATTAGCAATTAGCTCATGTTTAGTTCTACAATTTAGCCGTGCTTAGCATAGCTTCATGGGCAGCTTTATGAGCAGCTTCATATGAAGCTATACCAAAGGCTTTTTTTTTTGAACTAGCTTCAAGCTTGGAGCCATCTATGAAGCCAATATGTGCTTCCACTAGCCGGTGAATCCACAAAAACATAGTTTCATCCAGCTTCACCAGAAATAAGCTTTTTTGCTAAATATTTTTCAAAACAGGTTCAGTTTCACCAGAAAAAATGCTTTACTAGAGAAGTTGCTTCACTAACTTGAAGCTATGCCAAACCGACTGAATGCAAACACCATAGCGCTAGGCTCCGTTGTGGCCTGTGGGGTGTCTCGTCGTGACTCCTGAGGAATCAGCTGTTGATTGGTGATCACCTGATTCGACATCCCACTCGCAGCCAACTGCTGCGTGATGACCTGCATGCAGAGCTTAGCTATACTACCTAGCTATAGCTAGCAGCTAGCCGCGCGCCGCCAGCTGCATGCATGTACTGGATGAACGGCATGACGACGCCGACGACGACAGGCAGCCGGCCGCGCTCCGACTGACCGGTGCCCGGCTTACGTGGCGCGGTCAGTCGCGTCGGGTTCGTGGTTGCCATCGCTGCTCGCGTGAGAACATGACAAGAGAAAACAGTGGTGAATCGAGGGCATTTTGATTTAATATTCAGAGAAGCACACAGAAAACAAATAGAAACTGCAGGTCACCCGCTAGAACCTTCTGCATTCCGTTCATCTCTTTGTTTTAACATTATATACACGATGCTCTACAGTCTACATGACCAAATTTTGCAGCATAGGCTAAGGAGGCAGCAACCCAAAGATGCCGTGCACGCAACATCCACCGCCGTTGTTGTCCTTAACAATTACTACATTGTACTGCTTGCAACTACACATGGACATATATAGCCATCTTTTGAAGTGATAAAAGAAATTGTCCTTTCTCTTACACGGCACTTGTGTAGCCTTATAAGATCTTTTTAGTACCGGGTCATATAATTGGTGTTGATACCCGAGGTTTTTAGTCCTGGATGCACACTAGCTACCAGTTGTATGACTAGTATTGAAGGTCTTTAACAACCGGCACTATATATAGACCTTTTTCTAGTAGCGCTTGCATACAGATGGTGACATGGACTTACCCCACTCGTTGGAGATAGTAGATGCAGGATCTAACTCAGAGTTTGACTACAAACCACATACAATTGAGGCTCGAGCTACACTCAAGGCTAGCCTATGGAGGGACTTGTTAAGGTGGAGATAGAGCTAGGGGTGGTAATGGGCCAAGATCCTAGTGGTCATTTCACAGACCAACTTGGCCCTTTAATTTTTTAGCTCAAAATTATAAAAGATTAGAGTCCGGCCCTTAGATTATCTAGGCCAAATTTAATAGCCCTTTACCACCCCTAGATAGAGCCCGTGACTTAGCTACAACTTTTTCTTTTCTCTTTGTTTTCATTTAGCCCAAGGGTCAATGGACCGTACAATATAATCCTCTGGATTATTTAATAGCTAAACCCATGAGATGATTTACGGTTTGTATAACTATCATATTCGTTGGATTGAGTTATGTATGCAATGTCTGTTGATTCTGGGAACACCGTGATGGTACATGGAGTTGGCTTCTCAGCCTAAGAACCCGGTTCATTTCATAAGCTCCTTCTAAAAGGCTTTACCTTTGGCTTTAGTGGTGAAACCACTTTTCCTGAGCCGAACCTATTTTACAAAAGTTTGGCATAGCAGCATCTTAATGGCAGCAAGGTAATTCTAAGAACATTTTAGAAGTTGAGGAGGGGGAGAAATCGGTAAAGCCACTTTTCTGGGGTTAGTTTCTTTGGTGAAGCTGTTTTACTTTAATTTTACCAATTTGATATGACTTCACCAGAAGCTGTTAGACAAGCTATTGTAGCAAACACATCCTAACTATTATAGGGTCACTTGTGTTATTGTTAACGGCACTGGGTTTTTTTTATCGATGAATGCTATGGTCAGGCTACTATTTAGCTATTTTTCTGTTTTTAATTCTCAAATTTATCTATTTATTAGTTATTATCAGCCTAAAGGAACCGGGTGTCCCTAACCATGGACAACATGAAGTCTAATGGGCCCGGCCCATTAGACGGGCGCGGGAAGGATATGGAGAGCCAAAGCCCACAAGGGACGGGTCCCGCCCACACACCTGACGAGCGGGTCCCTCTCCTCCACGGGCCCGTAGGGAAGATTGGGGGAGGACTTCCTTCCCTCGAAGGAAGCCGACCGGTAAAAGGAGTTTTACCGGGCGGTGGCTCGGATCATTTATGGGCTCCGCACTGCCGTGCCAACACGGAGCCCGAGGGGAGAGCAGCTTCTCCGTAAAACACCATGATTACGGGGGAGAGCGGCTTCCTCGTAAAAAGCCATGATTACAGAGGAGACGTGCCCGCAAATGGCAGGAAAGCCGACTTGGGGTGACGGATCTCTGAGCCGCGTCCTATCGACTGGAGGTGGACGGTGGGGCAGGGCCCGCACCTGCCACCATATGTCATGTCAAGACCACACGGGGCAGTGCAAGTTGCGGACCCAAGGTGGGCGGTAGGACCACGCCAGGCGGCCACTAGCCCAGGATAGGCCGGGGACGTCCCGGCCTCCCGGGGCATCCCAGAGGATCACCACGGGAGTGTCCCACCGATGGCCTCCCTTGACAACCCTACAGTCTACAACAGCAGGACGGCGCCCTCCTCCACGGTCAGGCGTTCACACCGATGGAGAGGTGTGCTCACCAAACCACAAACAGGCTATAAATAGAAAAGTAGTAGGACATGTAAAGGGATAGGATCCTTTGAGACCCATCACCCTCAAAGGAGAAGAACAAATAAAGAACCATCACACATACAGGACGTAGAGTCATCCGCCTCCTGATGGCCTAAACCTATCTAAACCACCATGTCCATCTCGCTCCTCATCGGGAGGAATCCTATTGCGTGTTACACCCGAGGCCGAATCTCTAAACGAGGATTCTCACAAATCCCTGGTAGCGATACTCACCCACCATAAGTCATATTTGATATAGACTCTTTTGTCAACTGCTAATTTCCTTATGTTTTTAGTTTTGAATTTAGTTATTCGCTAATAGTATATCATTTTTTGTTGTGTTATTTTTTAATTTTAAAATCTTGAATTTAGCTATTTACTGCATTCTATATGAACTCTTTGGTTAAGTTCATATTTTCTAACTCCAACCTTATCTATCAATTAATCATATTTTGTATGGTCTCCTGAGTTAGTTTAGATTGTCCGATTTTCATAAAATACCATGGTGCATATCCTTCCCTTTTTTAGGTTAATGTGAAATTTTGAGATCCTAACGTAGTGACTTCTTTTAACATTTCCTTATTAAATAATGTATAGATAGATACACACTACACCATCAGTTTCATTGTTTACACTGTGCTCCGTATTTGGCATGGAATCTATCTATATTCTTTGATATGGTCACCGAACATGGTTCTCTTATTTGTTTAAGACAGCTGACCTGGTGATCTCGATTCCAACCAACAATCATAATGCGCGAGTGTCGTTAACTTTGTCTTATGCCTCCGATTACTTGTGAGAGGCCTCATCAGGAGCATGTGCATGCATATGCTAGCTAGCCACGCCTAATGACACAACACCAATATAATTCCTTGTGCTACTGTGCATGAAAGGAAAAAAACAAACCAAATGGGGTTCAGAAACTACCCAACAAGCACAGAGAAAAAGAGGGGGCGATTGATTAGTTGGTTGCATTCATGAACTAAATCTTCTGAAAAAAAAAACATCTATCATCAGTTTTGTGTGGCCCTTGTTGTCTATCGTAAGTACACGCCTGTGCAAAACGGCAAAGCATTGCGCCCAGCTTTCCGTTACACCTGCCGCCGCGGAAGAAAGCGATGGGTCATCTGCGGTCGGTCGATCGATGGGTCGCGATCGCTGCCTCATCCGCCGCAAGCTTGATTTGCCGGTGTTTTTTTTTCAGCTCCATTTAAAAAAAAAAAGTTTTGTCAGCTCAAGCATGTCCATGCAACAAACGTCCTTTTCTAGCAGTTGTAGAGCCAGCATTTTTTTCGCCCGTAAGTATTGTAATTGTTCAGACCTTTCCTTCTTAATCTGTCTTATTAATTAGAGGTCCTGGTTCAGTTGGGTGGCAATGGACGTTAGTATAGTAAGTGTGGGACCGAAGCCGGCGACCAGAGGGGGTGAATGGGAGCCGATCAAATTTTTTTCAAAATTCGAACCATCGGTCTATATCCCAAAATCACCGCAAGCCCTCGAACCTAGAATATGAGAGAGTAGCTATGGACTAGCTATCTCCTAGTGAAAAGCCCTAGGTAGCTGCGCGGAAGCAAAAGAGCCAACACGAAGCAAATTGCAGAACTGAACTATAGAGACCGGTCAGACCGGTTTCACAGACCGGTCAGACCGGTCGGGCTGGAGATTCAAAAACCCAGACCGGTCAGACCGGTTTCAGAGACCGGTCAGACCTGTCTCTTCCAGACAGCCCGAGACCAAAGCTTCAAAAGGCAAATCTTGAGCAAACGAAGTCCAAATCCAGCGAAACTTGGAGGAAAGCTTCGTAATTACCCTGTGAACAAATCCCCAAAAGATCTCACCCAAAAGATTCACGGATCGAGAGAAATCGAGGAAAGATTAAAGAGGATTGGGGTTTTCTCAAGAACACAAAATCGCCAATTCGTGTCAACTCTCGATTCCAGTAGGTTTAGCACTCGGCTAGAAGGATTAGAATCGTCACAAAGAGTCCATCAAACCACGAATTCAAGAGCTTGATTCCTCTAAACATGAAACATTCCAAAAGAGGAGAAATCAAGACCAAAACACAAAGGGAAGGGAGAGGACGAGTACTCAGCACACAAAGGTGAATCTCAACAGGATTCCATTCATAAATTTCGGAGGAATTCACCTATACAAAGCTAGAGCCATCCGCCCATCATCCACCCTCTAAATTTGAGAGATTAGCTATACCTAACCCTCTTTTGCGTTGGAGTTCTTGGCCCTAACCTAAAGCAGAGGCTGGGAGAAGGAAAAACTCAGAGAAAACAAAAGACTCAAGAGACTCCACCAGCCATGGGCTGGGGGGGGTATTTATACCCGGCTGCTGCGGTCAGACCGGTCCAGGGGACCGGTCAGACCGGTCGGGCAGCAGCACCCTGCTGTACAACCTCGATCGACGGCGGAGCTTCTTTCTTCGACTCGAAGTCTTTGCTGCGATGCCGCCACGTCGACGAAGATCCGGTCCGCGGTTTTGGAGGGTCCGCGAAACCCGGGTAGGTGGCCGGTTTTGAGAAAACCGCCAAAACCTCACGCGCGGGAAGATTCCCGCCTCCACGCCATGGCCCTAGACGCCGTTCCCGCCTCGGCCTCCTGACGGTCCTAGACGCTGCCCGACGCCCATCACCTCCTCGCCCGCAGCGAGGCCCTAGACGCCGTCGATGCCCGTCGCCTCCGTTAGTCCCGAGACCGACGCCCGTGCCTCCACGACTTGGCATCTTCAACCGCCGTCCGCCTCCTTGGTTTTGTGGCACAAACCAAGAAACCAGCCTTCCATCGCCGCTTGCGCCCACGATCCAGGAGTGGACGCCATAGCTGCCGCCCGGTCCGAGCTCCGGTCCCGGCTGCCCTTCACCGCCGTCCACCGCACGGTCCATCGGCCACAGCACCTCCACGGCAGCTCCCCGTCGACACTCGACGCCCGTGTACCTGCAATCCAAAGACCAAGCGCACGATCATACCGCACGGTTGACAATTCACTCATCACAAGCAGGATAGAGTACTCAACATTCCTCAATCTCCCCCTTGATGAGTGCATTGTCAACACACCACTAACGAACCAAGAGAAGTGAAACCCGAAAAGAACAAAGAAGCGCAAGCAAGTGACAAAAGGCTCAGAAAGGCAAAAACAGTCACTTACTCAAGCAAAATCGATCCCCTAAGACAAGGGCAAAGGCTCAACGCAATCAATCAAAAGCCAAAACATGACTCCTCAAAGACAGAGGTAACGCTCGACGCAGTCATGCAAGAAGAAGAGGGAAAACGAGGAAAACCAGGAGCCAAGAACAAAGCAGAAACTCCCCAAGCAAAGTTTTTCCCTCTCACAGGTGCAACTCTCCCAAAATGATGCACTCTCGAAGCCCTGTGCACAACAAGTTTTTCAAAAATCAAACAAGTCTCCCCCTTGTTCGATCACTCGATCACTTCTCTCAAAATTCTCCCCCTTGTTGGCACATGCACACATCAAGCCTAAAAAGACCTAAAGCTCCCCCTGAAGCTGAGACTCCCCCTGAACAGATGCTATGCAATGAATGCAATGCTGGAGGTGTAAGTGAAAGCATTCAGGGATACAATGATATGAGCAACATCTAGTCTCAAGCACGTGTGCATCCATAAACAAGACCTGCATCTAGCTCAACAGGGTATATCATAACAGTCTAGAGCTAGGCAAGTTCAGTTTAGGAGAAATAAAAGGATCACCCATGATCTAGCACTAACAAGTAGAGAATGGAAAGCAGTGCTAATCAAACTCATACAGGTGAGCCAAAGCAGCCAAAACAAGTTGCCAACATCCATTTTTCAATTAAATTTATAGCAATCAATTCTTAATGCCAGGGGTTGAAAGCTTGTCATACTTTACTTAGCAACGAGGCCAAGCCTATGTCAAAGACAATCAGAACCTTAAAGCGCTCGTTTCAGTCATGCACAGCCTTGCCCGGGTTCTCACAAGTGCAAAGTGAGCCGTCCCGAAAGCTCAATCAGTGCGACAAGCAATCCCACCTGGATCTTTTCAATCCATTTCAAGAATAGTTCAAGCAATTTTATCAGATTTAAATCATTTCAAGTATGAATTGCTGAACGAAAAGTCACACTAGCATGAATAAGATAGCAAAGCATATAAACACGCCCTAACATGCTAGTAGCCAAGACAGGGTGATCATGTTTTCAGATTTTCAAATCAAAATAGCTTAACTCAGTTAATGTCATATACACAGTGGAGCAAGCTATACATGATCAAATTTATCAACTCACACTAGCAAGCACTAGAAGATCATAGCAATGTATACAAGAATGCTAGTGCAAGTGAGACAATACAAAATGCAAACATGTACAATGCATATGCACAATGCAACTACCAAACCTAGAAAACAAAGAGAAGCAAATAAAATCTACAAAGCTAACCAAAGACAAGTCAGCAAATACAACGGCTCAAAGACACACAGGACTAGACCAAATGGATCCAACTGAGTACCATGGAAAAGGCAACAGTCAGAAAACCACAAGTCCATCCTGAGAGGAAAACGTACAAGCCGAACGCTCACATACCTCGATGAAGATCCGCTGAACCTAGAGCATAGCAAGCTCGAGGTCACCTCCCCTGCGTCCTCAGCGGGTCCACCTTCTGCTCGAACAGGTTCTTGTAGAGGTGAATGATCGAAGTGGAAGTAGTGGTACTGGATCGTCCTCCTGAGCTGAGGTAGTTGAAACAGAAGGGGCCGGAGCCTGCAGCCGGCGCAGTAACTCCGGATCATCATCGGCAACTGAGGTAGAGCTCCCCCTCAACAAGTGATACCTAGCACAAGAGAAGCTAGGACACAAGAAAATAGCAAACACCAAAAATCCAGAGCAAAACTCAAGCAAACGATTAGGTGTTAGTCAAGCTACATGCAAAAGTATACCAAAAGACACTCTAGAACATATCAAGACAAAAGATATTCCTAGAAAAGTCTAAAGGCACTCAACAACATGAACCAATGCAGCAAGACTATATGAAGAAGATACTTGAGCTAGCAACCAGACCTAAGGAGCACAAGCTACACAAGCATGAGGGGAACTGAACAAAGCACACACCCTGAGCTAGTAAGAGTCATGACAATATGAAAACCACGAAAACTAGCATACAGAGTGACTAGTCCACCATAGCACAAGTACAGACCTAGCAAGCAAAGCAAGTATGAGATAAAGAATCTACAACAAGTCACAAGCAGAAAGTGTACAAAGAACTCAAAAAGCAAACTCAAATGTACATATGATACACAAACCACCACGGACTATCCATCAGCCTTGGAGAACCATCAAGTCTTGATCAAACCTGCATAAGACCAAGATCCATGGAGCACTTGTTCTCTAAGCCACCAACCTGCATCACCATCGAGACATAGGGGGAGCAAACATCTCGACACTGGGGTTAGCAAAGTGAGAAGTAAACCAGTGATGAGCCATTTACTCTACAGAAGGGTAACCAAAGTCAGGCAAAGCGTATCCCCTGTCCCGTCTACCGCGAGGCTGACGATCACCACCGCGAGGAAAGCGTGGAGCCTCAAAACCTCCTCCAAAGCCTCAGTCATGTGGTCCAAAGCCGTACTGAAAATGACCAGGAGCACGACCGGCAAAGCGACCACCCGCTAGAGCACGGTAACCACCACCGTCTCCCTGACCTCCACCTACACGGCGCGCCCTAGCATCTTGCCTAACACCACACCGAGAAGGACCATGCACCCGAGCAGAGTACATGTCCGCGTTCCGTCTCTCCTGCTCTCTCCTCACAGCCCGCTTCCTCCTGAAGCAAAACTCCTCCAGGTGACCTTCCCTGTCACAGAACTCGCAGTGGTACCTCACCTCATGCTTGGGATGTGGAGGCCTAGCCTGCGGACGGGGAGGAGCAGCCCTCTTCTTCTGGGCAACCTGGGCTGTGGCAGCAGGGAGCGTGTCGAGGGGGTTCCTCAGCGCATTTGGCTTTGGAACCCAAACCTGCTTCTGCGGAGGTGCTTTCGGTGGTTCTTTAAGCACACCATCCGCGGGGTCAACAAGCGAAGGCTGCGTGCTCGTGCTAGCAGTGTTTCCAGGTGCCTTGCCAATCTTACCATACAACCTGTCGAAGTCCGACTTCGTGTATGTGTAACTGACTCCAAACCCATCACCACGCTTGAACTGCTTAATCATCATGCCCAACTGCGGCTCACTGCTACAAACCCAACTCAGAATCGCCCTAAGATAGGTATTCTCATTCTCTAAGTTGGCTTTCTCTACCGCAAGACTATCTAAATCAGCAATCAAACCAGGGCAAACAGAGCAGTCAATAGGTGGGCTAGACTCTACGACCTTAGTCTTTCCAAAAGACTTGATCAAAGCGTTCTTCTCCTCTAGCTTCAACCTAAGCGTGGGACAAAGCTTACAAGCGCCAAGGAAAGCAGGCCTAGATCTAAGCTCCTCTAGTTCACAAACAACAGTAGCAACCTTGGACTATAAAGAAGCTAGATCAGACTTGAAGATAGGACACTCATCGCATTCAAGCACATCACTAACAATGGGAGCGTCCTTGACAAGTTCAAGCTCATGCTTGGCCTTGGCTAGCTCATGAGACACGTCAGAAAGCGAAGTCTTAGCAACATCTAAGTTTGCGACGTTCTCATCATGCTTGGCACGGAGAGCAACAAGATCATTCATGTGAGATATGCAGCCAGTGCACTCATCCTCACTAGATTTCTCCCTAGCACAAGCCAGCTCAGCCCTAAGCTTTCTACGCTCTCTAGCTGCTTCCTTAAGCAGCCTCTTCTGGTTGTCGAGAGCGGCGTACAACTCCCTAACCTCTGTATCAAGCAGGTCGATCGTGGAGTTTACCTCTGAATCACTCTCTGAAGCGTCCCCTCATAAGAGGGAACCTAAATGTGATATAAAACACCAGTCCCAGGAGGCTGATGCCACATTTATTACATCAGATGGTTCAAAACCGTACAAATCTTGGAGGACACTCGATACAGATAATGATAATAATTAACCAAGCTACAACATAACACCAGACTTCAAACCCCATGGGGTCTAGCACGGGCTCAGAGTATTGCGACAGCGGAGGCATCTCGTACAGGGCCGGTTCCACAGGCAAGGTTGGGTGCAGAACAATAACCCTACTCGGCGTCGTCTGGTATGAAGTCTGGATCTTCTTCTGTAAAAAGTAAGAATGGGGTGAGTACAAACGTACTCAGCAAGTCCAACCACACCCACGGGGGGGGGAATTATATCAGAATAACATGCATGGGTAAATCAAGGATAAGGTTGCGGTTTAATTTGCAGAAAGAAGATATTTTAAGCAGGGGTCTATTTAACAGAAAACTTTTTTGAAATCAGTTTTTGTAGTAACACGGAGTTCAAGTCTTAAACTGCTACCGGACTCCCCGTCCGTCGTAGCACACGGCACAACTGCCGGACATAATTCCAAAACAACTCACACCAGCCCATCCCAATGAAACACTAGTTATGTGACCACACCGTAACTAGCCCAATACCGTGGGCACGGACTATTCGAATAGATTCTTAACTCTGTAGAGGTGTGCAACTTTACCCACAAGTAGGATACCACAACTCGAACACCGTCGTGTCGGTGTAGATCCCAACATAGCCATTACCCACCTTAGCTAAGCCTGACTAGCCATCACGGGATTTACCAAGGGGTCACCGACCGTTCACTTAGGTATAACCGGGCATAAGCCACTCGGGGCTTACTCCTTTTTCCTTAGTCACCCGTTGCTCTCAGCTCTCCTGATGGCTATCACACCAACTAGTGGGATTTATGCTACGCCGTTGCCCATTCAACGGTCGAGTGGTTTGCACGAAAGTGGAGTTAGGTGAGATGACACACCAACTCGGTCCTTAGACACGACAAGATGGATATCTCCCTTCCTTGCCCTGCCACACTGGCACGAGCACACCAATCGGCAATTCACACAGAAATGCTGTCCATCCCGTCCATACTCATCTTTCGAAAATCCACATTTTATCCCTTCCCACACACACACATTTTCTTTATAAAATAAATCATATTATGAGTAAAGTCCTAAGCGTTCTAATATCGATTAACGTCCAAGCAAAATCAGACATTAATCTAGGTAGTCAAGGAATGGTCATCACAAATCAAGGGGGTGGCTATCTAACCGTGTTTTCATGCGAGCAAAACATATGCGGTTTTATAAAGCAGGCCATTGGGTTGTGTTTTTTAAAAAACTAGGACAGAAACATGCATCAAAGGATGGGATTGAACTTGCCGTCTTCGTAGCCTTCGGGGAAGTCCTGTACTTCGGGCTCGGGGTCGCGGAACTGGTCCTCGTTCTCCTGCTCACAGTACTGCTCGTTGACGGGCTCTCCTTCGTTCACTCCGCGGTCTACAGCACACATAAACAAGCATCCAATCAATACAAAAATCTATCGTTGAGCTCGAAACGAAAACACATAAAATATGGAGTACGGAGTGGTATTTTCGAGTGGTTTTCTAATGGCATGGCCGAAACTGATTTATAAGAGACGTGGTAAAATTTCGGGTTGATCAGAGTTCGTTTGGTACATAAAATGATATGGCAACGAGGTGGTTAGGTTTAAATCAATAGTTCTGGGACTTGTTTGCAAATTTTTCTGGAATAAGAAGGGCTTGGTTAAAATTTTTAAGAACATTTGGGCCTACTAGAATAGTGCAGGGGTCTGGTTATCATTAAGTTTAAATAACGGCGGGTTTATTTGCAAAATAGGAAAACAGGGAGGGTGTTTTTGGAAGAAAAAAAAGTTATAGGGGGAGGGTTCTTTAGGGAATAGGAGAAGGCCCAGGGGGTTTTGGGCAAACTGCCCCTCTCCTTCTTCTTCCCCTCGACCAGAATAGGGGATGGGGAGGGCGGTGCTCGACGCCGGCGATTCGGCGGCGTGGGGGCTCGGCGGCGGCTCGGGGTAGGGGGAAAAGGGAGAGGGAGCTGCGAGGAGCTGATTCCCTGCCTCACCTCGGGCGGGGGTGGCGCGTAGAGGCGGGGCGACGGGAGCAGGCGGCGTCGGCACTAGCGGCATGCGGTGGCGGAGCTGGAGGCCTTGGGGAGGAGTGGGCTTCGGTGGTCGGGGATGGGGGAACTCGAGAGCACGCCGGGGCCTTTTTATAGCTCGCTTAAGGTGGTGGAGCGGGCGCGGTGGGTGGCCGGTCAGCGGGGTTCGCGGGCAGCCATTAATGGCGCTCCGGCCATTCTTGCGCGTCGCGGGGCGGCGAGTGCGTCGAGGGCGGGCCGATGCGACGGCTCGGCAGCGGCACAGGGCAGGGGGGAGGTGCGCACGTGGAGAGGCCTGGTGATTAGGCTTGGCGTCGCGTTGCAAAGCCCGAGTGGCGGGGCGGCGGTGCTGCTGCTCGTGCGCGCGGCCAGCGGCGAGCGCGGCACAGGGAGGTGGCAGCGGCGGGCCTTGGGGGGCGCGTGGAACGCGTGCTCGCGGGCGGCCGAGACGCGTGCGCGCACAGGGCGAGGGGCAGCGGTTCGCGTCGCGTGTGGCCGTGCCGGAGCGGCGGCGTGGTGAGCTTGGCGGCAGGCACGGCGAGGCGCGCAGAGAGGCAGCGGCGGTGCGGGGCAGGCGCGCACATGGCCGAACAGGGGAGCGGGCGTGCGAGCGCGTGCGCGCGGGTGGCGCCGGGCGGAACAGTGAGCTCGCACGCGGCGGCGTCCTTTGCGGCGAAGCAGATGGCGGCAGGCGGCGGTACACGCGCGCGCGTGCGTGCGCGGGCCGTGCGTGGGTCAGCTGGGGCGTGAATGCAGGGCAGGAGAGCTAGGGGCGTCGGGGAGCGGCTCAGGGCGGCTTGGCGCGGCGCGGCGCACGGCCGGGAGCGGTGGTGCGCGAGCGGGGCAGGAGGCGCGCGCGGGAGCAGAGGGCCGGCCGGGCCGTGCGCGCTCGGGGAGGAAGAAGAGAGAGGGAAAAGAGAAGGAAGGAGAAAAAGAAAAGAGAAAAGAGGAAAAAGAAATAGAGGAAAAGAAAACAAAAAAAATGGGAGGGAAGAGAAAAAGGAGGGGGCGGTGCGCACCAGCGGCGACTGCGGCCGCGGTCGGCCACGCGTGGCGTCGTCACGCGCGCAGGCCACGGGAGGTGGGGCACGTGGCCAGGAGGGGATGGAGGAAAAAGGAGAGAGGGAAAAAGAGGGGGCGAGATTCGCGGCGGCCGGTCGCGACACGTCGCGTTGGATGGGGAAAGATGGGACGCGGATTGAATTCGGGTGTCGGATTGTTCAGAAGAAATTCAGAGGCTAGGGTTCAGGGTTTTAGGAGGGGTCGAGCTCAACGACGAAAAACAATTTTTGCGCACGATTTACTTTGGTGAGTATTCGGGATGTTACAAACCTACCCCACTTAAAATGAATCTCGTCCTCGAGATTCGGCTGGTTCCTAAACAGGTGGGGAAACTCCTTGTTTAGAGCGTCTTCGCGTTCCCAGGTAGCTTCTTCCACTCCGTGTCTGCTCCACTGAACTCTACATATCCGTACTTCGGAGTTTCTGGTCTTCCTGGTGACAGTATCGAGAATCTTGACCGGTACTTCTTGATATCGTAGGTCTGGCTGTAGATCTATCGTTTCTACTGGCACATGCTCTGCCTCGGGTACCCTCAAACATCTTCTTAGTTGCGAGACGTGGAATACCGGATGTATATCTAACATTTCTTCTGGTAGCTCCAAACGGTATGCTACTGCTCCAACTTTCTTGAGGACTCGGTATGGTCCAATGTACCGAGGAGCCAATTTTCCTTGTACCTGAAATCTTCGGGTTCCTCGAATGGGTGATACCTTGAGATACGCGAAATCTCCTGGGCGGAAACTTATTTCCCGTCTTTTCTTGTCGGCGTAGCTCTTCTGTCGGGACTGGGCCGCTTTCAGCTTTTCTCTAATCTCGGCAACTCTTTCTTCTGCTTCCTTTATGAGGGCGGGCCCTACTAGCGCATGTTCTCCAACTTCTGACCACATCAGAGGGGTCCTGCATTTTCTTCCGTAAAGGGCTTCGAACGGCGACATGCCCAAGCTTGCTTGATACCCATTATTGTATGAGAACTCAGCATAGGGTAAACTCTGCTCCCAGTCTTTGCCATAAGTGAGGACGCATGCTCTCAACATATCTTCCATAATCTGGTTTACTCTTTCTGTCTGGCCGTCCGTCTGCGGATGGTAAGCGGAGCTGAAATCCAATTTTGTGCCCATGGCTTTATGCAAACTCCTCCAAAATCTAGAGGTGAACTGGGTCCCGCTATCTGAAACAATTCGACTGGGCACACCATGCAACTTCACTATATTTTCCACATAAAGCTTGGCTAGCTTCTCTCCGCCGTAGTTAGTCCGTACAGGTATGAAGTGAGCTGCTTTAGTGAGTCGGTCCACTATTACCCATATGGAATCATGTCCTTTCTGGGTTCTGGGCAAACCTACCACAAAGTCCATTCCTATTTCATCCCATTTCCAAACCGGAATGGGTAGGGGTTGCAACAATCCTGCCGGCTTCTGGTGTTCAGCTTTGATTCTCTGGCAAGTATCGCAATGGGCGACAAATCGTGCAATATCTGCCTTCATCCCATTCCATCAATATTTCTGTCTTAAGTCCATATACATTTTGGTGGATCCTGGGTGAATGGAGTAGGGCGAGTTGTGGGCCTCATCCATGATTATTTGCCTGAAATCTCCTTTCTGGGGCACACAAATTCTATCTTTATACCACAGCGTTCCCCTATTATCCACTCTAAAGTCTGGTGCCTTATTTTCTCCGGTTTGCCTCCGGATTTCCATCAGTCCCTTGTCCGATCTTTGGGCTTTTCTGATCCTTTCTTCTAGAGTGGATTGGACGTTCAGCACTTGACTGGAGCCTCGAGGGACAATGTGCACATTTAATCGTGCCATTTCCTCTCGTAAATGGTCATTCTTGGGCCCGTAGGATTTCCGACTAAGGGCGTCGGCTACTACATTTGCTTTACCTGGGTGATAATGAATTTCCAAATTATAATCTTTGACTAATTCCAGCCATCTTCTTTGTCTCAAGTTCAAGTCTGGCTGGGTGAAGATATACTTCAGACTTTTATGGTCGGTAAAGATTTCGCACTTATTTCCAATCAAATAATGCCTCCAGATCTTAAGTGTGTGCACTACGGCTGCAAGCTCCAAATCATGGGTCGGGTAGTTTTGTTCATGAGTCCTGAGCTGACGGGAAGCATATGCGACGACTTTCCCATCTTGCATTAGTACACAACCCAATCCTTGTCGGGACGCATCACAATAGATGACAAAATCCCGATGAATATCCGGCAGGGTTAGCACTGGGGCTGTCATCAATTTCCGCTTCAACTCCTGGAAGCTCCTTTCACACAACTCCGTCCAGGTGAACTTCTTTTCTTTCTTGAGCAGCTCTGTCATGGGCCGGGCTATCTTAGAAAATCCCTCAATGAATCTTCGATAGTACCCAGCTAATCCGAGGAAACTCCTGATCTCACTGACATTGGTTGGTTGCTGCCAGTTGGATACTGCTTCGACCTTTTCGGGGTCCACGGCTACTCCTTCGGCGGTCAAAATATGACCAAGGAAGGCCACTTTCTCCAACCAGAACTCACACTTGCTGAACTTGGCGTATAGCCTATGCATTCTCAGCTTTTCCAAAACTACCCTCAGGTGTTGCTCGTGCTCCTGAATACTCTTCGAGTAAATAAGTATGTCATCAATGAAGACTACGACAAACTTATCTAACTCGTCCATAAATACTTTGTTCATGAGGTTCATGAAATAGGCAGGAGCATTTGTCAGTCCAAAAGACATCACTGTGAACTCAAACTGCCCGTATCGGGTGACAAAAGCTGTCTTCGGGATATCACTTTCCCTGATCTTGAGCTGAAAAAAGCCGGACCTCAGGTCAATTTTGGAAAAGTACTTGGCTCCTTTTAACTGGTCAAAAAGATCATCGATCCTGGGGAGGGGGTACTTGTTCTTGATAGTGACTTCGTTAAGTGCCCGGTAATCAACACACAACCTCATACTTCCGTCCTTCTTCTTGACGAATAGAACTGGGGCTCCCCAAGGAGACGAACTTGGCCTGATGAAGCCAATTCGTTGTAACTCCTCTAGTTGTTTCTTTAATTCTGCCAACTCGGAGGCTGCCATCCTATAAGGTCTCTTGGCTATAGGGGCAGTTCCAGGAACAAGATCAATGACAAATTCTACGTCCCTATCTGGTGGCATATCGGGAAGTTCTTCGGGAAAGACATCGGGGTACTCATTCACTACTGGGACTTCTTCCAAGGTCTTGGTTTCCATACTGAATACCATCGGGTTTGCTCCACTTTCCCGGGTATGACAGGTCACTCGTACTCCCTCTGGGTTTGTTAGATGTACTACCTTATCCGTACAACCTATGAGGCCATTGTGTTTGCTCAGCCAGTCCATTCCAAGGATCACATCTATCCCTTCTGATTTAAGTACTACTAGATCTGCTAGAAACTCTACCCCACTTAAATTGATCCTCACCCGTAGACAACCCAGTTGACACCTGATGTCTCCTCCGGGCGTCCGGGTTAATAGGGGTGTTTTTAGTAGTACTGTAGGTATTTTATGTTTCTCCACAAAACTCAAGGATATGAATGAGTGTGATGCTCCAGAATCAAACAGTACTGTTGCAAGAGTTGAGCTGACTAGGTACTCACCGAGTACTACGCCCTGAGCTCCTTGAGCTTCTTGCGCGTCGATGTGGTTGACGCGGGCTCGTCCAAAAGACTGTTGGGGTTGCCTCTGCTGGTTGCTGTTGTTGTTGGTGTTGCCACGGAGGGGCACTCGGTTGGCACCGGTCAGTACTGGCTTGGGTCCGTTCACTGTGTTGGAGAAAGCTGAAGTAGCTGGCTTGTTCTTGGCATAAGGGCAGTCGGCGATGAAATGCCATGTCTCTCGGCAGTTGAAACAGGCCCTCACGTTGCTGTTGTTGGTGGTGACCTGGCTTGCATTACTCTGCGGGGCCCTCATGGAGTTCTGGCTCCTGAGCTGGGTGTTAGGGGCCCGTGGTCCTGTTACTTGAGACTGAGTTCTGTACTGCATTGGGGCTTGGGTCCTTGTTGCATTGTAGCTGAAGCTTCTGGGCTTCTGGAAACGATCCTGCTGGCGTGACTTGCTCTCCAGGAACTTGCGCTTGTTATCCTTTCTTTCATCAATCTTGGCCTTCTCTATAAGGATTGCCTTGTTCATCAAGGTGTTGAAGTCAGGATAGATCTGAGGGGTGAGCAGGGTCCTGAGTTCTGGGTTTAGTCCCTTTTTGAACATATCCTGCTTTTTCTCGTCGTTGTTCACTTCTTCGGGTGCATAGTGAGCCAGCTCCATAAACTGGTGGGTATACTCTTCCACCGACATACTCCCCTGCTGAAGTGCGCGGAATTCGTCTGCCTTGCGCTTCATGGTGGCCGAGGGGATGTGATAACGGCGGAACTCCCTCACGAATTCATTCCAGGTGATGGTGGTGGCATCTCTGGCAGCAGCGCAGTAATTTTCCCACCAGGCTAAGGCAGTCCCGGTGAGTTGATGTGCTGCCAGGAGGACTTTATCTCGATCCTGGCACCCAAACGGCTCGAGCTTCCTCTGGATCACGCGGAGCCAATCATCTGCATCCAAGGGGTTGCTGGATCCGGCAAAAGTAGGTGGCTTGGCCCTCAGAAAAGCTGTCAGCTTGTCATTGAAGGTCTGCTCTCGTGGCTGCCGGTTCACTAGAGCATTGGCCAGTGTCTCCAGTATGAGAGTCTGGTTATGGATTATTTGTGCCAGGTCCACGAAGGGTTGTGGTGGTGGTGGTGGCAGCTGTGCATCATGATTTTCTCCTCTGCCCTGACTCACTTCTTGTTCTTCCTGAGGATGGTTTTGCCCGTTAGGACGCACTCCTGCATCAGCAGCTGCAGGGTCCCTGACACGGGAGGCCCTCGTGACGCTTCGAGAAACCATCTGCAGATTGGGTAGGGTTTTTGTGAGATTGGGATTAGGTGATATTTAAGTTGTTTAATTTGTATTTTTGTAAAAGGCGGAATTAACCTTCTGCCGAAAGGCACACACACAACAAGCACACAACAAGGCAAACAAGCAACCTTCACTAAAGCGAGGCAGGGTACAACACGGGGACACGACTAGAACGCGTACTACACGTCCGGGTACAGGTTCAAACTAGGGATACAACTTAAACCGAAAGGGCTAGAAGGGTACAACAACAGGGTAGGGTTTGACATTCTACTCGCGGGGCGAGTCTTCTTCTGGGGCGGTACGCGCTTCCGGGGAAACAAACGGCTCGTCGTCCTCTGGGTTCCCGTTCTCCAGAGGCTGCGTAGTGGCTTCTCTTGTGGTGGCGGTGTTAGACCTTCCAGGGTTCTCGGTTAGGGCTTGAGGACTTTCAAAGAGCGTACCCCATCCTATGACGGGCGTCCCGAGTAGAACACGGCCTTCTCCAATGGCCGGAACTGGTGTCCCACTTCTGGTCCATTCTTGCATGCGCCGGTCTCGGGCTTGTCTGAGACTCTCCTGTGCAACTGCTTCACTGCTGATCGCGGCTGCGGCTCTTGCCTCAGCTTGGGCTGCTCGGATCTGTTGGAGCCTCATCGCGAGTTCAGCTTGCTCAGCACGATGGGTCTGCTCCCTCAGCAGGTGGGCTTGTTCATCGAAGAGCTGATCCAAAGCGGCTAGGTAGTTAGCCACTTGGTACAGAGGGTCCTCTTCATGGCGGCGTCGTTCCAGACTTCTCATGCGAGCTTCCCAAACAGGGGTTCTGATGGCCGGCGGGAAGAACCTCATTGGTGTGGGTGCTAGGTGTTCTTCGAAAATCCGGCACAGGTAGCGGAGTGTCTTTCTGATGGCCAAGGGATAGGTGTCTTGGTGCCTAAATCCCGTAGCGGTCACTCGCCATGACTGGATGTCGGGGTAGCGATCACTTCTGGCGATGACTAGGATCACCCTGCAGCGGAGAGTGCCATGATGTTCGTACTCTCTGTTGTAGTACCTTGGGCATTCCGTGACGCCAAGGCTCTCCAGGGCGTTGATCAACAGGCTGGGGAAGCCTGGCGTAGCTTGGCAGTCGCCCTGGGTCCATCCTTCCTCAGCCATCTGAAAACAAAGATAGGGTGAAGATCTTGCACGATTATTTGAGGTACACAAAAGGGGTAGATGATTTTTATTTATGGCATCATGGTGGGGTACAAACTTCATGGGTACATGATTATTAGAGCAAGGGTTCTAGCTTGGATACTACTCCTATCATGGGGATTCTTCCTCAATCCTAAGGGAGCGCTTCTTCAGTGGAAGATACTGATCCGTCATGTCATCCTCAGTCTTAGTACCTTTATCCCAATGGGTTTCTTCGGGTTCTTCTTCTTCGGTCTGAGTACCAACATCCCAATGGGTTTCCTTGGGTTCTTCTTCTTCGGTCTGAATGCCTATGTCCCATTGAGCCTCTTCGGGTTCTTCTTCTGCGTCTTCCTCTATCCATCCACCTATTCCCCAGCGAGCCTCGTACCTCTGCATCCGAGCTTGGAGAGCGGCCAGGGAATTCTCGGCGCGTGTGGCTCTTGCCTGTTGCTCTTCCAGTTCTACCTCTTTTTCTTCCATTTGGACTAGGAGGGAAGCCAGGGAATACTCGGCGTGTACGGTTCTCGTCCGTTGTTCTTCCAGCTCCTGGGTTGCCTTTTCTGCTCTGCGGACTTGTTGCTTTAGTTGTGCTGCTTGCTCGCGGTAGAGCTCATCCAGGCCGGTGAGATAGATGGATAGGTGGGATACTGTGTCTTCCAGGTCTTCTTCTTCCCTTCCGAGTCCTCTCATCCGGGCGATCCAGGTGCATCCTCCTCCTTCAGTTGGCGGAAAGAACCCCATAGGAGTCTGCTGAAGGTGATGCTTGTAGATCATTCGGAGCCGTCGCAGGGTTTTACGGGCGGCTTTCCGATAGGTGTCCGGGAAACGGAATCCAGTGGTGGAGATGAACCAAGGGTCCACCTCAGGGTAGCGGGTGCTTCTTGCTATGAAGATCATCAGGTCACACCGAAGACTGCCATTGGAGTCATACTCTCGATAGAGAAACTCCGGTGGGTCCACAACTCCGATGCGTTCCAGGCTGAGTATCAACAACTTAGGAAGGCCGGGCTCTGCGAAACAGATTCCGCCGATCCATCCATTGTCAGCCATCTGGAACAGGGCAAGAACCAAAGGTAAGTGTTTGTGTGAGGAAAGGATTAAAGATAGAAAAGTCCTAAGGTAAAGGGGCTGAAAACGGGTTTCGCTCCTAGGGTCACGTCCTACGGCCAACCTACGGCTCTGATACCACCTGAAACGTCCCCTCATAAGAGGGAACTTAAATGTGATACAAAACACTAGTCCCAGGAGGCTGATGCCACAATTATTACATCAGATGGTTCAAAACCGTACAAACCTTGGAGGACACTCGATACAGATAATGATAATAATTAACCAAGCTACAACATAACACCAGACTGCAAACCACATGGGGTCTAGCACGGGCTCAGAGTATTGCGACAGCGGAGGCATCTCGTATAGGGCCGGTTCCACAGGCAAGGTTGGGTGCAGAACGATAACCCTACTCGGCGTCGTCTGGTATGAAGTCTGGATCTTCTTCTGTAAAAAGTAAGAATGGGGTGAGTACAAACGTACTCAGCAAGTCCAACCACACCCACGGGGGGGGGGGAATTATATCAGAATAACATGCATGGGTAAATCAAGGATAAGGTTGCGGTTTAATTTGCAGGAAGACGATATTTTAAGCAGGGGTCTATTTAACAGAAAACCTTTTTGAAATCAGTTTTTGTAGTAACACGGAGTTCAAGTCTTAAACTGCCACCGGACTCCCCGTCCGTCGTAGCACACGGCACAACTGCCGGACATAATTCCAAAACAACTCACACCAGCCCATCCCAATGAAACACTAGTTATGTGACCACACCGTAACTCACCCAATACCGTGGGCACAGACTATTCGAATAGATTCTTAACTCTGCAGAGGTGTGCAACTTTACCCACAAGTAGGATACCACAACTCGAACACCGTCGTGTCGGTGTAGATCCCAACATAGCCATTACCCACCTTAGCTAAGCCTGACTAGCCATCACGGGATTTACCAAGGGGTCACCGACCGTTCACTTAGGTATAACCGGGCATAAGCCACTCGGGGTTTACCCCTTTTTCCTTAGTCACCCATTGCTCTCAGCTCTCCTGATGGCTATCACACCAAGTAGTGGGATTTATGCTACGCCGTTGCCCATTCAACGGTCGAGTGGTTTGCACGAAAGTGGAGTTAGGTGAGATGACACACCAACTCGGTCCTTAGACACGACAAGATGGATATCTCCCTTCCTTGCCCTGCCACACAGGCATGAGCACACCAATCGGCAATTCACACAGAAATGCCATCAATCCCGTCCATACTCATCTTTCGAAAATCCACATTTTATCCCTTCCCACACACACACATTTTCTTTATAAAATAAATCATATTATGAGTAAAGTCCTAAGCGTTCTAATATCGATTAACGTCCAAGCAAAATCAGACATTAATCTAGGTAGTCAAGGAATGGTCATCACAAATCAAGGGGGTGGCTATCCAACCGTGTTTTCATGCGAGCAAAACATATGCAGTTTTATAAAGCAGGCCATTGGGTTGTGTTTTTAAAAAAAACTAGGACAGAAACGTGCATCAAAGGATGGGATTGAACTTGCCGTCTTCGTAGCCTTCGCGGAAGTCCTGTCCTTCGGGCTCGGGGTCACGGAAATGGTCCTCATTCTCCTGCTCACAGTGCTGCTCGTTGACGGGCTGTCCTTCGTTCACTCCGCGGTCTACAGCACACACAAACAAGCATCCAATCAATACAAAAATCTATCGTTGAGCTCGAAACGGAAACACATAAAATATGGAGTACGGAGTGGTATTTTCGAGTGGTTTTCTAATGGCAAGGCCGAAACTGATTTATAAGAGGCGTCGTAAAATTTCGGGTTGATCAGAGTTCGTTTGGTACATAAAATGATATGGTAACGAGGTGGTTAGGTTTAAATCAATAGTTCAGGGACTTGTTTGCAAATTTTTCTGGAATAAGAAGGGCTTGGTTAAAATTTTTAAGAACATTTGGGCCTACTAGAATAGTGCAGGGGTCTGGTTATCATTAAGTTTACATAACGGAGGGTTTATTTGCAAAATAGGAAAACAGGGAGGTGTTTTTGGAAAAAAAAAGTTATAGGGGGAGGGTTCTTTAGGGAATAGGAGAAGGCCCAGGGGGTTTTGGGCAAACTGCCCCTCTCCTTCTTCTTCCCCTCGACCAGAACAGGGGATGGGGAGGGCGGCGCTCGGCGCCGGGGATTCGGCGGCGTGGGGGCTCGGCGGCGGCTCGGGGTAGGGGGAAAAGGGAGAGGGAGCTGCGGGGAGCTGATTCCCTGCCTCACCTCGGGCGGGGGTGGCGCGTAGAGGCGGGGCGACGGGAGCAGGCGGCGGCGGCACTAGCGGCGTGCGGTGGCGGCGCTGGAGGCCTTGGGGAGGAGTGGGCTTCGGTGGTCGGGGATGGGGGAACTCGAGAGCACGCCGGGGCCTTTTTATAGCTCGCTTAAGGTGGTGGAATGGTCAGTGGGGTTCACGGGAAGCCATTAATGGCGCTCCGGCCATTCTTGCGCGTCGCGGGGCGGCGAGTGCGTCGAGGGCGGGCCGATGCGACGGCTCGGCAGCGGCACAGGGCAGGGGGGGAGGTGCGCACGTGGAGGGGCCCGGTGATTAGGCTTGGCGTCGCGTTGCAAAGCCCGAGTGGCGGGGCGGCGCCGGGCGGAACAGTGAGCTCGCGCACGGCGGCGGCCTTTGCGGCGAAGCAGAGGGCAGCAGGCGGCGGTGCACACGCGTGTGTGCGTGCGCGGGCCGTGCGTGGGCCGGCTGGGGCGTGAATGCAGGGCAGGAGAGCTAGGGGCGTCGGGGCGCGGCTCAGGGCGGTTTGGCGCGGCGCGGCGCACGGCCGGGAGCGGTGGTGCGCTAGCGGGGCAGGAGGCGCGCGCGGGAGCAGAGGGCCGGCCGGGCCGTGCGCGCTCGGGGAGGAAGAAGAGAGAGGGAAAAGAGAAGGAAGGAGAAAAAGAAAAGAGAAAAGAGGAAAAAGAAATAGAGGAAAAGAAAAGAAAAAAAAATGAGAGGAAAGAGAAAAAGGAGGGGGGGCGGTGCGCGCCAGCGGCGACTGCGGCCGCGGTCGGCCACGCGTGGCGTCGTCACGCGCGCAGGCCACGGGAGGTGGGGCACGCGGCCAGGAGGGGATGGAGGAAAAAGGAGAGAGGGAAAAAGAGGGGGCGAGATTCGCGGCAGCCGGTCGCGACGCGTCGCGTTGCATGGGGAAAGATGGGATGCGGATTGAATTCGGGTGTCGGGTTGTTCAGAAGAAATTCTGAGGCTAGGGTTCAGGGTTTTAGGAGGGGTCGAGCTCAACGACGAAAAACAATTTTAGCGCACGATTTACTTTGGTGAGTTTTCGGGATGTTACACTCTCGGATCCAGGAGAAGAGCCAGAGTGCGTCGGTGTAGCGTGTCCACCCGAAGACGCACGAGCACCATCGGCTTCGCCCGCCATGGTGCAGAAGCTATTGCGCCGACCGGCCGCCAAGCAAAGGCTGATGAAGCCGGTGGCTTCCTTGTCCCGCTTCTTCTTCTTCTTGTCGTCGTCGTCGGAGGTCGGTGAAGAAGAGCGGTCGGTGTCGGAGCTCTTGTTGAGGTCGCAGAGCTGCGCCTGGAAGGCCTTCTCCCGCTTCTTGGCCTTGTACTGGAAGCGCTTCTTGAGTGACTCCTTGTCGAAGCGTCCTCCCCGGTCATGACTGCAGTGCTTGTGGCGCCGACACTCCTTGTTGGAGCCTCCCTCGTCGCGGTGGCGGTAGTAGTCGAAGGAGTTGTTCTGGCCACCGCCGGACTTCTTGGGGCAATCGGCGACGAAGTGGTTCAGATCGCCGCAGTTGTAGCACACGGGGTTCTTCTTCCTCTGCCTGTTGTGGTAGATGCGCTGGAACTTGTTGATGAGAAGGCACAAGTCGTCGTCGCCCAGCGTCTCCAGCTACTCATCTGAAACAGAGGGCAAAGAGGCAAGAGAAAAGCCAAGAGCAGAGTTAGCGTTAGAGCCCGATCCACCACCTGGGCCAGTCACAAGAGCGACGCTCTTGGAAAGAGGGGCACCATTGAGCTTGGCTCGTGTCTGGTTATCCACCTCCGTGGCCTTGAGCTTGCTGAAAAGCTCGTTCACCGTCAGAGTCTCATAACCAGCAGACTCAATGATGGTGTTCACCTTGAGATCCCACACAGAGCGATCAAGTGCGTAAAGCAACTTAAGGGCCTTCTCGTGCTCTGTGTACTCAAGGGCACCAGCAGATCTGTTCGCATTGACCTTGTTCACAATCAACTGAAAACAACTAAACATCAGGTCAATGCTCTCACCCGGCTCCTGTGTGAAGTTCTCGTACTCACGCCGGTGAGTCTCGAACAGTCTGGCCTTCACCTGAGGTGTACCATCATGATAGTTCTCAAGACACGTCCAAATTTTGTGGGCTTCCTGAAAACCCTGGACGCATGAGAACTCCGCACGAGAAACGCCAGCGAACAAGGCATTGATGGCCTTGGAGTTAGCCTCGTGCTGGGTCACCTGAAGAGGCGGGGTCCGAACAGCCAGCACCTCGTAAAGCTGGTTCGTGGTAATCTCCCAGACCTCGGCTCCCATGCTCTGCAGGAAGGCTCTCATACGAACCTTCCAGTAGGCATAGTCATCGCCGGAAAACACCGGGATCTTACCAAGACTCGCCATGGTCGCCAAGTGGTTTTCGAACCGGTTAAGGTACTGAAAACCTCAACCGAGCTCTGATACCAATTGTGGGACCGAAGCCGGCGACCGGAGGGGGGGTGAATGGGAGCCGATCAAAATTTCTTCAAAATTCGAACCATCGGCCTATATCCCAAAATCACCGCAAGCCCTCGAACCTAGGATATGAGAGAGTAGCTATGGACTAGCTATCTCCTAGTGAAAAGCCCTAGGTAGCTGCGCGGAAGCAAAAGAGCCAACACGAAGTAAATTGCAGAACTGAACTGCAGAGACCGGTCAGACCGGTTTAACAGACCGGTCAGACCGGTCGGGCTGGAGATTCAAAAATCCAGACCGGTCATACCGGTTTCAGAGACAGGTCAGACCGGTCTCTTCCAGACAGCCCGAGACCAAAGCTTCAAAAGGCAAATCTTGAGCAAACGAAGTCCAAATCCAGCGAAACTTGGAGGAAAGCTTCGTAATTACCCTGTGAACAAATCCCCAAAAGATCTCACCCAAAAGATTCACGGATCGAGAGAAATCGAGGAAAGATCAAAGAGGATTGGGGTTTTCTCAAGAACACAAAATCGCCAATTCGTGTCAACTCTCGATTCTAGTAGGTTTAGCACTCGGCTAGAAGGATTAGAATCGTCACAAAGAGTCCATCAAACCACGAATTCAAGAGCTTGATTCCTCTAAACACGAAACATCCCAAAAGAGGAGAAATCAAGACCAAAACGCAAAGGGAAGGGAGAGGACGAGTACTCAGCACACAAAGGTGAATCTCAACAGGATTTCATTCATAAATTTCGGAGGAATTCACCTATACAAAGCTAGAGCCATCCGCCCATCATCCACCCTCTAAATTTGAGAGATTAGCTATACCTAACCCTCTTTTGCGTTGCAGTTCTTGGCCCTAACCTAAAGTAGAGGCTGGGAGAAGGAAAAACTCAGAGAAAACAAAAGACTCAAGAGACTCCACCAGCCACGGGCTGGTGGGGGTATTTATACCCGGCTGCTGCGGTCAGACCGGTCCAGGGGACCCGTCAGACCAGTCGGGCTGCAGCACCCTGCTGTACAACCTCGATCGACGGCGGAGCTTCTTTCTTCGACTCGAAGTCTTTGCTGCGATGCCGCCACGTCGACGAAGATCCGGTCCGCGGTTTTGGAGGGTCCGCGAAACCCGGGTAGGTGGCCGGTTTTGAGAAAACCGCCAAAACCTCACGCGCGGAAAGATTCCCGCCTCCACGCCGTGGCCCTAGACGCCGTTCCCGCCTCGGCCTCCTGACGGCCCTAGACGCCGCCCGATGCCCATCACCTCCTCGCCCGCAGCGAGGCCCTAGACGCCGTCGACGCCCGTCGCATCCGTCAGTCCCGAGACCGACGCCCATGCCTCCACGACTTGGCGTCTTCAACCGCCGTCCGCCTCCTTGGTTTTGTGTCACAAACCAAGAAACCCGCCTTCCATCGCCGCTTGCGCCCATGATCCAGGAGTGGACGCCATAGCTGCCACCCGGTCCGAGCTCCGGTCCCGGCTGCCCTTCACCGCCGTCCACCGCACGGTCCATCGGCCACAGCACCTCCACAGCAGCTCCCCGTCGATACTCGACGCCCGTGTACCTGCAATCCAAAGACCAAGCGCATGATCATACCGCACGGTTGACAATTCACTCATCACAAGCAGGATAGAGTACTCAACATTCCTCAGTAAGCTGCAGGCTTTGACCACGTAGTCGTCTTGAGCATGATTCCATATAATGTTGCAAGGATTAAGACAGGTAAGGTCGGTTCCGATTGGAGGGACAGAGACTGGTGACCCTTCTTCCTCCTTGTCAAACGAATCTTCCAAGAAATTAATTCATGGATAGTGTTAGAACTAGTAGTAGATGCATGAGTGGCATTAGTAATTATCAGTAGCAAAACTGTGGTAGTCAAAAACCTTTTAGTCTCGTTGCTTTTGAGTAGTGAATAATTCACATGTATCCCGCGCTTCACAAAAGTGACACTGCTGAAAATATTCAGAAATAAGAAAGATATTGATGGCTAAATCAGCGAATTAAATATAGTAGCTCAGCTGGCAAGGTTCCTTGTGATGGAACTTGCCCACCGGGATTTGAGTCCTAGACTTGACATAAGTGTTCGCATTTTTCTAGATTATTCCATGATTTTAAACCGCCGCTACTAATTTTTTTAGTGGCTTAGTCTCTCTAAGGTACTCGTAGAGATAGGGCTGCGTGCGTGTATATGAGCCTCTGCAAACAGTATTTTAAAAAATATTAATAGCTGAACATTAGTATATATATATATATATATATATATATATGTGTGTGTGTGTGTGTGTGTGTGTAGTATGTTGTGTACATGCAACCAATATGACATTAAAGAGTTAAAATACTCTTACATATTCATAAAGATATACTATCTCCGCTATTAAATTATATGGCACCGCTATCTTTTTCCGTTTAACTTTTTATTTTTATAAATATTTGTACAAATACATAAATCTACAGGCTAAAATTAAGTACATTTGATCTAGTGGTACTTATTTTACTTTACTGAATTAATTTTATTGGTCAAACTTTGAGTAAGAAGTCAATAGTGTCATATATTTAAGAACGGGAAAGTATATTAGATATTCTCAAACATTCAACTATATAACTGCAATTAAATTGAGAATTATTGCATCGATGCCATCTTGGGTAAATTAAATTATTGTTTCCATTCCATAGTATTCATAGAGGCAGAGTTTTGCGTACGTGTGTTCATATAAGAAGTGTGTCACTGCAACCAGCTAACAGTATTTTTCTCTCACACCAAATCAGCACCAGCCAGCCAGCAATACTTTTCTCTCATAATAAATCAGTACCAGCCACCAGCCACAGCCAGCCGAACAGAGTGGTACGCTGGGCAAGAACTCCAACCATCCATGACCAGACCTACTACACGTCAGCGTGCACGCCGCTGACAGTGAAATGGAAATTATTACCTTCTAGAAGCGTATGCATGATCACATAGGAACTTACGGCTAGGAGCACCGTATGACCGTATCCGTAGCGTAGCCAGTAGACGTGTACGCGTACAATCCGATGGTGTGCCAGCTTTGGCTCTGCTAGTCTGCTGGATCGATCGAGTAGCAGGAAAACTTGGATCATTGGTCGATCGTATGGTACGGACGGAGGAGATGGGCGTGGATCCGCCGTCCATGCTCGCTGCTCTCTTCAATTCGGTCGGTGGCGCTTTGTTCATCTTGCTTCCACGCGCTGCGGTATCATCCTTTTTCCTTTTGGAACGTACCATTAATTCCGTGGTGGAATCTAAAGCGCGTGTAAGAATACCTCGTACGCTGTTGTTCATTCATAGCACCGTACTCTCTGTTTCAACCTATAGGTTATTTTTACTTTTCTAGATTCGTAGTTTTCACTCGTGGCGCTTTATAAGGCATTCTTATACGGTCCAACTCCATCACTGATAAAAGATTATTGTACTCAAATAATGTGTTAGTTATCATACATCATATATTACTGATTTGTATCCAAACCAACATTCTAGAATTACGATTTTGAAACAATTAGTAGAACATCATAGAAAGAATAGCTTATACAGTTATACGTTAAAAACCGATTTTGGACCGTGCATCAAATCGCACCCTACAAAAACGAGCTGAGTGAGTTACTAGAGTATCTTTTTAAAGGCTAAATCGCCGAGAGAAGTTAAACTACGGTGGAGTCAAATGTGGTGCATTCAAAATAGTTAAGCTCACCTAACAAACATATATAATCCCTGCAGCTTCAATATTGGTCATTGGCCACATGACACTGATTGTGCGTGCATCGTAGAGGTCAGAGTACTCCATAGTTTACACCGGGCAGTTCCAGCCAACGTGCAAGACCTTTGATCCCCATCTGCTGCCTCGGCAGCTGATTTAAACAAGAATTATAGATCGTTTTGATTTTTTAGATAAATATTTTTTACTATGCACTTACATATACGTTTATGTTTAGAAATAGAGTAAATATATACACCTGGAAATGTTAAAATATGACCTATAATTTGAAGCGGAGCTGAGTAGCGTAAGACAAACTTAAACCCAAGACGTACGATCAGCATCGATCAGTGACACACTCCGCGGAGTTGAAGTTAACTATAGCTGGTTGATCAGGTCAGCACAAGTACACACGTACGGTAGGTTAAACGTCTCCCATTTCCAGGTCAACTGACCTCCCCGTCCCTCGATCCGTCCAATGCAACCGAAGCCCGGCCGTGTCAAAAGAATCTCAGTGCATGCTTTGAGCGCAGACGTCGTGACGACTGCTTGATCGTGAGTGTTCGTGTTAATTTAACAACACAGGCGGCTAAAGTCAACGGCGTGCGCCGCCATCGCAACCGTTATCGATTGTTTTTTTGAAATAGAATTGATTAACAGCCTCGCGTGGCTAGTAGCTTTTCATTATATTCGCCGGCTGGATATATATTTCTGCGTTTCGAATTGAAATTGCGCAGAGCAAGTAATAAGGCCGGTGTGAGTGATGAGGTTCACTCCTTACGTATGAATGTTAGCAATCTCTCCTTTTCTTTTCTTTTTTGTTTTTGCTTCTAGAAAACACGAGGGGGTATATAGAATTTTGGTGGCTTTTAAAAGGTCCCAATGCAACTACATTTGGAAAAAGTGAAAAACCTAATCAAATG
Organism: Panicum virgatum; assembly: GCF_016808335.1. Lineage (NCBI taxonomy): Eukaryota > Viridiplantae > Streptophyta > Magnoliopsida > Poales > Poaceae > Panicum > Panicum virgatum. Next base: position 33,549,436 of record NC_053143.1, on the reverse strand, counting down.
GTGAGATGGACACTACAAACAACAATGGTCCACACGTACACCATCCATTTCAAGGAAATGTAATTTTACATTTGGAATTTGTACCCAAAATAAATTACTGACCTACCGTCTCCACTTGTGTGGCACTCGTAGGGACCAGTACAAAGGACCAGATGATATGGCATGGCAGTAGCCAGTAGGCTCACTGAAATTTACAACTCTGTTCCGCCGGTTGACAGGAGTAGTATTTTTTTCTCACATTAAATCAGCACCAGCCATCAGCCAGCAGTATTTAAAAAAAAACATTTACAAGATCATACCATCATACCATACACTAGACACGAATTCCGGGTTGCATGCTGGGTGTACAATAATGTGTTTTGCTATAATATAACTCCCTAATAATCTTTCTGTTCCTGATGATCTGCCTAGCTGCAGGCAGCTGATGCTGATCATGCAGATCATCCCGTGTACGCGTTGTCGCAAGAATCTTTACAGGTCAGCGATCGGCTCCGGCTGGGCTTCCCGTGCTCTCACCAACTTTCCAGCTTCCAACCTTCTCCTGTAAAGTGCTCTGAAATCATGCTGTGTTGATCGGAGTGCTATTGGTGGTTTGGTGTATCAGATACGAGACATTATGTGTGCCGATTTCTCCTGCTGTACTGTCTCTGTGTGTAATCGAAACTGTAATAAAGTGGCTGATTGCTTAGCTTTTCATGGAGCTATGGGTTGTCTTCTGATTCTGAAGTATTTATAAACCAAGTTCCAAACTATGTAAAGGACCTTGTTTTGGGCGATTTGCCCAATATTGTCTAACGTGTTAGTGATTTGAATTAAAAAAAAACCTTCTCCTGTCTCCCCAGCTGCAGGCCCCATCTTTCCGTATTTATTCCCTGCGGATGATGGGTGGGCCCCATATTTTAATGCCGGCGGGGCCCACGGACAGAGAGCTGTGGGTGGAAATGGAAGGACCGGTTCCAGTGTCAGGACACTGTAGCGCACAGCACCAACAGTACAGTGGATGCATTGCATAGCTGACAGTACCACAGGAGCAGCTAGCTGTGCAGCTTGCAATATTTAGTACAGTATTAGGCAGGATTATTGTATATTTTATTTAAGAAAAAAAGAGTTTTTTTTTTCTATTGGTAGCCAGACAATTAAGCTTCTCTATTATTAGTAGCTGAGTCACTAGAAGCACACCGTGACAGTGCAAAGTACGTATGATAATAGTTCGGAGGACATACACGTTTTCTTTCCCGATTTCTGCATTTCTTTTTGGTGATGCCAATGTTTGGGTGCAACAAGACCTTACAGATCACAACAAAAATTGGGGAACCTTTCCATGTTGGGTTCTGGGGAAAAAAAAAGTTGTGTAACCTTTTTGGTAAAGCATAAGCTCAAAAAAAATGTAATTACATTTTTCAATACTTTCGTGGATCCAGAGCACGAAAGAAAAGAAAAGAGTCAGAGTCAAAGAAAAATTGTGTTGTGGTCGAAAACAAGCCCATAGATCCATTTATTTTTCACTCATTTATTCGAGAAGTAGTCAAACAGCGATGTTGCAACAACCTATTTCCAAAAAAAAAAAGACACACTTCAATTATTTTCCTAAACCAACAAGGCAATGACACTTCCGACTTCAAAACCGCCCAACCAAGAATGTCCACTCTCTTCAATACATCGACATTACATGTTTTGCATCGTCTCGGCTTATATATTGTGCATCAACTGTATTATTGACATCCTTATGACACTTGCTGAAAAAACAACGACAATGGTGCCATCTCCCATGTAATTCGAACGATAATGACCCGGTGATTGAAGAGTCGACACAAGTAGGTTTTAGCAGGACATCAACTTTATGTGCTCCCGGGAAACCCTGACCGGGTTTCCGGATGAATCAACGCCTCCAAGGTCCACAAGTCCGTCCATGGAAGCACCCGAGCTCACACTGACAGAGTGGCTGGCATAGAGTAACCTACCAAAAAAAAAAACCGACACGTTCTAGTATCAATCAAATTACCAAAAAGCCCATACGAGACAGGCCAGTAAAATAGCGCGTACTAGTAGAGAGAGAGAGAGAGTAGTTGGCGCGCTGATTCAGCGCAGCTCCGCCTCCACGCGCCAAGGCCCCAAAATTTCCGATTTTTCCCTCGGCTCCTCCTCCTCTCCCGCCGCGCGCCGCGCCATGCCGCCGCCGCAGGAGTCCGGGGACCCCGGCCTCGCGGAGTGCCTCCGGCTGCTGGAGGCGGTGCCCGCCGCGGCGGCCTCGGCCCCGGCCTTCCGCCGCCACTGGCCGTCCCTCTCCGCCTCGCTCGCCGCGCTGTCGGCCGCCCTCGCCAGCCCCGCGTTCCCGCCGGCCGCGCCGCTGCTCGCGCCCCTCGCCGCCGCGCTCGGCGCGCTGCTGTCCGCCGCGTCGGACACGCCGAGGCTCGGCCACCTCCACACCGTCTCGCTGCTCTCGTCCTCCGCCGCCTCGCTGTCGCAGCTCGCCGCCGACGCGCGCCTCCTCGCCACGCCGGCTCCACCCGCATCCGCCGCGGACGCGGACGCGCTGATCTCCCGGCTCCGCCTGGGCTCCGCGGCGTCCCGCGCCGCCGCGCTGGAGGAGCTGGCGGGCACCGCGGCGGCGCTGCCGGCTCCCGCCGCCGCCGCGGCCGTCTCCGCGGTGGCGGCGCTGCTCGACTCCGCCGCCGGCGACCTCCTCCCTCCCTCCCGCGAGCGGGCCGTCGCCGTGCTGGCCGCCTTCGCGTCCTCGGACGCCGCGTGCCGGTTCCTGGCGGAGGACCCCGGCGCCGTGGTGCCCCACCTCTGCCGCGCGCTCGAGTCCGGCGGCGCGGGCGCGGAGCACGCGTGCGCGGCGCTGCTCCCGCTGACGGCGGCCTCGCGGGACGCGTCGGCCGCCGTGGCGGCGCGCGGCGGGGTGGCGGCGCTCCTCGCGGCGTGCGCGGGCGGGACGCCCGCCACCCAGGCCGCAGCGGCCGGGGTGCTCCGGAACCTGGCCGCGTTCCCGGACCTCCTCCCGTGGTTCCGCGACGAGGGCGCGCTGCCGCTGCTCCTGCAGCTGGTCTCCCTCGGCACCCCGCGCGCGCAGGAGCTGGCCCTCGTGTGCCTCCAGAACCTCACCGCCGGCGACGGCGACGAGGGCCAGCGGCTCAAGGTGGAGGCCTTCCAGGAGGGCGCCCTCGCCTGCGTCAGGGACTTCCTCGATGCCAGCCGCGGCGACGAGCCGGGCCTGGCGCCGGCGCTGGGGCTCCTCCGCAACATGGCCTCCTTCCGCTACATCGCCGAGATCGCCGCGTCCGCCAGCTTCGCGGCGCACGTCGCCGCCGCGCTGGGCAGCGACCGGTCCGCGACCCGCACGGAGGCCGCGCTGGCGCTCGCCGAGCTCTGCGGCAACGCCGCCGGCGGGGGCAGGGGGTCGAGGCGCGAGCTGGAGGGCGCCGTGCCGCGGCTGGTGTGGATGCTGGAGGCCAAGCCCGCGGCCGAGCGCGACGCCGCGGCGCGCGCGCTGGCCGCGCTCCTGGCGTCCTCGGGCGCGTGCCGGAAGCTGTTCCGGAGGGACGAGCGCGGCGTGGCGGGCGCGGTGCGGCTCCTGGACCCCGCCGGCGCCCGCGGCGTGGACCGGCGGTTCCCCGTGGCGGTGCTGCTGGCCGTGGCGCAGTCCCGGCGGTGCCGGAAGCAGATGGTGGCCGCCGGCGCGTGCGGGTTCCTGCAGGGCCTGATGGCCGCCGAGGTCGACGGCGCCAAGAGGCTCGCCGAGTGCCTCGGCAAGGGGAAGATGCTCGGCGTGTTCCCGCGGACGTGACCGCCGGCCGTTGACGGGAAGGAGGACACCCACCGTATCAAAATCAAGCCTTCTCCTCTCCTAGCTCTGTCTGTATGTATCAACTCGCCTCCGGCTTGCTTCGATCTGCTTCTTCCTCTCGTGTTCTTGTGCGTGCGTGTGATGCTGGTGATGATGATCTTGTAAATGTGGGCGTGCGTCGTCGTGGTGGATGCATAGCGTAGAGTTGCTAGATGTTGTAAACGTGTGGCTTAGCGCGCTGGAAACAATAAGGACACCGAAAGATGTTGTACGGATGCAATCCCTGATCTGATCTGAAGGAATTCAGCTTCAGGTTACTGACCGATGAGCGCCACCGTTCATTGTTCATGTTCCACTCCACATCAAGCTTCGGAGGCACCACTGTTCTGTTCCACACCATTCTGGCAGGTTGCTTTCCTGTTCTGCCAGGATGTCTGCAACTGCAAGTGAATCCGGCGCCGTCGCTGTCCAGGCACTGGGGCAGCTGAAGCTGACCGCGCCGGCAATCGCGGATCCGGACCGGTGGCCGTCATCACTGACGGCCGCGATTACAGCCTCCTCCGGTGTCACCGCGCATGGGAGAAGACTTTCCCAGTGCTGCTTGTGCCTTTATGATTGGGTTGTAGTGGGCAGAGCCTTAGGGCAGTCACTAGGACGTTTTTCTGCCCTGGGGTTTCATCCCCTTAAATAGTTGAGCACAGCACACTGGGGGCACCCCCTTCAGTGTGTTTTAGAGATTTTTGACCTCCAATCAAGGTCAAAAATGGCTGCTTTGTCAATTAGTTTAGGATGACAGATCACATTCACATCTATTCACACTAACATTCTCCTCCTTGATCGTCAGACTAAACTTATAAGTCTACTTTTCAACAAGATGACGCACCAAAGCAAAAGCATTACAATGGTGAATCATACACATACCACTGAACCCAGTTATTATAGTACGCCACCTCATATCAAACGAACTTCTTTAACTTAGGAACTCCAAACATTTATTTCTTAGGGTAAAGTCAATTTTTGGCCATCGAACTATTGCCCGAGTTTGGTTTTGGCCATCGAACTCCAAAACCGGGTATCCTTGACCACTCAACTCTCAAAACCGTTCATTTTTAGCCATCGGACGGTTTTGGTGAGTGGTTTTGCTGATGTGGACACCACGTGGTGGTGGGCCCACATGTCAGCTTAATTTTTTTCTCTCTTGTTTCTCTCTTTCTTCCCCGCTCTCTCTCTCTTCCCCGCTCTCTCTCCCCGGCGGCGCCGCCCTCCCTGGCTCCCTGCCCGTCCCCACCTCTCTCTCCAAGGCCATCGCGCGCGGAGCAGAAGCCCGCGGGCGGGGGAGCTCCGCGCCGCCGCGGCCTTGGGCGGGCGAGCACCGCCGCGGCCCGTGGGCAGGGGAGTTCTGCTGGCGGGCCTCCTCCCCAACTCAACTGCAGGGGTGGCGCGGCGCGGCCGCGGCCCCGGCGGTCTGGCGAGAGCACAGCGAACGCGCCCCGGCAGCCGCGCGGTTGAACGGAGGCAGCTGGCGAGCGGCGGCGGCGGGTCCCCTGGCCGAGGATGCGGACGGCGGTGAGTGGCGGGCGAGGCGAGCGTGGCGAGGGCCTGCAAGGCCCCCACTCCGCCGGCCTCGCCTTGCTCTGTGTGGCCGCGGCGCCGGCGAGCGCGGGCGGAACACAGCCGCGGGAGGGAGTAGGCGGAGCACGGCGCGCGCGGGGGCCCGCGGGACGGCGGCGAGTGCGCGGCTCGGCGTCGAGCGAGTGGCGGCAGGCGGAGCTTGACGCGGCTCCCTCCTCGGCGTCGCGCCGCAGCTCTGCTCCCTCTACCGGCAGGCGGAGCTTGACGCGGCACCAGGAGGCGTCGCGGCCCCTTGCGCGGAGCTCGGTTGCGGCCCCCTGGCGGCGCGGCGGGCGGATCTCGGCATGGACCCAGGCGACGCTGTGGACGGAGACCGGGCGGAGCAGGCCGTCATCGTAAGTGCCCATCTCCTCGCCGCCGCCGTACGGCTCGCCGCCGGCGGGAACACGCCGGGCGAGCTCCGCCATGAGCCAGAGCTGCCGGCCGGGTGAGCTGGAGAGGCGTGCGCGGGAAGGGCGGCGGCCGACGCAGGGTCAGCAGAGTTGGATAGGAGAGAGGAGAGGTAGAGGGAGAGAGAAAGAGGAGAGAGGAGGGAGAGGAGGGGCTGACAGGTGGGTCCCACCACCACGTGGCGTCCAACTCAGCAAAACCACCCAGCAAAACAGCTCGATGGCCAAACATGAACGGTTTTGAGAGTTGGATGGCTACGGATGTCCGGTTTTAGAGTTGCATTGCCAAATCCGGACGCAGTCGATAGTTGGATGGTCAAAAATGGACTTTACTCTATTTCTTATGCTTATATATAAAACTTATGGACTCACTTTTCAAAAGATGGTACACCAGATCAATCAATCACTGTAGTCAATTAAGTACCACAGGACTAAGTGACCATGGTTCCAATACAATATCAAGGTGATTCCTCTTAGGCTTATGGGGAGATGGGGTTATAAAAGTCCTGAGTGCAGTTTGTTTTCATTTATATGTACTAAACATATATTTATCCTCATATTTATTCTTATGTGCATGCACTTTTAAAAGAGGAAGAAAACCAACATATTTCAAAAACCATATCTTGTCCCTTAGTTAACGGGCTGTCATTTATTATATTAGGCAAGCCTCTGAACATGATGCCCAATACTTTAGAACTTAAGTCACACCACTTAATGCTTATATTTTGAGCATCATAATCTTAGAATTTATTTGATACTCAACACTTATGACATACTTAATTTGTCAAGCACCACTTAGTCTTAAACATAGTTCATCTAGGCCTCGAATATTCATGTTTGATTCTGGATTCAATCTTTCACAATGTCTTAGGTCTGGGAATACCTCATGACATGTTACTCGATCCAAAATTGCACTCTTTCATTTAATAATTTTCGGCATAATTTGCTTAAAGCAATTTTTTATCTTTAAAATGATATGGATCAGGGACACAAATCCATATTTGACGGTGTATAATTCAGGACATGCCACACTTTAACTTGCATTTATTAATGATGCCTTTAGGTAAAGTATTGGTTGAAGCCTTCCACATATGACTTCTCCCACAAGAGTGTTGATAATACTTTATGTGGAATTTCTTAGTATCAACACTTCTTGTAACATAATTGTCCAAAATATTGGATTTCTTACTTATGGGCATGCAACATAACACCTTTGCATTTATGCCAATAAGGCAAAATGTTCTTAATTGATTTTTCCAGGGGTCCAGTCCTGGACTAATTTCCCAGATATCCCGGTCCTTTTAAGGATACTTAGGGCAATTTATAACTTAATTAAACATATAATGCTTATGTTTGCCATTACATAAGCAAATTTATTACCCTTAATGGGAATCAACCCATTTCCTGGACCTTTTATCTTGGTGAATATTATTGTTCAAAACTTAAGAGATATCACCAAGACAATCTTAGTATCCAGATAAAAGAAAATCTGGATCTTTATGTACACAATATCCCTATTGTTTAATAACTTATTTCTTATTGTACTTATGTATCACTTATGGACTCCAATAATTTTTCAAATGATGAGCAACGAGTGTCATACAATCTTTATGACATAATTAATCCCTTTCACATAGTGGGATTGATCAAAGATCTTCAAGTGGGCACAAAGGCGCCACAAGGAGCTAAAGCAAGTATTCATAAGTGAGCTTTGCTTATATTTCCTTTAATAATATTTTTCCTTTCTTTAGAGCTCCCATCTAATTCTCAACTTAGCGACATTAGTGGTGAGATATGATACTGAAATAGTATTCAGTTCTAAGGCTAGCATATAGCTTATAATAAGAATAAGAATAACATTGTTAATTAAATGACACATAAGAAACTAACACATGATAAAGTTATCTTAATATTTTTCTCAATATTTAATTCTCACTTGACATAAAGAGGTGGAAAATATTTTCTTAATGAAGGTTCCACTCTCCCCCTCGAAATGTGGTCTATGCAATAGTACCATATTTCGAAGAACCTCTATTTATTTGTTTGTTTATCCTTGTTACAACATATAAAAATAACATGAATGTATACATTGGAAATAAATATAATTTTATACTAATAGAATCTAATGACATTATCCTCCTTTTCATAAATACAATTCTTTAAAATTTAGTATTTTTCTTACTTAGAGACTCATCTTATTACCTTGTCTTAGTCTTATTTCCTTGAGCTTAATGATGCCCATAGCCATATCATATTATCTTGCCTTCATTGATATGAAGGAAACAACTCACCACTAATATCAAATGTGCTTTAATAAATACTTATCTTGGGGATTACTCCCCTGATTCTTACATTTATCTAGAATTGAGGAATTGCTCCTTTTTATTCTGATATTTGTCCATAAGTGACTTATCTTAATTTTTTTAATTTTTTAATTTTTTTCTATTAGGTATTGATGATCAATAAAATCATTAATTTCTCATTAATATTCTTAGTATTGAACTTTTCTAATGGGAACTACACCTCTTATGACACTTGTATGTGCCATCTTAGTTATAAGGGAAATTTGTCTGCAGGACACTCTCAAAATGTTGTTTTGTGCGCTGCACACCGAACTCCTTGAAATAGTCTCTAAGACACTCTGAGCGGTGAATTTTGTGCGTGGCACACGGGCTCCATTAAACAATTGTTTAGCAACCTGGGAAGTGAGAGAACATGATCCAGAAAGACAAAAATGCCCCTGGATTCCTTGCGGCCGCCGCCGTTCACGCGGAGCCTGCGCGCCCCTGCGCGCGTCCATTTGGCGCGCTGCGCGCTCCGAGCAGAGGAGCCGGCTCGCCCCGCCTCCCCTCCACCTCCCTCGCCGGCCACGCCTCTCTGACCGCGCCACCTGCTTCCTCCCCTGGCGCGGACGGCGGCCCCTCCTCCCCTGGTGCGGACGGCGGCCCCTCCTCCCCTGGAGCGGAGTGGCAGCCGGTGGGCGCATGCGCGGCCGGTGCGCGGCGCGGGCGGGGGGTGGGCGCGCACGCGGGCGGCGGACCTCGCGGCGGCGCAGGGGCCCCGCCCCAGGCGGCGGTTCGCGAGCTCGACTGTGCGGCGTCGGGAGCGGTGGCCGGCGCGCGGCCCTCTCCCCTGCACGGAGTCGGGAGCGGAGTCGGGATCCCGGCGGCCGGCAGCGACCTGCGCGGCGGTGAATCGAGGCGGCGAGCGCGCGCGGCGGTGAATCAAGGGGGCGTGCGCGAGTGGCGAGTGGAGCGCAGCCGCGGGCGTGCGCGAGCGGCGAGCAGAGCGCGACGGCGAGGCGGAGCTGCGATTGCCTCCCTCCTTGCACTCCGGCGGCACCTCCTCCCTCGAGCTCGGCGGCCTGGAGCGACGCGGCGGCAGCAGCGTCGAGAAGCTGCGACGCGCGGGGCTCGTGCGAGCGGCGGTGGCGTGCGTCGGCCCTGCGAGTCCGCGAGCGGCGAGCGGCGTGCGGCCGCGGCGTCCCTCCTCGGCTCGCCCCGGCGTCCACGGCGAGCGGCGGCGGCGTCCAAGCACGGAAGCGGCGGAGCGGCGTCCACGGCCTCATGCAGTTCGGGCCGCCTACTCCTACGCCGCCACCGCCTACTCCCCCGACGCCACCTACTCCTCCTCCTCCGCCGCCGCGTCCTGCTCCCCCGTCGGGCTCGACCAGGCCGCCATGTGCTCCGGCCACGCGGGCCGGCGCGGCGCGGCTCCCTCCGCCGGCGCGCGCGAGGCCACGGCGGGGCTCCCTCCTTCGGCATCCGCGAGGCCGCGGCGGGGCTCACTCCGCCGCCTCGTGCGAGGCAGCGGCGGGGCTCCCGCAGTGCAGGCCCGGCGGAGGAGGCCTCCCGCGGCGGTGGAGCCCTCTCTGGCCGGATCCGCGCGGGACCTTGGCGCGTCCGCGAGGCATCGGGCGCGCCGGCCTCGAGCTCTCCGGCCTCGGGCTCGCCGGCCTCGAGCGCGCGGACGAGCTCCCTCCCTCTCTCCCTCTCTCCTCCGGCCTCGCCCGGCGGCGCAGCGGACGGAGCGGCGGCCGGACCACGGCGCACAGCAGGGCAGCACCGGAGCGGAGCGGAGCAGGCGCGCGCGAGGGAGACGACAGGCCGCACCAAGGGCACTTTAGTCCTTTCACAGTTTCCTCTCTCCTATCCAGTTAGAAAATATAATTTTTAATAGAAGGGATGTGCTGCATACAAATTTATGTTTTCACGGTGTGTTCCAAACTAATTTGAAGAGTGGAATGTGCTGCCCACAAAATCATGTTTTGGTGGTGTTCTGTAGACAAAAAACCCTAGTTATAATCTCAAAAACCAATGAGGTGCAGGTAAAACCACTTTGCTTCTGATAGTGGTATTTAAAACAATCTTTATTAGAAACTTATGACTTAATTAATTCGTATCATCAATAGAGATAATTCATAAGTTTGATTTTGCATACATGAAACAAATGTGCTTAGCGCCACTCATTAGTTTTGATCTTTAGAGGCATGTGATGCTTTATAGAATAGTTTAGCAAGCATCAGCACAAACTTATTCTATTGAACCAATCCAAGTCAGCTTTGGCTAGAAATAGAAAAGTACAACAGAATTTTGTGAACTAGTACTTATTCATCAGCTTTGGCCATAAGAATAAGTACAAGCCACACTTAATTTCATGTGCATAAAACTTCTTTTGTTGAATCATAACCCAAATCAGCTTTGGCCAGAAGTGGATTAAGACCAACAAAAGTATTGTGAATAGGTATTTATCAATCAGCTTTGGCCAGAATGATAAACACAAGCCACACTTAGTTTTAGATATAAACTCCTTTCATTACTCCGATTCAAAATCAGCTTTGGCCAGAAGATGAACCGGAATAACAAATTTTTGTAGTCTCACATTCACCAATCAGTTTTGGCTAGAATGATGAACGTATGCCACACTTAACCAGAGTGTTATTTCTTTTGCAGCGGAAACTTTATTGAAAATGACCCATATGCATTGACATAATTTCTCATTATTCATTTCAGTCAGTATTAGCTTAATCTGATAAAACTCAGTTTATGATTATGCCAATATTGCTCAAGAGCTGGCAACTTAGTAACTTAATTAATCTTAGTGACACATGACCATAAACAACTTTAGTCAGTATATAGTCATGAGTCACAAAATTAATCATAATCTTCGAGGTGAGAATGACATATGACTACAAACAACTTTTGGTCAGTATGTAGCCACAAGTCAATTAATCATGATATTCCGAGACTCTTTTAAGCAAATATTTATTTATCAGAGGACATCTTTATTAAAATAAACACAATTTGTCCTCATATATTACTTTAGTATTCTTATCAACATTATTTGTGGCACAATTAAGAAAATATTCAAAAGCCAGCTTTAAGATTTATGTCCAAAATTGGACTCACTAAGTATGCATGGCTTAAGAATAATATACTTTATTAATAAATTAAATCATGATAACCCATGATTGTAAACAACTTTGGTTAGAATATAACCATGAATCACCATTGAAATTTTGATCTTGAATAAAAAATATTCCGTTGGATTGATTCCAATCTAGGACAATTATAAGTTAAAGCCACTTAATTATTAGAATTTGTGCATTCCAATCATTACAATAAGTGATTCCTTAGTGTTATTATTAATGGAATGCACATTTTCCAACCGTAAGTAAAAGTATTAATGACATCAGCCAAATATGGGCCATTATTTAATTTCTTAGAGGACTGGCCATTAAAAGATGTCATTATTTGATTTTCCCAAAAATGGGTCTTAAGCTTCATGCTTAACTTATGGGCATATCAATTCTTGTGAGTAAAACATGCTCACATAATTGATAATATTTACGGGTCATAAGATACTTTACTATTAAGCCTCAATTTAAGTGGCACATAAGTATGTGGTAGATAGCTTAATTTCATAATGAAAGTAATTCATCATCATAATTGGACCATAAACATTTCAAATAATACTTCAAATAGACTTAAAACTTCACTGAAAATAATCCCAATTTAATTGGAGAGTATTTCATAATTTTTTTAATTTTTTTAAATTGTGACATAAATTGTGCTAAGGCAAAATATAAACATAATAAAATACTTTAGAAATAAAGTGAAGTATTAAAGCATAATGAGAATACTTAATCATAAACATAAGGAAAAATACTTAATCATTAATGGAGAAATTTTCCATAAAGTTTGGCCCAAAACAATATTATTTAAGCAAAAAAAATAATTATTCATAAATTTACCATAATTTTACTTAATTTTGGCCTTAATTAAAACATTACTTATGACACGTAAAATAATAGCTTTATGTAATAGCCATAATATGTAAAGATCATAAAATAAGTATGAGAGAACTTATTATTCTAATTATTATTTGCTAAAAGTCAATAAAATATGTTCAAAATTAAACATGAAATAATATACATACTCATAATATTTAAAATCAAAATCATATTTATGGCCTAAAACAATATTATCTTAGCCCAAAGGCTCTTTTAAGCCCATTACTATGCAGCCCAAAGTTCAAAATTAGAGGAGAAAAACATTCTAAAATTTTGACATTATTTCCGGCCCTTCATTGAATTTAGCCCATCATTATTTTGGCCATTAATATGCAGCCCAATTTATATGTATTAATTTCCAGAGAAAATACCAATTAAAATTCGGCCCATCACTCATTTTCCAGCCCAGGCCATTTTCGGCCTGGTCCACTTTGGCCGCCGCCTTTCCCTTCCCGGGCCCAGGCCCAAAAACCTGGGCCTGGGTTGGGAATTCGCCGCGCCCGCTGGCCTCCCGCCGGCCCGAGGTGGCTGCGTCGCACGCGTGCCGTCGGATGCACATCCGACGGCCGTCATCGCGCGCTGCGCGTATCAAAACCGCAGCGTCGGCACTCCCCCCCGCTAAACCCTAACCATTTTCTCCCGTCCTCCTTTCTTTCCTCTCCACTGGCGGCTGCGGGTGAGCGGAGGGCGAATGTGCCGGCGACGCGGCCCGCGGCGGAGGAGGTAGCGGCGCCGTCGAGCTCTGCTCACCGGAGGTGCGCGCGGCCGCGGCCGGCGTGCAGCTCCGTCGAGCACCGCACGTCGGTGCCCTAATCCCGACCTCCTGCGAGCGCGAGATCCACGGGATCCGCGGCGGAGGAGCGGATCTGGCCCGTGCCCGGTCTTCCGGCTGCAGTGGTGACGACGCCGGTGGCCACGGCGAGCACGGGAGGCGCGTGGCCCCGCGGCATCCGAGGTCGCGTGCCGAAAGCCGTCGGGTGATGGCGGCGACGTCATTGACACCGGTGACGAGCACAGCAGCTCGGGATTCACTCCGGCAAGCCACCATCACCCCACACACCCTTACATCTTTAGGATTAGGGTTAGGGTTCGTGAGTTTGGGGAAAATTTGGGGATTTTTCCTGTAGCTAGGGTTTCGGATTTTGGGGATTTTTGGGAATTTCTTACAATTAGTACTTACTTGATTCAATTCCTCTCCTTCTTTAATGCTTGAACCGAAACCCTAGGGCCCTTAATCTTATAATTACAGACGAACAGTGTAGTTTGGGCTTAATCTTAGGGCAAGAACATGAACTGGAGCATGAGATTAAACACTTAAGAGGGTTCAATCTTAGGTCTAGATGGCTCTGGTGCCATTGTTAGATATGTAGGATCACTAGGCTAAGAGTGAACCACGTCAGGGAGCTGAGATTAGGGTTTCATACCTTGATTTTGAGCTCCCAGCGTCACTTCTCCTCTGTTCTTCTTGTCTTCTTTTTTGTAGCCGCCTTAGGGCGTGGGAGAAGCCTTTCCCAGTGCTGCTTGTGCCTTTATGATTGGGTTGTAGTGGACAGAGCCTTAGGGCAGTCACTAGGACATTTTTGTGCCCTGGTGTTTCATCCCCTTATATAGTTGAGCACAGCACACTGGGGGCACCCCCTTTAGTGTGTTCTAGAGATTTTTGACCTCCAATCAAGGTCAAAAATGACTGCTTTGTCAATTAGTTTAGGATGACAGATCACATTCACATCTGTTCACACTAACAGTCCTGACTGTTCTTTTCGGCAGCAACAACGCTGGAGTTCTGACAAGGAACCGCACGTGTTCCTGCGACGGCCTGGAACTGCATTTCGCAACAAATCACATTGGTGTGTCCTTTGCGCAAATTATTCAAACCAAATTCTTTCTGCAGCATCTCTTGTTTACCTGCCTGTAGAAGGTGTTCCTTAGCTTGCTGACTGTTCGTATTTATACTTGCTCCTCTGAATTATGACCTATGAGAATGATTCCTGATACTGTAGTAGCGTTTGGCTTGAATGCATACAGGTCACTTTCTTCTAACAAACCTCCTATTGGAGAACATGAAGAGCACATGTAGGGACAGCGGCACCGAGGGACGGATTGTCAATGTGACGTCAGTAGGGCATGCCATGATGACTTATCCTGAAGGGATATGCTTTGACAAAATTCATGATCCTTCCGGGTAATCCAGTCGACATCAATTTGAATTCTCTCCCAAAATTTGGAATGTTGCTGCATAAGTAACACCAAAAGGTTTGTTATCTGTTTTGACCCAGTTTGATTGACTTTATTGCTTACTGCCAATCCAAGCTTGCCAATATTCTTCACTCCAATGAATTATCACGAATTTTCAAGGTACATCAGCTCTTTGACACTGAATAGAAGTTGTTATATATATGGATGCATGAGCTGTTTAATAACATGAGGAGTTATCTTCATGGAACAGGAGGAAGGAGTGAATATTTCAGCCAATGCCGTTCATCCTGGTGTCATCATGACTAACATTTTTAGGGACAGGACTATTGTGGGTGGTAATTTTCTCAATCCTAACGGTCGATGTTATTGTTTGAAAACCACAAAGGGCTTCCAACACATTCAAATATCTCAAATAATTTCTGGCTTGTAGCCTGGAGCTCCGGTTGTAACGATGTTTAATTTGTGACTGTTCCCACTATTCTTACAGCGTTTTTTAACACCATTGGAAGAATCATATGTAGAAGAGTTGAACAGGTAGGCATTCATCTCAGCTCTTATTTTACTGCCGCCCTTGTTGCCGGAACATGGATTGACCCTAATTAACTCATTATTTATCTTTGCTAAAGGGTGCCGCAACGACATGCTATGTGGCGATGCATCCTCAAGTGAAGGGGATAAGTGGAAAGTACTTCGCCGATTGTAACATATCCAGCCCGAGCTTACAAGCTTCAGATGCTGAGCTGGCCAAGAAGCTATGGCAGTTCAGCTTGCAGACAGTGTCTTCTTGATCAAGCTATGCTTGCATGAACGAGTGATGCACGTATTGTTGTACTTAATGCTTACATAGCTCTTCCGGATGTTTGTTATCGGTGTATTTAGTTACTGCACTATGAATCAAAATGTCTCAATCTTGATTCAAAATTTGAAATTCAAACCACCCTACTATCTTATAATTCAGGACATTTGGACTGAAATGAATAGTTATTGTGGCTAGAAATCACGCCTTTTGTGAAAAATTACCATCAGAGCGGGATTCAGCTTATTTGCCATGTGCCTAGCACACAGCAAAGCCTGTAGCACACGGCAGCAAAGAGCTCAAGGCAAATGCCAGCCGGCAAAGCCACCTTTGCCGTGGGCCCTTTTCAGGCACATGGCAAAGTGCTAAGATGGCCCTCGGCAAAAAATAACACTCCGCAAAATTTGAATGGAAAAAAAACCTGAAACAAATGGCAAGTTGCGGCATTTTTCGCGCAATATTCACACGCTACGCGTCCGGCGGGATTCAAATGGTGACCTCCCCCTCACGCGTAACCCCCTCTACCACTGCATCACTCTGTGACTTGTGTCTAGAGTCCGTTTTGGTTTTCCTCATATTATACTAAACCGAGTATGAATTGCTTGTTTGAGATCCTAAACGAATTCAAATAAAAAAGTTGTCTACTACAAACTTTCATAACTTTTTAAGATCTACAACTTTTATTTTGGCTATTTCCCCATCTAAGGTCATTTACAAAATTTGAATTTCACTTTTATCGTGTGCCAGATCAAGGGCACACGGTAAAGCCTGGTCATTTGCCATGCGCCTTGATCTGTGTGTCCTTTATCAGGAACACGACACAATTTTTTTTACCTACCATTCAATTTGTTCCACTATTTCATGTTTGCATAACTTTGTCACATTTTTAGGTGGCAGACCGTCCGTTCCCACCGGGCGGACCGTCCGCCAGTCAAGACATTCGGACATCTGAAACGTCTGCATGTATGTCCCAACGGCGGACGATCCGGCCTGTGTGGGCGGATAGTCCGCAGGCTAACAACGGCAGACGGTCCAGAGGACAGTCCGCCGGCTAACGTTCAAACGGGTAGCTCTTTTCGGACATCCAAACTTATATGCAGGCATTTTGGATGTTCGAACATCTTGACCGGCCGACAGTCAACCTAGTGGGAGCAGACCGTCCGCCACCTAAAGCACGTCGCCTATAAGGCGTTTCTTACATAGTGATTGTTTAATTGCAAAAAAAAATTGGCATGAAACAATCTAAATTATCTATTGCATATACAAAAAGTTTTGTAGTCAAACCCGAATTCGACCGTCACTTTGACTCGAAATCGGAACGACTTCTTCACAACTCCATGGATCTTCTCCGGAGATGCTTTGATTTGTAAGGAGCATATGTGATAACTTGTGCGAAACCTTCTCAATTTTTTACCTTAGCCACCGCGTATGAAATCATGATACCACGACAAATCTTATGATTTTCAGACTTGGTTTGCTTTTTTATAGAATTTTAAAACGATTCGGCCACATGTTCGTGGTCATGGTTCGTGAGAAAGATCTTCGAAATTTTCTTCCATTTCATGGATAAGACCTCACATTGGACTTCATAACGTGAATATCATTTTTTGATTCATTATATTCCATTATTCAAAACAATTGCTGTTTTTTTAGATCAATAGGTAACAGTAATTGGAATAACATCGAGTGAGATGATGAGCACAAGAAAAGACATTTCTCTTTCTACATCCCGAAGGATTTATCTGCAATTTCTTATGTTTTTCAGGCTTGTATTGCACCATTGTTTCGGTGGATAGAACTAAACTATTCATTTTTATTTATTTCATGCATGCAACGTTATTCTATTGACCACTTTAATGTTTTTAGTCCTAGGTTGTTATTTACATTTTTTTCTTCTACTATATCTTTTATTGTGTATCTTCATTTTTTAAGTTTAAGGTCATTTGCAGTACTTTTTAATAAATACGCATAAGTTTATTTTTAATATAATCTATCGTTGGTATAACATAATTAGATTGTTCACATACCATTCATTTAGGATTCCATGCTATATCATGAATTGTTCTTCCAGTAAAAATTTTTATTCGAATAAGATGATTTAATTATTCCTCCATAATTTTAAAATATCATGAATTCGAATAAGATGATCCCCTCAACATGGCTGCATGGGGAGCAATCAGCTGGTGGTGCTTCTATCTACAGGGAGGACGATCCGCTCCAACCACCTTGCATGGGGCTCGGATCTCCTGTAGTACACTTCCAACTTTCCAAGACTACCAGTTGCTGGTCTAATTTAGATTCCATAATATATCTGAAAGGGCTCCTTGGAAAAAAAATTATGCCCCTTGGCTGCTCACAGAAAGGATGAAAAAAAAAATTAATTGCTTAAAGAAAGGGTGGATGACCATAGATTGAATCAGTGTTATCCTAAATGCTAAACGATAAACAGTCGGTCACCTACCGGGCAAAACGACCATTTAAACAGTCAAAACAACCGATTAAATGAAAACGGTATACCACTGTGTAGCGTGTAAACGAGCTAAATGACCGTTTAGACGAACAGTGGATTGAATGCATCCAATGATGATACCACCTTTTGTGCTGTTCTTGCTTTATATCTTTGGGGAAAAGCTATCTTCTTTTCTGAATAAAATTTGCTAACGCGCGGATTTGGGAATTAATCAGGGATCTATACCTTTAGGGGAAAGCTATCTTCGGTACAGATTGGGAAATCAATCAGCATTATTGAGCTTCACCTTTGGTCATCTTGTCTAGCAACATTCATGGAATCTATCCCAATGACCGCTAACTTTATATTTTTTTAATACCATTCCTCTTGAATGCAATTTATGGGAGGCAAAAAAATGTTTATTATTGTGATTATGTACCTCTATCTTTTCTCTTCACAAATAAAACCTTTTGTTTAGTAACAGCAGTAAAATTTAGGATTTAGATGCTATGCATTTAATTAGAGTTTCCAAAACATTAAATAGTATTTGGGTCAAATATATAGAAAATAGGTGTAAACGGATATATAGGATACAGAAGGATACCTACAGATACAAATATAGATAATTTTTCTCAAATTCAGATAGGGTACACATAGTGTCAGTATATGTCAGATAAGATATGAGTGGGTATCCACATCACATAAATCTGACATTGAGTATCCAGATTCAGATACGGGTCACATACTGAATATCCAGACTTAGATTCAGATGGATCTTAAATATCCTCTAAACGAATTTGGATATGAACGGATAATATTTGTACCATTTACATCAATAACTATGTACTCATATTATTAGGTACAAGCTGTAGAGCTAGAGTACAAATTATTTTGATGACGACTAGACTGCATATTATCTTTATATTATTATTTCATTACAAACAGTGAGGGCTTCAAGATTTGTGCTAGCATATCTTGATACAGAGAATGTTTTAGGATTTAGGGAGGTTTTATCCAAATATGAGGTTTAAAGATGTTTCACCACAATTTTAATGTGTTTTGGTCATACATTCAATTTCTAGGGTGCCAACTCTAGAAGTATTAATTAACCTATTCATCAAACCTTATATTTATTTGTTAATCTAGTTATTCATACCAATACACTACTGGAAAAAAGCCTATAGGCACCGGTTAGTATGGGCCTTAGGTACCGGTTTTTGAACCGGTACCCGGTAACCGAGACCAATAGTCGTGTTCATCAGCACCGGGTAAAAGAACCGGTGCCTAAGGCTATATTTTTTGGCAAAAATAGTTGGCCGAGATTCGAACTCAAGATCACTTGCCTCGCGTGTGCCTTTCTGACCATCTCGCCTACACATCACATCTGATGGGAAGATATATATTTTTCTTTTGAAGTAACCCATGGACGAGCCTAAGGTATCGGTTGGTAACACCAACCGGTACCTAAGGCTCTTAAGGTACCGGTTGGTGTTACCAACCGGTACCTAAGACTCATCCATAGGCACCGGTTGGTGGTAACACCCAGTACTAATGTAAAAGTTATCACCCGGTACCTATGAAGAGCCTTGGGTACCAACCGGTACCTAAGGCTCATCCATAGGTCACATCCACCCCAAAAGTACCGGTACCAAGATGAACTGGTACCAATACTAGCATTGGTACCGGTTCATCTTCATTCTGGTACTTTTGGGATGAACCTTTGACGTGTTTTCTACTAGTGATAAATAGACTGACCCTCTGCCTAAGGGCAAAATAATGCATTGACTAAAGGTGTTTTAACTTTAGAAACCTTTTTTTCTTTTTTTAGAATGCGTATGAGAAAGCTCTGCGTGTCATTCTATTAAAGATAAAAGTACAAAGACACACAGCACCGCACACACAAACCACGCACACTAAGTGTCATTCCCATGCAACCAATATGATCAAAGTGTTGAGCCCTTCACTGGGATCCCTTTCTATGCTTGGTCACCTGGCACCAACAGTTGGAGAAAAATGCCGTGTCCTACCAGGGCACTATTGCCAGCACCTCAATCAAGCTTAATGTGTTCCCTTATACTCCCCCCGTTACAAAATATAGGTCGTTTTGACATTTTTAGAATCATATATTTTGTTATGTATCTAGACATATAATATATCTAGGTGCTTAACAAACATTATGAATCTAGAAAAGCCAAAACGACCTACATTTTAGAACGGAGGGAGTATTAAGTTTTGGTTGGCATAAAGGAACTCCTTGGTAGCCCTCCCCTTATTGGGATATATGGCAAATACTAAAAGCATCTCTTGGAGAACCCTAATAACAAAAACAATCACTGGATGAACTGCGAATTAAACAATGTTTTCACCTCAATCTGGTTTAGCACTTCTATATTGCTTGCAAAAACTATACATCTATTTTGGGTGCCACAAAGAGGAACCTGTTGGGGATATATTTATCTAGAGGAATGGTAAAATTCTTTAGGGTTATCATTCATTAGCAAAAGTAGTGATAGACTATCATTCTTTAGGAATGGAAAAAGAGATCCTCTTGGTGCCTTCCCTAAATAATTAATTTAATTAATTTGTGGTGCGGAAGGGTACTATGATAATTTCGCCCTTTGCGTTGACCTTGCACTCGGCCCGCCCTCGCTCTTTGCGTCGACCTCTCTACAGTCTCACGATCCCCTCCAACCCATTTAGAGGTCTCCATGGAAGCTGTTGTCGCGAGTCGCCTGGACGGCCGCATCTCCTCCTAGGGATCAACATTGCCACCACCTAGGGTTTAACTAACTGGATCATGGATCACCGCTAGGTGCCGTGCCATCGCGAGTCACCTGGACCACCGCATCTCCGCTAGGGGTCAACATCGCGGCGACCTAGGGTTCAACTGGATCACGGATCGTGGCCACCTAGGGTTCATCCAAATCGTCGCTGGGTATAGGGTCTAACTCTTAAACGGCTCAAACTATATTAGATCAACTATTCAATTCAAAACTATACTAATCCAAATATTATTCACATAATTATTGATTTACTATTGTACCTTTGATCAAATAAAAAAGGAAAAAGTCTATATCACCCCCAACCTATGGGGTGGAATACATAACCTCCCAACCTATGAAACAGTCTATATCACCCCTTGAACTTTTCAAAACCGGTCAAATTACCCCCTAAAGCAGTTTCAAAAAATTATAGTAAATCACAGAAAAATCATAAAATGAAAATTTCAATTGTGTTGGACTCCAAATGAGTAGATCTACACTGTGAATATATAATATAGTATGTTTTAGTACATTTTTTTACAGCTATAAAGAAAAGTATAGATCTAAAGCTACAGTAAAAAATATACTAAAGCATACCATATTATATTTTCACTGTGTAGATCTACTCATTTGGAGTCCAACACAATTGGATTTTCTATTTTATGATTTACTATGATTTTTCAAAACTGCTTTAGGGGGTAATTTGACCGATTTTAGAAAGTTCAGGGGGTGATATAGACCATTTCATAGTTTAGGGAGTTATGTAGTCAACCCTTCATAGGTGAGGGGGTGATGTAGACTTTTTCCAATAAAAAAATTCGAAAAAACAATTATCCCACATCATCTTTCCCGATGTGGGTTCCACCAATTCGGTGTGCACCCGGTGCATATGGCCCACCATTTAGTATGCACCGGGTGTATACCGAGTGGCTCTACCTTTCTAGCCGTTGGATCAAGCGACGTGAGCCGTTGATTTTTCCCAACCATAGTTTTGACAAGGAGCTAAGTGCTGCAGTACTCATATAGTCAATGTAGGTGGTTTGAAATAGTAAATCAAATTTGTGGCCGTCCAAATTTATGGTAAGCCTGGTCTCCTATAAGACTCATTTTTCAATTTGTCATCAAACGGGCAGTACTTCTTTGAAGCTCCTATTTTACAATACCTGCCCCCCTCTCTCTCTCCTCGGATGATTCTGAAGTTGAGCTGAATTTAATAGCAGTGGAAGTGGCACTGCTTCCCACGACGGTGAGCATAGTTTAGTCGCTTCAGTACTGGCTCCACTTGGGTGAGGACGAGGAGGCGGGTGCCGCGCCTGTGGCCTCGCCATGTGCTCCCTCCGACTCCTCTCTTCCTCGGTATGTACATGCCAAGATCTCTCTCTCTCTCTCTCTCTCTGATCTGAAGCTCTGAACAGAGGCCGCTACTGCCATTTGCGTCTGCTCCTCGTAACCCCTTTCTCGCTTTGCCCTTCGTTTCGCCAACTATAAAGCCGGGGGTCCGGTGATGGGTGACCTTTTTGTATCGATGTGCAGGGTCAACTTCTTCAGGTCTCTTGGCTGAAACCACCTTCCTGGCTCACATTGTAAGTGTACTGGGACAACTAGTGTTCTTGATCCACTGTTCTTGGATGCTCATCTTGTGCTGGTTTTGCTGCTCCCTTCCTACTGATCTGCTCATCCTTGCGCCATCTCTACGTATCTTTGCAACATTTCAGAGTGTCAGAGCAGAGATCCACAACATTCTTGGCTCCTCTATTGTTCAGACTTTTCAGTACTGTCCAAACCTTGGATACGATTTTTCGGACTGTTTGTGATGAGCTGACGAGCTCCATTTGAGCTGACCCTCCTCTGTTTAGTATCAATATTCCAGCATGTCTTGATCCCTTCTGAGCTAGATTCAGAGTCCTGTAGTTTTTCTGTTCACTGCATTGATCTGGTTAAATCGTATTGGTTTTGAATGCTAATGGTTGACGGAAATTCTTCTGCATTTCTCTACTACTCAGAAACTGTAAAGATGGGGTGTGGCCCATCAATCCCCAAGAAGTACACGATAGGCGGCAAGGGGCGAAAGCGAAGGAGCATCATTCAGGAGGTTGCAGTATTCGTGCCTACTGTCCGCATACCAGTTGCTTCTGACATAGTCCATCCGCTCAGGGGGGTGGTTTCTAAGGATCTTGTCGACCGCCTCTCCTCACTCCGTGCTCATGTGGTAGAACTGGCCAAAGAAATCTGTATGTTCCTATCTGAATTTTTGCTGACACTGACTGCTTACTGACTTCATTTGCTAGAATACTGACAATAATTTTGATTTGTTGTGATGGATTGGTGACTTCTGTGAAGATTATGCGGATGTATCAGCTGTTTCAGAGTTGCAACATGCACTGGAGGAGTACTTGCCAGTAGTTCTTGGTCTAACAATGAAAGGTTTGAACTTGTGCTTATTCACTTTCATGTAGTTTTCACGACTATTCAATGATTTATAATGAAACTATTATTGGCCGAACAGAGAGCCGCCTTGAATCATCTGTACAATTCAGATGGAAGACCTTAGATGATGATCAGGTGAGAGTTTGGTACCTCTGCTGTTTAATTATTCCTATTATTTTGGATACATTTATAGATTGAATTACAAGAGGGTATTTCGTATTCAGGAGTGTTGTTTGGCCAGTGCATGGTATGAGGTGCTGTCGGTCGTCCACATGATGGCGATGCTTGCATTATTTGAGGCCAATCTAACACTCATTCCGAAAAACGGTCAAGTTGGCGGTGAAAGGAAGGTATCAGAAGGTCTGTTGATCTTTTTGCAATAGATGCCCGTATGTTTTTCTGTTACAGCTACCAATTTTCATATTTTCTGTAACTTGTGTCCAATCTTGATGATGGCCAGTAGATGGATTATTTGGAACAATACTACAATGCATTTGTTAGCTATATACGGAGCAATATATCTCTTCATGAATACTTTGTCACATATGATAAAATAGGGGAATTGATACATTTTGTGATTACTTTTGCAGATGCAAAGAAGGATGTTGTTGATTCATTGCTCAGGGCATCAGGATGCTTAGACTACTCTGTGCATCGCATACTTGTTCAGATACCTGCACAAGTCAAGTATGCACGCACCCTGCAAAGCATATTAACCATGAGAAATTGTCACCTCTTAATTTTCCTCCAAGCAAGCACTTACTGTACCTTACCTCTTCAACTGCAGGAAGAGCTTTCCTACTTACTTGCAGGAAGGTATGCTTGAGGCCATCTCAATTCAGGCATTGGCTCAGGTAGATACCCCTGTTTTCCTAGTTTTTGGATGTTATGGTGCTGAATTAGTAATTAGCATGTCCTGTCCAAACTGCACAAAACAGTGTGTGGAAATACAGCTTGGCCTGGCTTCTGAATGTGAAAAGGCAACACTGTCAGTAAAGAGGAGGCTAGCCTGTGAGCAAGTCAGTTATTTTTCTCAGGTCAGTATTGCATAACAAAGTCGCTATCAAATGAACAATTTCTTCAGTTATTTCAGGATCTAATGGTTTTCTACTTTCTTATTTTTGCTCAGGCTCACTATTGTCTGTCAGGATGCGATACAAGTGACTCATATGGAAAGAAGCTTCTGTTGTTCCTGAAGTGGAAATGCATGGAGGCCAAGGTTTTCTGAAGAGTGAAGACAGTATAATTCTTTCAGATTGTCAATGTGTTCATTTCTGTTGTAAACTTGACCTTTTCTTATCTTGCAAATCAGGCTGTAGCATATTATTACCATGGTCTCGTACTTGACAAGGGCGGTGAACCGGCCAGCCATATCAGCGCAGTCTGTTGCCTCTCTGCAGCTGATGACCTTCTCTCAGAGGGCAAGAGGGCTTGCTTGAGTTTCTGTTTGGCAAATCCTGTCACAAGGTCTGATACCACTCCAAGAGGATTAGCAATTCGAATTCATTGAAATGCAAGCGCTGACAAGTTCTGTTTGAATTCAATTGTATGTAGGGTACCACCTCCATGGGGTGTCATGAAGAACATGCACAAGAAAATTCCAGATGTTGCGTACAAGAAGTTCCAAGTATATGGGCATCTGTTTGAGAAAGACAAGAATAGGTACATCCCATGATTTCAGGATAATTCTACACCTGAAATGATAAATTGTAAAGTTTGAGAGTTGTTGGATGATAACCTTTCCTTATCATTCATGTACACCCTACATTTCTTTGCCAAGAGGTGATTTCATTATTTTTTTTGTGCAGCGCACTTCAATCGATTCCTGATCTACCAGAGTTTGCCCTGTCACTGAGACCGGAAGGGTACGAGTTGCCAAGCACTGATTCAATCTGGGAGAATGTTAATGGCCAACCTCAAATTCAGAGCCTGAAGGAGCATCTGATCGATGATGAAGACGAAGTAGATACTAAGTGATACTAGCCACAATTCCATATGCTTCCTCCCATTGTACTGCAAAAAGTAGAAGAAGTTCTAGTCTAGACTTCAAAAATGCTCAGTCCAAAATGTTTTGGATTCAGCATATGCCACAACCACAAAAAAGGATCGCAATCTCTTTCTGTATAATCGCAAGTATTTACCATATGATATAGTAAAGCCTTCTTGTGTAATAGAATCACAAATAAATAGGAAAGAATAGTGTCTCTTACTGTCATCTCGGGTAGTTATTTTTTGCCAACTGAAGAACAGAGCATCATGAGAAAAATTATGGTCCGCATTGCAAGAAAACAATAATTGTCCATTAGCGTGGGTGTGCTCACTGATCATGTGAATGTAAGTTAGAACTTGATCTGTGAGTAATAGATAATTTGAAAGGTCTATCTCATGTGTTTACTGATCCAGTTGTCAGATATCGATACTCTGGTACATTTCGTGATCCTTCCAAATGAGTCTAAAGGCATGAATAATCAATGTGAAAAATACTCTACGGTCTCGGTCAAATCAAAATTACTTCATTTCGCTTTATATACAATACTCCATGGAGGAAGAAATAATCTCTATTTTCGGTTCAAAAAGGAAGAAATAATCTCTATTCATTCTTAAAAATGGAAATGCTCCATTCAAACATTATGACTTTGACTTAAACACACATGTCGTCGGAAAATCTGTGATTACTTAAGTACCTCAGATGTGTCTAATGACTGGTCTGGCTCTAATTTTTACCTCTCCTACTTTTTATAAGCAAATGCACAGAAAATGTTGTGGGGATGGATAAGCATTGATGACCGCAAGCCAGCCTAGTGTGTGGACGTCTTATCCGATTAAGAATTTATTTTCCTTGGTTTCCATAGTTTTTGTTTAGATCGAAGGTTGAATCTTTACCAGCCTGTAATTTCAGTTTGGTAACTGTAGGAGATGTCTCTGCTAGTATCCACTATCAATAGAATGTTTTATATTGCTACTACAACAGTGTCGATTGTAATAGTTCTTGTAAACTGCTTTAATAGTCTGTCATAAATTAGTTGAAAGCACATGTAATTGGAAGTAAAAACTTTCATCTATATCTGTAGTTCCAAAGCGTATTACTTTTTCTCGCTCTCAACAAATACAGGAATCTTCATTTGTTATCAGTCCAAATCATTTACTTCATTCAGAAAAAAAGTCTTTCTACCCAAGTCCCAAGATACTGTGGGCTGTAGTCCGGATGCTGACCTTCAGTATAATTGGACACGGCCACATCCTACATGGAAAATGAGTGTTATCTGGCAGTTTGGCACACAATCCTTCAAAGACAAAAAAGATTAGTATATGCATAGTAAGTGGAAGCGAAAAGTTAAACCACAATATTAAGATTTAACATTCTCGGTCTAAAAAGTCATATTCATCCCCTCATTGTTCAGATAACTTAGTTGTACTCAAGAAACTTTTAGTTGAAAAAATATGTTAGTTTTTTATCATTTGTGCACACATACTTTTTCATGCATATGTAGTTCCAATGTGTAGAAAGGTATAGAGAGATGGAAAACACCGCACACCCTAATCGGGGGGTGACCTTTCATTATATAGTGCCAATATGGCTTGGAGTACAAGATGTACATGCCCAATGGCCTGGTGGCGGCGTGCTGCGGATCAACGCGATTGGCGGCGTGACGTCGAGGGTGGACGCGCAGGGGGGATCCCTGCACGTGGGAGAGGAAGGGCGGCGGCTAGGGCTATAACCCTAGCGCCTGGGGTAGAAGCGAGGGAAAGAGGATTGTGATTTTCCCTGATACCATGTAGAAAGGTAGAGAGAGATGGAAACACCGCACACCCTAATCGGGGGTGACTGAAACGACCCGGGTTTCCGAAAGGAGAACCCGAATCCCTGTATCGTCGTGATAGTCCCTAGATCAGTAGCTATCATATACAGAACTCATTTCAATTAGATATCACAAACATACAATGTTGAAAATCATTACATGGATTTATTTATTACATAACCCAAAGGGTTGTGGTACGAAAAATCAGAGTACAAGCCCCTTGGGCTAAAGGAAAACAAACAGAAGTCGGAAGCCGTAGCTATTCTTCTGGAAATCCTTCGTCTTGATAACTCTTCTCCACAGGCAGTACTTGAGCGTAGCATGAACCGTCCTTAGCTTTATCCTTCGTCTTTGGGCTTGATCCGCGTGTCGAATCCTGCATCTACCAGGCTATCCCCAAGGACGGGATAGGTTTACGTCACCATCCGTATGCAAGCTTTAAGTGGATGCAAAGGTATTAAAAGTAGCCAAGGATAGGTTAGGGTTTCCTATGCAAGCACAAGTATATACATATATATGCCATCTGTCACTCTCCGACACAGGCCATACCGGCACCGGTCAAATCCCGGGGCGGTGCAGGAACTCCCTCTCCCTGCACCTCATCTGACTCCATAGGGGGAAGTGGACTGGAGGGAGGTAGAAATATGGGTTTACTACTCTAGATGAAGTAACAGAAGAGTAGGAATGTACATTACTGAGTATGCGGCTATACGTATAGTTTTCACCCTGCAGGGGTTGCGCAACTGTACCCACTCGCCCCGTCGCCAGCCAGCAGACAATTCCGACTGACTCCGAGGCACCGGTCTACTAAGAACGAGACTAACCGCTACGGCACCATCCTGTCCCCCAGATTGGGATGCATCCTCTCGCAAGAGGTCGCCCTGGAGTTGTGTGGCCCCACCCTTTGCCATCTGGAGTTTATATAAGGCCCATGCTACTCCCGTATCGGGCCTCCCCCGCACAACCCTACTTCTAATAGGTCTGGTGACGCACATAACTAGCTCAGACCGGGTCCACCCTCATAGTGGATAAGTGGCGTGCATGTTTACAAAGTCCCACAAATCATAGTTACCGCATATGTCCATAAGAGCCGGGCAAGCACTCCTCACGCGGTCCTCCGCAGTGGTATAATAGTAGCCAAAGCATCCAAGAATCAATCAAGGTATAATAGGATGCAAGGAATACGGTATACAAGTAGGCCATGCAGGCTTATCTCACACTTGCACAAGTAATGCAATAGCAATTCTAGCAAGCAATGCCTAATAGGAATTCAAGTCATAGATGGGCGTGAACCTGGTAACTCTTCATAGTCCTCCAGGGTCTCGGGGGCTTCTCGTAATCCGGGACGTCCTCCTGGGTCTCCTGGGCGTCCGGGGCGTCGATCAGCTTCTTCTCACAGGGACCTAATTGTAATTATGAATTACTACAGGGGCCAAAGTGCAAGAATGCACAAAACTGTTCAAATAAGATCCAACTCACAACAAAACCTACTCTAACGTGTAGATCATGATTTTAGAAGAATTATGAAACCGGTTTCATAATTTTCGGCGGTTGATTTACTATGAATTTCTGAAGACTAAACCATTTTCTGGAATTATTAAAAGATTCTCGGAAAAGAAAAACACTCGGTCAGCCACATGGCAGCCCTTGAGCGTGCCACGTGTCATGCTGACATCAGCACGGGTCCGCCAAATGCTGACGTCATCATGGCATTTGATGACGTCAGCATTGACTCGGTCAATGTTGACCAAGTCAACGGGTCCACGGCCAGGTCAGCGGGGTCCACAGGGCCCACGTGTCAGTGGCAAAGTGTCACTGACGGGCGGGGCCCACGCGTCAGGTCTTGTTCAAGAAAGAGAAAAAGGCAAAAGGGCTGCTGGGCTCAAAGAGATCGGGTTGGCTCGGTTTGGCCCAACAGGCTCGGCTCGGTGCGTGGTTTGTGGGCCGGCCCGGCTTGGTCCAGATCAACTGGCTATGATTTGGGCCGCGGGCGACGGTGGCCCACTCCTTCCTCTCCTCTTCTTCTTTTCTCTTTTCTTCCCTTCACTTCCTTCTTTGGCTGACATTCCGGTCCCGCTGGTTGGCGCCTCCTCCTCTTATGACTGGTTGGTCCCAGTTGTCGGTGACGGTCGGATCCGCAGTGGCTTCTTTCGGGTCTGGTGTGGCCTTGGCTCGTGTGTGTGTGCGTGTGTGTACGTGGCTGGGCATGGGCGGGCATGCGCGCGCCAGGCCACGACGTCGCGGTGGTGGCGTGGCCGTGTACACGTCCACCGCGTCGTGATGTTGCCAAGGCACGGCGACGGCGGGCACGGTGAAACGAAGGGTGTGGCCAAGGGGATGCTAGGCTCGGTCAGGGGCGACGTCGGTGAGTACGCGGAAGACCGGTGGCGAGCTCGGCGGAGAAGGGCAAGGCGGCGGCGCGACGGCTCTGTTCTTGGTGAGGCGTGCGCGCGCGTCGGGCATGGCCACGGCACGGCGGAAGGTGGCTCGTGGAGAGGACAGGGCAACACGGCATGGCAAGACAGGGTCAGGGCAGGGCGGTGCGCGGACAAGCACATGCGTGCGGTGTGCGAGCAGGGTGTGTGTGTGCGTGTGGCCGAACGGGGTCAGCCTGAGTGCGTGCAAACGCGACGCGGCGCGACGTGGGCACGGCGGGGCAGCATGGCAGGGCGAAGCGGTGGCGCATCGCCAGGGCTGGGCTACGGCTCGGCTGGTCCGGGTGTGCACACGCGCGAGCTCCAGGCATGGCGGGACCGCGACGGTGGCAAGGTCAGGGCAAAGCGGCTGGGTAGCGGGGTTCGTGCGGGGCAATGGCGACGGGTTCCTACAGGCAAGGTTGGATAGGGAGTCCTAGGGCCGACCAACAGAAGGGTCCTTCGGCACGATAGCCGGACAGCAAAGCAAGGAGGTTGGATGGGCGGCGAAGGCGGCGGGCTCACTGGCGGGTCTGGGGACGAGGGTGCTCGGCGCCGTGGCGAGTCGGTGCAGGCGAGAGCGGGGCCATGCAGGACGCGCAGGTATGGCGAGGGAGTCGATTTGGGCGTAGGCATGACGAAGAGCTCCTGCGGCGGCGTCGGTGTTCCCCTTGGGAGGCGCTGGTCCTCCTTGTCCGGCTCGTCGACGGTGGTCGCGGACACCGGTGGCCTTCTCTTCTCCTCTTGGTGTGGCAGCGGTGGCATGCTGCCTCTCCTTCTTCCTCTCTTCTCCTCTTGCTTCTCTTCTTCTCCTCCCTTCCCTTTCCTCTTGGCCTTCTCCTTCTCTGCTCTGTTCTGGCGGCAGCGGTGGAAGGGGAAGAAATTCCCCATGGCTAGGGTTTGGCGCGGCCGATTGGGGGCTTTTATAGGTAGAGCGGCTAGGGTTGGAGGCTCCTGGGCAGCACGGACGCTGAGGATTGCCGGACTGGCTCGGGGTGCGAGGCAGGGACACGTGGCGGGCATCGGACAGCTCCGCACCGAGGGTTTTCGCGGACTCAGGCGCGCGGTGGCGGTCAAGGGCTTCTATCGTGGAGCGGGAGCGGTGGCGTGCCACGTGCGCAAATGCGCGGGCAGGTGAGGCAAGGAAAGGGGAAAAGGGGAAGAAGAACAGTGGCGGCTGACAGCTGGGGCTGAGCGGTCAGCGGCTCAGGGCAGAAGGAGGGGGAGTGTCGGTTTGGGCCGCGACGGTGCTATCGGGCCGGCGGAAAGGGGCGTCGAGCAGGCTGGGTTAGGGGGTGTGGAACAGGCCATGCCGGTGCGGGCACAGGCCAAAAGGCTGGTGCGGGCCGGAGGGGTTGGCAGGCCGGGGCTGGGTAGGTTTGGTTAGGGGGTTAGGTGGGTTAGAGCCCAAACTGGGTTAGAGGCTTGTTAGCTTTTGCATTTGATTTGAATGGTTGAATTCAAGTTAAATGCCACACAATTTCAAACAAAAATTATTCAAACAAATTTTGAAACAAGGTAGATCCAATAAACTCCAACTCCAAATATAGCACACTAGCATTAGGGTCCTTATATAATTAGGTTTTAATTCTAAGAATTCGAGAGAGATAGCATTTATTCTTATAATTTTCTAGCTAGAAACACAATCACACAAAAAGTTTTTGAAAACTCACATTTTTGGAGAATTTAACATTCCGTAAAAATTACGGGATGTTACAGTGACCTTTCATTATATAGTGTCAATATGGCTTGGAGTATCAGATATGCATGCTCAATGGGCCTACATGCCCAATATGGGTCTTGTGTACTCATACACAGCTATACATGCCTAATACAATGCATCACTTGTTGAAAAAAAAGAAATATTTATTAACTAACTCCAAATTATTTCATTTAAAAAGAACTCTTGTTATGCAAGCTAAGGACGCTATGTCTGCATTCAGCACGCCAACCACCACTAGATAAGGGTCACAGAGTCACAGTCTATGGTTTACTCTGAAAGTGAGTCTAGACTTGGACTTGTTTGGCACTTTGCCGCATTTCCTTTCAAAAGATGATAACAGACAACACTAGTAAATATACTAGCATAGTGGAACAAAGGAAAGCTTAACCACATCATGAAAATTCAACGCTCGAGGTCAAAAAAATCATTCCGAGGCCATATTGACCATTTTAGATCTACAAATAACCTTCCTTGATTGTTTTGATAACTTATTATAGTCAAGTAGTAATCAGTAAACTTCAGCAATGGCGGCTCCATGTGCAGCTGAAACAGCAGCTGTTCTTCAGCAATGTGGGTGCTGAGTTTTTCCATACTGAAACTGAAGGTGATATACTGTATGCGCAAAGGCTGGCATGGGAGGACCCGGAGCTGGGATCCAACTCTTTTCAATCCATTCACCTGATTTCATATTACCTGTAATGATGATAACTCTGTCATATGGAACTGCGATAAACAACTTATAAAGTTTATGAACCCAGAAATGCACTTTGGAAATTGATGGACTTTGACACACCCTCACAAGTTCAGGGACTGTCGTTGTACTTAAATTTTTCCTTTGGTATAGATTATATACCTGAATTTAAAATTATTAAATCTAACTTACAAAGTATGAAATATTAAACTTTCAAGACAAAGGATTTAACGCATCGATATTTACCTATTTATAATATGTATGTAAAAAATTCGAAGGGGGAGGGGGTGCGGTTGTTAAGGAGGTGCCATGCTTTGAACCAGGATTTTTTTTTGAGAAGGAAAATGTATTGATCTTAGCGCATTACACCGGCCCTTTCACAAACAGGACCCCAAAGAAAAGGAAAATTACAAAGAAGTCCAAAGCTCCTGTTCATCTTCCTCGAAGACTTCAGAGATCCGTTCGTCACCACCGCCGAAGCCGCTTCCCAATCGTCGTCGGGCACCAGAGCCAATCTCCACAAGGTGGAGGCCGCAGAGGAGGGCTTACTTCTAGGCGAATCAGCTGAGTACACTACCTTTCAGGCGCATCGGCCAACTCCCGTACCCACGACGCATCTTTCGATTCCACCGCCGGCAATCCGAGCAAAGCTCAGATTTTCACCAAAGATCATCTTTCTCGAGATTAATAGGGTCAACAACATCATCACCTGAAGAAGACGACGATGCGCCGGCCCTCGACTCCTGGACAGGTCTCCCTAGCCTCTCCGTTGACGTCGGAGTAGATCGCCATCGGAGAACGGAAGAGGCTGGGAGAAATTATTCCGTTGCGCCGCCGTCGCTTCCGCATCGCCAGCGTCGCCAGGAAAAGCAAGCCGCAGAGGAGTCACACTCCTCCAGCAAAACCTAACTCCACCGCTGAACATCGACGGCGAGCAAACCCTAGACCTAGGTGGACTCGAGTAAGACCCTACGAAGACAGGCGATCTGTTGAAGAGACGGACCCCCGCTCCTCGTCACCACCGGCAACGAGGCCGGAGGCGAGGGAACGGGGGCCGCAAACGGTGGAGGCGGCGGCGTCGCCCCTCGGCTCCTTTCTTTCGCGAGAGGAAAGAAGGAAAACTTCTATAATACTTATTTAAGCATTGCCTTTGAACCAGGATTGGGAATGAGTTTTAATGACTCTCGGAATTCAAAGCTCTAAGCGGTCCATCGCGAGAAGCTTGGCTCTATAACATATATATTGGATTCAAGAATCAAGTGTTAAAGTTTTAAAGTAAGTTTGAATATTGAAATAAAATGACATTTTGGTATGTATTAGGAGTATACAAGTATTTCTTCTGTACTACATCCCACCTTTGCTGTTCTTAAAAAACCATTATTTTCTTTGGCAAATTTGAATGATTTATACACCACGTGGGCTGTACCTATCACATAATAAGAAATTGACAACGGTAAGAATGTAAGCTTAAGTTGTACTTGGTCAGAAATAATAACAAATCTAATCTAGAACCTGGAAGCGCAGCAACTGACTCTGACCGGAAATTTTGGGGTCAAACATTTGCCCATCATACTTCAGAAGAATACAATATCAGCCATCAGGTCAATGACGGACAAAAACTAATCGGATCATACCAACAAAAATTCAACATCCATCCCTTTGTTTATTTCATACAACTTTGTATAAAAGCCTCCCTAATCCCATTCTACCATTTCAGTGTGCCCAAGATTTCAGGTTTGAGCGATGAGGTCCAAGTTTGTGGCAGCAGCAGTACTCACCAGCCTTCTTTCTCTTGCAATACTTGCAAGCTGCAGCACTGAAGGTATACCACACAGGCACATACCAAATTCTTGATCATCCCATGGACGTCATTTTCAAGTTGTCTTTTCCGAAACATGCTTTTGTGATTTGAAGGTGACATACTGTACAAGCAAAGGTTGGCATGGAAGGACCCATACAATGTGCTGCAGAGCTGGGATCCGACCCTTCCCAATCCCTGCACCTGGTTTCATGTTACTTGCAACATGAATAACTCCGTTATCCGGGTGTAGGATATTCTCTATATTTTCCCCTCTATGAGAATTGCATACTTTTGTAATTTTGTTATGGGGCCAAGTATAATCATTCTTAATTATACTTTTCAAGAATTAGAACCTCTGAATCATTGTCAGGTTGTATGTATGGAAGTAAACTAGTCTTTCATCTATTATTAAGTACTGAAGGTTAGTTTCTGAAAACATTGTTATATTGAAGTATCTGCTCCTTGATTTGTAGGGATTTGGGCAACGCACAAATCTCAGGGCCTCTGCTTCCAGATCTTGGAGGACTTGTGAACCTCCAGTACCTGTATGAATTGCATAAAAAGCAACAACTGCAATGATCAGTGATTACATTCAGAATGACATTTTTCTGAATCTTTACATGTCCATGTTTGCAGTGAGTTGTATGGCAATAGCCTGTTCGGTCCAATACCCGCAATACTAGGAAACCTGACTAATCTTATCAGCTTGGATCTTTGGGAAAATCTGCTTACCGGCCCAATACCAACTTCACTTGGCACCATCAGCTCGCTGCGATTTCTGTAAGGACTGTTTTTACAGGATTTTTCATATGCTTTTTATGAGGCTATGTTGAATTCTGACTACTTCTAAATTGCTAATGCACGGATGTTCTTAAGGAGGTTGTACCAGAACAACCTGACAGGGTCTATACCGCCATCATTGGGCAATCTGACGAGCCTTCAGGAACTGAAACTTCAAAAGAATGCATTCAACGGCTCTATTCCATCCTCTCTTGGCAACCTCAAAACATTGCGGTTCCTGTATGTCATAGTTCCTAAAGTCACAGACGATTTGTTGAAGAGTCTCAAATTACACACGAGTGATGCTTATTATTCTTTAGGGCAGTTTTGACTTTTGACTCTTCTTTACACAGGAAGTTGAACGAGAACATGCTGACTGGCACTGTTCCATTGGAAGTCCTCTCCCTTGCCATCGTTGGGAACTTGACAGAGCTGTGAGTAATAAAGCAATTTGAACACATAATTATCACTTTAACATGGGTACATTATATCATGGTATTATGTTCCAATTTCATCGACTTGCACTGACACAAGAACAATTACCTGCATTTAGAAATATTGCAAGGAACAACCTGGACGGCACAGTGAGATCATCAGAACTAAGAGGTACTGATGTGAATTGAAGATACAATAGGTTTAGCTTTGGTTTTCTTTTGTACATGATTATACAGTACAGAGTGATGCTTACAAGAACTACAAATTGGCATTGGCACAGTGACTGCGATTATCCAAGACGAGCTGAAGACCACATGATGTCCTGATGAGTCCCAGGATCAAGACTTTGTTCTGCTTCATGATAATGCCAGAAATTTATGAATAAATGCAATGGGATAAACAATTGTCTAGACTCTAGAGTTTAGACATCTTGTAGTAGAATTTGTGTACCAAATTAAGTTGAATTTGTGAGGACATGATTGAATGGATAATGCGACAGTTCTATTTTGCTGAAAAATAGAAAATGCCTTTTGTCCCAGATAAATTATTGTATTTTATTTGGATAAACCATGAGTTTTCTCCTGCGTTGTCCTCCCCTCCTGCATCCTCATGGCTGCCATCTGAATCTTGCATGGCCTGGTTCAACCAAAAGTTAGCTGGATCACAAAATAAGATAAGAACGAGCAAACATTGGGTGGGTGGGTGTGGGTGTTGGGGGGGGGGGGGGGAGGGGGATGACTGATGAGGACCATTCTGTGACTCTGGAGCATCTCCAGCCGTATGCTACAGTACTTGATCTGGACGCCCCGTTTTCCATCCAACGGCAAAGTCACCGAATCTGCGTCCACCTTCAAAATATGAATATGGGCACACATATTTCAGTGGTTTCTAGAATCTGATGAACTCATGTTATTTACATCATCACAAAGACACAAAACGCCTCTGAAGTCATATCCTCCATGTCGGAACAAGGTGAACAGCAATGCAACAGAGACCGTACAGGCGTCGCTTGCCAACACACACCTGCGACAAGACAGAGACTGTCGAGACCATGCTGTTAGGTTGATCTCCACCAAATTTGGCCCAACGGCCATGTCTGGGCCCTTGACTCGCGTCCTGATCGGAGACGCCCAGCCCAACACGGCTGGTGGGCCCCATTGCGCAACGCCATATAAAAGAGAAAGGTGGAGTTGGTGGGATAAGTGACGAGATTCACCATGCCGCCAGTTGCCCCACTATGACAACCCTAGTCCGATCTAGCGGGAGGCGCTGAAGCGATGGGACGCGCCACCAAGCCAGCGCCGCCACCATCTCCGACCTGCACTGCGACATCACCGTCCCCAACATTCACGCTGCTCTCACTGCACCACTGCCCTGGTGGAGTTCGGCCTCTGTGTTGGCAGCTGTCGTTCTTCTACCTCGATGGCGGCTACATGGCAGTCAGCAACTAATAGCAAGGTATTCCTCTCGGTAAAGTTCGTTCTCCACCAGATCTACTCCTAGGCGATACAAAGAAGTTCTAACACTTGCTTGCATCACTTCGCTTGTTGAAGTATAAGTGAATTGCCCTCTTCCCATCATCTTAAACTTTTGAGTTGAATTGGTTGCTGCAGGCAACTCAACATGATATCAGGGCAAGAGGTCTCAAGTTAGAATCCAGTGAGCGTGATTACATAAAATAATTACAACCAACTCCTAATTATCACATTTGAGGTATGGCGAAGCCTGCACGTGAGGGGGGAGTGTTGAAGTATAAGTTAATTTTCCATCAGCTTAAACTTTTGGGTTGAATTTGTTGTTGCATGCAACTCAATATCGCTAATCCCTACCGCTGTCACCTCTTTTGAAGTGACCACATTAACATTGCATATGTAGTTTCAGTTTTGCCCCTAAGATGATAATACCTCTTGACAGTCCAGGGTGGATCACAATAAAATCATAAGAGCTCTGTTACAATGATTGTGAAGTACTAATAGATACTTTCAAGTACTTTTGCCTTCAATTTTTTTTAGCCATTGATCTATAGAAGGTATTTACAAAAAAAATAATTTATTTTTTTTATTTTCGATAATGGAAATGAGTTCCAGCCACTACAAAATGTATATGGCCAAAAGATTATTACAAAACAAAGTCGTCCATTGGCTAAATGGGGGAACAAATAAAGGAAAAATGATCTAAACCAATTCTGAGGTTATGCTTCCACCCCCGATTGGTTATTTCCAAGGCGACGGTCTCCAAAGACTCACCCTTCGGAATAGCACCTTTGTCATATCTTCATGTTGTAGGTGCGCCCACAGGCGCAACCAGTAGGTCCCCCTGAAAACAGGCTGCATAAATGAAGAATACTTGGTTTTATTGAAAATAATATCATTACGACATCACCAAATAGCCCAACAAGCTGCCCTCACCAACATGACACGCCTCTCCTTGTCACCAAAATTTGAGAGCTAATTCCCTGGCATATGGGAAACCAATCTTGGCGGGGTAACCCTGTAGCTAAATAGATTAATTTAATTAGTATACGGTCCCACTGTTTCATCTCTAGCCTACCCCAACTTGCTTGGGAAAAAGGCTATATTGTTGTTGTACGGTCCCATTGTTTGGTACTTGGTCCCACATTTTTGTACCACCAGGTACTTTAGTTTAGGTACTTCTAGGTACTTCCTATCTTATCCATCGTACAATTCTATCAAATGGACGGTTGTTATTTTTTTAATCATCGTAAAAATTCTCAAATCATAATAGATTAATAAGAATGAACAATTAAAACTAATTCGTGGTGGGCACTGTAAAAGTGCTATTTATACATTCATCTTTGCTTACCGTTGAGAAAATAGCCAGAGATCTCCATTCATACATTCAGACTCCCATTCAGACTCTAAGGTTAGTTGAAAAGTATGTTCTGTAGAGTACTTGTTAGGATTGACAAATGATAACCAAGAGGTAATTCAGTCTACATGTATACATTTTTCATTGGAAATTTTTCTGGCATCTACAGGTATACATTTTTCAATGGAAATTTTTCTGGCATCCCAAAGTTGAGCGTTGTCACTCCCATAATTTCGTGTGAAACGCTGAATCGCCATGTCTCGTTTGAATCTAAGGTTAAAAATAATTGTATTTCATAACTTGGAATTCGCCCAACAAATTTTTTCTAGTGTACTGAAAACAAATCTCATTTTCCGTTACAATTACTACAATCCAGACACCATGTAGGCTATTGCTAATTGCTATCACACCATTGTAAGGAATTGAACATGGTTACAAGGTCTCAAAGTTTACTTGGTCAGAATAATACTAGATTAAATCTAGTGGAGGACTTGCTTGGTACATCATTCAGTCCAAGGAATAGACTAACCAGACTATACCAGGGAAGATTCAAAAACCACCCCATTATTTATTCAAGCAACTGCATATAAGAGGCCCCCCTCAACATTTCAGTGTGCCAAGAAGTTCTCAGGTTCGCATCAATGGTGGCTCAGTTTGCAGCAGCAGCAGCGGTCCTGATCAGTTTCCTCATTGCTCTTGCAACACATGCAAGCTGCAACTCTGAAGGTATACTGCATATGAAATTATCATTTTGCATGCATCGTTGTCAAGTTTAGTCTTTTTTCTGAAACATTCTGTTGAGACTTGAAGGTGACATACTGTACAAGCAAAGGCAGGAATGGAAGGACAGATACAATGTGCTGGAGAGCTGGGATCCAACCCTTGTCAACCCCTGCACCTGGTTTCATATCACCTGCAACAATGATAACTCTGTCATCCGTGTGTACGTCGCTCCCTTTCTCCCTTATCAATATTGCGAAGAACATTTAAGCTCTTTTACAATGATTGTAAAGAATCAAAGGGTACTTTCAGGTACTTATTCCCTTAAATTTTTTCTGGACGTTGATCTATAAAAATTAAATTAAATCAGTACTTGGTTTCCCCCTTTTTGTTACTTGGTCCCACATTTTGGAAGTACTAGGTAATTTGTTGGCACTCCCTCACACACACACAACACCCTCTTGCTTGTAGGTGGAGGAAGAATAAGGACTTAGGAAGAGCACACAAAGTGGAGCTGCTTAAGACTCTGAGCTGCAGCTGCTCTCCTCTTTATAGACACACCGGTCAAAGTGAGAATTTACAAGACATAGCTCTACAGTACAATGCAGCCATGACTATTACATGTACAGCCATCTACTGCTAT
Organism: Panicum virgatum; assembly: GCF_016808335.1. Classification (NCBI taxonomy): domain Eukaryota; kingdom Viridiplantae; phylum Streptophyta; class Magnoliopsida; order Poales; family Poaceae; genus Panicum; species Panicum virgatum. The sequence goes on along the minus strand of NC_053143.1, from coordinate 33,510,870 downwards.
CATGCTGCAACTTGCAGCGGCTACTATGCACAACAGTCATTTGCCGCCCAAGAGTAAATGGCAGGCTTAACTGAGTACAAGCTAGTGCTAGTGCTACTACTACTACTAGGTATGGAAAAAGCAAGCATGATCATGGGTAATTATCTATCAATTCTTCCCCTAATTGCACTGCTCTTGCTTGATCTCCTCAACTCCAAACTTGGTCCTCAACTCTGTGAGTCGAATGCGCCCAAGTGGTTTGGTGAGGATGTCCCCGAGCTGTCGAGCTGTCTCGACAAACTCGAGCCTGATCTGTCCACCATCGACGCAATCACGGATGAAGTGATACTTGGTGTCGATGTGCTTGCTCCGGTCGTGGTGGACGGGGTTCTTTGCTAAGGCGATGGCGGACTGGTTGTCCACCATCAGGACGGGTGCCCGAGCTTCTTCTCCGGTTAGCTCTGCCAGTAGCCGCCCCAGCCAAACTCCCTGGCAACATACCGTCGCCGCCGCAATGTACTCTGCCTCGTAAGTGCTCAGCGCAACGACCTTCTGTTTCATCGATTGCCAGGAGATCGGGCACGCTCCAAGGAAGAAGAGCACACCAGTCGTGCTCTTTCGTCCATCAACGTCGCCCGCCATGTCGCTGTCGCTGAACCCAATCAGCTCCAGCTCTCCTCTGCTCCTCCTTGGGTAGACGAGCCCGTAGTCGCGCGTCCCTACCACATAGTGGAGCAGATGCTTGACCGCGGCGAGGTGATCCTCCCGCGGCTCCGCCATGAATCTGCTCACGTACCCCACAGCGAACGCAATGTCCGGCCGCGTGTGCGTGAGGTAACGCAGTGCGCCGACGATGCTCCGGTAGCTCGTGGCGTCCACCAAGGGGGCAGTGCTGTCCTTTGACAGCTTCACCTTCTCCTCCATGGGCGTCTGGCACGCCCTGCACTCGCCCAATCCGCTCCACTCTAGCAGCTTCCTCGCGTAGGCGCTCTGGCGGAGCGTGATGGCATTCCCGGTCTACTCCACCTCAATGCCGAGGTAGTAGGCGAGCAGACCGAGGTTTGACATGCAGAACATCGACTTCATCTTCTCCTTGAATGCGCCGATGTCCTGCTGTTCAGCTCCGGTGACGATGAGGTCGTTGACGTACACGCCGACGATCACCAGGCCTCCCTTCGACAGTCGTGTGCAGAGGGCGTGCTCGGTGGCGCACTTGGTGAAGCCGAGCGACGCGAGGCTAGCGTCGAGCTTGATGTTCCACACGCGCGGTGCCTGACGCAGCCCATACAGGGCCTTGCGCAGGCGGAGCACCCTGTGCTTCTCGCCGGCGATGACAAATCACGGCGGCTGCTGCACGTACACCTCCTCGGCGAGCTCTCCGTTGAGGAATGCCGATTTCACATCTAGGTGATGGACCTTCCAGCACCTCACTGCCGCCAGCGCCAACAGCAAGCGCACGGACTCCATGTGCGTCACCGGCGCAAAGACTTCCTCGAAGTTGATGCCCTCGCGCTGCATGAATCCCTTGACGACGAGTCGTGCCTTATGCCGCACCACCTCGCCGCGCTCATTCCGCTTCACCTTGAACACCCACTTGAGCCCAATTGGCCGGCAACCGGCCGGCGGATCCACCAGCTCCCACGTGCAGTTCTCCTCCACCGCCGCCATCTCCTCCAGCATCGCCGCCCGCCAGCGTGCCTCCTGTTCTGCTGCGCAAAGTTTGGTGGCTCCTCTGCGTTGCCCAGATGCAGGTCGAGGTCGTCCAGCTCATGGGCCGCCTGCCCGGGCGGACTCCCCATGCCAACGATGTCATCCACCAGACCGAATCGGAGTGGCTCGTCGGAGTAATCGGCGTCGATGTTCGGGGAGGCGCTCGGCGGAGGCGTGATGAAGCGAATCGACAAAACAGTGCTCGTTGCGGCGGAGATCGGAGTCCCCTGCCTCGCTCTCAAGGGTGTCACCTGCGCCTCACTCGAGGGTGTCACCTGCGCCACTCTCGAGGGTGCCCCCTGTGTCGCACTCAAGGGTGCCCCCTGTGCCGCTCTCGAGGGTGTCCCCTGCGACTCACTCGAGGGTGCCCCCTGTGTCGCACTCGAGGGTGTCCCCTGCGGCTCGCTCGAGGGTGCCCCCTGTGTCGCACTCGAGGGTGTCCTCTGCGACTCGCTCGAGGGTGTTGCTTCCCCGTCGTCGTGTGCCAGCTCCCCCGCACCGGATACACAATGTACTCGACGGTGAAAGAGCTGCTCAGGCCACCTGGTGTCGCTTCCCCATCGTCGGAATCCCAGCCCCATCACGCCGCCTCGTTGAAGACGAGGTCGCGGGACACGACCACCTTGCTGCTGGCCGGGTCGTAGAGCCGATAAGCCTTGCTCCCGCGCTCGTACCCTAGGAAAACCATGGGAGTGCTCCTGTCTTCCAGCTTGGCGAGGTTGGGCTTCGTCTTCGTCACGTGCCCGACGCAGCCGAATGTCTTGAGGAAGGACACATCTGGCTTCCTCCCGTGCCAAGCCTCGAATGGTGTCGTGCCCTTTAGGGTCTTGGTGGGCGCGCGGTTCAAGATGCTCACCACCTCGCCCCAGAATGCCACCGGCATCTTCTTGGCCTTTAGCATGCTCCTAATCATGCCGACCAATGTCTGATTCCTCCTCTCCACGACGCCATTCAGCTGCGGCGAGTACGGCGCCGTGAGGTGGAGTTCAATGCCCTATCCCGCGTAGTAGAGGCCAAACTCGACCGAGGTGAACTCGACGCCGCGATCCGTCCACAGCACGCGTAGCTTCTTCCCCGTCTCCGTCTCCACCTGCGCCTGGAACTCCTTGATCATCGCTGGCGCCTCGTCCTTACTCGACAGCAGGTGCAGCCACATGTAGCGGCTGCAGTCGTCCACTAGGAGCAGGAAATAGCGCCGTCCGCCGTGCGTTGCCGGTGTGATTGGCCCGCAGAGGTAGCCGTGGACGAGCTCGAGGGTGTCTCCAGCATAGTAGCTCGCCTTCTTGGGGAATGGCAGCCTCCTCTGCTTCCCGGCAAGGCAGCTGTCGCACAGCTCGCCGGCATGCTCGATCAGTGGCAGCCCTCGCACCATGCCTTGCCGCGCCATCCTGGCCAGAGCATCGAAGCTCAAATGGCCGAAGCGCGCGTGCCAGCGCCACGCCACATCGTCGCACCTTGCCGCCAAGCACACCGGGCGCGCAATGAGTAGCGCCAAGGTGTAGAGGCGATTCCTGCCGCGCTCGACCTTGGCGAGCAGCTTCCGCTCGCGGTCTCTGATCTGGAGCACACCGCCATCGATCAGCACCTGGCAGCCTCACTCGTTGAGCTGGCCAATACTGATGATGTTGCTCCGGAGCTTGGGGATGTAGTACACATCCGTCAGCGCCTTGTGCTCGCCATTCTTGCACTAGAACACGACCGTGCCGTGCCGCTGGATGTCGACGCCGGAGTTGTCCCCGAACTTCACGGTGCCGACGACTCCAGTGTCGAGCTCGGAGAAGGCCGCGCGGTTCCCAGTCATGTGGTTGCTCGCGCCGGTGTCGAGGTACCACAGCTCCTCTGCCTCATCCTCTGCTCGCCTGAGGTTGACCCGTGCGCGCGGTTCATCGAGCTCGACGCGTCCGCCGCGGTCCTCTGCCTCGGTGTTAATGGCCCAGACCTGCGCCATGAGCAGCACAGGCTCTTCCTCGTCATCCTGGGCGAGGTGCGCCCGCTCCTGGCGCCGCGGCTCCTTGCAGTTGCGGGCCCAGTGCCAGATCTTGCCGCAATTGCGGCAACAATCCTTGTCGGCGGCACGATCTCCGCCGTCCTTGCCGGCGCCCTCCGCCTTCCGCCGTGGCTTGCCACGCCAACTGCCGTGAGCGCCGCCACCGCCGCCGCTGCGTGAAATAGAGGAGCCCTCCCCCTGCTTCCTCTCGCACAGGCGCGCTGCCCACTGCTCCTCTGTGAGCAGTAGCTGGCCGTCGGTAGTCGTGCGGGCAGGGGCCTCCGCGCGGTCCTCGACCGCCTTGAGCCGCCCGGTGACGTCCTCGATCGAGAGCGTGCTCATGTCGAGCAGCGTCTCGATTGAGAGCGCAATCTGCGCGAACCAGGGTGGCACGACCCGCAGGTACTTGGCCACCGCATCCTCCTCTCCGATGTCGATGCCAACATGCGCTAGCTGGCTTACCAGTGAGGTGAGCCGCAGCGCGAAGTCCTCGATGGCCTCTCCATCACGGAACGCGATCGCCTCGTACTCCTGCCTGAGCTGCTGCGCCTTCGCCTTGCGCACGCGGTCGCCGCCCAGCCGCATCATCTCCAGGCTTTCCCACGCCTCCTTGACGGAGTCCTTGGCGCCGAGCGGGACGACGTACTCTGCCGGCACGGACTTGAGGATGGCCTCCATGGCCGACTAGTCGTCTTCTTCGTCAGCGGTGCCCAACGGTCACCGCCGCCCACAGGCGCCTCGCCTTGAGCATCACCTTCATCAGCACCACCCACTCGGCGTAGTTCGTGCGAGTGAGCATGGGGTACTGCGCGCCGCCGACGTCCCGCACCGTCTTCTTCACGACGTACGCCGTCTGGCGCCCACGGCCACGCTCCTGAGAACGCCCGCGCCCATGCTCACAATCCAGGGAAGCCATGACCACCAAGCTCGAACACTCAAGTTCTGATACCACTTGTTGGCACTCACTCACACACACAACACCCTCTTGCTTGCAGGTGGAGGAAGAAGATGAGAGCAAGAAGAAGGACTCAGGAAGAGCACACGAAGTGGAGCTGCTTAAGATTCTGAGCTGCAGCTGCTCTCCTCTTTATAGACACACCGGTCAAAGTGAGAATTTACAAGGCATGGCTCTACAATACAATGCAGCCATGACTATTACATGTACAGCCATCTACTGGTATCATGCTGCAACTTGCAGCGGCTACTATGCACAACAGTCATTTGCCGGCTAAGAGTAAATGACAGGCTTGACTGAGTACAAGCTAGTGCTACTACTACTAGGCATAGAAAAAGCAAGCATGAGCATGGGTAATTATCTATGATAATTTACCCTAGGTACTTCTGGATACTTCCTACCTTCACCACCGTGGGATTTTATCAAATGGATGGCTCCTATTTTTTCAATTATTGCAAAATTTGTCTTAGTATAGGGCAATGAATTAGATATTCTGCACTTCTGTTCAAGATCTGGATAATATCAGTTTTCTTCTTGGAAAGTATCAGTCATTTCATCCCAGTCGTGCATGCTCTTATGGAATCTGTACGACTGCTTTTGTTCAAGAAATCAGAACTTCTTATGATTCATCAACAGTATCTGATGGTGTAAATTTATCTGGAAACAACGTTTATAGTGAAGTGCAAGTGCCTCTTCTTGCTTTTTGCAGGGATTTGGGGAACGCAGACATCTCAGGGCCTCTAATTCCAGATCTGGGAGGACTGAAGAACCTCCAGTACCTGTAAGAATTGAATAACTTGTTGCAGCCACTACATTTGGGACACTCGGAACGGTTTTCTGAAATTTGGTTTACCGATTTTTGCAGCGAGTTGTATGGCAACAGCCTGAACGGTAGAATACCAGCAACATTGGGTAACCTGACTAAACTAGTCGGCTTGGATCTTTATGAAAACCAGCTTAGTGGACGGATACCTGCTACAATTGGCGCCATCAGCACCCTGCGATATCTGTATGCAAATTTTACAATAATATCGTACGCCTATCTATTTGCTGACCTGCTAATTGCGCTAATGTTCTGCAGGAGGTTGTATGAGAATAAGCTGACCGGGGCTATACCAACGTCTTTGGGCAATCTAATTAACCTTCAGGAACTGAAACTTCAGAAGAATGCGCTCAGTGGCTCTATTCCGTCCTCCCTTGGCAACATCAAAACATTGCAGTTCCTGTATGTCATACTCCCCAAATTCACAGATAATTTTCTGGGTAGTCAAAAAAATGCATGTGAGTGTGGTTTAAAATTCTCAGAGGCTGATTTTGACTTCTGACTCTTCTTTGCACAGGAAGTTGAACCAGAACATGCTGTCCGGTAAAGTTCCATTGGAAATCCTCTCTGTTATCATTTCTGGGAATTTGACCGAGCTGTGAGTAATACAGTAACATTAATACATCTTCATAACTTCTACTAGCTATGTTATATTCAGTGAGCTCATTCAAAAACTCGTCTTCATTCAGAAATATTGCAAAGAACCACTTGGCTGGCACAGTCAGATCATCAGGATTCAGAGGTACTAATGTGAATGTAAACTGCAGATTTGATAAATTTACCATTTGGTTTTCCTTTGTACACGCATATGGAATATATAGTGATGCTTACAAGAATTACACACTGACATTATGACAGTGACGGCGGTTATCCAGGACAAGCTGAAGACTGCTTGATGAGTGTCCATGGATCATGACATTGTTTTTCATCATGCATACATTGGAAATAAACAAATAAATCCAGTTACTTGGATTGATCAAGATATCTTGTAGTACGATTCAAAATATCTTGTAGTAGGATTCTTCTGCTGTACTTGTCAGGGATTTCATCCCTTTGTGCTTCAGTGGTCAGGTCCTGAAACTAATGTAGCTTTTAATAGCTCTCTTTTTTAACTGTTATTTACCAATCCCATTCAGGTCCAAGGTGGGATTTGGGATTAAGATACGCAGATCTTCTGCGTGTTCTAAAAAAATGAGATGAGATGGGAAATCTCTAGTTTTCTAAACGAAAGTGATCTTTCTGGAAAAAGAAAAGAGACAACTTTTGTCCTAATGCAAGATAAAAGGATACTTTACCTTGCTATATGGGAGGGACATTTTGTCGTAGGCTCGTAGCCAAGAATTCGGCTGGGCCAGGTAAACATCAGACATCGTCCAACATTAAGAGATATGTATGTGCAATGCCTTGTTTAGAGAGAACAGATATAACTGGTCACAATGAAAATAAGCAAACAAATTTCTGAAAACTATATAAGTCAAAATTATAAGAGAACCGCACTTCTTTTCTATTATGCTAGAAATAGAATGGTTTATGAGAGAAACATTTGGCAAGGTATTTCCTAACTGTGCATCTTGTTGAGGAAAGCCGGAAAGAATTCCAATCAGCTCAATCCTAACTGTGCACATAGGCTGTCCAGGCATACGCCAACCCACAAACAACTAAGTTCAACAGAAAGCTAAAGAGATCAGCACGCTGGCCGCACCAACAACGCTGACGCTTAGACCGTCCACAGCGGCCGGAGCATCCGGTGGAGCAAAATGCTCCTTCCCCTTCTCGTTCCCCGTGCCTCCACTGTCTGCAGTGCCAAACAGTGTATCTACAGTGCCAAACAGTGCATTTGCTCCTTCATTTGCTCTGGCCGCTGTGGACGGTCTTAGCCACAGACCCAAGCTAAATGTTTGATGGTTATTTATGCTAAAAAAATAATAACGAGATGTGGCAAAGTATATATATACGCAACATCTATTTGATGAGTTATTTTGAAAGCATACATTTTAGCATGGTCGAGCATATGACATGTGGGCCCCATCTCCCATGATTTTAGAAGATTTTGGCTCTGCTCTTGTATAGCTTTCCTGAGGGAGCACCAAGATTTGAACTAATTAATCTTGAATTAATAAAGATCACTACTGCATAAACCATTTGTAGGGGCGAGTAAAACAACATTTTTAGGAGTGGATGCCGCATCCGCCCCTGCTTTCCTTAGCTAAACATAGCTATTTGCAGGGGCGGGTGTATTATCCGCCCCTAAAAATACATTTCCAGGGCAGGGTCAACCCGCCCTCCCACCTGACCTTGGAAATGAATTTTTAGGGGCGGGCCAGCCCCCCAACCGCCCTTGCAAATAGATTTCCAGGGGCGGTTTGGCCCGCCCCTAAAAATGCATTTCCTGGAGCGGGGTGAGGGGGTGACCCGTCCTAGGAAACAAATTTTCCAATCTACATATATATACACAAATTGATTTACATATACAAGCACATCACACTACATAGCCTCAAAAACTTGAATAAGTACATGAGATTAAAATATTTGATAAAGTTGATACATATTACATTGTGATTGTTCATCCAAGGTGCAAATGTCGAATTGCATGCATACATTACATTATTTAACGAATATTATTCGTGAGCAAGAGGTATTAAACATAGTTAACATCACCAATCTTGTACCTCGGGGTTTGGTCAATAAAAATCAAAGCACAGATAAGTGCACTATCCTTTGCTTAAACTCTACGAGGAAGTGCTTTGCCATAGATGGTGAACATTGGTTCCGCGGGAGGAGATGGGGTAGATCAAACTTGAATACAAGTCTGGTAAAGGCCGTCCCTGGCAAGCGGTGTACCCCCTCGTACCAATGATAACCCAAGTTCTCCAAGACTTAACATGAAATGTTTTCTAAACTTATTTCAATGATATCCTGTAATGGAGATGGAAGACAAATATTATGAACTGCTTTGCACAATCAAAGAAAGTACCGTAATATCTTTAAATTAACAAGAACTCACATCCATGTCATATAGATTATCTTGTGTAAGGCTCTCACAATGACTAACAATATCATGTTGATTCTGTTGACGTGCTCTGATTTTGAACCATGACAAGTTTGGAATCGCATAACCATGCCTCTCAAGTTCTAAAAGGCAAGCTTCCATAGCACTTCTTTCATAAGTCATCTGAATAGGTGATTCTTTCCACCCTGGACCTTTTACTCCACACTGGCAACTTTATGTAAGGCAGAGTTGGGTTTTTTGGGGAGCTTTTTACTCCTCCACGCTGGACTGGCCTTGCTACTGGTGTCCGCACCCGTTTAGTTTCCTGAGCTGTAAATAAATAGCAAAACTTACTCATAGTTTTGTGATTTTCGAATGTGCACTAGCTTCCATAATTCTGCTGCTTCCAAAGTTGTCCCCGTTCTGGTCGTTCCAGTTCTTGCGCGCACGAGCACTAGAAGAGTAGGGCTCCGAAATGCTGTTGTCTGTGAGTTCGCCTGTTCGGGTGAAGGCCGGCAATCACGTTTTTGGGGAGTGTCCGGAAGCGGCACGACTACTCACTTCGTCCTCTCCTTCCTGGTGATGCGGTGGTCGTCTTCTTCCCGGCGTCTCTAGTGATCGACACTGCTTCCTTTCTGCACTGCATCAAGCGAGACGACTACATCAACAAGCACTATATCGACTAGTGCATCCGGCTCTCCGCTAGATATATTTTTCTTATGACAACCATTATCATCTTTATGTTAATCACGTTTAGATCACACATGCACATATCTGATGTCACAAATGTGTTGATTATATTTTCCTGGATTAAGTTACTACTGAAATTGCCTAAATTTCTAACAATCCAAAAATGTGATAGGCATTTTTCGGTTACCGGCTTTGCACAAATGTTGAAACCAAATGTTTTTGAGGGTGCTCATTACAAGAGGTTGCATCAGAGGTGTGTTCTATGGTTGACTGCTATGCACTGCTATTTCTTTGTCGAACCTAGACAGCTTGGACCACATACTACTGAGGATGAGAAGCCATTCATAGATGTGGATACTACGTTCAAGGGGGCAATGATCAGCGTGCTAGAAGACTCACAGTGGATACATACGTGATGTTGTCCACTGGTAAAGAAATTTGGGATGCACTAGAGGCCAAATTGGAGCTTCTGACGCCGGTAATGAGTTGTACGTCATGGAGCAGTTTTATGACTACAGAATGGTTGAGTACCATTCTGTAGTAGAACAAGCTCATAATATACAAGTACGGGTGAAAGAACTTGAGAATTTTGGTTGTGTGTTGCCAGAAAAGTTTGTGGCGGGCTGCATCATTGCCAAGCTGTCACCAACTTGGACTGATTTTGCTACTTCTCTAAAACATAAGAGATAGGAGTTTGGCATTGCCGATCTCATTGGCTCTTTGAATGTTGAAGAGAAGGCAAGAGCTAAAGATGTCCGTGGCAAGAAAGTTGTGGACGCAAATTCTAGTGCTCATGTGGTACAGAAAGGTCCTCAAAATTCTCACAAGAAGAAATTCAAGCAACAGCTCAAGCAAAATAACACCATTTCAGTTTGCTGAGCTTTTTACTCCACACTAGGCCGGCCTTGCTGCTGGTCTCTGCACCCATTCAGTTTGCTGAGTTGTAAATAAATAGCATGACTTACTCGTAGTTTTGTGATTTTTGAACACGCACTGGCTTCCATACTTCTGCTCCTTCCAAAGTTGTCCCCGTTCCTGTTCTTGCGCACATGAGCGCTGGAAGAGTAGGGCTCCAAAACGTTGCTATCCATGAGTTAGCCTGCTCGGGTGAAGGCTGGCGATCACATTTTTGGGGAGTGTCCGCAAGCGGCACGACTACTCGCTTTGGTGTCTCTAGTGATCGGCATTGCTTCCTTTCTACACTGCATGAAGCGGGACGACTACATCAACCGGCACTATGTCGACTAGTGCATCCGGCTCTGCCGATGGATATAATTTTCTTATGACAACCAGTATCATCTATATGTTAATCATGTTTAGATCACACATGCACATATCTGACATCATAAACCTATTGTTTATATTTTTTTGGATTAAGTTGCAACTGAAATTGCCTAAATTTCTATCAATAGTTAGACCTCTCCTCAAGCATCGACGCAAAAACAGAAGAAGACGAGCTGTCGCGAGTTATGTATTCATGAATTTTGTAGAAGACCAAAATTAATGAAATATGTGTTCTCGTAAATGTTTGCATGTGTTCCCTTGTGTGAAAATTTATTATTCTCTCGTCCTTCATTTTGTTTTCACGAGCACTGAAACACCATAACCAAGGCCAAGCTTTATTTCTAACCAAACCTGATTGCACCACCTAAGGCCACTCCTAGTGGAGGTTTCATAAGAGTTTCATGCACATTAAATTGAGTGTCATGTCACTATTTTAGATGATGTGACACTAGATTAATGAGAGAGATGAATTCATCTAGATGAAACCATGTATGCACAGTTACCAACTCTTGATGAGTCTTAGAATTAAATGTGATAAGAGCCTATAAAATAACAAACATGAAACAATACATTGTGCAGTGACCGATTGAGTTTCATCCGTGGTTTCATTTGTGTTTTGGTGATGTGGCACTCTTGGAAACAACAAAATGAAACTACCCATTGGGACTAGCCTAAGAAGATAGGTGATTCATGAAATTCCATCCCCTTCTAGCAAACAACTCCAACACCCTTCCTTCTATCAGTAGACAATTGTTCTTCAAAAAAAAACTCTCTTCCACTTTAGAGAACTGCGACCAGAACTTGATCCAGTAGGTCCCTCTGAATATAACCTGCAAAAAGGAGTTAAAAATCTTTCGACTAAATACTACTGCCTCATTTCGACTCAACCACACAGCCACGCATATTGCCGCTGCTCCTACCAATAATTGCTTTCTAAGCTTCAGAGAAAAATCCCTCAGCCAAGATCCAAACAAATGTGAAACACTAGCGGGTGGTTGAATGCCAAAAGAAAATAAGACAGCATGACAATCTGGCCACATGAAAATCGAAAAAAGGTGCTGAATAGTTTCATCTTTGTCACAAAAACAACATTTGCTTCCCACTTTCCAATTTCTCTTAATCAAATTATCTTTTGTTAAAAACACCCCTTTTTTAAATAGCAAAATAAAATCTTTATCTTCAAAGGTACCCTCAGCTTCCACACAATGCAGTTGACAGGTATCCTATCAGCTTGCATAAAATCCGAGTACAAGGATTTGACAGTAAAATTAGAATTCTTGGTCAGGCCCAACTCAAAAGCATCATTATTCTCTGTTAGTTTGGTGTTCATTACTAATGAAACTAGCTGAACCCACAATACCATATTGTCACCCACCAAAGCTCTTCTAAACGAAATGTTCAATGGAATTGAGCCAAGCACTAATCAGCTCGATCCTTATAGACAAACTTTTACTTCCTTACAAGTCATGAATAGCTAGAGAAGTTCCATTAACCAGTAACCAGTGCATATTAAAATAAGAAAAAGCAAACAAATAATTGCTCCCGTGTTCAAAACATTTTGACTCAATGATGACGCACGCACGTGTGGTTGGAAGCTTCCGTGGAAAAACTTTTCTTTTTCTTGACTTTTGCACATCAGAAAATTATTGCGTGTGATCCAAACCTCACCTTCTTATTTTCCTAAGCATGAGCATTGACTACCACGACTCAATCCAGTATAACGGATCGCGTTGGCCTGTATTCTGTGCCCGGCAGAGTACAAGCCAAAAGCTTAACAACATCGATCAGGAGGAATGAATGTTCTGGGTCAACAAAAGCATGACAGATTGTTCAGTTCACTAAACCACCAGTATCTTTCGGACAGCGGAATTCGGCGAGGCATTACTCAGTTTGCAACTGCTGCAGCAGCTGCACTTCGCCAGAGCTGAACGTCAGGGTTGGGACATCATTCTTCACAAAGTACAATATTGACGGCTTTAATAAGTCAAAAAATGTGAATTTCAAAAAAAATTGTGTTAGTGTTGAAAATAATTCATTAAGTAGGAATTCTATCTCCCTAAATTCCTAGTAAATTATAATTTTGTTATAAATTAAGGATAATGTATTGTTAGTGTAAGAATATTTGGTGTTACTTGGATTTTATTTGCATCTACCTTGTTTACTCGAATTCGATTTGGATTTAATTTCTTGATTGAGATTGTGTGGAATTCAAATTTGATTTGTGCCAATCAAATTTGAATTCAGACGCTAACTTCGTCGAGTCAGATTTAATCTGAGCTGAGCCGCTCAAATTAAATCCAAAAACCAGACCCCCGATGCGACCCAACCCAGCAAGCCTTTTGGCCTGGTCCCGCGCACCCACCATGCGCCGACCCAGCACCATGACAAGCCTATGCGGCCTGATCCGGCCCAATCCGGCACAAAAAGCCCAACCCGATGCCTATAAAGCCTAACCCTAACCCTATCCTAATCCCTCTCACCCTCTCCCTACAGCCGCCGCCACCTCTCTCTCTCACCTCCCCTGCAACGCTGCCCGCCCTGCTGCTCGCACGTGCGTGCAGCCGCACCCGCACGCGCCCCTGTGCAGTCGCCACCGCCCGGGCGCCGTCCCAGCTCCTTCCCGGTGCACGCCGCCGCCACCTTTCTTCCCCCTGCACACCGCCTCCCTGCTCTCCCTGCTCGCGCTGCCGCCAAGCCTCGCCGTCAGCCACCGCCCCTGGGCTCGGGGCGGAGCTCCCCGCGCCGCCAGGGCCGAGCGCCACCGGTGGCCACACCTCCTGTCCAGTGCGGGCCCGCACCGGTGGCCGTCGCGCCATGGCCGCCGGGCCTTGGCCTCCGCGCCGCTGGGCCTTGACCCAAGCCACGCCGTCGCCCCCTCGTCGCCGCCGCTCTGCGTTCCCCTCACCGCCGCCCTCTGGCCGCCGTGCCCCTCCTGTCGAGGCTGTCGTCGCCCTGCGCAGAGGAACAGAGAAGAAGAAGAAGGGAGGGAGGAAGGAAGGAAGGGAAGAAGAGGAGCAGGCCGCGCCCCCGCGCGTCCCTGCGCGCCGGCGACCGCCCTCAACACCTGTGCAGCGCCCAAGAGAAGAGGAAAGAGCCTAGGGAAGAAAAGAGGAGAAGAGGAGTGCCGCCGCCGCCTGGACGTCGCCAAGCCGAGGAGGGAGGAGGAGGACCGGCGCCGCCGCGGCGCCCGGAGCCCGACGAGGAGGGAGAGAATGCCAGGCCGAGGAGACGTTGCCACCGTACCTCGACACCGCGCCCGCACCCGTACGCCGACGTCGACGCAGTGGCTCGGCTCGGCACGGCCTCAACCCTCCGGCCTCGCCTCGCCATGGCCCCGACCTTGCCCTCTTCGAGCCCGAACGGTGAGCTCCGCCTACTCAGCCCCTCGCCGATCCCGTGTGCTGCCGACGAGCGCAAACATCGTCGATGAACCCACTGTAGTCGAGCCATAGGACTTCCAGTCCCATGTTTGTGCATGAGCCTGACGCGCCGCGTTCCAAACCCGCAGCCACACCGTCGCCATACCTTGCCCCGCCGGCATCGTGCCGTTGTCCTGGAACGCCAGGTGGCCGCGAGCACACACACGAGGGACGTCCCGACCGAAAGGTCGCACCTTTGGACACCTGGCACACACACGCCTAGCTGTATATGAGCCTAGCCATGCCACGCTGTTTGGGACATAAATGTCGCCGCACAATCACGTCCGCGACATGGTTGGCCCTCTGGGGCATTATGTCGAACACCTTGGGGGCAACCCTTTCCACACGTTTGCATTCACACCTTGGCCCGAACGTCACGTTTCGAGCGAGTGCACGCCGTTCCACGACCAAAGGCTTCGCCTTGGACCCTTGTGCAATCCTAACCAAGCCAGACCGTCGCGTCATGGCTTCGCTGTGCGCGAACGCCGCCCGACGCGAACACAACGTCGCGTTCGCATCACACCCATGTTCTTGCGGCCCTTGGCTGAGCACAACACGTGCACACGTGTTCCCTAGGCCCTCTTGCCCTGACCACGTCTTGACCCTTGCTTGCCGCATCGCCGTTGACCCGTCGCGACGCCGTGGATCTAGACGCCTGCGTTCTACACGAGAACGCGTGGCCTGGCCTTCGCTCCGCACACGTTTCGTCTCGTCGTAGCCTAGAGCGCCGCCTTGGTGCTGATGCACGCGCACACGCCACCCCCGACGCGACCGAACACCTTGTGGGCTGCTGCTAGCCTACACTCTCGTGCACCCGACATGACGCCTCTGACTTGTTCGCTGCGTCGCCGTCGCTTTCCACCCTCGCCTTGTCACCACTGCCCTGTCTAGCCCTCACCGCGACACCAAGCCTGTTGACCCCGCTTGGTCCTTGTCTCGCTGCGCCATGTCTCGGCTCCCCGAGTATCAACGTGTGCACGAACTCGGTTCACCACCGCACGTCCAAGCCGGTCACCTACCCGTGCCTTTTTTCCTTGCTCGTCGTGTTCCTTCGCCGCCCACGGAGCCGTCGCTTCGTCGACGCGTTCCCGTGCTTGGACCAAGTCGTGACCTCATTATCACCCTCGTCGTTGCCCTCGCCTTGTCCTGCCTTTGTCGCGTCTGTGGATTGAGAACGTCTGCGTTCTGCCCGCGAATGCGCACCCACCTCGCCGTTGTGTTCTGCCTCGACCTTGATGTCCTTGATCCGTTCCGATCCTTTCCTCGCCACGACAAGCTTGCCGACCACCAAACTGCAGCCCTTGTTTCCCAGGTGTCCGCGGGCACGCACACACTGGAATCACACAGGCCTTTGTCGTGCGTGTGCGTTCCTGAGCCCAACCTTGCTCTGCCTCGCGGCCGTCGAGCTATGCCCTTCGGCCATGCTCACGACCCCGCCTTCAACCTCGCCGCTGCTCAGCCTTCGAGCGTCGCAGCCTTCGCTACACGCATATGAAACTGTCGCGCCTTGGTTCGGAGCCAAGTTTGCCTTGACCTTGTCCACCGCGCTGCCGTCGCGTTCCACCGCCGGCCAAAGGCTTCGCCTTGGCCCTGGCCGTGCCCGACCGAGCTCGCCGATGAACCTCTGTTCCAAGCTATCGTGCCTTGCCTGGCCATTACTCCATCCTTGCCTTGTCACCTTGAACACGCCCTTGCGCTGCTGCCGCCTTGTTCCGTCAGGCACCCTAGTGACGCGCGCACACACACACTCCTCCAGATGCATGCACGCACACATGCCTTAGTGACCACATCGGATCTGGGTGGAACTACAGCAGATCTAGCAGTCGTCGATAAGCGGACCCGACTTGTCAGTACGAGGAAGACATTGCCACGTGGGCCCAAGTCGTCGGCCAGAGAAGAAAAGGAAGGAAGGAAGGAAGAAGAGAAGAAGGAAAGATGGGCCGAAACCCGTTCTGCGGCCCAGTTCATCGAGCCGAGCCGCCAAGCCAAGTTGGGCCGAGAGAACCGACCAGATCCACCTTTGAGTCTGTTAACCTTTGTAGCCTTTTTCCTTTTTCTTTAAACCCAACCTGACGTGTGGGCCCTACTAGTCACTGACGCAGCGTGGCTGACATGTGGGTCCAACTGACCCCTGGCCGTGGCCCTAGTTGACCCATTGACCTGGTCAATGTTGACCAGGTCAATGCTGACGTCATCAACAACCATGATGATGTCAGTATGTGGCTGACCTCCATGCTGATGTAAGCATAACACGTGACACGCCCAGAGGCTGCCACGTGGCTAACTGTGTGTTTTCCTTTTTCGGATAATTATTTAGTAATTCCAAAAAATGCTTTAGTCTTAGAAAATTCTTAATAAATTAACCGGATCTCTGAAAATTATGAACCAGTTTCATAATTCTTCTAAAATCATGATCTACCTGATAGAATAGGTTTTGTTGTGAGTTGAATCTTATTTGAGGAGATTTGTGCATTCTTGCACTTTGGCCTCTATATTTATGCGTAATTACGACTAGGTCCTGATGAGAAGGAGTTGATCGATGTTTCGAGAAACCAGCGGATCCAGAAGGACTACCCCGACACCCGGAGGACCTAGAAGGACGTACCGGACGACCAGAAGACGTCAGAGACCAAGGAAGGCCACGAAGACCTATCAGGTTCACGCCTGTCCGCGATTGAATACCTATTAGGCATTGCTTGCTAGATACGCTACGCTCCCAAATTGAGTATGATGAGATAAGCCTGCATGGCCATTTAGTATTCCTTGTTTCCCATACTTATCTTTGATTTGTTAGATGCTATGGCTACTATGTGTGAGATTTGGGGTATGGGAATATATGAGGTGATAGTCCTTGCTTGCTGGAAGTTGCCTCCACATATATGGGAGTTGGTGATTAGGTTACAGCGGGGGCGAGCGGACTCTTTCCCTGATCTTCGGATCGGGAGCCGGGGATTGTGCGTTGGGCATGATCCTGAGCAGCACCTATAATTGGGTGAAGGGCACTTGTGGCGGGTGCTAGGCCGTTCCCGTGGGAACATAGTAGATGTGTAGTAATGGAGGCGATGCCTGTGATGGGTATCGATTGCAGACCGTGTTGACGGAATGCTAACTTGGATGAAGACGCTCGCCTCGGCCGGATGAAGGACTTGACTTTGTGGCCCTTGTGACGAAACTATGTCAAACGTGCACACCACTTATCCTTTATGAGGGGGGACCCAGCCCGAGCTAGCTATGCGCGGCATCATACCTGTAGGAGGATAGAGTTTCCGTGTTAGGGGGAATATGCGAGACCCTGAGCCCCCGATCGCAGGATCCATGAGGATTCCATTCTAGATTGCTTCACAACCCCGGGCGACCTTCTGTGGGAGGACGCGCCCCAAACCGGAAGCAGGATGGTGCCGTAGCCGTTAGTTTCGTTGACTGGTGCCTCGAAGAAAGTCGGCTGATCCCCGGCTGGATTCGGCGCGAGTGGGTACAGGTGTACAACCCCTGCAGGGTGAAAACTATACGTATAGCCGCATACTCGGTCATGTACAACTCTGGATTTGGTACCACACTGTAGTTAGATCCACATATACTTTTCTACCTCCCCCTAGTCCACTTTTCCTGCTCAGATAGCAGCTGAGGTGCGGGGAGAGGGAGTTCCCGCACTGAAATAGGGTTAAGACAGTTGTAGTGGAAGATAGGAGACCGGGAGTCCGGGATGCCGGAGCTGCCCGTGTTGAATGGTGTTTTGGAAGACTTATATATATATATATATATATATATATATATATATATATATATATATATATATATATATATATATATATTATATATATATATATATATATATTACTTGCATAGGAAAACATAGCCTATCATTGGCATTATCTTATACCGTTTGCATCCACATAAAACTTGCATACGGATGGTGACGTGAATCTATCCTGTCCTTGGGGGATAGCCTGATAGATGCAGGATCCGAGTAAAGGAGTCGACGGGATGACAAAGAAAGATGATGTGAAGGATGGCCCGAGCTACACTCCGAGCTGCCTGTGGTGAGGATTCGTGAAGATGAAGTCTGCCCAGAAGACTAGATATCGTTTCCGCTTTCTGTTTATTTTCCTTTAGCCCAAGGGGCTTGTACTCTGAGATTCGTATTACAATCCTTTGGATTATGTAATAAATAAACCCATGTGATGTTGTAAACGTGAGATATGTCTATGATATTCGATTGAAATGAGTTCTGTATGTGATAGCTACTGATCCCGAGACTATCACGATGATACAGAGAGTCGGGTTCTCCTCTCGGGAACCCGAGTCTGTTTCAGCTATGCTGCAGAAACTGTACAACTAGACAAGAAAAATGCTAGCCCCAGTCTCTCTTCTCCTCTTCCCTACCTGGCTGCTAATAAAAGAAGGTTGGTGCCTATGTTAAAGCACCATTTTTCTTTTTAAGTCTTTTTATCATGTTATAGCATACTCACCAGAATATGCTTGTATCGGTGTCCTAAGGTGTTAAGAGTCTATTAAGGTGTCTACAAAGTCTAGTAGCATATTCTTTAGAATATGCCATCTTGGAGTCTATACATGTATCGAGACTACCTATTGGGCCTTGTTATAAGTGAAATCAGATCCATTTGGGCCAACAATTAATATCAAGTGCCTAGGGTTTCTTTCCTCCCCTCTCTCCCATGCTCCTCCCCCTCTCCCTCACCCGCCGCCACCTCTGTCCCCGATTCTCGACAGCGCAGGCGCTTCCCCCTTGGCGGCCCCATCTCCCCTCCATCCTCTCTCTCCCCAGGCGGCGCGTGCGAGGGAGCGGAGCAGAGCGATGCAGCGCGAGGTGCGCATGAGGAGCAGGGGCGTAGGCGGGCGACGCAGCGCAGCAGGCCGCGGGGACTCTTCTCTGACCATGGCTTCATCCTCTACCTCTATCCGCGGCTTGAACCACGGCTCTGTCTCATCGAGCACGAGCCGTCGACTCGAAGGCGATGCTGCGGTGCTTGAGGCCGAGCAGCATGCGCACGGGTGGAGTGGCTGCGGTGTATGGCGCAGGCGGAGTGAGGCTCTCGAGGACGAGGAGGAGGCCCAGCGAGCGGCTGTGGAGGCTGCAGCAGTTCGGCGGCGACTAGTCCGCACGAAGCAGAGGCGCGCGCGGCCCGTGTCGCAGAAGCCCAATGGGTCTTGGATGAGGCCATGATCCCATTGCGCGCGGCACAGGCCGCCGCCAGTGATGACAACGGTGATTGGTAGATGGAGAGGCATCAACATAACTATTCACCTTCGGAGCAGCATCGTTGAGCCTCTACCTTCCCGGAGCGGCATCGGCGTCCCACCGGGCGGCGGGGCAGATCCCCCGTCGTCCAGACGGTCTTCAAAGACTCCGGTAGTGGCACGTCGTGGCCGGTCGTCACAAAAACGTCCTACGCCAACTGGAGCTCGGTCATGAAGGTCAAGCTTCAGGCATGGCAGATGTGGGTGTGCCCTCGAGGCGCTTCTTTCGGCCGTCCATTGGAGATGGCATCCGTCCTTGCAAAGAAGCCCACCGCCAAGCTAACTTGGGATGCCATCACCAGATGCGCGTTGGTAGCGAACGTGCGTGGCGGTCCACTCTTCAGAAGCTTTGGCAGGAGTGGGATCGCTTGATCTTCCAGCTGGGCAAGGACATCAATGACTTCTCATTTCGCCTCGTTGGCGTGATGCAGAAGATGGAGACGTTCAGCGACGATGCCATCAATGAGGAGCGGGCGGATGAGAAGCTTCTCTACATCATCCCCAACAAGTACACTCAGGATGCTTTGGAGGTGGAGACGATGCTGGACCTCTCCGTGCTCATGATCGAGGAGGTGACGGGGCATCTCAAGGCCATCGACGAATGCAAGCTATCTCCCGTCGAGCCGACCACCGCAGGTGGCAAGCTTCTTCTCACTGAGGATCCATGGCGTGCTTGTCAGGATGAGCGGAAGAATGGGTGGCTTCAGGCTCGTCGAGCAGCCACGGGATGAGCGGAAGAAGGAGTGGCTTCAGGCTCGTCGAGCAGCCACGCACGTCGACCACACAGGAAGGACAAGGGCAAGGCTCCATGTCCGCGTGGGGGCGACCGCAATGGCGCCATCAGGAGCGCAAGGCGAACACGGACGACACCTATTGCAACTGTGGCTGGGTTGGTCATTGGGCCAAGGACAGCACGCAGCCGAAGCATGGCGGTCAAGCCCACGTCACTGAGGCTCATGTCGATGATGAGTCGGCCTTGTACTTGATGCATGGGAGTGTCAAGCTACGCTCCTCTCCTGTCATGGGAGTCGCCCACTTTGACGAACCGCGAGCTCACCCCTTCCTCAGGAAGGCGCGGGCAATGGAAAGATCGACAGATGGTACCTCAACACTAGCACCACCCACCATATGACCGGGCAGCGCGATTACTTCTCTGACCTAGCCTCAACCGTGAGAGGCTCCATCAAGTTTGGGGATGCCACTGCTGTGGAGATCGAGGGTGCCAGATCTGTCATCTTCATCGCAAAGGCCGGTGAGCATCACCTGCTCACCGGAGTCTATTACATCCAAGCACTGCGAAACTAGATCATCAACTTGGCACAACTGGGTGAGAACAGGTCATGTGTGGAGATCGAGCATGGACTGCTTCGCATCTTGGACACTCATCACCGACTTCTCGCATATGTGAGCAGGGGGAGCAACCGCCTCTACGTTCTCCATGCCAAGGTGGTGCAGCCCCTTTGCCTTGAAGCTCGACACGACGATGACGGGTGGTGTTGGGCACCTCAACTTTGAGGCCTTGAGGCAGCTCGGTGCTAAGGAGATGGCGCGGGGGATGCAACTCTGTTAAATTTTTCAAATTTGATTTGTAAAACTCTATGTTGTAAATAAATTTTGAAAATATGTGCATGCTTGTATCAGCTGTGTTCGACTTCGTGTGAGACCTCTAGTGTATGTTTCAATCCATGATCACCACAGTTTATCGCGATTTACCTAAGAGACTGTCAGATTACACCGTTTTAAGTGTTATTAACTTGATTAACTATTAAGATGACTGTTAGTGCACTTAATCCAGTCTAATTTAGACAAATATTCCGCAAGCCGGACATCTGATTAGCGGTGGCTGCTGGCAACGGGGGCGAGGAGAAGGCGCAGTGGTGGTTGAGCGGCGTGGCGACCAGATTGGTTAGGGACGGCGGCGATGGAAGGGAACGGTGGAGGCGACATCGGAGTCCGAGCAGGCGGGGGCGCTCCTCTATAATAGCCCCGCGCGAAGTTGGCACGTGGGGTGCGGCACTAGCCGCTCAGGGCACGAGCGCCATTAGCCCCAGCTCGAGCAAGTTTCTCAAATCGAGCCGCCGTTCGCCCAAGAAGCAAGTTTCTGTCAGGGGAGGTTATCTATCACACCCAAGAAGCAGCTCACCTAAAAAACCAGCCCACAAAGGCATCATCTTCTTCCTCGCAAAATTTATCAAATCGAGCCGCCGTTCGCCCCGCACCGCCCTCCCGTTTCATTCCAGTGGCTCCTCCCGCCATATTAATTTGTGTCCACCGCTTGCCATCGCCCTAACCCGTCGCTGCCCGCCACCGCTGGCTTCGTCGGGCCACTCACCGTGATGCCCTCACCGCCTCCACTTCCCACCGGATGTCCTCCACCGTCCGTGGGATCCCACCGTCTCGCTGACCCGCCCACAACCCGCCGCCGCCGCCCAAGACCTTCCCAATCTAAGAAATCAGACCCCCGGCAGCCCGAACCACGGAACCCCTATCCTAATCCTAGTGCAGCGGCAACGCAAGGAGAAGCGGTGGTGGCAGAGCGGAGCCATGGAGAAGAAGCTCAAGCGATGAGATGGATGGTGGAAGAAACAGCGGCGATAGCGCGGAGCCATGGAGAAGCTGCAGCTACGAGATGGACGGAGGTGGAAGAAAACTTCATGGGCTGAAGTTGGGCCGCAAAAGGCCGAATTGGCTGCTGATGCGGCTTCATACGCGCGATATTTTGCCGTGCCGACCATCTGCCAGGCCCTCACCCACCGAGGAGCAGCAGGCCGGGCCGGCGCAGCAGAGAACACTAGCAGGCCGGCGCCAGTGGTGGCAACAGAAAGCTAAGTGTCACTATCATTCTTATAAAAAAAAGTGTCACTATCATGCTAAAGTGGACAACTATTGATTCCTTTGTTTAATGGTTGCTTGCATGATTTGTTGGCCTCGTGAGTAACGTGATTAGATCAATCAAAAGCTGCTGTTTAGACCAGTTATTTAGGACTTGCTTCCGCTTGCTCAGTAAAGAGGTTTTAATCCTTGCTTACCGAAGTAAACTCTTTTGCAAAAAATTTTGAAAAAGTTTTTTCGGTGGTAAATCATTGCTTCCGCTTTTGTGTTGTGCCTCACTTGAGTAGATTGTTTTTCTTTTGCTTCTACTTTGTGTCGAACTTTTCTAACGGTTCCTATGATAAGCTCCTCACGAGTTGGCTTGTGTCACCTTTACCGTTAGAACACAGGTGTGTCGGATTGATTTTGGAACATAGGTTTTGCTCCTGTCTACACTCCTCTAGTCGCGGTTCCGGTCCTAGGCACATTGTAGAAATTAGATTCGTAATTTATAGTACGTGGTGTATATATTTTTCAGTTCCGAGGTCGGCTTCATCTGCTTTTCCGCCCGGATGGAACCGAATATAGCCGAAAAGCTCGGCAGAGAAAAGCATGGCGGAACGCACACCTGGCCAGCCACCTGCACGAACGGCTAAGCCTATGTGCCGGATCCATTTCGGGTAAAGTCAAGGCACCTGGTTCTTTTCGTCCACGATCACCCGCGACTGCGTCTGTGCACGCACCTCTGCCCACCATCCAGCTCCGATTCTCCTCGGCGGCCGTTTGGGCGGCGGCCTAGCTTTCCTGCGTCAACGGAAGCGTGACGACGAATGCTGCTGCTGCTTGGTGCGGCAGCAAAAATATCATAATCTACCCGATGCTCGAGATGCCACGACAAGGACCTATGGCAAGGCTTGTATGCAAAAATATCATCCGTCCATTGGAAATCGATGCGTCCTGCTGGGCGACACCGACCAAGCATGTGTTTAGTTTCAAAATTTCTCTCTCCAAATTTTACTATTCACTTGTCATATTAAATCTTTTGCCTCATGCATGGAGCATTACATGTAGATAAATAAAAAAACTAATTGCATAGTGTTGACACAGAATTGCGCCAACGCACTCGAATGCGCTAGAACGCGCGACGATCGTCGAAACGATCAACACAGCGAAAACCCTGGGCGGACCGGTCTGACCGGTTTCACCGACCGGTCTGATCGGTGCAGGCAGGGAACTCACGAAGACCTAGAACAGCGAGCTCGGGAGGGACCCGTCGGAACTCGTGATCGTAGGGTTGCTCTGAGGTCGGCAGGCCACTCAGAACGTCTTCAAACGCCGCCGGGACGAAGGAAGAAAGCAATTTACGGTTCGAAAAGGTTTGGGTTTGAGAGATAAAAGTAATGCGATTTTTGTATTGATTCGATTGGGAATAACCTCAATCGGCCTTAGTCTTTATATTTATAGGCCGGGGAAGACGTACCCCTTTACGAGCAGGATTACATGAGGACTCTTTACAAGAAACCTAATTCTACTCGGACTGTACAGACCCGACCGGCCGGCCTCAGCAGATGCCAAATTTGGCTGTCAACATATGCCCCCCCTGCTTTTTGGTGAGTTTCACAAGCCAAAAAACAAGAACTATCCTGATGTACATATTTTACACAGAGCATACAAGTTTAAAAACAAAACTAAGGGTGATATATAATACCGGCCGTCTTTGTCTTCATGCACTTTGCCATATGCTAGGATAAAATTTCTTCAAGTATCTCCCGTTGATAGATCTAGGTTGACGCTCACCTTGCATCGTCTCCATCATATATGAATTACCGGAGATAACCTTGATGATCTTGTATGGACCCTTCCAACTTGGCGACCATTTGCCAAACTTGTTGCTTTTCATCCCAAGAGGCAAAATTGTCTTCCAAACTAGATCTCCAACCTGAAAAGACTTAAGTTTTACCTTCTTGTTGTAGGCTCTAGCCACCCGAAGCTTGTCCTTCTCAATTTCCTTCAAAGCCTTCAAACGCTTGTCGGTCACCTCATCAATATTATCCATCATCATATCATGATAATCAACAGCGGAGATGTCATTTTGTTTTGCTAATCTATATGCGTCCAGATTCACCTCAACGGGTAAAACGGCCTCTTGACCATACACAAGCTCAAAAGGAGTACCCTTAGTAGCACCATGTCTAGATATACGATGAGCCCATAATGCTTCGGATAACACTTCATGCCACCTCCTATGATTTTCTTCTATCTTCTTCTTGACAAATTTGATCAAAATCTTATTACTAGACTCGGCCTGCCCATTGGCCTGAGCATAGTATGGAGATGAATTGAGCAATTTAATCTTGTAAGATTCGGCAAAGTCACGCACCTCTTTTGATATAAATGAAGTACTTTGATCTGTTGTTAAAGTTTATGGAATGCCGAATCTATGAATAATATGATCAGTAATAAACTCAATTACCTCTTTATGCGTCATATTTTTCAAAGGAACCGCTTCGGTCCATTTAGTGAAATAATCCGTAGCAACCAACACGAAGCGATGCTCCTTTGAAGATGGAGGATTAATTTGTCCAATGAAATCCAACCCCCAACCTCGGAACGGCCATGGTTTAATAATAGGATGCATCAACGCAGCAGGCACCAATTGCAAATCACCAAACCGCTGACATTCTTCACATCCTTTATAATACTTGAAACAATCGAATAGCATGGTGGGCCAATAAAAACCAGCTCTTATAAGTAACCACTTCATCTTAGGAGCCGATTGATGAGTACCACAAATACCTTCATGAACCTCACCCATAGCAACCCGGGCCTGATCCGAGTCTAAACATTTGAGGTGCAAATCTTCGGCAGTTCGACGATAAAGTTCATCGTCAATTAAAACATACTTGAAAGCCAAACGCCGAATATTTCTCTCTGCGCCACGACCAGGATCTCTCAAATACGACATAAGAGAAACCCTCCAATCCTAGGCTTCGGCCGAGACGATTGAATCATCTTTTTTGGCCGAATCAGAACTAACAGCTGCATCACCGGTCAGACCGGTCTCTGGACCGGTTTGACCGGTCTGGGCGGTCAGACTGGTTGCGCTGACCGGTCGGACCGGTGGGTCCAGAACCAGACACACGGCTTTCGTTTGCATCGGCTTGCGAATGTTGAAATATTTTTTCGTAACATTATAGCCAGATGCTTGTTGTGCCAGAGTATTTTTCTTTCCATTCTCCTCCCTCGGAATATGCTTGATAATAAATTCATCGAAAGAGAAAATAATATCGAGGCATTTATCAAGATATGCATTTAGAGAACCATTATAACACTGGCATACCTTAGATACTTGCTGCACCACCAGAAGAGAATCTCCAAAGGCTTCAACATGCTTCACGCTCATGGATTGCATGAATTCCAAGCCAAATAGAAGAGCCTCATATTCAACTTGGTTATTTGTTCACTCTTCTTCCAATCGGTTTGAAAATTCAAAAACAGCACCATTCGGAGAAATAAGAACAGCATCAATCCCTTGACCATCATCACAAACCGATCCATCAAAGTACAACTTCCATGGTGTGCAAGTAATATAACCGACTTCTAAATTATGCTTGTCATTAATCCGATGCTCAACAATAAAATCCGCTACAATTTGGCCTCTCATAGATTTTAAAGGTTCACAAGCCAAATCATACTCAACCAAAGCATAAGCCCACTTACCGATTCTACCACTCAAAATCGGTTTCTGTAACATATGATCACATCGGTTTGACTTACTACTATGCAAGTACTAGATAACAGATAATGTCTCAATTTGGTACAAGCATAATAAAGAGACAAATATAACTTCTCAATAAATGTATACCTCGTCTCCGCATCAATAAGTCATCGGCTTAAATATGTAATAATATATTCCTCCCCTTCGGTCTCTTGAGTCAAAACAGCACCAATAACCTTGTCTTCAGCAGCCACATAAAGTCTGAAAGGTACTCCTCTCCTAGGTGCTTTGAGTACGGGTGGTGAAGACAAATAAATCTTGATCTTCTCAAATGCTTCTTGCTGTTTTGCCCCCCAAGTAAATTCGGTTTCATCTTTTAACCGAAGAATAGGAGTAAAAGCATCGATCTTCCCGGATAAGTTAGATATAAATCTTCTCAAGAAATTTATCTTGCCCAAAAACTTCTGTAAATCCTTCTTGCATGTAGGGGCTTCAACCTTCTTCATGGCTTCAACTCTCTTAGGACCAATCTCTATTCCCTTCTCATGAATAATGAAGCCAAGAAACTTTCCAGCCGATACACCAAAAGCATATTTGAGCAGATTCATCTTTAAACCATACCGGCGCATCCTCTCAAGAGCAAGTCTCAAATCGGCTAAATGATGATCTAAACCGGCCGATTTAATGACAATATTATCAATGTACACTTCCAAGATGACACCAATCAAATCATGAAAGATTAAATTCATAGCTCTTTGATAAGTAGCACCCGCATTTTCAAACCAAAAGTCATAACCACCCACTCAAATAAGCCGACAAATCCCGGACATCTAAAGGCCGTTTTAGATATATCTTCTTCGGCCATGAATATTTGATTGTAACCGGCGTTACCATCAAAAAAACTAATGGCACGATATCCGGGAGCCTCATTAATCAACATATCGGCTATAGGCATAGGATATTCATCTTTGGGAGTAGCTTTATTAAGATCTCTAAAATTAATGCACACTCTAATTTTCCCCGAATCCTTTTTCTCAACAGGCACAATATTAGAGATCCAATCAGCATAACGACAAGACCGAATAAATCCAGCATCAAGTAAACGATTAATTTCAGTTTTAATTCGGTTATAAATAATGGGATTGAAACGCCTAACCGGTTGTTTATATGGTCTAAAACCGGCTTTAATTGGTAAACGATGCTCAACAAGATCACGACTCAAACCAGGCATTTCATGATACTCTCAAGCAAAACAATCAACATATTCTTTTAATAAATCAACCAAATCGGCTTTATATTCAGCCGATAAATTTTTGTTTACAAAGGTCGGCCTAGGAATAGTTCCATCACCAATGTCTACCTTTTCTAAAGGATCGGCCAATGTAAACCCTTGGCCCAACTTATCTAGATCACCAGAATCTTCAATGGCTTCACACATATCGTTCGTACGCGCCCGATATTGATCTAGCCTCTGCTGCAGCCACTCTGCGTTGGACCGGTGCAGGCAGGGAACTCGCGAAGACCTAGAACAGCGAGCTCGGGAGGGACCCCGTCGGAACTCGTGATCGTAGGGTTGCTCTGAGGTCGGCAGGCCACTCAGAACGTCTTCAAACGCCGCCGGGACGAAGGAAAAAAAGCAATTTAGGGTGGAAAAGGTTTGGGTTTGAGAGATAAAAGTAATGCGATTTTTGTATTGATTCGATTGGGAATAACCTCAATCGGCCTTAGCCTTTATATTTATAGGCCGGGGAAGACGTACCCCTTCACGAGTAGGATTACATGAGGACTCTTTACAAGAAACCTAATTCTACTCGGACTGTACAGACCCGACCGGTCAGACCGGTCGGCCTCAGCAGATGCCAAATTTGGCTGTCAACACATAGTTTTGATGTACACGACGAGACGAATCTTTTAAGCCTAGTTAGATCATGATAGGACAACAATTAACACAAACAAACGAAAAGTGCTACAGTATCCGATGCGACCCTTTTTTACCACCATTTTACGAATCTAAACACAGCCCAAATGCCCGTGTGGCCGTGTACAAATAATTGAAGGATCGAGCGTCCTGTCCATGGCTGCTCCCTGCCATGTTTTCAGTTTTTTTTCCACTATAGTAGAGGTCACAACAAAGGTTCCTCCTCCATTTACGAAGCTACGAGCATCTACAAGAGTTCTTAATATTTTTTTCTCAAAAATTGATGTTTTCCAACTCCCCAAATAGGTATGGGAAGTCAAAAAAGAGTCCATCTCCAATAGTTCCTTATTTTTCTCCCAAAAATAAGAAGTTGTGGCCCCACAAGGATAATTCCACGAGAAACCTCCATGGCTGGCGGACATGGCTGGCAAACAGAAGCATCTTGCATGTCAGATTGCCGGTGATTTAGGGCACAAGAGGGCTTGAAATTTGGGGAAAAGAAAAAGAACGATGAGAGGATTCCGTTTTACCTCTTACTGGTGCCGGTGACGCACCGTGGCGGCTGGAATCGGTGCGGGAAGAAGTGGCGGCATGTGCAGTCCATGGCGAGTAGGCCAACGGCGGCGGCGGCTACAGAAACTAAACGTGGGAAAAACCAAAAGAATAGATTGGATCCATGGCGCGAAAAGAAAGATGGCGCGGGGAAGAAGAAAGCGCCAGAAAAAAAAAAGTCGCGAGGGAGGGGCGATGGGGAGCGACGCAAGCGTGCCTATTTTTATGTACAAGGGAACCCGATTTGCTAATTGTTAGAAGATAGGGAATTAGGATGGGGAACTAGTGGAGAGTATTTTTTTGACTTTTTCCAAAAAAATAAAGATGTGGAAGAGAAATAGGGTACACTTGGAGAACTCTACCAAGTTAGGCGATTGTTTGTAGCCAGACTATATCGGTTTTCAGATAAGATCAGGTTGAATTGTACATTTGTACAAGTATTCAGCTTATGCTGAGCCAAGGCATTCTGAATCTGAGCGTAAGTACATGGAAAGAAAATGCGGCTCCATTTCAACAAATTAGTGGCCATGTTATCAAGAATTCCGGGGGGTGCTTGCACGCAAAGCAAAATAAATGTTTTGACATTTTCTTTGACAATAATGGTATGACAATCCTAATGACAAGGACCTATGGAAAGACTTGTATGCGTTCGTCGAAACAAAAAGGCAAAATAGGCATATTGGTCCCACAACATTATTATAAGAGAATGGCCTTGGTTATCAAAGAATTGAATAACCGGAATCCATTTACTTATGATACCTCTGCATACTGATGACTCGTGTTGGCTAACAACACCTCTTTCAGTAGCTCACTAAAGGATGGGCTATTCATCTCAGTCATCATGCTTCCGTCTTCATATCCCGTCAGAAAAGAAGAAAGGCGAGTCTTTGCTTTGGCAAAAGAAAAGGAGCCTCTTCTCTAACTCGCTCGCCTAAAAAAAAGAAAAAGGTAGGCGAGGCTAGGCAAACTCAGCCTATGTCTTGTATCCGTTACTTGGTTGTTCAAATCACACAACCTATATCTAACTCATGTTTAGAAACCTGTGCTTGCCAGCTTATCCTCAAGTTCGAACCTCAATTTCAGATAGATCAATATAGTCCCTCAACTTTCGTTTTAGGATCAAATTTATCCTTATGCAGGTATGATACTTCATACTAACATGAGATAAATTTAAACAATTAATTTTACCCCTTTAATTTCGATTGGCAAGCCCAGAGTGGTGTGTGCCCCTGGGTGCGCCAAGCAAATCCTCCTTTATGCCTTCGAATTTATTTATGCTCGGGCTGTGGCCTGCGGAACTCTCGTCGCCGCGGCCCGCGGTTGCCCCCGCCTCGGACGGACACGCCTTCACTAGTAGAGCCGCGCCCCCGGTCCGCGTGCGCAGTGCGCTCCTCCGCGCCCAGAGCTCACCTCCCCTTTTCCGGGGGCCGCTAATTTGCGATCGCCCGGAAGTTCGGGTCCGTACGGTCGATATATCCCAGCACACATGATTCAAGCACAAATGATTTATACAAATAAAAAAGTTAACCAAATTTATACAAACAATTCTGAACAAAGCTTTGAGAAATAGATTCGAAAGAAAAAAAACTCTAAACGGAAAGCTTCTGTAAAAGTTTGGGCAAGAATATTTTGAGATCGACAAATTTTGGAGAGAAAAGTCGTGGTGCAAAATTTTTGTACAAGAAAAAAATTGGGAGCCAAAAAAATCCAAGCAAAAGATTCTGAGATAGAGAAATTGGAGATAAATGTTTTCACAAAAAATTTCAAGATAAAAAAAATTAAAGAAACAAAAAATTTGAAGACAGAATTTAGAATACATTAAAGTTTGGACTAGAATATTTTGAGATCCATAAATTTTGAAAAGAAAAGTCGTGGTGCAAAATTTTTGTACAAGAAAAAATTTAGGCACCAAAAAAGTCGAAGCAAAAAGCTTCTGTGATAGAGAAATTGGAGATAAATATTCTGACACAAAATTTCAAGATAAAAAAAATTCAAAAGAAAAAAAAGTTGAAGATTAAAATTATAAACATAAAAGTTAGAAAAGAGAATGTGAAAATTGAAACTAGGAAAAGCAGGGTATATGTGAAGAGGGTGGCCCACTAGCCCCCCACGTGCGCGGCCCGCGCGTCGACCGCTCCGCGCGGTCGACCGAAAAACAGCATCGGGCCTTTTCCGTTCCCCGCGCGTTTCCACGCGCCGCGACCGTGCTCTCGCGGTGCGCGCCCCGTGTCGCATCACCCTCCAGCCTCGAGGCCTCCACGGCTCCACCCAGCACCCACGCACCCACCCCTCCCAGGGTTCAACTTTTTGGTCGAATTTCGCCGAAATTTCGGTGTTTTTTTCGTTTTCGCTAGTTACCGGGAAGAGAAATTTCGGTATTTTTCGGTATTTTTCGTTTTCAAATTTAAAAATTCAAAAATATTTATAAAAAATTCGAAAAAATATGATAAAAAACTAGGTGTTCTTCTGAGCAAATAGGACTAGAACACACTCAAATCTAAGATCATTTGCTAGGCTAAAATTAACATTTGAAACCGTAATTTGAATGACTCGTCATTTCATGTGCAAAAATTTGTTTTCTCCCCTCGACTTCAACTAGACTTTAGTTTATCATGATGTTGGTGAGGTACCTATTCAATTTCATACGCACATAAACGCTTCTTCTTTATTTGTCAGGAATTTTCTTGTGGTTTGGACATGACATGGGCAAGTGTGCAATACACACGCACGTTTACTCTTTAATTATGTCGCTTCTGCTAGCTATACGCAGAAACCATGAGAAGTTGTAGTAATGTAGAATTAACTCTGACGATGAATCCGTACGTATCATGCATGTGAATTGTTTTTTTCCTGTAATAATATCTATATGCATGCTTTTCCTTAAAGTTAGCGACAAAATTTGTGAGAGACCGTAATTATTTTAGGATGGCAAGTAGTAGGAGTAAAACAGATTGGAGTATTTGAGAACTTGAAAATTTTAACCAGCTATTAATATGTTTTTCATGACCGAACTCACACTTTAAAATAAAAATTTGTCTGGAGATTTGACTGCTAGGCTTGTGCTATATAGGTTGCTTGCCTTGTACGCATGAATAAAGTATCTTTGTCCTATCAAGGATGGTAAACTACCGAAACAGATTAGATTCGTTTTCTTATTTTACAATGTATGCGCAGTCAACAGAATAATTTCTAACATTGTTACACAAATTAAGCTTCCTTGTCAGATGATGAATATATATAACAATTGGTGTACTCTGTTGTATTTAAATGCAGAGAATATGCTATATGGACTTAGTATGGACTATGCCTTTGCCTCTGTTGTATCTTTGGATTGTAATAATTCTAATATACTTTGGATGTATTATGTTGTAATAATTTATAGGCATATCCACAATAACAAGAATAATAAAAGTCCAGTTGAGGCCTAAGAGAGAAAATGGAAGTTGTCACATGAAATGAAAGACTTTTAATTGGTAGTTTTTGAAATAATTAAATAATTTTCAAATCATTGCTCAAATGAAAAAGTTCGTAAAACAAAAGTTGTAGATCTCGAAAAACTGAACAAAGTTGGTATTTAAAAGTTTTTCATTTGACCTCAGGAACAGTAGGAAAAACACAAATTACATAATTTTCCGGTCGAAAATCACCGAATATCGGTCGAAATCACCGAAATTTCGGTCGGAATTCATCAAAATTTCGTTTTTTGAATTTGAGATCCTTTTCCATTCGGAATTAGCAAATTTCGGCCGAAATTTTGTTTCCGTCAAACGGCGGGTAAACCTGACCCCTCCGCGACTGGGGTGCTCCTGTCCTGTCCTGCCCTCATCGCGGGTGCCCGCACGCACGGCGACGCGTCCCCTTCAAAATCCCTCTCACGACTGGAAACAGTTTCAGTCCCGGTTTTTGGACCAGTACTTCGAAGTCAAACCTAATTTCGATTTTTATCATCAAATGTTTCTCCTCAGTACCAAAGTGTACGAGTCTAAATCAAAAAAAGATAAAAAAATATTTAAAACTCGGCACACACGATGTGGCAAAGTCACAATTTTTAACACAAACTTTGCGGGTGTGACTTTGGAGATTCAGCCTCATGGCCTCTTGCCTCGCACAATATCTCCTTACTATCTCACTCACTTGTGATGGGAAGAGATATGCTAATTTTTTTTAAAATGCTCTCTCCGTTCCAAAATTGTAGGTCGTTTTGACTTTTTAGATTCATATATTTCGCTATATATCTAGACATATGCTATATCTAGGTGCATATCAAATATTATAAATCTAAAAAAGCCAAAACGACCTATATTTTGAAACGGAGGGAGTAATGCATAGAGGATCCTTTTAGTATAAAGTGGTAACATCAACTGATACAAAAAAAACTAGATATTGGTATCGAATGATGTTACTACCAGACATTAACGTAGGCCGAATGTTTTATTACCGGATGATAATATTAACGGAAATACTAACACATAGACATTTGGCCGGGGAAGAAACATCGGACACTTTGACAAATGTTTCGATAATTGATCTTCAATGTTGCAATTATTATTTTCGCATGTTTCAAGATGAATGTTACATGAAACATGATGTTCATGTTCCGGCGGGAATTTTTGTGTCCGAGAGTCAAACGACTTACTTAGTTTTTTTTATTTTTTCTGTGTTGCACCTACATATTTTTGATATTGCACATATCTTATTTTGATGTCGTAACGGAGTATTCCATAGAAAAATTCTCATCGGATGTCCAAACGCTAGCAAGTCTATAATAATATACTCTCTATTCTAAATTATAAGTCATTTTGGGTTTTCTAGATTTATAAATATTATTACATATCTACATATAATATCTAAATGCGTAACATCATCTATAATTGTAACAAAGCAAAAACGACCTATAATTTTGAAACGGAGAAAGGAGATTTTAGTACCCGTGGTTATAGATTGCTGGACCTTTCCATCCAGCTTAAAATACCCGTTGGAAGATGCCGGTGGGTCAATAGCATATTTTAGACCCCCACCGCACCACCATCTCCGGACGCAGCTGCCGAGCATTGGTTGCGTCCGGCCCCCCGGCCGTGCAGCGTGTCGGCTGAAATCTCGCTCGGCGATGTGGCGCTCGGCGGCGCGGCGGTCGCCGCAGATCCGGCGGCTCCTGTCGTCGTCCGCGCCCCAGGCGGGCGCCGGCGCCGCCGTCCCGGGGCCCTGCATCGTGCACAAGCGCGGCAACGACATCCTCCACGACCCGTGGTACAACAAGGTAGGCAGCCAGCCAATCCGCTCGCGCGGCGTCCCCTCGTCCCCGATCTCGCGATTGCGCGCGGGCTCTGATGTGGTTTCATCTTAATCTTACTTTGGGCTTCCCTTCCGTTTTGGGCGCAGGACACGGCGTTCCCCATGACGGAGCGCGACCGCCTCGGCCTCCGGGGCCTGCTCCCGCCGCGGGTCATGTCCTTCGAGCAGCAGTACGAGCGATTCAGTGAGCCCCCCCCCCTCCCGCCGTTCGGCCGCTCGCGTCGGAATCCGCCGTTGCTGATGCGAAAATGCGTGCTCCCGCGCTTGCTTTTTTTTTTTGTTGCAGTAAACTCGTTCCGGTCGCTGGAGAACAACACGCGGGGCGCGCCGGATTCCATCGTCGCGCTGGCCAAGTGGAGGATCCTCAACAGGCTGCACGACCGGAACGAGACATTGTACTACAGGGTGAGCTCTCGGTGTTGCAGTATCGTGTTTGGATAGATAGATTAAAAAAAAACTGATGCAATGGTGATCGCCCTTAATTTGGAGTGTTTGTACGGTGATAATATGCTCTGTTTTTGCCAGGTGCTAATCGACAATATCAAGGATTTTGCACCGATAATATACACTCCCACTGTCGGCTTGGTCTGTGAGAATTACAGTGGTCTGTTCAGACGACCCCGCGGGATGTATTTCAGTGCAAAGGATAAGGGGGAGATGATGTCGATGATTTACAACTGGCCAGCAGAGAAGGTATAATTGAAACTGCTGTCTAAATGCACTATTTTTAAGTATTGCTTCTAGAGTATCGATTCGGTTAAAAAGATATGAAACTGAATCATAACATTTGATTGATGCTAGTGCTTTCCTAGACCTTTCAACATGCCATGAGCCAATGCTTAGAAGTAATTGTACAGTAACTTGCATTATTGTTACTTTCATGATAAACTCTCGGTTGCTTAACACCTTTCTGTTTAGAGACCATATAAACAATATTCAGCATTACTAATCCTATTTCTGCCTTTATGACCTGCCTTCACGCAATTGGTTGACACCTTTTCAGGTTGACATGATAGTTGTGACTGATGGGAGTCGCATTCTAGGCTTAGGTGACCTTGGTGTTCAGGGGATAGGCATACCTATTGGTAAACTTGATGTTTATGTTGCAGCTGCCGGTATTAACCCACAAAAGGTATGAAATACCTGTCTTTCTGGAATGAACATGCATCAGCTACAAATAAATTGCTTTTACATTTACTTTATAGAACACGGCCAACTGGAACAAATCAATTATATTCACTAGCTTGCCATTTATGCCATTCCTTTTTTCTTATTTTCCTGCTCTCTGGAAATACACCAATACTTGCAGGTTCTTCCAATAATGCTTGATGTGGGGACAAATAATGAAAAGCTTCTGGAGGACAAGCTATGTACGTAGGATACATTAAACCGAATTTGTTAAACATTTTTTTTCGTAAGGACATGATTTTACAACCTATAACGTTTTCTTTGATTAAATGGAAACCTGAATATTGTTTGCTTAGAAAAGATGTATTTGTTAGTAACTAAATCCATTGTTGCTACCTTATGCAATGGTATTTACTTAGATTTAGGACTAAGGCAACCTCGGTTGGAAGGAGAAGAATACTTGGCCGTTGTAGATGAATTCATGGAGGCTGTCCATGCACGTTGGCCTAAAGCAGTTGTGCAGGTATGTGCTCTTTAAGTTTAAGGTTATCCTATTTGCTAGTTCAATGTTGCTCCTTTTCTGAAGTGAGAAAAACACAGTTTGAAGACTTCCAAATGAAATGGGCCTTTGAGACTCTTCAGAGGTATCGGAACAGATTTTGCATGTTCAATGATGATGTACAGGTACTTTGATTCCTATTTTGTTATTATGTAATTTATTTGGCAAGATTGTGTTCGTTCAAATTTATATCTTATTGTTTGATGGGCTCATCCTATCTAAAATAGGGGACAGCTGGAGTTGCTCTAGCTGGCCTACTTGGTGCTGTTAGAGCACAAGGCCGGCCTCTGCAGGATTTTACAAATCAAAAGATAGTCGTTGTGGGAGCTGGAAGGTATCTTAGAATTTTTCCAGTTTATTTTATATGGTACCCAGTGCCGTATGTTGTCAAAAGTGTGGTTCGTCCATTCTAATTCCTCTTTAGAATCCAGTGCTGGGATAGGTGTGCTAAGCATGGCTAAACAGTCAATGTTGAGGATGCCTGGGATCCATAGAACTGGTGAAGGACATAATCAATTCTGGGTTCTGGACAAAGATGTAAGTTAGGCAAGAAAATATTTTCTATGTTTTTTAATTAAGGTCCGCTATATGTGAAATCTAAAGGCTGTTAACTTATACACTCCTGTTGTGTTGTGCCTTGTAGGGCCTTATTACGAAAACTAGGAAGGGTCTGGATCCTGCTGTAGCACGTTTTGCCAGAGGCTATGGCCCAGATGAGGTCCCAGATCTCCATGAAGGAGCTAGTCTTGTTGAAGTGGTATGATAATTTGATTCTTACGGTTACTGTCACGGGCTAGGGACGTATGAGAGTTGGTACTTGGAATGTTGCGGAGATTGTATTCAAAGGAAGTAGGCGGCCGTGGCCCTGGACCTCGGCGACGCGCCGGAGCTATGGCTGAAGCTCTCGGCGCGGCAAGGAGGCAGGAGCCCAGGCCAATGTTTTGATACAATCTTAGATGCAAACTAATCACAGGTCAGGGCTTATATATGCCAAGCCTGGAAACACACAAAGGAAACAAACTCTAACCGAATCAATCTTATCTAACCAAACCGACTAGGACTCCTTCCTTGATTTGCTGCGCCTGCTATACCGGAGTCCCACCATGACATCTCTCCCCTCCTGGAGAAGCAGCTCGTCCTCGAGGTGGAACTTCGGAAATAAGCGCTGAAACTCATCACGGTTAACCCAGGAAGTTTCTGTTGCAGGAGCTCCCTTCCACTGAACCAAGAACTCCAGATGGCCCCAAGCAAGCCGACTCTTAAGCACTGCTTCTGGCTCTGGAACGACACGACCATGCTGCAACGGTGGTAAAGCTGGAATCACCACTGGCGGTTCCCCATGAAACGGTTTGAGTAGCCCAACATGAAAGACATCATGAATACGAGTGCCAACTGGAAGAGCTAGTTTGTACGCCACATCACCAACGCGCTCCAAGATTTGATACGGCCCAAAGAAACGAGGCCCCAACTTTCCACGGCCTCGCACATTCAGGGAAGCGGCAGGCCGATGCATCAATCGAAGCCAAACCCAATGTCCCGGTGCATACTCCACTGGACGATGACGCTTATCATAGACAGCCTTGTAGTGTTGCTGAGCCTGCTCCAAACGGTCCCGTACCTCCGCAAGAAATTCATCCCGGTCGCTCATCGCCTTGTCTACCGCCGGCAAGCGAGCGTCCCCTTGCTCATAGGAACGAATGGTTGGAGGATGGCGACCATAAACCACATGGAAGGGAGATGTCTTTAGGGACTGCTGATATGACGAGTTGTAGCAAAACTCTGCCCACGGAAGCCATTCCAACCAATTACGTGGCCGATCACCTGTGAGACACCTCAGATACATGGAGACGATCTTGTTTGCTGCCTCGGATTGCCCATCAGACTGCGGATGGAAGGCTGAAGTGAACTGCAACTTCACACCAGATAATCTGAATAGCTCACGCCAAAATGAGCTTGTGAACACCGGATCGCGATCGCTTACGATCGAGGTAGGAATGCCATGTAAACGGACCACCTCTGAAAAGAAAACCCGTGCCACTGAGACTGCTGTATATGGATGAGCAAGAGCAATGAAATGAGCTACCTTGGAGAAACGATCAATGACTGTCAAGATGACGGATTTTCCATTGACTTTGGGCAAAGCTTCAATGAAATCCATGGCCACATCGGACCATACTGATGATGGAACTTCTAGCGGTTGCAGCAAACCCCCAGGCTGCAAATGTTCACTCTTGTGGCGCTGACAAGTTGTACATGCGCGCACAAAATCTTGCACGACCTTGCGATCATTGGTCACATGGAAATCAGCTCTAAGGCGATGCAATGTCTTGTGCACTCCTTCATGTCCTATGCCATGGATAGCCTCCAGGATGTTTGAAAGAAGACCAGACGATCCTGAGATGAACACGCGGCCCTTGAACAGAATCAGGCCATCAACCACGGACCACTGCACCGGCTTAACGCCCCCACGAACGGCGTCACGCAGTAACGAAAGATCAGCATCTCCATTGATTTCTTGGCGAACCTGGTCAAACACGGTGAATGTGGGCCCAGACAATGCTGCTAGCTTCCCCTCATGTTCATTGCGCCGAGATAAAGCATCGGCGACCACGTTCAAGGCACCGGGTTTGTACTCCACCACGAAGTCGAACCCCAAAAGCTTACTCACCCATTGATGCTGGGGTATTGTTGTCAGGCGCTGATCCAAAAGGAACCGCAGACTCCGATGATCCGTGCGCACGATGAAGCGCCGACCCCATAGATACGGCCTCCAGTGACGAATCGCTTGCACTAGACTGATCAGCTCCCGTTCATAAGCTGCAAGCTTGGCGTGGCGTAGGGCGATTGGCTTGCTGAAGAAAGCCACCGGCCCGCCCCCTTGATGTAGTACCGCGCCGAAGCCCGAGCCCGATGCGTCGCATTCGACGATGAAGTCGTGGTCGAAGTTCGGTAACTGCAGGACGGGCGCCGCCGTTAAGGCGCGCTGCAAGGCCCGGAACGCGCGTTCCGCGTCCTCGTTCCAGCGGAAACCATCCTTCTTGAGCAATGCCGTGAGCGGGGCGGCGATGGCGCCGTAGTCGCGGATGAAGCGCCTGTAGTAGCCCGCCAAGCCGAGGAAACCCCGAACGGCACGGGCTGAAGCAGGAATCGGCCAGGATAGCACCGCCTCCACCTTCTGTTCGTCGACGGACACGCCACGTTCCGAGATGACGTGGCCTAGGTACGCCACCGAGGACAGGCCGAACGCGCACTTGGAGCGCTTGAGGAAGAGTTGATGATCCTGTAATGTGCGAAGAACCGTACGAACGTGGCGGAGGTGATCCGACCACGATGAGCTGTAAATGAGTATATCATCGAAGAAGACAAGCACGAACCGACGTAGGTACGGCAGGAGGATGTCGTTCATCATAGCCTGGAATGTCGCCGGTGCATTGGTGAGGCCAAACGGCATCACTAGGAACTCGAACAGGCCTTGATGCGTTCTGAACGCCGTCTTCTCGACGTCGTCGGGGTGCACGAGTACTTGATGATAACCGGAACGCATGTCCAGCTTGGTGAAGAATCTTGCGCCACGCAGCTCGTCCAAGAGCTCCTCCACCACCGGGATCGGGAACTTGTCTTTGATTGTGGCGTCGTTGAGTGCCCGGTAGTCCACACAGAAGCGCCATGTTCCGTCGCGCTTGCGGATCAGTAACGCCGGGGACGAGAATGCCGATGTACTGTGCCGAATGATGCCCAGGCGTAGCATCTCGTCACACTGCCGCTCGAGCTCGTCTTTTTGGGCGTGGGCGTAGCGGTACGGCCGAACGGCGATGGCTCCTGCGCCTTGCTTGAGGCGGATGCGGTGGCATAGATGACGCTCCGGGGGAAGGCCTTGGGGCTCGGCGAAGAGGGAGTCGAATTCCTCCAGGAGGGTGTCGAGAAGATCGCCGTCACGACTCATCAGAGCAGCGGACGCCAGGCCTGGTGTGGTGTCGGTACCGATCCACGAGACCCGCTTCCCAGCACGAGTGAAGCACAGCGTGTGCTTCGCGAAGTCCCACAAGATCGGCCCGAGGGTGCCCAGCCATTGGACCCCGAGAACCATGTCGTAGTCGCCCAAGGGGAGAGCGTAAAGGTCGATGTCGAACGCCTCCCCCTTGATGTCGATGTGCTGCGATGTAGCCTTGCCCGGAGATGCCACGCGGTCACCATTCGCCACGGTGACCGAAAGGTTCGGGCACGGGTGGAGTGGAACGCCCGCACGCCGCGCCATGTTGACGTCGATGAAGTTGTGAGAGGAGCCTGAGTCGAGCAGAGCGATCCCCTTCGTGGTGCCGATGGACACGAGCACCTTCATGGTCTGGCAGCCGCGAGCCCGAACGCCGGTGATCGCGTGGAGGGAGATGCCCGGCATGTCGTCGGTGGCGGAGATGGTGGCCGCTGTTGGGTACGTGTCCTCGTCAACGAACCCCACGATCTCAATGACGAAGAGTTTCTTGCAGCGGTGACCTGTGACGAACTTCTCGTCACAATTGTAGCACAGGCCTTCCGCTCGGCGCTGCGTCATCTCGGCTGGAGATAGGCGTCGGCGAGGCAGGGTGGACGTGAGCGACGTGGCCTTGCCCGAGCCTGCTGGCGCCGAGGACGCCGTGTCGCGGGCCGTTGCCGACGGCGTGGGTGATGTCGTGGTCGCCGCCGACGGAGCTCGGAACGAGGAACGTGCGTTCCTAGTGTTGCCGGGGTCGGTCGACGACAGATGCAGCCGCTGCTCGTACGCCCTGGCGAGCATGATGGCGTCGTCGAGCGAGGAGGGTCGGCGTAGCGCGACATCCGTCTTGAGGGGGTTGACGAGGCCGGCGGTGTACATCTGGACTAGCTGCGCTTCCGTCAGGTCGGCGTCGCGGCACGCGAGGGTGAGGAACTTGTCGGTGTAGTCGTCCACGGTGCCGTCCCGGCGGAGCATCATGATTTCGCCGATCGGGCTGTCCGTCATGGGCGGGCCGAAACGCTGCTGCACCAACTGTGCGAAACGGCACCACGACGGCGTGCCCGACGTCAGCTCCAGGCGATTGTACCACAGCTGGGCGGTCCCCGTGAGATGCAGGGACGCGTAGGGAACGCGACGGCGTTCCGGTGTGTGTTGGCACCGGAAAAACGTTTCGCATCTATTCGGCCATGGTAGTGGATCTTCCTTGCCGTCGAAGGTTGGGAACTCGATGCGGGCGCGCGGGTGGAAGCGAGGGTCATCGTCGCCGTCGTCGTCGAGGTCCCGGCGGAGCAGTGGGGGCGTCTCGCGGAGCGGAGGCGGGCCCGACGCGGAGGCGAAGTTGTCCTCCAGCGCCGATTCCTTCTCGCCGCGGTGCGCTTTCTCCAGGCGGGAGACGGCGAGGCTCAGGGCGGCGATCTGATTCGAGCCCTCGAACGCTGCCGCCTGGAGAGTGGTAACCTTGTCCGGCAAGCCATCAAGATGTTTGACCAGCGGAAGCAAGGGTTTGAGGGAGGCGGTCTGCGCGGCGAGTTCGGAGACCTTGGCGGCGAGGTCGGTGAGAGTGGTGAGCATCTCGTCGACGGTCGTCTCTAGGGAGTTCTTCTCGCCGTCTTCCCCCATGGACACGGAACCAGAGACTCCTGATACCAAGATGTCACGGGCTAGGGACGTATGAGAGTTGGTACTTGGAATGTTGCGGAGATTGTATTCAAAGGAAGTAGGCGGCCGTGGCCCTGGACCTCGGCGACGCGCCGGAGCTATGGCTGAAGCTCTCGGCGCGGCAAGGAGGCAGGAGCCCAGGCCAATGTTTTGATACAATCTTAGATGCAAACTAATCACAGGTCAGGGCTTATATATGCCAAGCCTGGAAACACACAAAGGAAACAAACTCTAACCGAATCAATCTTATCTAACCAAACCGACTAGGACTCCTTCCTTGATTTGCTGCGCCTGCTATACCGGAGTCCCACCATGACAGTTACATTTTCAGCTGCTGGAGCTTTGAAAATAATATATTAGATTATTTCCTACAAGCTAGTCTTGTTGTGCTTGGACTAATTCAGTTTGATAATCGTTAGGTCAAGAAAGTAAAACCTCATGTGCTTTTAGGACTATCTGGAGTTGGGGCCATATTTAATGAGGAGGTAAGCTTAAGTATCCGATGACCTACTTCTTTCAGGATTCCGCAACAAGTTAAGGAATACCTTTTCTCCTATCTTACCAATCCTGATTTAGCAGTCCTCAGTATAGGTGCTTATTATTAGCACTAGATTATCCATTTAAGTTTGGTTAAGGACTGTGATCTTAGCTGTTTTATGAATCTAGAAAATATTCCCAGTACAATAACCTGCATTCTTATTATGCCAGTGAATGACTGCGTAAGTTAAAAGATCTAGTCAATCTTATAGACTTATAGTTTTGAAGGTTCCCGTTTTAGACTGATTGAATATGATTCATGAATGATCTCATGGACCAAAAAACAGTTTCAAGTATATACCTTTCTCATATAGGCAGATTTGTCAGGCCTAACTAGTGAAGGGACTACGAGTCATCTTGACCAATATATCTGAACTTTGTTGACAATTCCACAGCAGCAGAACAGAAATTGTGGTTTAGCTGTTGTGAGATGTTTGCTTGCCTAATCTAGTCTACCATTGTTTGATAATGTTGCTTGATCAAAG
Source organism: Panicum virgatum (assembly GCF_016808335.1). Lineage (NCBI taxonomy): Eukaryota > Viridiplantae > Streptophyta > Magnoliopsida > Poales > Poaceae > Panicum > Panicum virgatum. Next base: position 33,469,146 of record NC_053143.1, on the reverse strand, counting down.
TGTTGGGCACCATCACCACTGAAGTGAAGTACTCGATTTTTTTTTTGTTATGAACTTTCACCATTCAGAATACTCCTAGTTAAATTGTTCAACTGTAATTGAGCATCAAAGCTTCACTCATTCTCTTTTGTGTATAAGACCATATTGGGAAATGCCAAATTGTACTCCCAAGTGATCATATTTTTACAATTGAGTACTCCATATGTAATCAGGTTCTCAAGGCTATGAAAGAATCTGATTCCCCTCGCCCTGCAGTTTTTGCAATGTCCAACCCAACTACTAAAGGTTTGTGCTCAGCCCACTCACAGATAATTTGAGGAAACCCAAGGATGAGATGCTTTTCTTTTTAAAGGAACCTGAAGATGAAGCGCTAACTTTGGTCCTCTCTCATTACATTACAGCTGAGTGTACTCCTGATGATGTATTCAAGCATGTTGGAGAGAATGCAATATTTGCTAGTGGTAGCCCTTTCAGTAACGTTTCTTTAGGTAATTCCTGCCTACTCTCTTTTGCATTGTTCTATAGCAATAATTTCTAGTAGATTTTCACTGGTGCTGAAGTTTTGATTTCATAGGAAATGGTAACACAGGTTATGCTAATCAAGCAAACAACATGTATCTGTTTCCTGGGTACGATAAACTCTCACCTCTCCTACACAAGTATTTGGTTTTTGAGTTGTACTGATGGAAGTTTGGTCATATTCAGGATTGGTTTAGGAGCTCTCCTTTCAGGTGCGCGGCATATTTCAGATGGCATGCTTCAAGCAGCAGCTGAGTGGTAAGTCTTGCTTGATAAAAAATATATAGTTGGCCCACCAGATTAGGTGCCCCCGCATTTAGCTTTGCTGAAGTTCCATTGGCATAAGATATCAACTATACTGGTTCCACAAACGTCTAATCTGATTTGAATCATTCTTTTGTTTTTCTTGAGGAACAATAACCTAGATAAACATCTGCTTATTTTTGCAATGCAGCCTGGCATCATACATCACAGATGATGAAATTCGAAAAGGAATCCTCTTCCCTTCAGTCTCCAGGTTAGCTTCATCAGCTACAGCATGCCGGCACATCCATCCAATCCTTTCTTATTAGTCATTGTAATATGAACTCCATGTCCATTTCGACTAACGATTGACTGACATCCACCAAACACTGCAGTATCAGGCACATCACTGCACAGGTCGGCGCAGCAGTTGTCCGTGCCGCTGTTGCTGAAGACCTTGCTGAGGGGTGCTGCGATGTGGGTCCTAGGGAGCTTGGGAGCATGTCAGAGGTACCATCTACACAGAAATTAATGTCACATTCCTATAGTTCAAGCCTGCGGCAGTGTCTGAACTAAGTTTATCGTGTTGTTGACAGTCCGAAACGGTGGACTACGTCGCTCGCAAAATGTGGTACCCTATTTACAGCCCCCTTGTGAGCGACAAGTAAATCGGAAGCAGCTGTTCCTGACATTCCATTCGAAGGAATGTATCAGACTTGTCCTCTGTTTTAGCTACTCGTTATTATCCATTTTTATTTAGTTGCTCAGCTAGAAAGCATTTCGGCGGAGGAGATTTGATGCCGACGTTACACGTATATGGCTTTGTATCACCCCATTCATTTGCTTGGACTGTTAGACATGATTAATTCACCGAATAATGCTCAGTTTTGAGATCCGTTGAGCTTCGTACTGCTTAGATTCTTCAAACTTTTGCTCTTGGAAGTTCTCGAACTAAGTTCCTTCTACTTGCGGCAAGCATCGGGCACAAGCAAACAAGTACAGTAAAGAACAAACCAAATGCAAAAAAGAAAAAAAAACAATGAAAGAGCACAGTAAATTTTAAAACTAGGAAACAGTTCAATTTACTCCGCTAGATAACCCCTTAAACTATATGGTTTAATTTACTTTCTAAACTATGTCATTTAGTTTATTTTACCTCATAATATAATTTATCTTTTTTGTTTCTCCATACACAAGTTGAATTTTAATTTCAAATTTTATAGGGTAGTAGTGGACATTACAATACATATTTAGAAAAAGTTTTATAATTTTTTCTCATTAGTTTTCATATAGTTTTGGACTCCAGTGATTAATTTTTTATTAAATATCCTAACCTATCAAAATAATGATAAAAAATATGAATTATTTTTCTAACATGCGTTATGGTGTGTACTATTATGTTGTAAAATTTCAATTTAAAACTCCACCTATGCATGGAGAAATGAAAAAGACAAATTATATTAGGGGGTAGTTTGAACCAAATGGTATAGTATGAGGGTAAAATGAATAATTACTGGGAGTAATTTAGACTTTTTCTTTAAAACTACGATCGCGAGAACGCTAAAACGTTTCTAGCTATGGTTGGAAAGATACAACTGTTGGAAAATTTGTATTATAACCGAAAAGAAACTATAAGATAAATTTATTTTGACTAAGAAAAAACACACAAAGGATATTTAAAAGAAATATCCAATATTATAATTAACTCATATAATTTATAGTTGTAAAGATGAGATAAACTTAAATAAATTTTATACATAGTTGTCTATATATAGATTAAGAATATTTAAAAGAAATATCCAATATATAATTAACTCATTAATTTATAGTTGTAAAGATGAGATAAACTTAGTTAAATTTTATATATAGTCACTAATTAAATAATTAATTAGAAGAGAACTGGTGAGAGTATGAACTTTATGGTTCGTGTTGAACTGAAATTAAAAATATATCTAAATTGATATTTAGTAAGGTTAACAAAAATTATAAAAATCGAGGTAGAACTCTAATTTATTTTTAATTACAAAAACTAGTTTAGATAGATATTAATAAAATTAAAACTATATTAAATTATTAAAAAACAAACTACGGTACAACACGCTACTAGTACCTCAACAAGAAAACCGAAAAGGAGCTAAAACGTGCAATCTATAATTTACACCTTGTTTCAAGGACTTAAACCTGATAAAACAGTGCCCCGGCGGGTACTGTAGCTCGAATTCCGGACGATTCATCGCGCAAGAAGCTTTGGGAAGCGGCGAAATTGAAAGAGGACGACGAGGGGCATCCATTTTATACCTTACTTGCAGCAGGAATGCACCGTGGTGGTCGGAAACTTGGCTGGGAAGTGGCAGCGACGGTATGTTCTCCTTCTGCTCTGTGGGCAGCGGTGGTCCGGCGGCGGGACGGCATCGAGGAGGGGCGGGGCAGGTGCAGTTCGGCGTGTGGTTCTTCATGGCGGTCTCGGCTTGGCCGCACGGGCGACGGCCGCGGCGAATCGACCAGCGCACTGCTCCGTTGGTGGGGGAGGCCGCGAGGTGCGGCAGCAGGGGCACGGGACCGCGGGCTCGGGTGTGCGCGTTGGGAGGTGGCGCTGCAGGAGGGGATCGAGGGGCGCTGCAGCGATTCCTGGCGGCGGGATGTTGGGCGAGCGACGGGAAGGCAGGGGTGCGCGTGCGGGTGTTGTCCGGCTGCAGCTATCGACTGGCGTGCGGCGGGAGAAGATATGGATAGGGGGCCCAGCGCCTGGGCTTGCGCGTTTGGCCGAGCGACGTTGAGCCGGCGCGCGCAAGTGAAATATTAGAGAAAGTAAAAAAGAGCCTGGTGAAGAAAGTAAAAATAATTAAGGAAAAAGATTAGATAAAAGGAGAATAGAGTTTTTCTTTACCTAGAAAAATAGAGAAAGTTCTAGAAAATTAAGAACATATACCAGCAATATTTGAAAAATTCTCCAGAAAATCTAGAACACAGATAATTTGAAAAATAGAGTTTTTCACATATAATTTAAGCGTTAACCTTGCCCCACGTCACCTACTCACGCGCTTTCCAAATACAACCTGCAACACAACCGCCTCTGTTTTAGCCCTCTACAATCACTACAAGGGACTATAGAGAAATGTTATAGTAGGAAATTAAAAGAAACAAGGAAGAGGATGGTCTAAAAGGAAAAAAAAACAGATTAGAAACATGTGAGCTGTGATCTACCACATTGCATTGTAAGATATGAACGTCTACTCTACATCATCTAAATATGTGTGGTTAACCGTTAACCAGCCAATGACTATACTGATATGGTCAGGCAAATTTAATGCATGATTTACACTTTCCTTGAGTATAATGGCTGAACTGAAACAAGCTGACAAGTATGAGTTCTTACCTTGAGTTGAAGGATCAGTCTCCCATGAAATTACATCCAACTCAGCTTCATATTAACTCTACTAAACATCTATAAATAACTTTATGGTCCAAATTTTGAGCTTTGGTTAATATTGTTGTTACAGGACACCTGATGTATGAACATAAAGTTGACAAATGCAAACACACTAGTAGTACGGTTGGTCAACGAGTAGGTACCAACCAGCCGGGTTTTAAATTCTGCCTTGCGCAAAGAAAATCCCTTTTTTTGTTTTTTTGGGAGGTCACTATAGGAAATCGGAACATTTTCGGCGGCTAGAACAATTTTCGGCGGCTTATGGAGTGCTCGCCGAAAATTACTCTGACTGCCGAACTGTTGTCCTAATTTTCAACTGTTGTCCTAATTTTCGGCGGTTCCTAACAGCCGTCGAAAGTTGGCGCTTAATTTTCGGCGGCTGGGTGGGCCGCCGAAAATTAAGCGGATTAACCCCCCCCCCCCCGCGCCACCAGTTTGTCTCGCTCACCAACAGTCGAATCCGCATCTGCTCACCACCGGCCGCCGCCACCTCCCCTGCCCGCCTTGGCCTGCACCGCCCTCCCCGTGCGCGCCCTCCAGCACCGTCGCCGCCTCGCCCGCCCGCCCCGGCCTCCCCGCACCCTGCCCCGCCCTCCAGCGCCGCCGCCGCCACCTCCCCCGCCGCCCCGGCCTGCACCGCCCTCCCCCCGCGCGCCCTCCCCCGCCCTCCAGCGCCGCCGCCGCCACCACCTCCCCCGCCCGTCCCGGCCTGCACCGCCCTCCCCGCGGTAGCCCTCCAGCGCCGCAGCCGCCGGCCACCTCGCCCGCCCTCCCCCGCCCTCCAGCGCCGCAGCCGCCACCTCCCCCGCCTGCCGCGGCCTGCCCCGCCCTCCCCGCGCGTGCCCTCCAGCGCCGCCGCCGCCTCACCCGCCCGCCCCGGCCTCCCCGCGCCCTCCCCCGCCCTCCAGCGCTGCTGCCGCCACCTCCCCCGCCCCGGCCTGCACCGCCCTCCCCGCGTGCCCTCCAGCACCGCCGCCGCCGGCCGCCTTGCCTGCCCGCCCCGGCCTCCCCACGCCCTCCCCCGGCCTCCAGCGCTGCTGCCGCCGCCGCCGCTGGCCGCCTCGCCCTCCGGCCCTGGCCTCCACCGCGGGCAGGCGACTTGAGCCGCGCGCAGAAGCTTGGCGAGGGCAGGTTCGGGACCGGGCTCCTTCCCCGCTGCCGACGGCAAGGTGGACCGCGTCGCCGTCGCCGTCAAGCGCCTCAACCAGCGCAACCCAGGTTATCTATTTCTTCTTCTAGAATGAACTGTGTACACATTCTTGAACATGTGATCAATTTCACATCTAGCACACATGAAAAATCACAAACAGCATAATATTAACCCTGTAATCATTTGATAGTATGAATATTTCACCACTGATCAATGCCAGGATCTTTGCATTAACAAATGCTGAGAACTCATGTTAATTATGTCCGTTTATTCACAAGATAGCTTTCTGCACAAAGGAAAAGTAATAGCAAAGGAAAATAACTCATGTTGATTATAATAGAGGGATAAAAAATTGAGAAATCAGAGCTTATAAATGATTGAAACTTCAACTGGGAATACTTTCAGGGTGAACATGAACCTTTAGTAATTCAAACATTGTCGCAGGAGGCCGGCCGCCTCACCCGCCAGCACCCGCCCACGACGTCTGCGCCCTCCCCGCGCCCGGCCTCCAGCGTCGCCGCCGGTGCCGCCCGCCCCCACGCACGCATTGCCACCTCTGCCCGTCGGCTTTAGAGAATCGAAGGTAAGTCTTCTTGATAAAACTTGAACTTGTAAATTGCATTGAACTGTCAGTACTAGCTAAACTTTGAATTGTAAATTGCGTCATGGCTTCTACATTGTTTGTGTGATAGGGGTTTTAGAGGAATTTTGTTGGGACTGAAACAAGAAAGCAGTTGTTGAGAGCTCATTGAACAAAAATAGGCGGAGTTGATTGTTTGACGAGTTCACAGTGAGCATTTACGCAGTAAGGGTTCAAATTTTCATCAAATTAGGATTCCCTCCACCGGCACAGCAAGTATGGGTGATGATCGCCGGTGGATGTATGATGGTTGGAATAGAAATCAGGCTCACTCAGATGAATGGATAGCTAAGAGTAATGATTTTATCAATCGTGCCTTCTCTTTGTCAACTATCGATAAGATTCGGTGTCCATGTAAATGTCAGAACGCGAAACTGTTTGACAAGTTCACAGTGAGCAAACAACTATGTCGCAATGGTTTCGTGCCAGATTATGAAACATGGGTGTTTCATGGCGAGAAATACAGTACAGTTGCAGTAGAAGAGGAGGAGAATGATTGGGAGGGCATTGATAGGATGGACGAGATGCTTGACGAGATGCAGCTAGAATTCAACCTGAACAGTGAGGATGAGCCAACGCCGGAGGTTACTGAGTTCTTCAGGCTCCTGAAAGCTTCAGAAGAGCCATTACATGAACACACGAAAGTGACCTTACTCGCTTTCGTGACCCGGCTCATGGCTATTAAGTCCAAGTTTTTTTTCTCCAACAATTGCTACAACGAGCTCATGAAATTATTTGGGGATGTCCTTCCGCAGCCTCATATGCTGCCAAAAGACATGTATCAATCCAAGAAACTACTGAAAGGGCTCGGTATGCGTTATCGGAAGATTGATATCTGTCCAGATAACTGCATGCTTTTCTGGAAGGAGCACAAGAGAGAGCAGAAGTGCTTGAAATGTGGCAAAGCGAGGTACATCGAGGTCGTAAATGATGACGGTGAAACGGTGACAACGGAGGTTGCACATAAGCAACTTCGTTACATGCCCATTACACCTCGACTGAAACGACTGTTTCTCTCAAGAAGAATGGCCATGCACATGCGGTGGCACAAAGAAGGTGAGCAGGAGAACAATGAAGTGATGGTGCACCCTTCAGATGGAGATGCGTGGAAGGCTCTAGATAGTTTTGATCCAAAGTTTGCTAAGGATGCGAGAAATGTTCGCATTGGGCTAGCGACTGATGGCTTCAGACCTTTTGGTCAAACTGCTGCGTCCTACTCCTGTTGGCCCGTGTTTGCTATTCCGTACAATCTTCCTCCATCTCTTTGCATGAAGTATGAATTTATGTTTCTCTGCCTCGTCATACCAGGTCCAGAACATCCTGGACCAAAACTCAACGTGATGCTGAAACCCTTGATTGAAGAGTTGCAAGAGCTGTGGAAAGGAATTGAAGCTTACGACAACTTGGTTACCTTGATGTTTCGTGGAAAGGCTCCTACCTGTGATGTTTCTTGGTTACCTTGATGATGATGTGTGGAAAGCGCTGGCTGAGCTAAGCTATTTCTATAGACAGCTTTGTGCTAAAGAAATCAAGAAAGCTATGATGGAGAAGTTGGAGAAAGAGATACCGGTGCTTATATGTAAATTGGAAAAGATATTTCCTCCAGGGTTTTTTAATCCGATGCAGCATCTTCTTGTTCATCTTCCTTATGAAGCAAAGGTTGGCGGCCCTGTGCAGTATAAGTGGATGTATCACATTGAAAGGGCCCTCAAATATCTTAGAGCAATGGTGGGCAATAAGGCAAGAGTAGAAGGTTGCATTGCCGAAGCATTTTCACTTAAGGAGATATCATATTTCTCCAGTGTATATTTTGTGGACGAACACAATGTCAATGCTCCTACAATACGTTACAATGTGGATGACAATCCTCCTACCAGTGACCTCAAAATATTTCAATGGAGGGGCACAACTTCCAGTAGTAGCAGCACGCCCTACTACATACTCAAGAAGAACGAACTTCTGCTTTGCTCTACATGTATACCAATATGGAAGAGATGGAACCGTATTTCATGTAAGTGTTGCCCGTATTATTCAGGTCCTTAGTCATGTTGGTCTAGTCCTTACCCGCTTTTTCTGTACAGTGAGTTCGACAAGCAGAATTAGAGGTCTAAACAACAACCTACGAACAAGCAACTAGTTGCGATGCGACGGCGTGGGATAAACAGAGGACCTAATTTCATCGACTGGTTTCGAACTTATGTACGATCTTCTCCTGTTTATCTTCTCCATCCTCTTACATGGCAATGGTATTGTCCAAGTAACTTCAAATTCTTTCCAGTCCATGATGACTTGAGGTAGCTGTCCTATGGGAGGGTGGTCGTTAGAAGCTATGGGCGTTACGATGTCGATGGCTTTCACTTCCGGTCAGCCTCATTTGAAGCCTCTCATCCTCGTGCTGCCACAGTTAACTCTGGAGTTGTGACTAGGGCAGTCGATGCACAAGGACGAGAAATTAACTACTATGGAATCATTCAAAACATTCTCGAGTTTAGTTTTGCAGGCGAGAAGAAACTACAAGTATTCTTCTTTGATTGCAAATGGTTTGATAGCATTCATGGGATTCGACAAAACCAGTTCAGCATGGTTGAAATCAAACACAGCGAATGTCTATCTGGCAATGACAACTTCGTCCTTGCGCACCAGGTCGAGCAGGTGTATTATTTGTCATATCCATGTCAAAAGCTAGATGCTTGGTAGGTAGTGTACAAAGTGAAGGCAACGACAACTTCGTCCTTGCGCACCAGGTCGAGCAGGTGTATTATTTGTCATATCCATGTCAAAAGCTAGATGCTTGGTAGGTAGTATACAAAGTGAATCCTCGTGAACGGTTACATACTCCTGCTGAAGCTGCTTATCATATAGACAATGGCAACGTTGCTGAGGTCTATCAAGAAGAAGAAATGCCAATGTCTTTTGGTATCGAGCCTGGTGCAGGACTTGATTCTTTAGTTGGATGCGGTGATGATGTCACCGTTCTACATAGACGGAAACGACAACCTACCCAGAGAAAAGCTAGGAGGTCTACCGTAGGACGGAGGGGACTACTTGATCGTGATGCTCATGAATTTTGAGAAGTAAAACTTGTTTTCTAAAATGTTATTCATGTGTTCTTATGTTGCTTAATTATTACTTTACATAATTATCGGACTAACTTCTACTTTGATTCACTTAACAGGATGAATTGCAGGATCAAGACAGCCACGAAGGGAGTCGTGAACAGAGCGAGCAAAGCGAGCAGTACACTTTTTCAGGGGAGTTCTTCAAGCAGCACCAGGCGCAAAGCGTTGCTGCGATGTGTGCACCCAGAATTGCAAGACACACCCATTGCGCTTCAAAGATTTGATGATGAAGATGAGGAGTACGAGGGCGGAGAGGGTGGAGAGGGTGGAGTGGAGGAAGAGGGTGGAGAGGAGGAGGAGGGTGGATAGGAGGAGGAGGAGGATGAGGCTGGAGAGGAGGGTAAGTGTGGAGAGGAGGAGGATGTGGGTGGAGAGGACGATGAGGATGACGAGGACTTGTTGGGTGTAGATTCGACCAGAAGCTCAGAATTTCTGCGGCTGAGGCTTCGGAAGAGCCACGTTGTCTACCCGCCTTCGGTGCCTACACGGCCGGATGACAGGGTGCTGATTATCCCAACCGGTGACAGGTACGGACAACTTTGCTCATTTAGATTATTTAATTCTTTACATGACGCTCTTTTTTAAATTATCTTCGTCCAGCTCATGGCAGGATACGGGGTTCGATGGCAGAGGTCACCATAGGCAGGTTAACGCCGTCTTGGGTAACCTCTGTCATTTGCACAACCCGGGAGTTGTGACGAACAAGCACGGTGAGCTTATTGCGTGCACAGCGTGGAAGGACTTTGCACTTGCTCCAGATGCACGGTTTGGAAATGCGCAGGGAGCAGTCAAGGATGCCTTCTGGGCAAATTACTTGGCCTTTCTTGATATTTGTGCCATGTTTATAAATACTGCACTAACAATATTACATACGATATTGCAGAAACGTTACCGTGTGGATCCTGCAGACGTCTGTGCAAGGAAGGTTTGCAGGGATGCATTCTCAAATGCAAGGCTCCGGGTTACAAATCAGTTCATGAAGCAGGTGAAAGGGCTTCCAGTACTCAATTTTCGGCAGTATTCAGATACCTAATTGTCCACAGAGGAGTACCAACAGGTAAAGGATATCACTGATCAAGTTTACTCATTTACCTTAAGAATATCTTAATTACATTAATATATGTGCAGGTCCAACTCCCGTGGTTGGAGGACCGTCCAGATGCATATCGGGCCCTTTGTGAACTATGGGCTTCTGAAGCATTTCAAGAGAAATCAAAGAAGAAAAGAAGCTGTGCCACGAAGGGTGTCAACCATACGTTTGGAGGCAATGGATTCATTCGTACGGCTAAACGAATGGTAGGACAGTACAAAGCACTTTCATAAACATATATATAGTTATATGCTACTAATTGCTACAAGCAGGAAGCGGCAACTGGTGTCGAGCCGTCACCCATCGATGTGTATCTCCGGGGGCATAGGGGACCGGACCCGGCACATCCGGAGGTCCTATGTAGTCAGCAAGCATCAGACAGATTGGTTAGTTGTTCGCAATTTACAATTAGTTCTCAAACATTCAAACTTTAAGTTCACAATTTGTTTTATAATTGTAGGACCAATATGGGCAGGAGATGGTTAGACACCATGGTGAAAACTTCGATTGGCGGAAGGGACCTATTGATCCGGAGGTGTTGCATGCTAGCGGTGGTGGAAAGGTGCATGGACGGTGAGATTACTATCTCTTAAAATGTTTTCGTACTTGCAATTAAAATTTTCATACTTCGAATTTTGAAGGTACTCCATGTTTACCGGGGTGGTCGACTCGAGAGATATTCGAACACGTAGGGGATCTTCCTCTTAGAGTTCCGGTTGTACTTCGAGCCGATATCGCCGCATGGAGCAAGATGCCGTCATCGAGAATCTGCAAGAGGCGCTGAGGGCGCAAAACGAGTACAACTTACAGAAGCAAGAGTACCACAGGCAGCAGCAAGAGTACTTTGCTAAATACACCGCAGATCAGCAAGCTTGGATTGCCGTAAGTATGATTTCTGAACAATTAGCATTTCGACCATTTATCACTTTGTGTTACTAACCGGTTCCATTTACAGTCGGTGTTGCAGCAGCAGCATGGCCACGGAAATACCTTGCCACCGTGGCAGCCGCCACCACCACTGCCACCTCCACCGCCACCACCGCCAATGTTGCCTGAGTTCTTTCCTCCGAGACCTCCTGCAGCCGAGGTTCGATTAACTTGCTTAAATACCATTCAATTTACCCAATGTTGTTGAAGTTAGTAGATTCTAAACACATGTACTGAATCTAGCTCGAAATCAGTCAATTGTAGCTTCACTTGTCCAAATTTAGTACATGTAACTACACTTGTTCTATTTCAGTAAATCTATACTTGTCTGAATCAGTAAATCTATTTCATCTTCTATACACTAGGGATCAGGAGTAAATGTGAGAGACATCTAACAAACCCCTCCAGCACAGCAAGCAACTACAACTAGAGATGAGGTTAGTTTGTTCGTTCTCAATGACTATTACTTACTTTATAATGGTATAACTCCTAATTTCTCTGTAATGCCGGACTTTACTCCTAACTACAGGATGAATGGGCTACCAACTTTGGCAGCAACCTATTCGCTTCCGGAGGTAGCGGGCACAACTCCAACAACCCTCATATGCCGTGAGACATGCCTTCTTTGCTGGACATCCTATTGCCGTGAGATGTGGAGCTTGTGTTATGATTTGGAGCGGTGCTATGGAGTTTGTAGTTAAATTATGTGAATGATGTGTGATAAACTTTCTCCTATTATCTTGTACTGTTTCTAGACTGTTTATCTGTTGCTGTGACTGTTTATCTGCTGTTTATGTGTTGATGATATCAACAAAACCGGGTCAGGTTTGACCTGGAAAACCCTTAATTTTCAGCGGCCACAAAGAAGTCGCCGAAAATTAACCTGCATAATTTTCAGCGGCCAGAATTTAGCCGCCGAAAATTAAGGCTAATTTTCGGCGACTACCCAACCGCCGAAAGTTAAGCAGTGCCGGGTAATTTTCGGCGGTTTCTCTACTGCCACCGAAAATTAATAACTTTCGGCGGTGGCCGCCGAAAATTACTCTAATCCTCGGCTGTTTTCTTCCGGCACCGTGTTGCTGCCGAAAATTGGCCCAAAGCCGCCGAAAGTATCTAATTTTCAGCGGGATTGTCTTATTTTCTGTGGTTTTCGGCCGCCGAAAGTTTCTTGGATTCCTGTAGTGCGTCTCGGCCAGTTTGGTTAGGGTTTCTTTCCGGTGCAAAGCTGGGGGACAGCAGTTTCTTGCCGTTTGAGTTTTTTAGTTAGAAAGTCGATAAGTATATGTTATTATATTTGGTAAGCGTGGATGCAGTCATGTCTTTTTTCTAGTATTCATGAACCGATAGAAATGGTTTTAGTGCTACGATAGTAGTGTTAAGATAAATAACATTGTGACAATTCTATGTAAAACAACTTTAGCATCTTATCACATTTTGTTGAAAAATATATGTGAGTTACATTTTATCGTTTGTGCACACATACATTTTCATGCATATATGTGGTTCGATTTTCTTGGTTCTAAAAAAATTGTACTTAGTTTCTTGATCTTTTTCTCTTGAACTTGGCTATTTGGCCCCAAAATAAGTTTCATTTAGTTTTTTTAGCCCTTCCGTCACTTACAGTAAGGTTAACTATCTAATTATATTCAAACCATTGTTCGCCTAAACAGTCATTTAGCCCGTTTACACACAATTTAAACACTACACAGTGGTCCATTGTTTCCGTTTAATCGGTTGTTTTGACCGTTTAAACGGCCGTTTTGCCCATTTAAACACCTGTTTTGCCCGAATAATAGACTAAACTACAGGTAAACACGGCCGTTTTGCCCATTTAAACACCTGTTTTGCCCGAATAATAGACTAAACTACAGGTAACCGACTGTTTACCGTTTAGCGTTTAGGATAACACTGATTCAAACACATCAGTTTAGATTTTTAACCAAGAAAATGATAATATAAATGAATTGTTCGTGAATTTTTGGTATTTTCCTTCTAGTAAAATAATTTCTAGGTATTTATAAATCTACTTTCAGTTTTTAAATCACATAAAATCAAAAAAATATGGTAAACCAGTGAAAAATTCATTGGAGTCAAATCTAAGCATGCTGGATCTAGAAAAAATCACCAACATGCCATTTGAGCAACTGAAAAGTAGATATTGGTACTAATAGATCTTAACCTTTCCGTCACCTCTAGTTATCTATTAATAACAATATCCACTTTTTAGTATCTCAAATGGCATGTTGGTCATTTTTGCTAGATGCAGCATGCTCAGATATGACTCCAGTGAAATTTTCACCATCTTACCATATTCCTACGGTTTTCTATGATTTAAAAACTGAAAATAGATTTATAAATTCCTATAAATTATTTTAATAGTGGGAACAGTACTAAAAATTCATGAATTTTTTTATTTTCTTGGCTAAAAGCCTAAACTGATGTGTTTGAATACTGCACGGTGATGGAAGGGTCAAGAAACTAAATAAAAACTCGTTTTGGGGGTCAAATAGCCAAGTTCAAGATAAAATAGGCTAAGAAACTAAGCTCAAATTATTTTAGGGACTGTCGGTACCCTGCAGACGGGGTACCCACTCCTACTGTGCCAAGGCTCACGTAGTTATCCGTAAATGCGTCTTGAGGAGCTGAGCAGCCGGACCCCTGGTGTCTGGCTCCACCTCACCGGGTCAACAGACCCAGACCCGCTCCCCGTTCAGGGACGGGTCCGGTGCCTCCACGTGTCCCAGAAGAGGAGATGCTCAGAACCTCTGGCCGCAGGCCCAGACCCCCTAGGTGGTCCGGGACCTCTGCGTGCCATTCGGACCCCCGCAAGATGGGTCCGGTGCCTCCATGTACCTATCTAGGCCCCAGAACGCTCTCGGTTCAGGGAGCTGCTCGGGAGGGATCCGGAACCGCCACGTATCCCGCACGCGAGGGCACGGGCCCAAGTCTTCTGCTAGGAGGTCCCCATGTGTCCCCATCCACATGCGTTGGTACGGGCACAAGCCTTCCGCTGGAAGGTCACCACGTGTCCCGCATTATGGCGTGGGTGCGGGCGCGAATCTTCTGGTGGAAGACTCACCCACGCCCACCTACCGCATTAAATGCAGGTGGATGGGGCGTGCTCTGCCGCTGCAGAGCACGGGGCGGCCTTGCCAGTCCACACTGTGGATCGCGTATTACCGAGGTAGGCTCGAATGACCACACGATGGTCGCGAGTTACCCAGATAAACAGTAGAGTCACGGGCGCCGCGCGCGCCCGGGTCGCAAGTTACCGAGGTGAGCAGTAAATCACGGACGCCGCGCGCGCCTGTCCACCGCAATATGCGGAGGCGACAGCTCGCCTCTACATCATGACGCCTACACCGCAGTCTACCTTGCTGACGCCACAGTCTATGCCGCGGTCTACGCAGCAGCCTACGCCGCAACCTATGCTACTGGAATCACGCCAACAAGTCAAGGCAAGACCGGAAGAAATCAGCGGTGGGCGCAGCGCCTTAGTAACCTGTGCATTACATTTAATGCACCTGCATTGGGCCCACTTGTCGGGGTACCAGCAATCATGTATGTGCCCCCTCTGGACTATAAAGAGGGGCGCACTCGCTACACGCAGGACAAGCAAGCTCTCTCCACTGAACTCACTCAACACACACCTTCTCCCAACTCAGGAATACAAACACAAAGTGGACGTAGGGTATTACGCTCCGGCGGCCCGAACCACTCTAATCCTTGTGTGTTCTTCGTGTTCTTGCTCCTAGATCAGACATACGCTTAGCCATCTCCCCGAGTACTCACCCTCTGGGGCTAGGCGGGTGCAATCCGCCACCCGGCTGGAGCTTCCCCTCCGATAGGGACAAAAAAAAATAATTCTCTCTACTTCGAATGCATCGCTTGTTCTCGCTCTCAACGAAATGAAAAAAGAAATTTTAAAAAAAACTTGATCTACGGGGTAAAGACGGAAACCTTAGCCAAACCAGTCGTGAAAACTCTTGAACTCCGGCTTCACCCTATAGGGCTACACGGTAACCTGGGCGAGCACAACCCACTTGGTTAGCGACCATTGTCACTACCCCTGGTAGGTGGATCCAAACCAACCGCAGGCGCCACATGCCAGCGACCTACCACTATTTTCTAGATTGCTAGCGACGGTTTTTTCTTTGCTGCTATAAGGATCTGAACCTTGGTTGGTGTCTTTGAAAACTAGGAAGCTTACCACTACATTGCAAGAGTGTTGGCCAAAAAGGAATCTTTTGTTAACTATGTCCAAATTATTTCATTTAAAAAGAACTCTCGTTATGCAAGAACGCTATGTCTGCATTCAGCACGCCAACCATCACTAGATAATTGGCCAGGGTCAAGGACTCACAGTCCATGGTTTACTCTGAAAGTGAGTCTAGATCTGGACTTGCTTGTTCGCCACATGTCCTTTCAAAAGATGACAACGGACAACCCTAGTAAATATACTAGAAAGCTTAACCATTTCATGAAGATTCAACGCTTGAGGTCAAAAAAATCATTCAGATATTGTCATATTGACCATTTTAGCTGTATAAAATACCTTTCCTGATTGTTTAGATAACTCATTGTAGCCAAGTAATACTATGGAAACTTCAGCAATGGTGGAACAGCAGCTATTCTCCGCAGCCTCACGCGACTATTGCCTATGGGAGGGACCCCAACAACGAAATGCAGAGCTGGGACCAACTCTTTTCAATCCATGCACCTGATTTCATATGACCTGTAATGATGATAGCTCGGACATCCGTGTGTAAGCCCGTTTCAATCTGCTCGTACGTTCCATGTTATATATATTTTTTTCATCCTTTTGTAGCATGTAGCATCATAAGTTGCGCATTTATGTCAAGATTAAGGAATTTTGTTTTGTTAAAAAAGTAAAATAGCCAAAATCATCCCTAAAATATAGTGCCGGCTCAATTTTATAAATGAACTATAAAAACGTCCAATTCAGTCCCTGAACTATCCTAACTGATCCAACTTCACCTTAAATCCGATGTGGCACGCTATATAAACTTCTCCGATCACCGCCCAATCAGCTTGAGACGTAAAATACCCCTTTTACCCTCCATCCATAAAACCATATCACCACCCTTCCGGGCAGTGCGGCACCACCCTCCCAGCCACTCGCCACCCCCTCCCAGCAGCATGCTCTCCAGTCACCGCCCAAACCAGGCCGCTCACCACTCAATTTTTGGGGTCGGCAGAGCGGGCTGCCCGCCCATCCAAATTTCGAATGGTATTTATAGGAGTGGGTGATGTTATCATCAACCCTTTTAAAAATAGCATCTATTTTAGGAACGAGTAATGATGTCACCTATTTTTAAAAATATATTTTCAGTTCTGGGTCTACTGTTCCGCTCCCTTTGTAAAAGCGGATTACTTTTTTAACCCGTCCTGAAGTGTCTATTGTTCTGCTCACTTTGTAGAAGCGGGTTACTTTTCTGACCCGTTCTAAAAAGTGACGTTCCTACAAATCTTTTTTTAAGTAGCGGGCTAAAGGAGAGGCTCAACCATAGCAAGGAGAAGGACAACACGCAGATTTGATGAGTCATCGGCAGATTGCACTGTTAGCCTAAACAGTCGTTTAGTCCGTTTACACACCGTTTAAACGCTGCACAGTGGTACACCGTTTCCGTTTAATTGGTTGTTTTGACCATTTAAACGGTCATTTTGCCTGTTTAAACACCTGTTTTGCCCGAATAATAGGCTAAACGGCAGATGACCGACTGTTTACCGTTTAGCGTTTAGGATAACACTGGCAGATTGTGATTCTGTCGGTACGGATGGAGGGTAAAAAGGGTATTTTACACACCAAACTGACTGGACGGTGACTGGAGGAGCTTATGTGGCGTGCCACGTTAGATTCAAGGATGAAGTTGGGCCGGTTAGGATAGTCGAATTTGATGAGATAGACAGATTGTGATTCCGTATGCATGGATAGAGGGTAAAAAGCTGAATGGATGGTGACTAGTGGAGCTTACATGGCGTGGTAAGTCAGTTTCAAGGATGAAATTAAGCCGGTTAGGATAGTTCAGGAACTGAATTGGACGTCTTTATAGTTAATGGGTCAAATTGAGCCGAGCACCATAATTTAAGGAAGATTTTAGCTATTTTGCTTTACAAAAACCGATATTTGTCGTGCGGAGTTAGGTTACTCAGTAAAATCTTATCTGAAGATATATTGTAAAATGAAACAAATAGTTTTTTTTCTTGAGTATGGAAAATGCTTGCGTCTCAGGGCCTTTAGTGCTCTGCTGGGAGGACGGAAGAAGCTCCAGTATGGGCCGGTAAGGCTGTAACCACTGTTTAGCTCCGTCGAATCCATAGACTAGTCTGAGAGTCCAAGAAGCTATCAGCATTCTGCGGTTTCTGTATGTGATTTGTGAATCAAAAAGTTTCAGATGTTGACAATAGCAAAGATTGTTGCGTTTGACCCACTGCATATTGTTTAAACATAAAAAAAATGTACTGATAGTCTGCAGGAGGTTAAGTGGGAACAACCAGACAGGGAGTATACCACCACAACAGTCTTTTATTCCAAGCAAGTTGGGAGCATACCACCATTGATTGAAAATCTAAAGAGCCTTTTGTTCATGGAGCTCTATCCTTGCATCTCTAGGAAACATCAAAACAGAAGGAAGTTGTTGGTAATAGCTAGAAAAACCACAATATACTTTTCCTTCTGTTTACCGGCCTTTTGTTCATGGAGCTCTATCAGCTTGGATCTTTGGGACAATCTGCTTACCGGCCCAATACCAACTTCGCTTGGCGCCATCAGCACGCTGCGATTTCTGTATGGACCATTTTTACAGTATTTTTCATATGCTTTTTATGAGGCTATGTTGAATTCTGAGTATTTCTAAATTGTTAATGCACTGAGGAAAAACAAAGGAAAATCCAAATCGGAGGTGAACCAAAAGATTAGCGGTGAGCGCTAATCCGACGGTGCAAGATGCTTAGCGGCTGAACGAAACGAGCTTAGCAGGATCGCACGCCCCCGACACACGACGGAAGTTTTTGTCCCGCTTAAGCATTTTTTAGTAGTAGAGATTAAGCATTTTTTAGTAGTAGAGATAGAGATAGTTGCAGATGGACTGACTACCAAGCACTAAAAAAAAAGATAAGAATCGAGCTACAGATAAATACTTTAACACCAAACTAGTGCTGTCAGCCACGGCTGCAAGAAATAAATATTATTTAAATCATTCGCCACAAGACTCATCCAAAAGTCACAACGATTTAAAGAAGATAATGATTTACATAACAGCTCGTGCTTTTAGATCACTCGACAAGCAAAGGATAACAGTTTATGCAGTAAATAAACTACCTCAACCATCTGTGGACAAACCTCATATCTGTTCCTTACCGGCTTACCTGATAAAGTGCCAAGCTTGAGCAGGAGACCGTCAGACCAAGCTGAGAGAAGTCGAGCTGCAACTTGTACCGTCGACGAGAAAAGACCTCAGCTGTTGTTGTCCCTGCACAAATAGACTGAAAAGTATATTGTTTCTTGTGATGAAACACAGTCGTAACCAATGCTCCTACTTGTGCATAGAAAAACACCAATGAAGCCAAGTTCTCGCTACTATGTGAGACTCAGTCCAGTTATTTCATATGGAAATAACTAGGGAGATCATCAGGCGTTGTACCAAGCATATAGTATGCAATAAAATGCATTGCAACGGGGGTGACACTGCAATTAAAAACCAAAAGTATGATACAATAGGATAAGGTGGTAAAAACAAAGACAAGCATATCAGTTACAATGACAAGGGACTAAAGCGGCACCTAACATGGGGGTCGCTAATTTACGATCGACCGTACGGAGTCTCTCCGTACGGTCGATTTTCAGATATTTTTTTACCATTTATAGTAAGTTTTTTTGTCGTTTTCAAATTAAAGAAAAAATTTGGAGCAGCAGCAAAATTTTCAAAGAAAAAATGGAGAGAGAAAAAATTTTTAGAAGAAAATCAAAGAAAAAAATGAAGAGCAGAAAATATTTTCAAAAAAAATTGTACGAAATAAATTCAAAAAAATCAAGAGAAAAAATTACAAAAAGACAAAAAAATTTACATAAAAAATAAAAAATCTCAGCTAAAAAATAAAAAAAACTGGTCGTCACGTCGTCCCCCTCACCGGCGGGGGAGCGCGCGGCCCAGGGAAGCACGCGGCCGCCGCATCCAGGGAGGTAGATCCGGCAGCGGCGGTGCCGGAGGAGCCCGCGGCGGCGCTGGAGCGTGGATCCAGCGGCGCGCGGCGCGCGGAGGCGGATCCGGCGGCACGCGCGGCGGTGGAGTGCGGATCCGGCGGCGCGCGGCTGCGGGGAGCTCGGATCCGGCGATGGCGCTCATGGAGGCGGCGGCACTCGGTAGGGGAGAGAGCGCGGCTTCAAAGGAGGAAGGGAGAGGCAGCGCGCGCGGCTGCGGCGGTGGTGGCGCGCCGGTCTAGATCCCGCCTGGATCCATCGAGAGGAAAGGGCGCGCCGCGGGGTCAGATCTGTCGAGAGGAAAGGGAAGAAAATGGTGAGGGGGAATGGGGAAGGGGAAGGCTGCGGGGCACGGAAAGGAAATGGAATCGACCGTGAGTTACTGAGTTTACGGTCAACTGTAAACTCAGCATCCGGACCTAACATGGCAATTGCAAACAGTATATGTTTATGGTTCAAGTGAAAGAATAATAAGTCTACAAAGATAAAAGCACAGCATGAGGACAATTAACTATAAGTTACCCAAATTAATAGCTAAAAGTAAAGAAGACTCACTAGCCACTACTGCTATGGAAATCACTGAAAGCTAAAAGCACTGAAATTAATTAACAAAAAATAGGCCCGAAATAAATAGAAATCAACACTGACAGAGGTAAATCAACTACTAGCACTTAAATACTAGCAGATGCATTTCACGGGTTATCCTTTCTACCACTACAAGTCTACCACAACCATTCAATTCAATGCTGAAGTTGGCTGCATTCTTCTACCACTGCCAGTAAAAAACCCTGGACCTCTCCTTCCCTTCATGCTTAACAGTCTCCCTGCAGACACTACTATGGAATCTTTAATTTGTCTCAGTTGAG
Source organism: Panicum virgatum (assembly GCF_016808335.1). Taxonomy (NCBI): domain Eukaryota; kingdom Viridiplantae; phylum Streptophyta; class Magnoliopsida; order Poales; family Poaceae; genus Panicum; species Panicum virgatum. The sequence goes on along the minus strand of NC_053143.1, from coordinate 33,448,941 downwards.
AAACCCTTGTTATCCCGGTTTCCAAACCGGGACCGCCAAGACGGGACAAAAGGGATGACCATTCATCCCGGGTCAGGACCCGGGACAAAAGAGCCAAAGGTTCCTTTTTTTTCCTTTTCCCTCTTTTCCTTTGCATTCTTTTCTTTTTTATTTTGATTATACTTTTGTTTTGGAATTCAAGCTAAGTATGAACTCCACTAATATATATATATATATAATTTGTTCTTAATATTTTTCATATATAAAGGAATTTACATATACATGTATATGAATATATGAATTACTATATATAAGGTAAATATTAAGGATAAATATTATATAAACGAATATCTATATACATATATATTATTGGAGTTCACATATATATTTACATACACATACATAGATATGCATATGTATATACATATACTTATTTACATAAAAAGTTAAACAAATATAGATATATACATATACTTAATTATATACTAAGTGCAACAAAAGTTTTACACAATATTATCATATTTACTCCTGTTATCTATGTTTGACACTCCATCATAGTAGAATTCGCTATTCTTGTTGAGGACCTGCCGATTAATGTATCCGCAAAGGGCTTCTTAAATCGTAAAAACCCTTTACTCTGGTAGGAGCTGATCTCACATTGCAGTGATCTATGGAAAAGTGAGAATATTAATTACAACAACTTACAAAATGAGTTGAAATATTGACAAAGTTTTTTACTTCTGTCTGCCATTAGGTATACGCCGTCTGAGCACCTACTAGACCATGGATGTTCTCCATAACATAGTATGCGCATAAATATTGCCCTGTGCCTACCTTAGACACTTTAAGAGAAAATAAAGTCGTAAGATATCCATTTAAATATATAATAAAATAAATAGGATGTGCAAAGCAGAATCCAGTCCGCACCGGAAAGTCTGTCTTAAATTTTAGTTCGGTGCTGAAAATACCTCTATATTTTTGAATGAATTTCTTCCAAACCCTGCGCATGATAGAAAATGAATAAATATATTTACTGAATGATTTCAACGGAATGGTGGCTGAGGGGGTATGACCGGAATTAATGACTTTTTAACATGCCAGTCTTATCTTTTTATAGTTCTGGATCTTTCCTCAATGAGTACATAACTACAGCTAACCTCTTGTCAGGAAATGTAACAACTAGTATCCAGTTATTACTGCAAAATTATAAGAATCAGAGCCACTTCTTGTTTGGGTTAAAAAATGTTGAATTATACCGAATTAAAAGAGTTACATGGTAGAAAAAACTCACGCAAAGTTGTAAGGAATGTAGTGCTGAACGGATAAGTACTTGTATAAGTTCTTAAATATTTTTGTAGGCTTGTCACGTAGATTCCCGCAATTCACAACCGTTGGGGTCCATGGAGCTGATGTGGTAGTACCATTTTTTTCCTGCAAGTTTGAATCTACATTCTACATTGTACAAAATGAAACAAGGAATCAATAGGTTGAGATCATGTAATAATATTCGTTACTTATATATGTTAATAAATAAAATTTAAAGAACACCACAAATTGACGATAGAGATGTCGAGGGCGTCTTGATGGTATAGTTGGTACACTTCTTCCCAATTCAACCATATCACACCCTCTCCACGAAGGAAATCATCATATGTAAACTTTGCGCCCTGCATGAAGTTTAAATTTGACATCGCTTCCATTTATCAATCATGTAGCCTTCGTATTTGGGTTGGAAGCACATGCACGATCTCTGGGAGGACAAAGCTGGTGCCCTCCTTATATGGCCATCGAACCACTAAAGCTACCGGATATTCTGTTGACTGTGGAAATTCTGTTGACCCTGTAATCTGAGCAGGCGTGAGCTTTGTTGATTTCAAAAAAGCAAGTAGCCCTTGTTGTTCCTTGTTTAGCACAATGAGTGGTTCTATTGACTGCTTATTTTGGGCTCTGAGTCATGGAACATCGGACGAATTCAAATATCCAGGATTTATTGCTTTATCCTTCTTCTCTGGCTCCTTCTTTTTGAAGTGCTCTTTAACGGCGGCCTGAGTAAACTTTCTACATTCTTCATAGCTCGCATCCCAGGGTCATGTAGAAGCCTCCTTGGATTTCTTCTTTGGAGGCTCCTTAAACGATGCTTGCAACTTCGATGCCTATTTTTTCTTCTTTGCCAGTGGCAGAGAAGGTGAACCAGGACACGACGGAGAAGCAGGAGTCGACGGCTGCCCAGGAGATGATGGTGAAGGAGACTGTTACGGTGCAGCTCGCGGAGATGGTGGATTCATGCTGGGTGCCCTTTGAGGGGGTTGCGGAGATGCCGGCCTTGATGCTTGATCAGTAGCCTTGAGGATGATTAGCACTTGTCCCATAGGATGTAGCCATGAATGGCCTCTGCTAGTATCATCTCCCCGTCTCCTCCAGGAATATCGAGCTTGAGCATTTTCCAATCATTGCACACCTTCTCCACTCCAACTTTAGTGTATCCAGATGGAATCTCCTACCCATGGTACACATCACATGGTTGGGTTGGCATAGCAGTAGCATACACAATCGTGAATGTTAAGTTCTTAATGGCACTTTGCAGCTCACAAGGTGTCTGCTGGGTGATCTCATCCATTGGATAGCACTGCTGGGCTGTTGTTTTAGTTGTGGGGATTCCCGCATCAGCAGGGAGGCCCGTCAAAGCGCAGCTACTTTTTTGCAGAGATAGATCCATCGCAACATTAGGCTTTGGAGGCACCGCTTGTGATTGCTGCTGCTGGCTCATTTTTTAAGCTTAACCTCGTCCGCCATTCTTGGATCATGTGAGAGGAGTTGTTCCTCTAGCCTTCGCAAGTGCTCTCTCTCCTTATTCTTCCTTCTTTGCCAACCTCTGTACGATTCGATGTACTGCTTGAACCCATACTTCCATGGGTCTGGATGTTCTAGATTCTTAAGGGCGTGAGTCAACTCATCCTTTTCTCTATCAGGATTGAATATTCCATTGGCAACTGCTTGTATGGCCTCTTGTAGTCTCTTGGCTTCTTGCTGAATTTTTTGTCCAAAGATGCACGCCCTAGTCACTGGGTCCAAGCTTCCACCATGAGCATAATACCAGTTCCTTAAATGTTCAGGCCAGTTGATGGTTGCAGGTGTGATACCTTTGTCAATCAAATCCTACTCCATCTTGTCCCATTTTGGTTTTGCGTGCTTGTAGCCACCTTGCCCTAGAGTGTGATGATATACTTTCTTCAAGACGTTTTCCTTGTTCCTTTGCACCCATTGAATCCCAAGCTCTGAACATTTGTATTCCACAAATGCATCCTAGTGTTCCTTCTACTTTGCAAGCTATCCAGTAAAGTCTGGTGTTTTCTTTTGCTTGATATAAGTCTTCATCAAATTCTTCTTAAATGTCTGCATTTGCGTGGCCATCTTGCTCAGGGTCCAGTGCTTAATTGATGCTTTTGATTCAGCTGGAACTGTGAAGTTCTTCATTAGCTCCCGCCAAAGCTATTCCTTTTCTCTTGTAGGTACCACATCCCTTCACTCGCTTGGATAGTTAGCTTTCCATAACCTAAAGCTAATCAGGATGTGGTCCCTTACAAGACATCCGCATTGTCTTATGCATTTCTTTGCGGCTTCTTCAGGAGCGATCGGTTTGCCATTTGGAGACACGTCTGTTATATTGTATCGACCTTCCAATTTCTTAGTTGGGCCTCGCTTTGTTCTTTTAGGCTTCTCCGATGTTCCAGAGGGCTAAAAAATACATACATATAATGGTCACTACTCATTGTAAATTTGATTTAAACAGAAAGATTGCTGTTATGATATATACATTATCTTCTTGGTCAGCATCATCATCTCCGAATTGCTCAATTCCGTCACCTCACATATTTTGATATATGTCGGTATTGATGGCATCATGGTCTTGTTCGCTGGCATTTGCTTGTTTGACATGAGGAGCCCCGCTACCGGATGCAATCATATCCACTAGGAACTGTTCATCCTCCTCTCCACGTAGGTCCATCTTAACTAACAATTGAATACAAATAAAACAATTAAGAAATATATAATTATTTTGAAATTCAAATTGTGTACCCATGAAATATACAAATTTCCTAAAATTTTTCTAGTATTTAAAGTCACTATGCAATTTTATATGAATTGTTCTAATCAAAATAGCCACTATACAAATTTCTAGACATTTTTCTAGTCCTATAAGTAAATATATGATTTTCTAGAATTTTTCTAGTCATTAAAGTCACTATGCAATTTACAGGAAATATTCAAGAATTGCAATATACGGGAATTTTTTCTAGTAGTTAAAGTCATTATGCAATATACGGGAAATATTCATGAATTTCATTTTAACTAACAATTGAATACAAATAAAACAATTAAGAAATATGAAATTATTTTGAAATTCAAATAATTGTGTACCCACAAAATATACAAATTTCTAGAAATTTTCCTAGTCATCTAAGTAAATATACAATTCCTAGAAATTTTCCTAGTCATCTATGTAAATATACAATTTTCTAGAATTTTTTCTAGTCATTGAAGACACTATGCGATATACAGTACCAGAAACATCCAGAAATATCATCCAGTTGTTGGCATTTACCAGCATCACCTCTACGTGGGTGTTCCTAGGCAGCGGCGCCTGCAAACACCAAGGTGGTGATTTCGTAAACTACAAATAAATCCGCAAGCACACGGAATACCGCTGTAGCATTTTACCCAGGAGTAATCCAGGGGTGTGACTTATATTTCCTCAGAGAAGGCAACGGTTAATATATAGGTAAGTTACTGAAGTAATCTTGATTGGATATTCAATTGCATAAATATGGGTAAGATAAATAATGGATGAGAGGTAGTTTGACACACAAGTTTCATGCTCAAACTCAGGATAGGATAAAGGCAGGGAGAAAGGAAGAAGTTAGCAGCTCAAGTTTCATGTACTTAAGTTAATTATTGTTGATATTTCGTAGCGTCACGAATAGAATCCGCAAGCGCATGGATATCGTCCACGAATATCATCGTAGCTTTCACCCAAGAGTATTCTAAGGTATCGTATCCACTGAGGAACGTGGGTATATTATCTAAGGTTTTAATTCATCAGGACACCACACTATCGAAGAGGTAAGGGACAGAGAGGATTTCTAAGGCCAAGAATCAAAGATAAGGTAGAGCTAACTAGTTGTTTACTTCAGGCCACCAGCTTCCCCTGGATAAAACCAGCGAGTTATGGTAAAACAGCTACTATGATATACGCGAACGTGGAGGGTTTCGCTAGCACAAAACATAGCTGTCACTACCTGCAGGCTACCTCTACAAATTGTGGGCCTATACCACAACCAAAGGTAGAGTCTAGTCTAGACATCATGTCTACACCATCTTCTAGTATCTCTAGAGTTGATCAAGAGCATCCATCTCTATCAGGAGTCCTACTCTAGAGATATTAACTAAACTAGTGAACAATGTCCCATAAACAACTAGGGGACTAGCACTACTTGACTAAGAAGCTAAAGCACAAAGAAGATCATGAATACTTATTATGATTGATAAGCATCCGTTGAGGTACAAGTGGGAGAAACGTGCCAGTAGCGCAAACCCGGCACCTCCCCGACTCTCCCTCACTCTCTCCCAATTTTCCTAGCACTACCTAGGTAGCACTAAGCCTCCAAGAGAGCCTAAAGCTCAAGTATGAAAGTGAAATATCAAAGGAGGAAGTGAATGGCATGTCTCTGTTCTCACCTCCTTCCCTCATATTTATAGGAGGAGGCCATGGCTTCTTCTGCCGCGCGTTGAGCCTCCAATCACCTGGAACCACCATTGTACACCAATCAGGAGGTGACACGTGCAAGAGGTAAGGCGGTAGCACCAAAACCCGGTCGGTTTTGGTGGCCAACCGGCTCCCCTTTGGTTTGGAAGCTGCCTGATGGGCCCCAAGGTTGGTGCAACCATGCATGCCACGTCTCCTTGCATATTAGGCTGCCATGTGGGCCCATCAATCCTCGTACTCGCGCCTGATTCGTCGAGAGTTTTCCCTTGGATCGATGGTGTGTTACTTTCTCATGGGCTGCGTTCTCTTCTCATGTTAGGCTGCCAAGCATAAGCAACCTGCATACAAATATTCACCAACACTTTGTGGAATTTATTAGTATTAACTCCTACCACTAATGTTGATGCTCGTCTTTTATGCGCTCATGCAGGAGCTGATGGCCTGTTTTGATCCATGGGAGTCTAACCGGCGTACTCTGACTGGTCAGGTTTGTAGCTTGGAGCCTGGAGTGTGTTTTACCTGCATTTCTATCCAATTTTGATATAGCAATATTTTCTAAGGGAAACGTGGAATTGGCTATTTTTGGATAAAATATGCAAGCATGAGATTTAAATTCTCATGATTTTTAGATCAAATTGACATTTAAAATGGGTCGTTATCGAGCGTCAATAGTTATACAACTTGTATTATACATTACACCATACACATGATTATCCTCGCTCTAGTCAACCTAGTACTACCGGGAGACCCTTATGACGGACAGATAAGACTGTCCAACCATTACGGTACTAGTTGTGGACCTCCTACCCCCTAATTGAACGTGGAGGGTTTTGATGGCGCAAAACAGGTCTGTCACAACCTATAGGCTACCTCTACAAACCGTGGGAAAGTGCGACATCCAGTAACACTTGTTTAACCTAGATACCATATCTATATTAATAAGCGATACTCTAGAATTCCACATGGAGCCCTCACCCTTCGGATAGACAGACATCATAAAAGAGTAAATGTTCGAATACTGGAACGAGTATTGATGAACTAAAGCTAATTGTCTAATCATGCAAAGTATAAAGTAAGAGTACAAACTAATCATGAAGTATATGTCTAACATATCAGGATATAAGTCATGGCAATATAAATAACTAAAAGATAAGTCGTTTACAGATATCCGAGAATTGCGAAGGAAAGTAGGAGCTAGACCCATACCAAAACTCCTGAGCAACCTCGGGGACCCGAAGACTATTACTTCAGCCTAAACTCCACTAGCCTATGGACTAAACAAGAAAGGAATTGAGAGCTTGAGCAATTGTGGTGTGTCTTTATTTCACCCCCCTCTACTATTTATAATAGGGAGCCAAGGGGGTCCACAGCGAGTTGCAGCAGCTCAATCACTAGGAACCGATGTTGTGAGCCAATGGGAGACTGCCACATCAAAAGAAGAGGGTCCATTGTGCCATGGGCCAGTCGGCTGACCAGACATGGGCGTCAACTGCCCCCAACTTTGGCTGGGAGGCTGTCCGTGGGCCCTTGTGCCAATCCAGGTTAGTTGGCCTCTGTCCTAAGTCGGTTGATCTGCAGGTGGGCTCTTTGATCCATGTGAACCTGATTTCTGTGCTCTGATTGGTCGTCGTGTTGCTACCTCGGATCAATAGGTACTTGTAGACTGCATTTCTGCTCAGTTTCCAACATTGCATAATTTCCAAAGGAATATTGGGTTTTGGTATTATTTCAGATAAATTTGCGTGTAAGAAATGCAAACTCTCATGATTTTCTGATCAAATTGATACTTGAAAATGGTCTCCAGCAAGCATCAACAAGATCCCCGAGCTATCCTTTGCTCGTCCTGAGCAAAGCAAGACAAAGCAAGTTGTTCATAAGAAAATCACCATTGAATCTCAACTGCTTGTCATGTCATAACTTACAGCAAAGTTGTTCATCTAGAAATTTGAATAATGTTGGCCTACGTACCACGGCCTTAGCTCCTTACTTATCCATGGGGAATTTAGCTTCTCCTCATCTTATACTGTTGAGAGTTCGAATGGCTCATAGAGCAATACTTATCACTCCTAGATCAGCAATTCATCCGGAGGTTTTGTTATGAAAGTTGTGACGAACCTGAGTTTTAACCCTTAAACCCTAAGTCGGGAAACGGTCGTAAAACTTTAACTACAGCTCCAAATTGCTCGAAACATCACTCACATATCCTAAAGTTATGCCACAACTCAGTAGTAACAAAAGTTGAGGGAGGAAGTAAAAATTCACACATGAAAATGACGGCCTTTCTTTAAAATCAAGAAAATCAGTAAATAACTTTAAAAGGGTTAAAAAGTCAACTCTCACAAACTTGCTTAAATGAATTTTTGACCAAAACAAAAGTTGTAGAGTTTAGTGAGAAAAATAACTTTTGTGTTCAAAAGTTTTCAAGTTACCACAAGAAATTTGGAGAAAAACCCTAAAAACAGCATGTTTAGGGTGAATTCCATTTAAGTTCAAATTTGAAATTCAAATTCTCAAACCGAGCCTCAAATGAAAAACTGCCCAACACCAAAGTTGCAGAGCATGACTTGAATTACATCTTTGGTATTAAAACTTTTTCGAGTGAAGTTCAAATTGTTGGAGGAATTTCAGTTTCAATAGCGTTGACCATTTTTGACCGGGCCCAACTCCTCCCTTCTCTCTCTCTCCTTCCCTCCACTGGCGCCCGACTGGCTGAGTCACGCCCGTGCCCAGGGATTCCTCGGCACGCAGCCGAGCTCCCCTGCCGCCCTCCTCTGCCGCCCTGCTGCTGCCATGGGCGGGCCTCCGCGCATGCGCCCGCGCACGCCCCGGCCTACAGCCCACCCGTGAACGCTGCCTTGCTGCGCCGCAGCTGCGCCCGTGCTGCGCCGCCGCCGCGCCCCAGCTGCCCCGCCCCTTCCCGTCGCCGTGCCGCCATGATGGCCCTGCGCCGCGCGGTGCTCCACCGGCACACGCCACCGCTGCCGAAACAATCACCCCACTGCCGCTGCCTTGACCGTCGCTGCGCCTCGCCGTGTGCACGCGCCCGCACGCCGCCCCGTCCAGTCGTGCAGGCCACGCGAGCGCCAGGCCAGCCCCTCCTCAGCACCTCGCCGCGGCCGTGTGCGATCGCAACGATCACCGCGCCGGGCCACTGAGAACAACGCCCATGAGAACCCACGCTAAATCAACTCGCACGCCTACTCACTGATGCCCGTGCCACGCGTCGCCGAATTCCTGTGATGGCACACGCCGGGCACCATCGCCCTGACCTGCAGTGCCTTAACCCGCTCGCGTCCGCCATCCACACCACCCCGCTCAGACTCTCCTCCTCCGTACAACGCTCGCGCAACCCCTCTCACTGTCCCTTTTCCCACGCCCAGAACCCAATTGCAAGAGCCGCACTTCACTTCCCACCGCGACGCCACCCAACGCCGCCGAGCTCCTGACTCCAGTCCGCCGTACCACCCCTCCCGTGGAGAGCCTAGCTCACCACTCCTTCACACAAGCCAAGAGCACAGCTAGCTCCCTCTTAGTCCCGATCACCTCCCAGCACTGTCCTTTCCTGCTCCGAGCCCACCAGTGAAGCAGAACACCACCGCCGCCGTCGTGAGCCTCGCCGCCGTACCCCTTCTCGTGGAGAGCTAGACTCCGGTACCTCTCCTACCAATTGCACCATGTTTGTAGCTTCCCTGAGCTCACGTGGTTCTCCTCGACCTCTACCCTCTGCCTAGGCCCACCGGAGCTTCGTCGTCGCCGCCGTCTGTGAGCTCCGCCACCCCTGCTCATGTCGCCACCACGCTTGTGACCACCTCGGCCCGATTCCACCCGCACACAGGCAGCGCTTGATGAGTCCTCACCTCTAAGTACCTTCCCCGCCGCCGGCGAGCCCTACCTCGCCGGGAATCCGGCCGGCTACCACGTCTCTGCTCTGCCCCCGGCCGGGGGGACCCAACTGCATTTTATTTAAAACTTCTAGGGGGCGTCACGTAAAACGCAAGGACCGATTAGTAAGAACTGAACTCTGGTTTTAAAATCCAATCGGTGAATTTGTAAAATTCATATAAAATCATAGAAGAATTGGAAAAATGCAAACTCAATTGTTCTGGGTTCTTTGAAAGTAGATCTACCACTTTTGTTACAGCAAGTTTTCATTTGACCATTATATTTTGCTCTAGTTTAAATGCAAGAAAAAGTGGGGTTTAATTAGATCTCCAGTTAGAAACCTTTGCTGGATTTCATACTTTACCAGTGGATCACGCACCTAAATTAGCTGTGCCATAAAAATTTGGGCCTCAGAAACTATGGTTAGGTAAGGTTTTTAATTAGATCTTGTTTAATGCCTAGTTTTATGGATCTATTTATATCTTGATATATAATGCATGTTTAGATGTGAAAATTTTTCTACATGCTTATATTGGTAATATTAATCCACATAAAAAGTTTGGGAATTTTTCGATATAGTATACTGGTCCAACTCATTTTGAGATTGGACAATCATACAAATTCAAAATAAATAGTTTACGCACCTAGAAAAATGTAAGTTTATTTATGGGATCTAAATTTATCCATTAGAACATGTTGGAAAAGTTTGAGGTACTCAAATCCCACAGAGCTCTCTGTATAAATTAGTTTAGCTTTATGGTCGAATAAATTGTGTAATTTTTCATGCCCAGCGGAAAAGTTATATAATGCCGAAATTTTTACTGTAGCATGATATCACAATTTCACATTTTCAGTAAAATTTCCAAGTCCAGTAATTAAGTGAAACTCCCTGTATAATTTTAGATTGGATAATAGGCTGCAGTTGTATTTTATTTTTCATATTTAATGTGCTGCATATATTGAGTTGAAATTTTTACAGTAAATCTATACGCACATGATGCACCTTGTGTTAAATTTTCAAGACCAGAAAAGTCACATAAGTTCAGTTTCACATTTAACCAAAATCATGCAATTAAAGGGCAATAATAACTTTTCTATTTAATTAAGAAGGGTTAATAAAATCCAACCAACTCATTTTATGAGTTAAACCAGATTTGAAAACTACCCTATAAATGATTTCTCAGTAATGAAAGAAAGAAATAAACTCATTGACTCTCAACCTATATATGTCATACAACTTTGTTATAAAGTTTAAACGCGAAACATTAATATAACGCACGCATCTGCATCCATGTAGAACCAACCGCTCTCGTTGACGGCCACTATGAGTTAGTCCCGGCCAGCGAAGAGGAACACCATGACGTGCAAGTGACATGGACGGAAGCAACTGAAGACCCGGCCCAGCATCCGGAAGCCCCCGCGCAAGAAACCGATCCAGAAGGCAAGCCCCGGAGCATAAATTCCTAACTAGATAGCTATTCTATTATGCAATCTATGTTTATTAATGTTTGCGTATTAAGTTGTTAGGTTTGTTTGAAACCTTAGTTGCATAATCATAGCTTCCCAATTGAAATGCTTACTAGATGATTAAGATCGCTAGATGGCTAGGCTATTTCTCGGTAGAAGTCGAGTGATCTCCTGTCACTAGAGAGCAATATAGGAATTGCTGGTTTACTACATGCTGCAATCATAAGGTCTACGGACAGGGAAATATATTCGTAGATGCCCCGTCTGATTAAAGGAAATGATTAAGACCGCAGTGTGTGGTAGTGGTTGTTAAGCGTTTGAATGTACTAGCCACATGCCGAGAAATATGGTAATCGGTAAGCAAAAGTACTTGATCCGACCGACAAGTGGACATACCACACACCGTCACTTGAACCTAGTTCTCATGCCGGCTACATGCGGTTTCAGTAGTAGGTCACGACTCGGCTTCGACCGAGCGTGGGGCTGCTGTCTCTGAGGGGTGGTGGCACTGTTCCACGAACCGGGAAGAAAGGAAAAATATTGCACGTGTGACTCTTTGAGTAACCACGTGTCGTGTGAGTTAGGTTTTCCTTGCAAGGTTAAGAATTCAATTCGAATTGGCCGCCGCTCATGGTCAATGAGACTGCTTAACACTTTTGCCACAAAGAGTGAGAAGTGGAATATGATGATGATGAACTTGTTGGATGAGGAAAGATAATTGTTTGTACCACCATGGATGAATAGCTTGGTGCTAATTTAGAATGGTTTAGGTAACAAACTTAATTGGATGCTAAAACGTGAAAGTAAGGATCCACCCTTAGATGCTTTTCAGCAGAATAAACCCCTTAAGCCAAAAGCCATGCATGTCTAGTTATATGGGCTAAGTATACCCATTAGACGGGTAAACCTTGTTGAGTATTAGTATACTCAGCCTTGCTTGTGGAAATTTTTTGTTGTACAGGTTCCTTCGAGGAGCAGATTGCCGGGTTAACCTGGCCATGGTAGCTTCCTCCTGGCTGGTCCGTCGAGTGGCACCCGTCTCCTGCCGATGGGGATGCTGCGAAGTAGTTCGCGTACGGGCTTCATCGCGAACCGCTTTTGTTATCGTCGTTTAGATTCCGCTGTTTTATCAAAGAAATTCCGCTGCAGTTAAACTCTAAAGTTATGTTTAAGTTGTGAATTTAAGTACTTTTATTCGAACATGGTCTGTAATAACCTTTAAGCTGTGAAACTCTGTGATGTAAAATTTGTGTGAGCATGTTGTAACTCTGGCCTCGCCTTCGTGCAAGTATTTGATGTGTTACTTCGATCCTGTTCCAGTGGTTAAATCAGGAGGTTACCCGACGGAAGATTCGAATTACTCGGTTTGAAGTGCGTTGTAGCCGTAATTATCCTTTGGGTGATGGTTAGCACACTTGAGCTAAATTAATTCGGGGTGAGCCGCCACAGCTGGTACCAGAGCTAAAAAACACACACCAGAGGGACCAACACTCTCGAAAAACCTATTTTCTAAAAACTTTACCACCAGAAAAACAAGTTTGAAAAATTTCGCATTGGAACGTTAAGGAATGTTCTAGATCGTAAAGCCCTAGGGTTGAGATTACGCGATTATAGGTATTGGTGGCTAAGTGCTTGACTATGGTTTATATATGTAACTTACTGACTTCTAGCACCTTACTTTCCGTAATTTACATTCAGTTAGTATATTTTGTAACGACGCACCTACGATAAGGTAAGGCGGTAAGGATCCTCAGTCAACTAAGAGAGCTTGACCTTCCCGTCGGTGATGTGAACTGAACGCTGCCCTCAAGCGGTGGCTTACTTGAGGTGCTACCAATATAACAAACTCAGTTGTTATATTGGGAGTAATATGAACTCAGTCAACTGAGAGAACTTGACCTTCCAGTCGGTGATGCGAACCGAATGCTGCCCTCAAGCAATGGCCTACTTGAGGTGATGCCAATATACCAACCTCGGTTGATTATATTGGGAGTAAAGTGAAATTGTGAATACGCTTCGCGTATGGGCATTGTCCATGCAGAGTTGAATGCATGGATGCCGCTTTTATAGCGAGCGGTAATGTATGGGGACGCTTCCATGAGTGCTGGCATAGAAGGTTCAGATATGTATATTGTTGTCAATCTTCTGCAGGTACACTAACCGCGATACACGTAAGAAATAAAAATGCCTAGAACTCGATTAGTTCTATATATGTAGGGTGAGCCCTTTGTATGTGTCAAGCCACCGGCGCTAACCCCGTAAGCCCAATGATAGTTGGCAATTATTTCTTTTGAGATGGCGAATAGGATGATCATGCATCATGTCAATCTGAAAACGAATCAAATTTGAATAGGGAAAACAATCGGGAACGCTAGTTCAATCGGAATAGGACTACCGATCATTAAGGAACTTCTAGAAATCTGTCCATTTCTGCGTTTTCCCGGTAGAGGAATTTATTTGGCCTAGTAGACGACCCTATCTGAAAAAGTGCCTGTGGAGAGTTTTGCTCCACCACTTGTTTCCTAGTTTTTGGTAAATTTTTTGACTAGAGCACCATTAGGAACACACTAGTTTTCCACCTAGCTGTTTTTCTGTCAGATTTGGGCACTCGTATTGCACGAATTTTTATCCCACCTTAATGATGTTTTCTGAGAAAGTGATCAACAGGAGAAATGTAGCAAATTGCTTCATCTAGCTGCTGTTAAAATTTGAGAAATTTTGGCCTAGTAGTTTATCCCCAGCACCCTTTGCAATTGCTCTCTGTCCGCTGAAAACTGCAAGCGGACAAACACGTAGAAACCTAAGGATAAACACATCTTAGAGTTGGTTTTGGCCCAAGCATTGACTAGCAAAGTTGTGCCTAAACACCTTAGGAATGTCCTGGTTTAATTTGCGAATTTTTGGTGTACTATTTCATGAATTATGCATTTAATTGTACACTATGCAGGATCTATTTTTATGATCCCTCACTCGCATGCCTTTCTCTTTTGAGCAGATGGCAGCCCCAGTCCCCATGTACTTTGACGAGGACGGACGTGCGCACTCCGAGTGCCTGCATTGGGAGGGCTTCCCTTCCATTTTATGGGAGGTAATGCGAGACACGGGATACCCCAGTCCTCCGCGTTACGTGGGCGAGGAGTACCACGAGCAGGGAGTCGCACGCTACTGCGTGCGGATGACCCACGCTCCTCACCCCGTTCCAGCCTTGTGGTATTCAGTTGAGTTGGAGGTCGTGGGGCACCGACTGGTGGACACTTGGGAGTACGCCGGTATGAGGGCGCTCACCAGGTTCTGCGCTCTTCACGTCGAGGCGGTCACCTTAGCGCCGATCGGGCTCTTCCCGTTGGAGCGTCCGGACGACCCTAGGTGGCTCAGCAGAGCCCGTTACACAGAGTACCTCTAGAGGTACGCCCCAGCAGAGACGATCAGGATGGTAGTGAGGTGCATGAATGCCCTCTACCGCTGGCAGGCACTTCAGGTTAGGGCCTTGCGCTAGGTGACCGACAGTGCTCAAAATGAGTACGGGATCGGCAGGGTCAGAGTTGAGCAGATAGCTGAGCTCAACACACAGATAGGCCAGTTGGAGGAGCAGGTAGAGGGGCGTGACACCCTCTTAGGAGAGAACCACGCTCAGATCCTACTCCTAGAGTAGCAGCTCCACAACCTCCAGGTGTAGGTCGACGACGCGCTTGATCACATCGAGCACCTTAAGGCCCTTTAGGCACAGCCAGAGCCCATGGAGGAGGATGAGCCCCAAATGGTCCAGGGCATTTCAGGACTCGACACTGCGTCAGGGCTCCCACTGCCCCCGCCACAGTGAGCCCACTCCCCCGCTAGGAGCGAGTCGTCGGTCAACAACTTAGACGATTTCTAGATGTTCAGATGTTGTATTTTGTATTACTCCTCGTTAGGTATTGCCTTGCTTTTGGACATGTTGTGATAGGCTAACGACGAGTTGAGCACCACTATTTATGTCGAGTGCCACTCCTTTGTATTAAACTCTGATCGTGTGGACCAAGTTTAGAAACTTGGTGGATGGTTGTAATGTTGGCACGCAGCCAAAACGTTGATTCAGTAGTTGTCGAATTTTTATCTCTATTTTCCTTTATTTATGGACTGTGCGATGAATACCAAAGTTTTCACAATTGTTGCGACCTAGGTGTCTGCAAAATTTCAGCATCCTTAGACTTATGCGCTAAAAGTTACAAGCCGATCATTACAGCTCGGTCTGCTGAAAATCTGCCAAGACAGAGAGGCACAAACTGAAATTTTCAACCATCGTAACCGCGAAATTTGAATCTGAGTTGAATACCGAAGTGGTAGCTCTATAAATTCTTTAATTTCTGGTGGAAAATGATGGCATTTGCAGTAACGTGCTGAGAGTTATGAATTTTCTCGTAACAGACAGCATTCTGTCCAACTCGTTAATCCTTATGCTGTTTTACATTTTGTTGTCCGCAACCAATCTTATGCGCCCGAGCATTGGGTATATACTGTGCTAACAATGGGTTTTGCATATTCCAAATGGTGGGATCAACCTGTGGACACCCCGAGGGGTTTGAACACGAGAGCAGCAGTGCAACACCCCCTCCGCCACTGCTGCCTAGCGGAGCACCACCACAACACCCGCCCCCGCCACCGAACTTCGGAGAGTTCATCGCAGCACAGACGGAGTCACTCCGTCAGCTCGTGTAGGGGCAGCAGCAACAACACCGCTGGGGTGGGCAGGCGCCGCGTGCCGCTGAGTACTCAGACTTCCTGAGTACCCAGCCCCCTCTCTTCACCAAAGCAGAGGAGCCGCTAGACGCCGATGCTTGGATTCGAACCATCGAGTCCAAGTTCGCTCTGCTGACAGCACCATGTACCGAGGCGAGCAAGGCCCTATTCGCCGCTCAACAGCTTCGAGGGCCGGCTCGACTCTGGTGGGATCACTACGCCTCTATGCTGGAGCAAGACCACGTCGTGACATGGTAGGAGTTTCGGACCTCTTTCCGGGCACACTACATTCCGGAGGGACTTCTGGACCGCAAGCTCAACAAGTTCCTGGCTCTCACCCAGGGCACCCGCACTGTGCTCCAGTATGCCCAAGCTTTTAACAGCCTCTGCCAGTATGCCGGTCACCACGCCGACACGGATGCCAAGAAGCGCGACCGATTTCGTCGCGGACTAAGCACCAAGCTCAAGGAGCGCCTCAACCTCGTTCGAGTGGAGTCCTACAACGAGCTGGTCAACCTGGCTATCACCCAGGAAGACTGCATCATGGCTCACCGGGCTGAGAAGAGAAAGAAGGCACCGTCAGGACCCTCCACTGCCCCTCCCCAGAAGTACAAGTTTGTGCAGAACGTGGCACCCCAGGCTTCCCAGAGGCTGCCGCAATAGGGACGATGGGTGGCTAGGCCACCACCACCCCAGGGAGCACCCCGTTATCCCCAGCAGCAACCCGCAGGCCCCAGGCTTAATGCACCACCGCCACCAGCTCAGGCGGGCATGGCTAATCGATGCTACAACTGCGGGAGCACGGCGCACTTCGCCCGCTTCTGTCCCCACGCTAAGCAGCAGAACCAAGGCCAGGGTGCTGGCCAGCAGAATAGAAGCAAGGGCAAGAAGCAGATGGTGCAGGTTCGGCAAGGAGGAATCAACTACACCATCCTCACTGAACTTCTAGAAGAAGCTCTAGTCATGACGGGTATTTTCTCTATCTACAACAAGGCTGCAGTTATATTGTTTGATTCTGGAGCATCACATAGTTTTATAAGTGGAAAATTTGGTGCAAAAGTGGGGTTAGATTTCTACCACACTAAAGGGTCATACATGATATCAACACCGGGTGGTAAAATAGCCTCTAATCAAATCATGAGGTACGTGCCAATCAAGTTGGAAGGAAAAATCATCAAAACCGACCTCATATTACTTCCACTTGAAGGCATGGACATAATCTTGGGAATGAACTGGATGACACGACACGGGGCAATCTTAGACATCTCAGCCAGAGTTGTAGAAATCAACTCACCATCCCACGGGACTTTCGCTATCCACCTGCCTTCTCATGAGTGCAGAACTTCCTACGCCTACGCCGCTGAAGCCACGAACCTAAAGTCTATTCTAGTGGTATGCAAGTATGCCGATGTTTTTTCGAAAGACTTGCCAGGAGTGCCACCTGATAGGGATATAGAATTCGCCATTGAGTTACAACCCGGCACAACACCTATTTCAAAAAGGCCATATTGGATGCCACCTAAGGAATTGGCAGAATTGAAAATCCAACTCTAAGAACTGCTGGACAACGGTTTCATTCGACCTAGCACTTCACCATGGGGTTGTCCAGCCCTATTTGTAAAGAAGAAAGATGATAGTCTGAGGTTGTGTGTGGACTACCGACCTCTCAATGCGGTTACTATCAAAAATAAATATCCACTCCCCCGAATCGATGTCTTGTTTGATCAGTTATCGGGAGCAAGGGTGTTCTCGAAGATTGATCTTCGTTCGGGCTATCATCAGATCAAGATTCACCCGTGCGGCATTCCTAAAATAGCCTTCTCCACATGGTATGGGCTGTATGAATTCTTGGTCATGTCTTTCAGCCTTACTAATGCACCAGCCTACTTTATGTATCTCATGAACTCGGTCTTCATGCCCGAGCTTGACAAGTTCATTGTGGTATTCATTGACGACATCCTCATCTATTCCAAGGATAAGGAAGAACATGCTCGACATTTGCACATTGTCCTTCAGTGCCTTAGGGATCATCAACTATATGCCAAATTCTCCAAGTATGAATTTTGGCTAGACACAGTAAAATTCTTGAGTCACACCATCTCTAGCGAAGGCATCGCTGTAGACCCAAACAAAGTGCAAGAGGTGATGAACTGGAAGCCTCCAACCTCAGTCCATCAGATTCGCAGCTTCTTAGGCTTAGCCGGATATTACCGCAGATTTATTCCGGACTTCTCCAGAATTGCCAAGCCAATAACAGAGCTGCTGAAAATGGGAGCCAAATTCGTGTGGGACGACAAATGTGAGAAAGCCTTCCACACTCTCAAAGCACAGTTAACTACAGTGCCAGTCTTAGCTCATCCCAACAACACCAGGCCCTTCGACATGTATTGTGACGCATCCGGAACAGGTCTTGGTTGTGTGCTTATGCAGGATAATAGGGTCATTGCTTATGCTTCCCGAGCACTTCGACCCCATGAGAAGAACTATCCTACTCATGATCTAGAGCTAGCAGCAGTTGTTCACGCCCTAAAGATATGGAGGCACTATCTGATGGGTACTCAATGCCACATCTACACAGATCACAAAAGTCTTAAATACATCTTCACGCAAGCTGACTTGAATATGAGGCAACAAAGATGGTTAGAGCTAATCAAGGACTATGATCTTGAGGTGCACTATCATTCGGGCAAGGCAAATGTAGTAGCAGACGCACTGAACTGTAAAGCTCATTGCCATTGCTTATCAGTCGAGTCATACAGCGACACCCTCTGCAATGAGATGAGGAAGCTCAACTTGGAGATCATTCCTCAGGGCACTCTGAACCACATCTCTATTGAACCCACCCTTCACGACCAAGTCAAAATGGCACAAGCTCACGATAAAGGCATCACTATCATCAAACAGAAACTTGCGCAAGGGGATAGTAAATATAAATGCTTCTGGCTAGACCACCAGGGAACCATATGGTTTGAAAGTCGCTTGGTCATTCCGAAGAACCATATGCTTCGCAAACAAATCTTAGATGAGGCACATCTATCCAAGTTCTCGATCCATCTAGGTAGCAACAAGATGTACCGAGATCTGAGGCAGAACTTCTGGTGGACTCGAATGAAAAGAGAAATCGCCAAGTATGTTTCAGAGTGTGACACCTGTCAAAGGGTGAAAGCCAGCCATTTAAAGGCATCCAGTACACTTCAGCCTTTACCGATTCCATCATGGAAATGGGTGGATATCAGCATGGACTTTATTGTCGGATTGCCGAACACCGCTCATAAACATGATTCCATTTGGGTTGTAGTGGACTGACTCACTAAAACTGCACACTTCATCCCAGTACACACGACCTATTCAGCTAAGAAGTATGCTGAGATCTACCTTGAGCGCATCATCTGTTTACATGGAATCCCGAAGACCATTGTCTCTGACCGCGGTGCACAATTCATTGCACGCTTCTGGGAACAGTTACAAGAGTCTCTCGGTACCAAACTTATCAGAAGTTCAGTGTATCATCCTCAAACTGATGGGCAAACCAAAAGGGTAAACCAGATCTTAGAGGATATGCTGAGAGCATGTGTCATCCACTATGGCAAAAGTTGGGACAAGTGCTTAGCTCTAGCAGAGTTTTCGTACAATAACAGCTATCAAGAGAGTTTAAAAATGGCACCCTTCGAGGCCTTATACGGTCGTAGGTGTCGAACTCCATTAAACTGGTCACAAGCAGGGGAACGAGTCCTATTCGGACCCGAACTTGTAATAGAAGCGGAAGAGAAAGTGAAAGTGATTCAAACCAATCTCAAAGCTGCTCAGTCGAGACAAAAGAGCTACTTCGATAAGAGACGGAAGCCACTCCAATTTGAAGTTGGCGATCACGTCTATCTACGGGTTTCACCAATTAGGGGTGTACAACGGTTTGGAGTAAAGGGGAAATTAGCTCCTCGTTACATCGGCCCCTATGAAGTTGTTGAGAAATGTGGACCCATGGCATACAGGTTGCGACTTCCTTTGCATTTGGCAGCCATCCACGATGTATTCCGTGTATCCCAGCTCAAGAAGTGCATCAGAGTTTCTAGTGAGACCATTGATCAGCATGACATCTCAGTCGAGCCAGATCTATCTTACGTCGAGCACCCTCTTAAGATCCTTGATCAAAAGGAGAGGAGAACTCGGTGTACCACCGTCAAAATGTACAGGGTACAATGGGCTCATCATACCGAGGAAGAAGCCACGTGGGAGACTGAGCACTACCTCAACCACAACTTCCCGGGTTTTCTAGACTCCACATTAGTTACACCATCATCCACACTTACACCTTGTCTGAATCTCGGGACGAGATTCTTCTTAAGGGGGTAGGCTGTGACGAACCCGAGTTTTAACCCATAAACCCTAAGTCGAGAAACGGTCGTAAAAATTTAACTACAGCTCCAAATCGCTCGAAACTTCACTCACATATCCTAAAGTTATGCCACAACTCAGTAGTAACAAAAGTTGAGGGAGGAAGTAAAAATTCACACATGAAATGGCGGCCTTTCTTTAAAATCAAGAAAATCAGGAAATAACTTTAAAAGGGTTAAAAAGTCAACTCTCACAAACTTGCTTAATTGAATTTTTGCCCCAAACAAAAGTTGTAGAGTTTAGTGAGAAAAAAAACTTTTTGTGTTCAAAATTTTTGAAGTTGCCACATGAAATTTGGAGAAAAACCCTAAAAATAGCATGTTTAGGGTGAATTCCATTTAAGTTCAAATTTAAAATTCAAATTCTCAAACCGAGCCTCAAATGAAAAACTGCCCAACACCAAAGTTGTAGAGCGTGAATTGAATTACAACTTTGGTGTTGAAACTTTTTTGAGTGCAGTTCAAATTTTTAGAGGAATTTTAGTTTTAAAAGCGTTGACCATTTTTGACCGGGCCCAACTCCTCCCTTCTCTCTCTCCCTCCTTCACTCCACCGGCGCTCGACTGGCTGAGTCACGCCCGTGCCCAGGGATTCCTCGCCACGCGGCCGAGCTCCCCTGCCACCTACCACTGCCGCCCTGCTGCTGCCATGGGCGGGCTTCCGCGCACGCGCACGCCCCGGCCTACAGCCCACCCGTGAACGCTGCCTTGCTGCGCCGCTGCCGCGCCCGTGCTGCGCTGCCGCCGCGCCCCACCTACCCCGCCCCGTCCCGTCGTCGTGCCGCCATGATGGCCCTACGCCGCGCGGTGCTCCGCCGGCACACGCCACTGCTACAGAAAGAATCACCCCGCTGCAGCTGCCTTGACCGTCGCTGCGCCTCGCCGTGTGCACGCGCCCACACGCCGCCCCGTCTAGTCGTGCAGGCCACGCGGGCGCCAGGCCATCCCCTCCCCAGCTCCTCGCCATGGCCGTGTGTAGGGTCGAGATGGCGGACTAGAGGGCGGAATTGAAATTATTCGCTTAGCCAAGACTTCACCCCTCTAACTATGACTCTAAGGCACCTCCAAAAAGATCCTACACAAAGCAAATGGAGTGCCAAGCTAGTAAGAGCTCTCCTAACAATTCTAATGCCAAGTCACACAAGCCTAAGCACTAGTACTTCACAAACAGGGGGAGCTCCTACACAATTCTAATGAGCAAAAGCACAAAACTAAACCTAAGCTCACTAGATGCTCAAGGACAAGGATACACAATCCAAATCCAAGAGCTCAACTTGCTTAGCTACACAATCTAAGCATGAGCAACTAATTAAGCTACACAAGCTAACTAGTTACACTAGGATATCTACTTCTAGCTACACAAGCAAGAAGATGATTAGCAAGCTATACAAGCTAACTAATCACTAGAGAACAACTACACAAGCACAAGATATAGATGAATGTAAATACAAGGCTTATGATTTGGAGAATGCAAACCACCGAGAAGAGTAGACAAAATTGACACGGTGATTTTTATCCCGAGGTTCACTTGGTTGCCACCAAGCTAATCCCCGTTGAGACAAGCTCCAAGGTTGCCGCCGATCCTCTTGCTAGTGGTGACTCTCAAGTCACACTCTCCCACGTGGAGTGCTCACACCGAGCTCTAGCACATAATTCGGCCGGACCACTTGTTGCTCTTCACGTCTCGCTCAACTAGAGTTGCTCTTCGCGGCTCCCGCGGGGTGAGCACAATACCCCTCACAATCTCTTCTCCGGAGCACCGCACAATCTTCTTGCGGGCTTCAATGGAGCCTCTTCCCACCAAGCCGTCTAGGAGGTGGCAACCTCCAAGAGTAACAAGCACACCGGCTTACAACACGATCACCTAGTGCCACTCGATGCAATCTCTCAAAGCAATCGCACTAGAATCGCTCTCTCACTCGATCGGATGATTACTATCAAGTTAGAGTGAGTAGAGGGCTCTCAAGCACTCTCACACATGGACACCAAGTCCCCAAGGTACTCAGCCACCTCAAAAGGCCGGCCACACCCTCTATTTATAGAGGGAGGCCCCAAACTAGCCGTTACACTCAAATCCCGTGAAAACAGAGTTTTCGCGGACTGTCCGCCTCACAGAGACCGGACCGTCCGCCATTCAAAACAAACGGCTAGAACTGCAATGATTATGTGTCAGAGTCGACCGTTAGAGCCCAGGGGCGGACTGTCCGCGCCCCAGGGGCGGACTGTCCGCAGTTCAAAAGGTGAGCACACACAGAAACCGCAGTGTTTCTGTCCCAGAATTTTCAGTAGGAGGCGGACCGTCCGCCCCCAAGGGCCGGACCGTCCGCAGTACAATTTGGACACCCAAGACAGAACTACCACATTTCTGCGCCCATTTCAGCTTTTAAAGGCGGACCGTCCGCCCCCATGGACCGGACGGTCCGCAGTTCATTTTGGACCACCAACAGAGCCAAAAACAGTTCTGTTCGAGCTCATCCGAGATAACGGCGGACCGTCCGCCCCCAAGGAGCGGACCGTCCGCAGGTCTATTTCCAGCAGAAATGTATCTCGATAAAACGGCCATAACTCTTAGCTCCAATGTCCAAATTTGGTGATCTTGGACTCTATGGAAAGCTTATTCAGAGGGCTACACAACCCAACTGAATAATTGATCCAAAACACAATGGATCAAAGCAGTATTCCACTCCAAGAGCCAACCTAATCTCCAAAGAACACCGAAAAGCCTTTCTTGCTTCCCCAAGTTGATAAACATCAACTCCAACTCTTTCTCCTTTGCAAATGTGCCAACACCACCACGTGAAGAACACCATGTGCATGTGTGTTAGCATTTCACAATCATTTTCAAAGAACTTTCACTTGATCTCACCACGCCACTCGATCCTAGCAACATCGCAATGTTAGATCGCTCAAGTGGCACTAGATGACCGATATGCAAACAAGTTTGCCCCTCTTGATAGTACGACCATCTATCCTAAATCCGGTCATGCACTTCTCTACACAACCTTTGACCGGTGAAATGAAATGCCCTACAAGTCATACCTTTGCCTTGCGCATTCCATTTCATCTTCCCAAATGTTGATGCCACACAAGCACCAAACTCCATCAAGCCTTTTGATCATCATCATGAGTCAACACTTGGCTTGATCTTTCTTAAATGATATGATCCACTCCATATCATCACATGACCTCTTTGGTCCATCGATCTTGACCTTGCTCGCTCTTCACCGTTGCCTCGGTCCATCGGCGCCAAATCTTGCCCAAGCTTCACCGCCTCGCGGTCCCTTGCTTCAAAGCCTTGACTTGCCCTTCTCCATTGCAACCGGTCCATCAAGTCAAGCCTTGTCTTGATCTTCTCCACTTTGGTCACATAACTCCATGTCATGTCCCATATGCAATGAGCTTCTCGATCACACTATATGAGCATAACATCAACCCTTAGCCATTTCTCCTCCATGGCACATGTTGCTCATACTAGTGTCTTTGTGTGGACTAATCTCCTGTGTATCTCAACATAAACACTTATTAGTCCACCTAAGTTGTCACTCAATTACCAAAACCAAATAAGGGTCTTTCACCATGTGCGACCGCAACGATCACCGCGCCCTGTCCGTGAGAACCCATGCTAAATCAACTCGCACGCCTACTCACTGATGCCCGTGCCACGCGTCGCCGGATTCCTGTGATAGCGCACGCCGGGCACCATCGTCCTGACCCGCAGCGCCTTAACCCGCTCACGTCCGCCATCCACACCACCCCGCTCAGACTCTCCTCCGCCGTACAACGCTCGCGCAACCTCTCTCACTGTCCCTTTTCCCACACCCAGAACCCAATTGCAAGAGCCGCACTTCACTTCCCACCGCGACGCCACCCAACGCCGCCGAGCTCCTGACTCCACTCCGCCGTACCACCCCTCCCGTGGAGAGCCTAGCTCACCACTCCTCCACACAAGCCAAGAGCACAGCTAGCTCCCTCTCAGTCCCGAGCACCTCCCAGCACCGTCCTTTCCCGCTCCGGGCCCACCAGTGAAGCAGAATGCCGCCGCCGCCGTCGTGAGCCTCGCCGCCGTACCCATTCTCGCGGAGAACTAGACTCCAGTACCTCTCCTACCGATTGCACCGTGTTTGTAGCTTCCCTGAGCTCATGTGGTTCTCCTCGACCTCTACCCTCTGCCCAGGCCCACTGGAGCTTCGCCGTCACCGCCGTCCGCGAGCTCCGCCACCCCTGCTCACATCGCCGCCACGCCTGTGACCACCTCGGCCCGATTCCACCCGCACACAGGTAGCGCTCGATGTGTCCTCACCTCTGAGTACCTTCCCCGCCGCCGGCGAGCCCTACCTCGCCAAGAATCCGGCCGGCCACCACGGCTCTGCTATGCCCCCGGCCGGGGGGACCCTATTGCATTTTATTTAAAACTTCTTGGGGGCGTCACGTAAAACGCAGGGACTGATTTGTAAGAACTGAACTCAAGTTTTAAAATCCAATCAGTGAACTTGTAAAATTCGTATAAAATCATACAAAAATCAGAAAAATGCAAACTTCATTGTTCTGGGTTCTTTGAAAGTAGATCTACCACTTTTGTTACAGAAAGTTTTTCATTTGACCATTATATTTTGCTCTAGTTTAAATGCAAGAAAAAGTGGTGTTAATTAGATCTCCAGTTAGAAACCTTTGCTGGATTTCGTACTTTACCAGTGGCTCACCCACCTAAAGTTAGCTCTGCCATTAAAATTTGTGCTCCAGAAACTTTGGTTAGTTAAGGTTTTTAATTAGCTCTTGTTTAATGCCTAGTTTTATGGATCTATTTATATCTTGGTATATACTACATGTTTAGACCTGAAATTGTTACTACTTGATTAGATTGGTAATAGTGAGTAACAGAAAAAGTTTGGGAATTTTTGGATATAGTATACTGGTCCAACTCATTTTGAGCTTGGACAATCACACAAATTTAAAATAAATAGTTTAATCACTTAGAAAAATGTAAGTTTATTTCCGGGATCTACATTTAGCCATAAGAAAATGTTTGAAAAGTTTGAGCCACTCAAATCCCCCAGAGCTCTCTGTAGAAATTAGTTTAGCTCTATGGTCGAATAAATTGTGCAATTTTTCATGCCTAGAAAAAAAGTTATATAAGACTGAAATTTTTACTGTAGCAAAAACACCATTTCACATCTTCATTAAAATTTTCAAGGCCAGTAATTAAGTCAAACTCCCTGTATAATTTTAGTTTTGATAATAGGCTGCAGTTGTATTTTATTTTTCATATTTAATGTACTGCATATATTGAGTTGAAAATTTCACAGTAAATCCATACTCACATGATGCAACTTGTGTTAAATTTGAAAGACCAGAAAGTCACAGAAGTTCAGTTTCACATTTAACCAAGATCATGCAATTAAAGGGAAATAATAACTTTTCTATTTAATTAAGAAGGGTTAAGAAAATCCAACCAACTCATTTTATGAGGTAAACCAGATTTGAAAACTACTCTATAAACGATTGCTCAGTAATGAAAGAAAGAAATAAACTCATTCACTCTCAACCTATATTTCATACAACTTTGTTATAAAGTTTAAACACGAAACATTAATATAACGCACGCATTTGCATCCATGTAGAACCAACCGCTCTCGCTGACGGCCACTACGAGTTAGTCCCGTCCAGCGACGAGGAACACCGTGACATGCAAGTGACATGGACGGAAGCAACTGAAGACCTGGCCCAGCATCCGGAAGCCCCCGCGCAAGAAACCGATCCAGATGGCAAGCCCCGGAGCATAAATTCCTAACTAGATAGCTATTCTATTATGTAATCTATGTTTATTAATGTTTGCACATTAAGTTGTTAGATTTGTTTGAAACCTTAGTTGCATAATCATAGCTTCCCAATTGAAATTCTTACTAGATGATTAGGATCGCTAGATGGCTAGGCTATTTCTCGGTAGAAGTCGAGTGATCTCTTGTCACTCGCGAGCAATATAGGAATTGCTTGTTTACTACATGCTGCAATCATAGGTCTACGGATGGGGAAATATATTCGTAGATGCCCCGTCTGATTAGAGGAAATGATTAAGGCCGCAGTGTGTGGTAGTGGTTGTTAAGCGTTTGAATTTACTAGCCACATGCCGAGAAATATGGTAATCGGAAAGCAAAAGTACTTGATCCGACCGGCAAGTGGACATACCACCTACCGTCACTTGAACCTAGTTCTCATGCCGGCCACATGCGGTTTCAGTTGTGGGTCACGACTCGGCTTCTACCAAGCATGGGGCTGCTGTCTCTGAGGGGCGGTGGCACTGGTCCACGAACCGGGAAGAAAGGGGAAATGTTGCACGTGTGACTCTTTGAGCAACCACGTGTCGTGTGAGTTAGGTTTGCCTTGCAAGGTTAAGAATTTGATTCGAATCGGCCACCGTTCACGGTCAATGAGACTGCTTAACACTTTTGCCACATAGAGTAAGAAGTGGAAAATGATGATGATGAACTTGTTGGATGAGGAAAGATAATTTTTTGTACCACCATGGATGAATAGCAAGGTGCTAATTTAGAATGGTTTAGGTAACAAACTTAATTGGATGCTAAAATGTGAATGTAAGTATCCACCCTTAGATGCTTTTCGACAGAACAAACCCCTCAATCCAAAAGCCATGCATGTCTAGTTATATGGGCTAAGTATACCCATTAGATGGGTAAGCCTTGCTGAGTATTAGTATACTCAGCTTTACTTGTGGGAATTTTTTGTTGTACATGTTCTTTCTAGGAGCAGATTGCCAGGTTAACCTAGCCATGTTAGCTTCCTCCTGGCTGGTCCGTCGAGTGGCACCCGTCTCCTGCCGATGGGGATGCTATGGAGTAGTTCGCATACGGGCTTCATCGCGAACCGCTTTTGTTATCGTCGTTTAGATTCCGCTTCTTTTATCAAAGAACTTTCGCTGCAGTTAAACTCTGAAGTGATATTTAAGTTGTTAATTTAAGTACCTTTATTCGAACATGGTCTGTAATAACTTTTAGGCTGTGAAACTCGGTGATGTAAAATTTGTGTGAGCATGTTGTAACTCTAGGCTCGCCTTCGTGCGAGTATTTGATGTCTTACTTCGATCCTGTTCCAGTGGTTAAATCAGGAGGTTACCCGACAGAAGCTTCAGATTACTCCATTTGAAGTGCATAGGACCGAGAAATGCGATCAGAGGTGAGGGGGGTGAATGGGAGCCAATAAAAATTCTCGCAATCAAAATTTTGGCTCAAGACTAAGGTGCGCACCCCAACCCTAGAGTCCTAGACGTAGTGTAGAGTAGTTATAGAGGAGATACACCAACACTAAACAGCCTTAGGAACAAAAGTGATCAAGCGCAGAAGCAAACACAAAAAGACAGCGCAAAAACAGCACGATATACTAACACCGGTTGAACCGACGCATATTGAAATGAACCCGTCGGTCTAACCGGTGTCACAGAGCCGGCAGCTGAAGAAAGACACGCACCGGTTGATCCGACGCAGAGGTTTGAACAACGTCGGTTTTAAACGGCGTGCCTACACCAGGTCAACCGACAAAATCAACCTCTTACATCGGTGCAGTTTTCTAGAGGGGCGACAACACACACCTGTGAGCACCGGTTAAACCGACGTGCACTAAGGGCACCTAGTCGGATTAACCGACGTGCAACAAACGTCAAAGCAGAGAGTCACGCACCGGTTAAACCAGTGAAGAGAAAAGTGTACACGTCGGTTGAACGCCCAAAACTGCAAAACTTGTGGTAATGTCAGTTGATCCGATGCACGTAGAGGCTAATGCACCGGTGCAACCTCCAGAAACCCCAAAGACCCTAGAAACCCAAACTTGTAGTCACCGGTTGATCCGACGACCTTGAACTCAAGCGTCGGTTCAACCGGTGCTGTCGAAAACAGAGTCCAGAGGCGTTTTCCAGCCTGCGTTCTCCCAAAAAACTCGATGATTCGTGGATCAAAATGAGTCCAAAATCCACCAAAATTCATAGGCACGATCACAAGGGACTTGTGAACAAACCCACGGAAGAAATCGACGAATCACTCCATGGTTTGGAAGGAATCGAGGATTTAGCGATCAAGAACGGGGTTTTGTCTTGAAATGCGAAAAGCACAAGAATTCTGATTCTAAAGAGCTCGTGATTCCTAGAGGTTTTGCACTAGGCAAGAGGGATTAGAATCACGTCAAAGAGCTCCAAGAACCACACCAATCTCGTATTACAAGATCAAACAAAGAAATCAAAAATCGTCGCAAACAAAGCACGAAGCGTATGAGATCGAAAACGAATTCAACTCCCCGGAGGTCACAAGGAGGGAAGGGCCTCCTTTCCCGCACAGATTTAGTACAAGGTCTTCAGAAATCCATGGCTAAAATCCTACCTTAGAGAGAAGAAGGAGGAAGAACATGGAGGGAGAACAGAAGGGGAAGGCGCCTGGCTCATATTTTCTGTTCTGTGAGCGCACCAGGTAACCAGCGGGAGGGGGGGGGGGGGCGCTAGCCTTTTTGTTTCCCTGGGGACAGCACCACCCACTCCAGTTCGCTCCCCTTTCTTTCCCTCCAAGTCTTCCTCTAAACACTAGAATAACCCTAAGTGCTAAAATTAAACTAGAAGGCCCTTAGGGGCAAAACCGGAAAAGATACATCGAAGACCATCCGACTGCTGCGATGACTTGGAGAAGTTTGCTTCGACCTGACGCAATCCCTCTGATGTCGCCACGCGTTCTTCTGGAATCTTCACGGGGGCAGTTTTGGGAAAACTGCCGAAACCGAGTTCGGGGGCGGTCTTGGAGGAACCGCCAAACCTTCCCACGCGATGTTTCCGGCACACCCGCCAAGCCCGATGTCGCCACGTGTCCGACCTCCCGCCGAAACCCTAGCGCCTTCGTCATCCAGATGTCATCGCCATCTCCCTCCGACTTGGCCGATGTTGACGCATCCCAGCCATTGGTTTTTCCCGAGCCACCAACAAACTCAACGCCGTCCCGCCTTGGCGCCAGGAGTGGATCGCAACGCGGCCCAGCAGTGGCCCAAGCATCTGGGGGCCGCCCTTCTCCACCGCACGGTCGTCCGGTCGGGCCTCTAGCGCCACCGCAAGGTCTCCCGCCTCTGCATGGTCATCGAGCTCCCTGCCACCGCAATGCCGCCACATGGTGCTCAGCACGTGCCTCGCTCTTGTCCAAACCATCTTGCTGCCACCGCGCCATCCGTGTACCTGCACACCACAGACCAAGAACTAGAGCAATCTCCACAGAGTCGCGACTATACACAGTTAGTCCACTCCACGTGTTGGCAATCACTCATCACACCAAGGAGCAGGCCTCCACTGCCTCTCAATCTCCCCCTTGATGAGTGCATTGTCAACACCACATCCCACACGGGCACTGGTGAAAGAAAGAGATAACCAAAAAGAAATAGAAAACAAAGAAAGCTAACTCAAGTGATCAAAAGCGAATGAAAGCCAGAAAGGATCACTTGAAGATAGCAAAGCCAAAAGAGTCAGCCCCCAAGACAAGGGCAATGGCTTGACGCATTGACTCCAAAACATGCTTGACCCCTCAAGAAAGAGGCAAGGCTCAACACAGCCAAGCATGTGCAAAGCTGGTCCCTCCAGAAAGAGACAAAGCTCAACGCAACCAGCAAAGCTCAAAACTCCCCCTGAAATGCAGCTCCCCCTCACTATGCAACTCTCCCCACATGTGTGCACACTCAAAGACTGGAACTCTCCACAATCTCTCCGCCTAAGGTATAAGAGGCACCAAACTCTCCCCCTTAGACCAAACACCAATCTCTCCCCCTTGTTAACAAGGCACACACCAAGGTATCTCCCCCTGTCTAGATGCCCCCCCTGGAAATATGCCATGAAGTGCAAGCATGCGTGCCTAAAAAGCTTCCAGGTACAGAACAAGAGCATTTGCAAGGGTCTAAACAGCACAGCATATGAGGGTGCATATACAAAGACAATGCATGGAAAAGCTCATAAGAATATATCTACACAGATCATGAGCAAGCATTTGTTATTTGTAAATGAAAAAGCATCACCATAAAGGACCTAGCATACTAGAAGGTAAACAAGCATGCCAGTGCTAGCAAGAACATACAGGTGAGCTATCCAAAGCATATCACAGCAACTGCTACTCAACAAACTGAGAACTCTTAATTTCTCAACAAGAAGAAGTGGTGCCAGGGGTTGAAAACTTGCAAGAGCTTAACTTAGCGAATGTGCCAAGCCTAGGTCAAGGACCATCAGAAGCTTAAGACAACACTCTCAGTCATCCACAGCCTTGTCCAAGTTCTCCAGAGGAGCAGTCTCGGTATAAGAATAGTGGTGCAAGCAATCCCACCTGGATCTTTTCACTCAAAGCAAAGCATGATATACCAAATGTTGGATTTTTGAAAATGAACACCAATTATAACACTCCAACCGTTTGAATTTCCAAATCAACCATGAAGTAAAAGAGGGCATCTTGTTGCATATGAGAGCAAAGGACCTAGCCACTAAGCATGAACGAGATAGCATAAGCATACAAACCTACACATGCTAGTAGCAGATCCTGAAGGTGACCATGTTTTATGATTTTCAACGAATAAAGGAGCTAAGCTTAGACCCAATATACAACATATTCAAAGGAGCTAGCTACACATGGTCAAAGCATATATACAACTCATAGCATAGCACAAGGCACAAGCAAATGCAGATATCATACATGAGAAGCTGGTGCAAGTGTAATGCATATGAGCAAATGCTATGCAAAAATGGTATGTACACAAAATGCAAGAGAAAGCAAAGAAGAAAGAAAAACAAATCCTAAACTACAGAAACAACTACCCAACTCAAAATGGGTAGCACACGCCAAGCTCTCCCCGCAAGCGAGCAAAGGTGGCTTGTTCTAGGGGCTTGGTCAAGATGTCGTCTACTTGATTATCAGTGGATACATGGGTCAGCTCGACATCACCCTTCTCATAATGGTCTCTCAGGAAATGGAATCTCACGCTTATATGCTTGGAGCGAGAGTGTAGGACAGGGTCCTTGGCTAAGCTTATGGCTGAGGTGCTATCAATGAAAATAGGAACTCTGCCATAGGTTAGGCCATAATCGCTGAGAGTGTGTCTCATCCAAAGGATCTGGGAGCAGCAACTAGCAGCAGCTATGTATTCAGCTTCTATGGTGGAAAGAGCTACACTAGTTTACTTGCAGGCAGACCAAGACACAAGAGAAGTTCCGAGAAACTGGCAGGTGCCTGAGGTCGACTTGCGATCAATCCGACACCCACCATGATCAGCATCAGAAAAGCCAACCAACGCAAGAGAAGAGGAAGAAGAGTACCAGAGGCCAAACTCAGGAGTGTAGCGGAGGTACCTGAAAATCCTCTTCATAGTGTTCCTGTGAGAAGTGCGCGGAGAAGCCTGGAACCTCGCGTAGAGACAGACCGCAAACTGGATGTCGGGTCTGGTGGCCGTCAATTACAGGAGCGAGCCGATCATGCTTCTGTACTCCTTCTGGTCCACAGCAACACCTTCAGCGTCCTCATCCATTGCCATAGAAGTGCTCATAGGAGTCGGCATGGGACTGAGGTCCCCGAAGTCGAACTTCTTGAGCATGTCCTTGGTGTACTTGGCCTGGTGGACGAAGGTACCATCCCGGGTTTGCTTGATGTGCAACCCGAGAAAGAACTGAAGCTCACCCATCATCGACATCTCAAACTCCCTGCTCATATCATTAGAAAAACTAGAAACAAGAGAGTGAGAGGAGCCACCAAAGATAATATCATCCACGTAAATCTGAACCAACAGAAAGTCAGCACAACGCCTGAGGAGAGACAAAGTCTTATCTACCGATCCCATGACAAACCCCTGCTTAAGCAAAAAGGCTCTCAACCTCACATACCAGGCTCTAGGGGCTTGTTTCAGACCATACAAAGCCTTCTGAAGCTTGAAGACTAGGTCTGGAAACTTGGGACTCTCAAAGCCAGGAGGCTGCTTCACATAGACCTCCTCCTCTATAAACTCGTTCAAAAAGGCACTCTTAACATCCATCTGATACAGCTTGAACCCCTTCGAAGCCGCAAAGGCTAAAAAGATCCGGATGGCGTCTAAACGAGCTACAGGAGCAAAGGTCTCCTCATAATCTATCCCCTCCTGCTGGTTGTAACCCTGAGCTAATAACCTAGCCTTGTTTCTCACAACCATCCCATCCTCACCCTGTTTGTTCTTGAAAACCCATTTGGTACCTATAGGGTGGCAATCTGGTGGCGGCTCTACAAGGACCCAGACTTGGTTTCGCTCAAAGTTTTCTAGCTCCTCATGCATGGCATTGACCCAGTTAGAATCAAATAAAGCGTGTCCAACATCTTTGGGCTCAAAGGTGGCTACAAACGCAGAGTGAGCACAGAAAGTGGTTGAGGTAACCTTCAACCGCGTCTGAACTCCTCGGTGAAAGTCCTCGAGTATCCTCTCTGGAGGATGATCCCGCAGGGCTCGGTGGTGTACTCGCTGAGGTGAAGTCATCTCGCCACCGCCCTCAACATGGGTCCTGGAGGAAGAACCTTGAGCTGGACGTGGATCGGCCGTAGTCGAAGCTGTGGGGAGCGGGCCGCCATCGTCGTCAGAACTCAAATCCCCAGGAAGTGGGCCTGCATCCGGAACAGGAACACCACCATCATCCTCAAAGACCTCAGGCTCATCCTCATCCTCGAAGATGTCCTGGCCAAACTCATCATCACCTGCACACTCCACAGAAGCAGACAAAGAAGGAGTGGACTCGTCGAAGGTTACATTACAAGTTTTGACGATCCGGTTAGTTTCAAGAATAAGAACACGATAGCCTCTAGATTGAAGAGCATATCTAAGAAGAATGCCATCAGAGCTCCTAGACTCGAACTTATCAAGATTTCCCTCCTTCAAAACAAAGCATCTGCAACCAAAAGCACGCAGGTGGGACACCTTGGGCTGTCGACCAAACCGCAACTCATACGAAGTCTTTTTCATGAAAGAGCGAAGGAAGATGCGGTTGGCAACATAACATGCGGTGTTGATCGCCTCGGCCCAAAAACGCCTAGGGGTCCTATGCTCATCGAGCATCGTCCTGGCCATCTCCACTAAGGTCCGGTTTTTGTGTTCAACCACGCCATTCTGTGGAGGAACATAAGGTGAGGAGTACAGATGATCAAGACCAAAGCCACGACAGATGTCATCAAAACGAGCATTCTTAAATTCAGAGCCATTGTCACTGCGAATAGCCCTCATGGAATGTGGAAGCTCGTTCTGTAACCTCAAAGCAAGGTCTCGAACGTACTGAAAGGCCTCATCCTTAGTCTCCAAGAAGAAAACCCAAGAGTATCGAGAGAAGTCGTCCACGATCACAAGAATGTACCACTTCCCACCAACAGAGCGCACACGAGCAGGACCAACGTTGTCCATATGAAGAAGCTCGCCTGGGTGCGATGTCATCACCTGATTCACAGGTGGGTGCGGAAGGGATACCATCTTCCCGTGACGACACGGGTGACAAACAAGGTCCTTGTCCAACTTGAGCTTGGGCAATCCTCGGACTAAATCAAGTGAGCTGAGCCTAACTAGTAGATCAAAGCTCAAGTGACCAAGCCTCCTATGCCACTTCCAAAGCTCAGAAGACTGACCAGTCACCAGACAGTGAGAGGTGCTAGAAGAACATCCAGAGATGTCAATGCGAAACACACGGCCAAGAGGAACAATGTTGCAAATGAAATCCCCTCTGGAATCAAGAACACGCGAGCAACCTCTCTTGAAGCTTACCTCATACCCATCATCAAGAAGTTGCGAAACAGAAAGCAGATTAAAACCAAGTTTATCAACAAGTGCAACCTCTCTCAGAGTGAAGTCATTAGAAATCCGAATAGCGCCAACTCCACGTACCTTTCCTCTGATGTTATCCCCGAAGATGATGTACTCTTTGTCCTTCGTCGGGGTAAGGCTGGAGAACCATCTGTGACTCCCGGTCATGTGGCGCGAACAACTGGAGTCCATGAGCCATATGTTCTCCAGGTCTCGAGTGTCCTGCTCAGTAGGAAGAAAACGAGCGGGCAAATGGCCCGACACTGGGGTTAGCACAGAAGGAAGCAAACTAGTGTCATGCCATCTACTCGAAAGCAGGGTAAGTATCCTCAAATAAAAACTGTGGCTGGCGACCACCACGCTGAGGAAAACGTGGTGCGCCTCCGCCGCCAAAGCCTCGGCCACACTGACCACCACCGAAAGCACGGTGTGGGATGGTGCCGATGAAACCACCACCAGGAGCGTGGTATCCACCACCACCTCCCCCTCCTCCACCTACACGACGTGGCCTGGCATCCCACCTTTGCCCACGTCGAGCTGGAGCGTGTCCTCCTGTAAGCTGGTGAAACACCTCCGGAGCGCGCCTCTCAGGCTGCCTGCGCTCAAACCTCAACCTCCGAAAGCAAAACTCTGCCAAGTGACCATCCCTCTCGCACCACTCACACTAGTAAGGCTCTCTCTTGTGTGTAGGCTGTGGTGTAGGAGCTGGGGCTCTCTGAGGTACTCTGGGGGGCTGAGTCCTTACCTTGGGCTTAGGAATAGGCTTACCACTAGGAGGGATTGTATCCAGTCGGTTCTTGAGGTGGTTAGGCTTGGGAACCCACACTGGATTCTTAGGTGGAGCTTTGGGTGGCTCAAAGAGAATTCCATCCTTAACTGGTGCTGGCTTAGGAACTGGTGGAGCTGTGGAAGAAGAAAGTGCACTCACACTCGGCTCAAGCATCTCACCAATCTTGCCATAGGGTTGGACAAAGTCAGCAGGAGTAAAAGCAAAACCAACCCCAACACCATCAGGATGCTTAAACTGCTGAACCATCATGCCCAACTGAGGCTCGCGGGCGGACACCCAACTGAGAATCTGCCGAAGGTGGGAGTTCTCCTTCTCCATTCGGGTCTTGTCCTTCCGTGCCTCCTCAAGCTCAGAGATCAAGCTTGGGCACACAGTACAATCAGCAGAGCAAGAGCCAGTGACTGCGGATTTCTCCAACTTCCTCAAAGCAGCATTCTTCTCCATAAGCTCTTCTCTAAGCGCTGGGCACTCCTTACAAGCACCCAAGAGGGTAGGCCGGGACTTGAGCTCGTCCAAGGCCTTCTTGCCCTCCTCGAGCTTGAGCAAGTTCTCATCATACTTGCTCCTGAGCTCGGAAAGGTCAGACATCAAACCAATGCACTGACTGCACTCATCCTCCTCCTCACAATCCTCCACAATAGGGACAGACTGACCAATCTCTAAAGCTAGTTTAACTTCCTTCAGCTCTTGTCTCAAGGATCTAAACTGCCTGTTAGCATCCTTAATGATCAAGTCCTGATTATCTAGAGCAGTGTAAAGATCCTCCAACTCCTCAGGAGTGGGGTGCTCAGGACGTACCTCAGAGCTTGGCTCTGGCTGAAGTACAGGCTCTGCCATGGTGGAAGGAGTCCCATCGGCGTCAGAGTCGATGGCCATGGTGCAGAAACCGGCCGCCTTCCCAGCATGGAGGCAAAGGCCAGTGAAGCCCTCCGTGGCCTTCTTCTTGGTGCTCCGCTTCTTCTCGCCACGATGGTGTGAGTCGGAGTCACTGGAGCTGGATGAAGACGATGACGTTGAACTCTGGCTGGTGGAGGAGTGATCCTCGCTCTGGGCGACGAATGCCTGCTTGCTCTTGTACTTGCCGACATTCTTCTTCTGCTCGTGGTGCCGCTTGGAGCGTCCGCCATTCTTCTTGTGGGAGTGCCCACTCTTGTGCTTGTGGCGGTGCTCGCGGTACTCTTCGTGCTTGGAGCGGTCGTCCTCCTCCCTGCAACTCTTCTTCTTGGGACACTCAGTGGCGAAGTGGCCGGTCTTGCTGCAGTTGAAGCAGGTCTTCACTCGTGCTTGTCTGTTGTTGAAGGCTCGCTGGAACTTGTGGATGATCAGTGCAAGCTCCTCGTTTCCCAGCACCTCCAACTGCTCATCTGTCACAGACACAAGAGAAGACAAGCAAAAACCTCCAAGAGAAGGGTCAGGGTTAGCTCCAGAGTTGCCTACCAGGGCCATCGACTTGGAGGCGGAGGCATCAGCATGATTGCCTTCCATCTTAACTCGAGAGAGCTTCTCCAGCTCCGAAGCCTTGAGCTTGCTGAAAAGCTCATCCACGGTGAGGATCTCATAGCCAGCAGACTCTATGATAGTCTGGACCTTCACCTCCCAGACCTTGTGATCAAGAGCATAGAGAAGCTTCATAGCCTTCTCATGATCAGAGTAGGTCTGGGTGCCCTGTGGCTGGTTCGCACGCACCTTGTTCACAATCGATTGGAAACGACTGAACGTGGTGTCGATGCTCTCACCCGGCAACTGAGTAAAGTTCTCATATTCCCGCCGGTGAGTCTCAAACAGCCTAGACTTGACATGGTTGGTTCCCTCATGGAAATTGGCCAATCGTGCCCAAATCTCCCGGGCTGTGAAAAGGTCGCTGACACGATCAAACTCAGGGCGAGCGAGACAGGCGATGAGAGTGTTGTACGCCTTGCTATTGACCTCATGTCACCTGACCTGAAGTTCGGTCGTGCGGACCGCAAGGTTCACGTAATCAGGGTCCACGCAAATCTCCCAGACTTCGGAACCTAGACTCAGGAGATAGGCACGCATGCGCACCTTTCAATAGTCATAATCAGTTCCATCGAAAATCGGGGGTTTGCCGGGAGAACCCATGGTCGCACAATGGTTTCGAACCGGAGAAGGCTTTAGAGAAACCGACTCGGCCCTAATACCAATTGTAGGACCGAGAAATGCGACCAGAGGGGGGGGTGAATGGGAGCCAATAAAAATTCTCGCAATTGAAATTTTGGATCAAGACTCAGGTGCGCACCCCAACCCTGGAGTCCTAGACGTAGTGTAGAGTAGTTATAGAGGAGCTACACCAACACTAAACAGCCTTAGGAACAAAAGTGATCAAGCGCAGAAGCAAACACAAAAAGACAGCACAGAAACAGCACAATATACTAACACCGGTTGAACCGACGCATATTGAAATGAACCCGTCGGTCTAACCGGTGTCACCGAGCCGACAGCTGAAGAAAGACACGCACCGGTTGATCCGATGCAGAGGTTTGAACAACATCGGTTCAACCGGTGTGCCTACACCGGGTCAACCGACAAAATCAACCTCTGACGTCGGTGCAGTTGTCTAGAGGGGCGACAAAATGCACCTGTGAGCACCGGTTAAACCGACGTGCACTAAGGGCAGCTCGTCGGATTAACCAACATGCAACAAACGTCAAAGCAGAGAGTCACGCACCGGTTAAACCGGTGAAGAGAAAAGTGTACTCGTCGGTTGAACGCCCAAAACTGCAAAACTTGTGGTAACGTCGGTTGATCCGATGCACGTAGAGGCTAATGCACCGGTGCAACCTTCAGAAACCCCAAAAACCCTAGAAACCCAAACTTGTAGTCACTGGTTGATCCGACGACCTTGAACTCAAGCGTCGGTTCAACCGGCGCTGTCGAAAACAGAGTCCAGAGGCATTTTCCAGCCTGCGTTCTCCCGAAAAACTCGATGATTCGTGGATCAAAACGAGTCCAAAATTCACCAAAATTCGTAGACACGATCACAAGGGACTTGTGAACAAACCCACGGAAGAAATCGACGAATCACTCCATGGTTTGGAAGGAATCGAGGATTTAGCGATCAAGAACGGGGTTTTCTCTTGAAATGCGAAAAGCACAAGAATTCCGATTCTAAAGAGCTCGTGATTCCTAGAGGTTTTGCACTAGGCAAGAGGGATTAGAATCACGTCAAAGAGCTCCAAGAACCACACCAATCTTGTATCACAAGATCAAACAAAGAAATCAAAAATCGTCGCAAACAAAGCACGAAGTGTATGAGATCGAAAACGAATTCAACTCCCCGGAGGGCACAGGGAGGGAAGGGCCTCCTTTCCCACACAAATTCAGTACAAGGTCTTCACAAATCCATGGCTAAAATCCTACCTTAGAGAGAAGGAGGAAGAACATGGAGGGAGAAGAGAAGGGGAGGGCGCCTGGCTCATATCTTCTGTTCTGTGAGCGCACCAGGTAACCAGCGGGAGGGGGGGCACTAGCCTTTTTGTTTCCCTGGGGGCAGCGCCACCCACTCCAGTTGGCTCCCCTTTCTTTCCCTCCAAGTCTTCCTCTAAAGACTAGAATACCCCTAAGTGCTAAAATTAAACTAGAAGGCCCTTAGGGGCAAAACCGGAAAAGATAAATCGAAGACCATCCGACTGCTGCGATGACTTGGAGAAGTTTGCTTCGACCTGACGCAATCCCTCTGATGTTGCCATGCGTTCTTCTGGAATCTTCACGGGGGCAGTTTTGGGAAAACTGCCAAAACTGAGTTCGGGGGCGGTCTTGGAGGAACCGCCAAACCTTCCCGCGCGATGTTTCCGGCACACCCGCCAAGCCCGATGTTGCCACATGTCCGACCTCCCGCCAGAACCCTAGCGCCTTCATCATCCAGACATCATCGCCATCTCCCTCCGACTTGGCCGATGTCGACGCATCCCAGCCATTGGTTTTTCCCGAGCCACCAACAAACTCCACGCCGTCCCGCCTTGGCGCCAGGAGTGGATCGCAACGCGGTCCAGCAGTGGCCCAAGCATTTGTGCCGCCCTTCTCCACCACACGGTCATTTGGTCGGGCCTCCAGCGCCACCGCAAGGTCTCCCGCCTCCGCATGGTCGTCGAGCTCCCTGCCGCCGCAACGCCGCCGCATGGTGCATCGGCACGCGCCTCGCTCTTGTCCAAACCATCTTGCTGCCACTGCGCCATCCGTGTACTTGCACACCACAGACCAAGAGCTAGCGCAATCTCCACAGAGTCGCGACTACACATAGTTAGTCCACTCCACGTGTTGGCAATCACTCATCACACCAAGGAGCAGGCCTCCACTGCCTCTCAGTGCGTTGTAGCCGTAATTACCCTCTGGGTGATGGTTAGCGCACTTGAGCCGGATTAATTCGGGGTGAGCCGCCATAAATGTTTTGAAATCAAAACTAAGTTCCTCTAATGATCCTCTCGAATCACTCAATGCGTATGATTCCTTACCAGGATAATCCTTGCCTCTTTTTCTTCCCTACTAAAGATAAAGCCTTTGTGGAGCTCAATGTAGGATATAAGATTAGGGCATACTTGTATTTCTCATGTTGCAAAGTCAAAGGGCGGATCCATGGAGAAACAAATCATACAATCAAGATCAAGATGTGCATGTGTGTGGATGGGTGGATGGTAGTATGACTTACTCTGGTTAGAATCGACTCCCTCCTTTATTTCATCCCCTCTATCTCTTTTTTTTAATCACTAAAATCACTATGCAATACACATGAAACATTTATCAATTTAATGTAGTCACAAATATATACTTAAACAAAAATAATATTATCTATACATATACATCTCTTTAATTTCATCCTGATTATACATATACATGAATATCTCTAACTAAACAATTGGGTATATATATAATTGAAATGCTAAATATAATTCAAATAAATATAGTAATTTACTTTAGTTATGGAGGCAAAGGCGGCACTTGCGACGATGGGGCCAAGATAGTAGTGTTTGCAAGGATGTTGGTGTGCAGAGTCCGAGAACGGGGCGGAGGTGCCGGCGAGGACGTCAAGCATGAGAAACTACATAAATGAAGGTTTTATAGTGATTAATTTCTGTAAAAACATAATTAGAAAATAAATTTTAATATCTATTTGTCCAAAATAGACATAAAATGGTGCCCTAATTAATCTATCTGAATTATACCCTAATTTACACCAAAATTACACCCTAACTTTATCGGAATTTACACCTAATTTAAAACCAAAAATTTACACCCCTAACTAAAGTCAGATGTTAAACTAAAGGAAAGCTAAATTTGAACCTAAACATATATATGCATTGAACTAAATAAACTAAATCTAAAATTAAACTAAGAAACTATCTAATAAAAATCTAAAAGCTATTATTCACTAAAATAATTACAATCACAAACAAAAAAAATGGAAAAACCTTAAGCTCGAGCCGTGACTCGTGGCGATGTCGAGAAGTTCCTTGGTTGTCCTTGGGCCCTTGCGCCCAAACTTGTGGACCAGTAACTCGCAGTTGGTCCCGGACAGGAGTGCCCCGATGACGTCGGCGTCGGTGACGTTGGGCGACACGTTGCATTGCTTGGAGAAGCATCGGATGTATGCGCGGAGAGACTCTTCTTGCTTCCGCCTGTAGTTATTGAGATCCCAGGGGTTCCCAGGGTGCTCGTACGGGGAGATGCTTAAGCCACATCCGCACCGAGTTAGCCAAGAACAGTGGCAAGTTGCAGATAATGAAGTAGTCACTATCCACGCCGTCGGCTCGGCAGGCGAGCCGGTAGTCGTCGAGCTAGAGGTTGGGGTTCGTCTCCCCGGCGTAACTTGTGATGTTGGTCAGAGTTCGATACCGTTGCGGGAATGCGGCATTGCGGATTCGTGAAGCGAAGACTCTCAGCCCCAGTGTGTCGGGGATCGGTCTCCGGTCCTCCAAGATGTCATAGCGTCCCCCGCACCGAGGGTGGGGCACGCGGCTACCCTCACCCTCATCGCACTCATGTCCCAGTCGACGCCGAACCAGGCCTTGACAGGTGCCCTCAGGGGTACTTGGGCTTCGGGCAGCGACTGGTTGATGGTGACGTTCCTAAGGCCTTGCTCAGGCTAAGAACGCTGGGCTTGGCTCAAGGCACATCACCGAGAGATCGAGCTCTTGGCCTGCTGCTGTGCCTTGTGTTGAAGGAACACGCGTAGCTTGTCACGGTCATGACGTTCTCCTGATGTTGCAGGCACAGGTAGCGCCACGCGCACCGCCGCTGCCACAGTGATGTTCTGGCTCTCGCGGGCAATGTTTGGAAGACCTCCGCAGTCATCCTAGATCGGCTGGTTCACCTCATGGGTGCGGGCGCGAACGTGCCCGCCGTCCCCTCGGCGACCCAGCTCACGCCCGACCTCATCGACATCATGCTAGAGACTGTTTTTAAGCGTCAATTTAATCAAAAAATCATGAGAGTTTGCATTTCTTACATGCGTACTTGTCTGAAATAATGCCAAAACCCAATATGCCTTTCAAAAATATGCAATGTTGGAAATTGTGCAGAAATACAGGTTATAAGCATCTATTGATCCGAGGTAAAAACACGTTGACCAATGTTGGCATTTCTTATGCCCAATAGAATATGTATTCCACAAGCGCACAGAATCACTGCTGTAGAACTTCACCTTGGAGTATTCCAGGGTATCATAAATTTCCTCAGGGAAGCACTATGGTTAAAGAGTATCAAAGAATCAAATGACAAACTTTACTAGAGACATCAACCGACTAATTTAGTAGGGGTAAGCCAGATAGGATAAATAAGATAAGGCCAAGCGATGACCATCTAACACAGGAGATTCTAATCCTTAGAGAGGTCAGCAGTTAGGAGGACAACGAGCGAGAAAGGCTCCTAAAACACTTCTAAACTATCGAGGTAGCCTCTCTAGACTAAACCTTGTTTCTAACTAGTAATCGGGAACCTAGAGCTTACTTCGGCAGCTAGAAGAGGAAGGACTTCGGAAAGGGCTGTCACCTCCTGCCACCGTGGCGGACTACATGCAACTATAGCTATGAAAACACCCAAACGTGGCGGACTACAAAGAACGAACAGGGCTGTCACCTACTGCCACCTACCACTACGGTACTGTTGGGTGGAACACACTTCCTAGCTAACACTAAGCTAGACATCATGTCTGCACTTGGTGCTAGGATTTCTCTTTTCACATACAAGAGAAATTCCCCCTAAACCTAGGGAACTAACTTGAGCCCCCTAGTTCGGGCGAGAAAACCCGCAAGGTAAGATCCCGAAAAACAAGAAAGAGAACAAAGACTAAGTAGAGGGCTTACTTCCGCACACAAGCAAGATAACTTGGAAGAATAAATAAATGTGGAAAGTAAAACTGAATTGAAAAGATAAAGAAGATAACTTATATTGATAAATGTCAAAGGAAAAGATACAAGAGCTATACCTGACTTCCGATGATGACTCCGGAATCCCGAGACAAGCTCGACTCGACTCTAACTCCCAGATGACTAAACCTACTCTAGAAACTAAAAATGAGAAGAGAACTCCTTGGTGTGTCTTGAGAGTGAGGGCGTTGTTCTCTATTTATAGTGCTCCAAGGTCTGTACTAGGTGGATGCGTATGTTGTAAGCAAGTAGGACTGTTGAAGTAACTTCCACGCGAAGTTGAGTTGGAGATGCTGCAAAGTGGGGCCGGCTGGCCTCCCCTAGGCTGGCCGGCCTAGGAATTTTGCCATCTGGCACCGGCCTTCTCGTGGACGTCTCTGATTTCCTCCTGGAGTCGGTAAATGGTTGCGTGGGTCCGAAGCTGACAGTTGGTAGGCAAGCCGGCCTCTCCCAGGCCGGCCGGCCAGCCTGGGTTTGGCACGTCTCAGCCCTCCATTACACAGACTTGCTGATCAACATGTGCATGAAGTCGAGAAAGGTCAAGGTAAGTACTGCGGGTGGGTCCTTCAATCTATGTGCTAGGCCTTACGGTCCATTTGATCAAACCGAATTGCAATCCATGGCTTAGAAGCAATTATAGTGTGTTTCTTAACACCTGGATCAAAGACATGGTAGTGTATGTGGAGGTCCTAGGACGGCCGGCCTAGGTTTTCACCCAGGTTTGCCTGATTTTTGGTACATTAGTTCTTGCAACCACAATTCATCCAAAACTTGTTGCACTTGATAAAAATAAGCAAAATATATATGGAACATGATGTAAAGCTCAATTTATTCCTGAGAAGTTGACGGTCAAAATGTGAACTAATGGCCATCAACACCCCAATCTTAAACTTTTGCTCATCCTCGAGCAAAGCTAGAACTTAGGCTCAGTGGATCAGGAGTTGCTTCGATGCTCATACTTTGTAGATACCTTGTGCACAACATTTTACTCTAACCCATCTGTACTTTGAATAAGTTCCCTCATACCCTTGTTTCTGGAGATGAGGCTTACTCGCATTTCATCCCTCGTGTTGGGAGGTTGAGAGACTGAATAACCTTCAGCGGAATATTTCTGTTTCCTGTTCAAGTACCTATCTTGGAAAATTTTGCAAGTTTTACAAAAATGGTTTAAGATTCCCCGATGTTACTCTCATGTTGCTCAAGGTGTATGATCCTTACCATGGTCAGATTTGACCATCTTGTTCCTACTCTAAGGCTAATATGTGGAGTTTCGGGTAGAAAAAGTGTAGCATACCTTGGTTACCTGTGTTGCCGAGCCAAAGAGTGGTTTGCAAGCTGTTGGTACTCGATCAAATCCCGATCTTATCAAAGGTTAATGTTCAGGGGAGAGGGAGGAAATGAACTCACACTTAGGAAATTTCTAGTCTTTTTATTTGAGCTCCTTATATTGCAAACTGTTTTGCATGGAAGGATGGGCCTTTGTCTCCTTTTCTTTTTCTTTCTTTCATTACTTCTTTCTCTAGTTTTTTTTAAAAGAAGATAACCCATACTCCATAATGATAGAGTCTTTAGAATGGAGCATTGATTGGATAGACCTTTCAGGAAGAATGGGTTCACTGTGAAGAATTTAGGTTTTGTTGTGAAGGGAATTGTCTGGCGAGTGTGGATATCAATACTCGGAATATGTAGTTGACAAGCTAGACATCTTGAGGCTAGCAAATAATGTGTACGCAATGGGAAAAGATCGGTAGATGACAAGTACCTTCCTCGAATGGACTCACCATTCAACAAAGCTCAAAATAACTCAAGATAGCTTATATTAGTTCATATGATAAAACATTATGGCTCT
This sequence comes from Panicum virgatum, assembly GCF_016808335.1. NCBI lineage: Eukaryota > Viridiplantae > Streptophyta > Magnoliopsida > Poales > Poaceae > Panicum > Panicum virgatum. Next base: position 33,404,913 of record NC_053143.1, on the reverse strand, counting down.
GGGTAGGGTATGCAAACAAAAGAGGAAATCTTTACCATGTTTCATTTGAAGAAATTCCAAGAGGTTCCCTACTAGAGCCTACAGTTTTATTTTGGTTTGGGCTATCTCAAATCTCACAACAATTTAGACTTGGAAATCAAGCTCATGCTCCCACACAACCAGATTTTAAGTGATAACAATTTCCATGAGCCAACAAGTTCAAATACTAAGAGAGTAAATGGTTGTATACGAGGCACTTGCAAAGCTTAGGCTCGGGCTGTATTTGGCATGAGGGCCCACTGGGCAATTCCCCAGACAAAGCTGGGGGTGGTTGGCGCCAAGATCGGCTCGGCCGACCGGCCCATAGCTCCACCACCCAACCTGCTGCACGTGACACTCCCTCATTGGTGCACAACATCGGTTCTAGGCGAATCAAGTGCAGAACTCACCTGTGCACATCATGGTTCCCTTCTATAAATAGTAGGGGGTATGAGACACCACAAGTAGCTCTCTCTCAAGTTCTTTATTGTTTAGTCCATGGGCTAGTGGAGTTTAGCTTGAAGTAGTAGTCTTCGTGTCCCTGAGGTTGGTCAGGAGTTTTGATATGGTTCGTCTCTTGCCTTCCTTTGTAATTCTCGGATAGATGTAATAGACATATCTTATAGTTATTTATATTATCATGACTTATATCCTATGGTGTTAGACATATACTTATGTTATCACAATAAATTAACAGAATTAATTAATAGGCCACGAGCAAGTTGCGCTTAGTGTGAAGATTAAAGAAGGCTTGTGAATTGGCTCCTGCGCGAGCATTTGGGCCATATGGGCCGTGTATCTTAAGAGAGTCCAATATGGACGTGTCAGTTTAGATTGTGTTCCAAGTCTATGGACTATAAATATGTACCCTATGACATTCGTAAGAGGAGGACGTCATTCACGTTCAACAACAACAAACCACGGCGCACCACCACCCCTGTTTCTAGGGTTTGATCCAAGTAAGCACCATGCTGCCTTGATCGCTCCTTGCGATCAAGGCAGCATTGTTCTTGCTTTTACCCTTGGTATTACTTGTGCTGAAGCATTTTTGATGGCGAGTAATGCTAGTTATCCTGGTGTTTGCAGCATGTTTTTAGTAGATTTATTACATGCTTACATGTTTATCATCTGCAAATATCATGTTACTTCTGCACGATCATATTTTCAATCTTGTACTAGTTCTTGCTACGCGGAATTAGTCGTGCAGGAGTAACACCTCACTTTGTTTCATTTAGCAAATCGGATCTGTTATGGTTTGTTCTTATTCTTTAAGAATTGGTTCAATATCTACTAGTTTAGGCCTTGCAAATGGATTGAATGTTCCGGCGACGTAGTAGATGCTTTGCTTTAGTCTTGGTGGGGATTATTCCGGGAATCGGCTCTTTGCTACCTCTTAGGCCTCCATTCCGGTTAAAGTTTAGTCATCTATTACGTGTGTTAGGCCTAATTATGTGTGGGACATTCTGATCTAGCGGTGAGGCTTTTACCATCGTGGATTGGGTTAACTGAGTGTAATTAAAGCAAGTTATTACAGTTATATGCTTCATTTATTAATATCCGGATATACATATCTGACTGACACTGGGACTCGATCGGCTCTTTAAAGCCGATGCAAGAGTCGTCTCGGGGAGCCGACTGTGGCTCGGACTAATATTTACATGTGTCTATGCATGCAGGCGAATCACTAAAACACGTTTTTCACCTTCCTGATCAGATATAGGTCAGGTGGCACGCCCTGCCACTCCAGAAGCAATAGGCGTGTGCCAGGATCTGGGCCGTTGACCGAGGGACCGGTGCTAGTCAGCTCCCTGGCAGCCTCCCGGCTACTCGTGTTGCCTGTCGCTACTCGCCGGTGGGTTTTGACCGACAACACATTCTGGCACGCCCGGTGGGACTTTCATCGACAACAACGTCCACCGCTGGGATGACCGGATCTTAGAACCAAGCACTAGATCTGTCGGCCACCAAGCCCATCATGTACGAAGAGCTGACTCCTGAATACAAGCAGAAGTATGATGAAGTCAAAGTTCAGTTTGAAGCCGATCTCATCGGCTCTTTCGAGAGGACCCGCCATTGCCATACTCACTCACAGCTCCAGAGCCACAGAGTTCACCGATCTATGTCGTCTACAAGATCGGCGGTGATCCCGGAGAGGGCCAGTTCCTGAGCGAGCCGCCCAAGGAAATCCCGCATGGCTACACGTGCGTCTACAAACCCAACAACGTCAACCAGACGCGCTCAGTTCAGATGGCGAGTGCAGAAGCTTCAGGAACTGATGCAGAGAAGCAAGCATGGCTAGCGAAGTACGCTACCGGGCCAAGTACTGAACCCTCGGCCCCAGGAGTTCTCGGTGTGGAGCATATCAGCGCATTACTGAGAGACCAATTCGGTATTCTGACCAAGAGGAAGGCGATCGGCTATTCCAAGCCGTACCCAAGTGAATATGACTCGATTCCATTACCACCCAAATATCAGCTCCCTGAGTTCACTAAGTTCAATGGATCGGAGGGATCTAGCTCCATTGAGCATGTGAGCCGGTACCTGACGCAGCTCGGGATGATCTTCATGTCGGATCCTCTGCGGGTCCGATTCTTTTGCCAGTCTCTCACGGGCCCAGCGTTTGGATGGTACACGTCGTTGGCTCCGGATTTGATCCGTACCTGGAAGCAGCTAGAAGATCAATTCTATATCCAGTACCACACGGAGGCTACAGAAGCTGGGATTGCCGAGCTCACACAAGTCAGGCAGAAGCAAGGTGAAACTATGTTAGAGTACGTGCAACACTTCAGAGAGGTCAAGAACCGGTGCTATTCATCGCCCATCACTGAAAATGAGGCAGTCGACTTGGCAGTTTTGGGGCTCGCGAAGCCGATCAAGGATCTGGCTTTCTAGTTGGAGTTCAACTCTCTGGCGCACATGATGCAGAAGCTCACAACATACGAGCGCTATCACCCTGAGCTGTACCAGGAAAAGTTCAAGCGCCAGGTGAATGTGGCCTAGGCAGATGATTCTGACAAGTCTGGCGAAGAAGAAGAAGTGGCCACGGCAGAGTGGACCCAGGGGGTAAACCCTGTCCCATGCAAATGGGTCAAACAGAAGGGACCTGTGAAGGGCTTCAACTTTGATGTGTCCAAGGTGGAGTAGATATTCGATCTGCTGCTCAAAGAGAAACAGTTGAAACTTCCAGAGAATCACAAGTTCCCGACGATACAAGAGCTACAAGGAAGGCCATACTGCAAGTGGCACCACTTGTTCACCCATGCCACGAACGACTACAAGGAGCTACGCCATTAGGTCCAATCGGCTATTGAGCAAGGCCGATTAATTCTAGCACAACACACGATGAAGGTTGATAGTCAACCATTACCGCAGGCTAACATGGTGGAGCTGTCAGATCCTGGAAGAGAATGCCAGAATTTTGCATTCCAGATCAACATGGCGGGACCTATACGCCGCCATGACAAGCAGAAGGGAGAGGCCGTTTCTGGCAAATGGCCCTATATTGAAGACAAGTCAGAGCGGCAGAATATCACTGAAGAACAAGTGCGCCATATCCGCAATCAAATCCCAGCTTTCGACTGGCTTCTTAAAAAATATGAATATCAGTACAAGCTACGTCGCCGGTATGAATCGGAAGAAGAAGAGTACGAGCACCGCATGGGAAGAACGCTGGGAAGACGACAGGCCATACTCGATCACTGGCACTGCCCGTTCTTCAAGTACTGCTGGAATTCTAGTATGAGCCGATTGCCTACTATTGATGACTGTCTGGAGTGTAGGCCTTGGGGACGCCAATCAAACGGGACTTCGGTATTCCAGCGCTTGGGACCCAAAGTGGGTCACGACGGTCGTACTGCGCGGCCACCTGAAGATGATCTCGAATCGGAGGAAGACAAGTACCATCGGCTACAATGGTGTCCCAACGGGCTCAGCCGCTCGCAGAAGCAAAGTACCTCGATGTGCTGAGGAAGGCACTCCCAGATCTTGCGGAGCAAGTCAGGCGGCCGTAGAAAGGTAGAACGGCACCCCCTGAGGAAGGAGTGGCATGTCAAGTAGTCAAAAGCCGATAAGAAGCCATCGGTTGATGTGAACATGGTGTTCATGCTCCCGTCGGAATTTCAGGCACCTCAACCTGAAGAGTTGGCTGTTACACAGTTGGACCTCAGCCCACAGCCAATTATCTTCGAGAAGCCCAAGGAGAAGAGCTACAAGCACCTTAAGGGCCTATATCTCAAGGGCCTCATCGACGGCAAGCCGGTCAATAGGATGTTGGTCGACACTAGCGCTGCAGTCAATTTGATGCCATATTCAGTTCTGCGCCGGTTGGGTCGTTCTACTGCTGACCTCATCAAGACCAATGTTATGCTCAATGACTTCAATGGTTAGCCGACAGAGGCGAAGGGGGTCTTCAGTGTAGAGTTGACGGTTGGCCGCAAGACAATCCCGACCTCGTTCTTCATCGTCAACAGCAAGAGCACATACACAGCGCTGCTTGGGAGAGATTGGATTCACTCCAATTATTGTGTTCCCTCCACAATGCATCAGTGTTTGGTCCAATGGGATGGCGATGAAGTGGAGGTGGTCCCTGCAGATGACTCCAGCGAAGTCTCGCTTGCAGACATGAACGCGTGGCATGCGAAAGGACAAGAGCCGATCTCCGGGGTTGGTTTAGAAGATTGTGATCGGATAGAGGCTACAAAAAACAGATTGAGGCTGGTCTTATCCACTGGCCTCACAGAGTAGACACTTCACGGCACACTACACAGTGTGGCGAGTTTTTAGAGGACGATCCCGGCGATCAGTCCCAAAAAATATTTTATTCTTGTTCAGAGTTGAAACTATGTAGTCATGTACCAAAGGTAGCCTACTCTGGCAGTCGGCTAATTAATGGATGTACAATGATGAATGGCAATGGAAATATAAGAACGGCCAGCCCATGCGGTTGGCCAAAATTTTTCTTTGGTTATTTTTCTATCTTCACCATCGACCTGACAGGTGACGACGAGTCATCTGCATTCACTGTCAACTTAACAGGCGATGGCAAGTTGGGTTTCAGGTTTATGTCAGCTGATGATCTATAGGAAGTCGACATCGGTCCCGGGGATAAGCCGCTGCCGACATTTATCAGCAAAAAGTTAGACCCGAGCATACAAGAGCCGATGATAACACAATTGAGAGAATACCGGGACTGCTTCGCGTGGGATTGTACGGAGATGTCCGATCTAGATAGAAGCATCGTCGAGCATTGGCTCCCACTCTAGAATGGATTTCGGTCGTTTCAACAATGGGCACGCCAGATGAAGGCCGAAGTTCTAGAAGAAGTCAAGAAAGAGGTACAAAAGATGTTGGATGCGGGATTCATCAGGCCATGTCGATATGCAGAATGGATCGCTAGTGTGGTCCCTGTGCAGAAGAAAGATGGCCGATGGAGAGTTTGCGTGGATTTCAGAGACCTCAATAGAGCAACGCCAAAGGATGAGTATCTAATGCTTGTCGTGGAGACATTGATCAATGCAACTGCCGGTCATTAGATGCTGAGCTTTATGGACGGAAATGCCGGCTACAATCAGATCTTTATGGTGCTGGAGGATGTGCTCAAGACCGCGTTCAGAGTACTCGGCGTGGTCGGCTTGTCCGAGTTTGTGGTTGTGACCTTTGGATTGAAAAATGCCGGTGCAACATATCAACGTGCCATGAACTACATTTTTCAAGAACTCATCGGCAAATTGGTGGAGATCTACATTGATGATGTCGTTGTCAAATCCGCATTGACTGGGCGGCATCTGGAAGATTTGCGTCAGGTCTTGGAGCGGACTCGGAAGTTTGGGCTCAGAATGAACGCAAAGAAATGTGCCTTTGGCTTATCAGCCGGTCAGTTCTTGGGATTCCAGGTGCATGAGCGAGGAATTGAGATCGGATTAAAGAGTTAAGAAGCCGTGAAGACGATGAAGCCACCCACTACAAAGAAGGAGTTGCAGAAGCTCATCGGCAAAATCAACTTTGTCAGACGATTCATCTCCAATATGTCTGGGCGTATAGAGCCATTCATGGTTCTGGTGAAGATCAAGTCCGATGACGAGTTTCACTGGGGGGCAGAGCAGCAACAAGCTTTCAACGAAATCAAAGAATACTTGTCGAAGCCTCCAGTGTTGGTTCCTCTACAACAAGACAGACCCTTCTACGTGTACCTATCCGTGGGTGACACGTCTAATGCCTCGGTGCTAGTTCAGAAGCATGACGATCAGGAGAGGATTGTGTTCTACCTTAGCAGGCACATGTTGGACGCCGAGACCAGGTATCCTAATATTGAGAAGCTTTGCCTCTGTTTATTCTTTACATGTTCAAAGCTTCGTCATATATTGCTCTCGGTGGAGACGATCGTCATTTGCAAATCGGATGTCATAAAGCATATGCTGTCGGCCCCTATCCTAAAAGGCCAACTTGGGAAGTGGATGTTCGCTCTATCGGAGTTCGACATCTGATATCAACCGGTGAAAGTAGTCAAGGGTCAGGCACTGGCGGATCTCATTGCAGACAGGATCAACATCGTTGTGGCTGCACTTTTCATACGTGCCTGGGCCATGTTTTCGATGGATCGGCCTGTGATGATGGGTGCGGTGTGGGAATCCTTTTGGTATCGCCTCGAGGGGCGATTTATTCCTTTTCCATCAGGGTTACCACTCCATGCACCAACAACGTAGTGGAGTATGAGGCCGTTCGCAAGGGGATGGAGTTACTCCTGGAAGCCAGTGCAGAGGCAGTGGAAATATTTGGAGATTCAAAGTTGGTGATCTCTCAGCTCACGGAAGAATATAGGTGTGAGAGCGAGGCTCTTTTTCCGATTTGGGTGCAATGCCGAGAGTTGTTGTCATAGTTCAGGTACATTAATTTCCACTAGATACGCAGGACGTTGAATAGAGAGGCCAATAGTTTGGCACAGATGGCCTCTGGGTACAAGGAAACAGCCAATGATGTCAACGTCGAGATTCAGTTTCTAGAACCTAGAGATTGGAGAGCCAATATCTTCAATTACTTGAAAGATTCGGCTCGGGGGGCATCCAGAAGGATAAGATTCAAGGCTACGAAGTATGTTCTGATAGGGGATGACATGTTCTACAGTACCTTAGAAGGACTGCTGCTTAAATGTCTGGGGCCTTCGGAGTCAAATCGGCTTTTACACGAGGTTCACGAGGGAGCTTGCGGCACACATCAATCGGCTCATAAGATGAAGTGGCTGATTAAGCGATCGGGATATTATTGGCCTACCATGCTGGAAGACTGTTTCAAGTATTACAAGGGATGTTAGGCATGTCAGAGGTTCGGCAAGATTCATATGGTGCCGGCGTCAGTAATGAATCCTATCATCAAGCTATGGCCGTTCAGAGGTTGGGCCATGGATATGATTGGCCAGATCAACCCGCCATCCAGCAAAGGCCACCAATTGGTTTTGGCTTTCACGGATTATTTCACGAAATGGGTGGAAGCGGTACCCATGTGGTCAGTGGCAACAAAAGATGTAATTAATTTCGTGAAAGAGCACGTCATTCATAGGTTCGGGATTCCTCAGACCATCACGACCGATGAAGGATCGGTCTTTATATCGGCAGAATTCAGAAAGTTTGCCGATGACATGAGGTTCAAGTTGATCATATCATCCCCATCCTATGCCCAGGCTAGTGGACAGGCTAAAGCATCCAACCAGAGCCTTATCAAGTTGATCAAGAGAATGATCGATGAGTATCCTAGGGGCTGGCATGAGGTGTTGTCAGAGGTGTTGTAGGCATACCGCATTTCGTGCCATGGATCTACCAAGACATCGCCGTATCATTTGGTCTATGGCCAAAACACAGTGTTGCCGTGGGAGATTACAGCTGGGTCAAGGCGCGTTGAGTTCCAGAATGATCTATCGGCTGAGGAATACACAGCCTTGATGACTGACAATGTGGAGGATCTCACGAAACTGAGGCTTTGGTCACTCGAGAAAATCAAGGAAAATAAGGCCAATGTCGCTCGTGCGTACAACAAAAAGGTCAGGCCAAAAGAGTTCCTGGCAGGAGACCTGGTTTGGGAGGCAGTGCTACCATTGGGAACCAAAGACAAGAAATACAGCAAATGGTCTCCAAATTGGCATGGGCCCTATAAGGTTGATCAAGTCCTACCTGGAAATGTGTACATGCTTGAGGAATTGGATGGTGTCAAGTTTCTCGTGGCCGTCAACGGCCAGCACATCAAGAAGCGATATCCAAGCATGTGGGAAAGTGAGTGATGAAAGCTGATGAGAACCATCCGGATATGTAAGAAAAAAAAGAGAAAAAGGCCAACACGTTGATTTGTCCAGTAAAAAAAAGAAAAAGTGGCCAACACGTTGAGTTGGCCAGTAAAAAAAAGAAAACAGGCCAACACGTTGAGTTGGCCAGTAAAAAAAGAAGGAGAAGCCAATACGGTGAATTGGCTATGTGATATAAGGAGTTCTGCTTAAGATCGACTAGGGCAGCCGATGTTTAACCATCGACTAAAGATGTTTTTAACAGATACAAGTTTCAGATTTAACAGGCAATGTCAAATGTTTCCTGGGTTTGTTTTACTAGTTCAGGAACTCTTCTATGGCATGGGTGGCTTCTGTGCCGACAGCGTCAGCTCGTGCTATGATTGCTTTGTCATCCTTGTCGTCGCCTGTTACTATCTGCTGACTCAAGGTGCTTATCTTTGCAAATTCTGCTCATATCTACTCGGTCATCTCTTGGGCTTCTTGCTTGGAGTTCGCTATCGAAGTCTTCTCCTCCTGGACAAAGCCTCTAGGTGGCGCAGACCTTTTCTTTGAGTTCTGTCAGTTCTTTCTCTAGGAGATCAAGTCGCTTGATACTAGTAGAAATGTCAGCTTTGGAGTCCAGAGTCGCCTTCTTCTAGTTGAGTTCGCGCACCTCAGAGCAATGTCACCTTTCAGAGAGGTTTGGGAGTGACGCACCTCTATCCTATGTTGTGCTGCTTTCACCTCTATCTAGAAGAAGGGAAGGTGGCCGGCTGGCCAGAGCTTGACCCGAAGCGACTCTGGGAGTTGGGATTCTATCTGCTCAAGGACATGCTTTATTTCGTTTGAATCGTCGACCAGAGTGCTGATCGGAGCAGATAGCAAACCTTTGATGTGTTGAAGCTGATCCGCAAGGTCGATCAGCTACTGTAATAATGGTGTCTTCATGCCAGGGGCAGAGAGACCCATTGATGCCAGGTCACATGAGAGCAAATCCGAGATATTGAAGCCCTGTGAAGATATTGCAGTTAGTTTGGGAACAAGATCCATGAACTAAGTTATCGGCAGATACAAGTCGACTAATATAGCGTTACCTGTCCTGAAGAAGCAATGGCTGGTCCAGGTGCGATCAGCTCGGTTGGGTTGGAGGTAGCAGCAGGAGTATCGGCCGTATTTGTCTGCTCAGTATGAACCTCCACCGGAGCCTCTGGGGTTCCAGTTTGTTTAGTATGAGCTTCCATTGGGGCGTCAGCTATTGTAGTCCCTTTGCTACAGGCATCTGCTAGGACGACGGTTGCTTCTTGTTGCTCTTGGACTTTGGTGGTTCCGGTGTCGGCTTCTGGGGCCATGATCATCTGTTGTGCCGGACTCCTAATGCTGATGGTGTCTTCGCTCGCATCCTGGAGGAAGCATTACAATCAACTAGAGTATATGTGTTTGAGGAAAAAATCTCAAAGGAAGTAGATTACCTGGTTGGTGTCGGGTTCCGATGGATCTGAGGAAGGTTGTGCTGTTTTCTTGATGACTCATTTTGTGGTTATCTTCCTCTTCTTGGTCGGAATTCGAGGGGCAACGCTCCTAGAGATTGGTCTCCGCCTAGAAGCCGACTGAGGTGAGTTTGGCTGAGCATTCAATATTACTGTTTTTATTGGCAGGGATTCTTGCAAAAAAGTACGTCAGGAGCAGTCTGGAAGAGATGGAATGGTTCTCCGCTGCTGGTCATGGGTTCTGGACCATCTTGATGCTGCAAGGAGAATAAACAGAGTTAGCCAAGTGAAGCAGTAGAAGGTTCAGAGAAGATGACTTGCAGATTCAATACATCTTCCTCGGGGATCATGTACTCAGGATCAATTTGTTGCAGCAGGGGACCCAGAGCCTTCCTGAATACATGGGTTTTCCACATTTCCCACCAAGTGCCGAAGCCGTCTGATGAGAAGGTGAAAGACAGATCGGCAGGGATAGGGATGCGAAGGTCATCGAACATGCTGTAGCATCTTGAACTGGTGATAGTATCAGGCAAATCGGCTCTGCTCTCCACCAAGTGGTGAATATGGAAGTGAGGAGGGACCTGTCCTAAGCCGAATTGCCGGGCTGCTATGAATGGTTGGTAGGCTTCATATCCAGGTTTGATGATTCTATTAGAAGTGCTCATGCCAACAGGGAGGAAGCCAGGTCGGATCATCAGAGAATATAGATGCCGAGTGTCGTCGTTATTGGCAAAGCTATCCAGCCTAAATGAAACTGGATTCTCAAAAGTTTCAGAGTCAGCAAATGGAAAGAAGGGCGGGTTATCTGAACCTTTGAAGAAGATTCTAAACCAATTTGCTGCATCTTTTGGATTCAGTTTGCTGCCAGTGATACTGTACAAGGCTTGGGCGAAGCTGGTGCATCTGATCGGATTGCCATTCTCATCTGGGAAAGAATTATTGGCCAAGACCGGGAAGTTTGGGATCTGGTGCTGAAAGTATAAATGAGCCCATAGCTAAATGAACCACTAGGGACCTCTAGTTCTGAGTTTTCTTTGGCTGAGAAGGTTTGCTGTCATTAGGTGGAGGTATCTGTATGTTTCTCCAAGGAATAGTTTGCCTAGGCCGATTCGATTGCCATGGGTCAGATGATAAGCCAAAGGAAGGTAATTCTTGGTTGGGGCTAAGGAAGGGCTGCAAAACAGAAAATGTTCCAACCAAAGGTTCAGAAAGACTGTGTGTTCCTTCTTAGTTACTGGACCTTTTGTTTTCATATGCTAGCTCATATAGGCGCTCCAGTTTGTGCAGTCTGCCTTGGATGAGAGCTTGAAAGGGATAATTGGCATTCTATGAGCTGCAGGATTGGACGATTTGATGTCTAGGCCAGTAATCATTACTACATCTAGCAGAGTGGGTGTCGTGGGTCCATGGCCAAAGAGGAAGCAATTTAAAGCATCTGACCAGAAATAGCCGATGGTTTTCAACAAGTTTTCGTCTTTTTCAAGAGGGGATAATGATAAAGTTAGTGCATCGGCTATGTTCAATTCTTGCCACATGGGCAGGTAAACCTTTGCTACTCTGTTATACCAAGAAATCCAGCCCTCTGGTTGGTTTGGCCAGGCTCTTAAGCAGTCGGCCCAAGAAGTTAATTGAAGTTTTGACTCACAAAAGGGATCCTGTTTGCTTCACAAGAAATCAAATCTATGGGATTTTCATATGTTTGTGGGCCAAGACAGTAAGATTTGGGATTGGAAGGATGCGGCCGAAGAATGTCCGACACCTGGAGTTCAGTAATCCAGAAATTAATATGGTGTTGTGATTTAATGATTCATTGAATTCAGTAACTTGATGAGCTGAAGGGAAATTAAGAGGGAAGACTGAAGGTTACCTACAGGCCGTAGATTGCCGTATCCGCGATTGGGGATCTCGCTGTCTGAATTTCCGAGCTCGCCATGGTTCAGATCTTTTGCCTTAGGGTTTGAGTTGTTTTGTGGACTCTGGTTCAGGATCTGGATGCGTTTCTTGCTTGGATTTATGAGGCGGGGTTCTGAAGTTACACTCGGAGTTGGGATGTCTGTTTGAGTCGAACTCAAAGTGGAAGTGATGTTCTATCCTTATACAGGTTGTTTTCAAGTTCGAATTCTATCGACTCTCAGATGCTGGTAAAGTCCGATGCGATGCCATCGTCTTTTTTGGGATTATCCGAATAGAAAATTGGGAAAAGAAAATTTCATTAATTAAAGATGGAATTTTTACAATGAAAGAGCCGATTCGACAAAGGACGAATCCTCGGCTCGGTCTACTCCTACAGTTCTACTGCTACGATGCTACTCCTAGGTCTACCACCAATAGGTACCTAGGTACCTACGACGCTTGGGGCTTCGCACCGGTGTACTCCCACCATCGAAACTGTCGTCGTCGTCGCTGTCGGTTCTATCACTGCTTCTGCCGTCGCTGGCGTCGTTGCCACTATCGTCGTCGTCTTCTTCAGATCCTTCCTCGGAAGTCCCGAGGAAGCGGAAGGCTTGCCCGGCCGCAGAGTCGGAGTCGGAGGAGGAGGAGTCGATCTCCTCTTTTGAGGAGGAGTTGACCCCATTCCAAGAGAACCGATCATCCTCGCTCTCCTCCATTTCCCCCTGGATCAAGGACTGGAGGTCCTCTCCCTCCGTCTGGGGTTCGTCATGCTTGGAGATGACCCCGAAGTTGAACTCCTTTGCATCCCAGTGCAGAGGAGCGAGCGCCTCGTGCACTGCGGTGGGGTCATACTCCGGCGTCAGCTCTCTACTCTCAGGTATGGACTCGATAGAAGAGGCCGATGAAGTGGAGTAGGAGGGAGAGAAGCTGGACTCAACCGAGTTGGAGGCGGAGGAGGAAGAGATGGCTATGATTGCTGGTGGTTTGGGTGTTCTGTTGGCTAAAACAGTGAGTTGCGGTGAATTGGGCTGATTCAACGTGAGCTTAAAAAGGCCGGAGGATGGAAGATGGATCGTCACTTTCACATTTTATGAAGAGCCAGCAGCAAAGACATTGCATCTTCCGTGAAGGTTTAGTGAGTTTTAATGAGCAACGGGAAAATGGAGCAGTAGAATGGTTTTGGAACTATCATTGCCAAAATCAGGGGGCATGTGTTATCGCGATAAATTAACAGGGTTAATTAATGGGCCACGAGCAAGTTGGGCTTAGTGTGGAGATTAAAGAAGGCTTGTGAATTGGCTCCTGCGCGAGCATTTGGGCCATATGGGCCGTGTATCTTTAGAGTTAGTCCAGTTCGGTTAGGGTTAGAGCCCAATATGGACGTGTCAGTTTAGATTGTGTTCCAAGTCTACGGACTATAAATATGTACCCTATGACATTCGTAAGAGGAGGACGTCATTCACGTTCAACAACAACAAACCACGACGCACCGCCCCCTCTGTTTCTAGGGTTTCGTCCAAGTAAGCGCCATGCTGCCTTGATCGCTCCTTGCGATCAAGGTAGCATTGTTCTTGCTTTTACCCTCTGTTTCTAGTTTAGGCCTTGCAAACGGATTGGATGTTCCGGTGACATAGTAGATGCTTTGCTTTAGTCTTGGTGGGGATTGTTCCGGGAATCGGCTCTTGCTACTTCTTAGACCTCCATTCTAGTTAAAGTTTAGTCATCTATTACGTGCGTTAGGCCTAATTACATGTGGGACGTTCCGATCTAGCAGTGAGGCTTTTACCATCATGGATTGGGTTAACTGAGTGTAATTAAAGCAAGTTATTAATACAAATCTGACTGACACCGGGACTCGATCAGATCTTTAAAGACGATGCAAGAGTCATCCCGGGGAGCCGACTGTGGCTCAGACTAATGTTTACATGTGTCTATGCATGCAGGCGAATCACTGAAACACGTTTTGCACCTTCTTGATCAGGTATAGGTCAGGTGGCACGCCCTGCGATTCTAGAAGCAATAGGTGTGTGCCAGGATCTGGGCCGTTGACCGAGGGACCGGTGCCAGCCAGCGCCCCGGCAGCCTCCCAGCTCCTCGTGTTGCCTGTCGCTACTCGCTGGTGGGTTTTGACCGACAACAACTTTATGATTAGTTTGTATTGTTGCTCTATTGTTTGCATGATTAGACAATTAGCTTTAGTACATCGATACTTGTTCTAGTATTCGAATATTTGCTCCAGTATGATATCTGTCCATCCGAAGTGTGGGGGTTCCACAAGGGATACTAGAGTATCGCTTATTAGCATAGATGTGGTGTCTGGGCTAATCAAGTATTGCTGTATGTCGCCCTTTCCCACGGTTTTGTAGAGGTCCCCTGTAGGTGGTGATAGACCTATTTGTGCCATCGTAATCCTCCATGTTCAGTTAGGGGGTAGGAGGTCCATAAAGTACCATAATGATTAGACAGTCTTATCTGTCAGTCATAAGCGGTCTCCCGGCAGTGCTAGGTTGACTCGAGCAAGGATAATCATGTGTATGGTGTAAAGTATAATATAAGCTGTATAATTAACTAAAAGTACATGAAATCTGCGCTGCTAATTTCTTCCTTTCTCCCTGCCTTTATCTTACCCTGAGTTTGAGAATGAAACTTGTGTGTCACGCTACCTCCTATCCAATATTTATATTACCCCTATTTATATAATTGAATATCCAATTAAGATTAGGCCATCAACTTACCTATGCATTAACCGCTGCCTTCCCTCCAGAAATATAAATGACACCCCTAGAGTACTCCCAGGTAAAATGCTACACATATTTATTTGCGGTTTACAAAATACCCGACAATTAACGTATGTGGGCACCGGTTCCTAGGAACACCCAACCTAGCAGTGACGATGGTAAAAGCCAACAAGCATTTTTGGCGTTGTTGCTGGGGAAGGCACAGGCTAATAAAATAGGCAAAGTTATGAACCACATCGAAATTGGTATTCATTGTCTAAATAGGCCAACTTGGCTTTGTTTTCCCTTTAATGTGAAAACAGGGTAGTGTATGACTGGTTTCGATCTACCATAAAATTTCACTCAAAATCCGGAGTCACTTTTGAGAAGAGTTCGACCTCGCGTCGTACCTCCTCAGATCTCACTCTCGGCAACTGAAATAGTCACCCCAGCATCATCTGCTTCTCAAACCATGGCCTAGAAGATGCTTCGTGATTACTCTGCTCCATCTGCTGCCAACGTGCTAGTTGGGCCAGAGGTCAGCACTAGAGGGGAGAATATTGAAATCAAGATGGGTCTTATCCCAATGGTGCATGCCAGCCCTTTCTGTGGTAAGGCCAACGAGGATGCCAGTGCTCATCTCCAGCAATTCCTGGAGCTCTGAAATACTTTTATTATCAAGGGAGTCTTGCAAGATGCAATCCGACTCTGACTATTTCCGTGTTCTCTTCTTGGGAGAGTAGCCTGTCGTTGTCCTCATTGACATGCCCGTCGGGAGTGTTCGCCATGAAGCACTAGCGTGATGGGTGGTGGCTTCCCTCACTAGAATCAGAGTCAGAGATGTTCTCTGATTCCATGGCGAGGAGATCGTGGATAGACTTGGAGACATAGTCGATCATGCGCACGAACTTGATGTTCACAAGCTCCGGGTCAGCATGCAATGCCATGGGGCGCTGCATGACCCGCGCGGCGTTGAGCAGGCTGAAAGGAAACACCACTAGGGTATGCCCGGTGAGTGTCCCTGGGGTGAGTGGTTCTTCCCTGGACATTTGCACCATGATGTTGGCGAAGGAGAAGAGAACACGACGCAGGTCTTCCTCAACCAGTTCGGGGCCAAGGAACGCATCGAGTTGGTGCTCCATGCTCCCGCGGTCGAGGGGGGACACTCGCTGCTCACGGGGGTGTCGTCCTCGGGGTGTGCAACCGCAAGTCTCGCAAAACCTCGATGTCTGAGTCGATGCTTACGATGTTGGTGGGTCGGACGGGGGTGTGGATCTGCTCTAGTCTGCCCTCTATGTTGATGATGAAGTCTAGGCCGCTGAAGCGCATGAACGCGCCTGGGAACCACCCTCCGACGTGGCTTGCCATCCGCAGCCTAGTGAGAAAAAGAATGAAATGCACAAAAGTCCCCTACTCGTCACCCCAACTGTAGGTGTTTTTTTACCTCCTGTTAGTGATTCTCGTGCTTTGCGTGTTTGTCCTGTATGGTATGCAAAGAAGACAAAGATTATATTGGTTTGGGCAAAATGTCCCTACATCCAGTTCACCATAGCTCGTGTATCTTTCACTAATTTGTAGAAGGGGGTTACAAACGGGTGAGAGGAATGGGTGTTCCAAGTCTCTGGTGTTGTGTGTCTGTGCGTGCGTGTGGGTTGAGTTGAGTTATGTTCTCCTAAATTCCCTCCTTCACGCGTGGTCTGTGCCTTTCCTTTTAGATGACAAAGGATAGGGCTGGAGTACAACATAGAGAGAGAGAAACATAGAGAGAGAGAAAGACCTTCGAGCTGGAGGAGATCTTCTGGTGTCCTGCAGCGCCTTCCCTGGATATGGGGGACCCATCTGTCCTGCCCTGCCAGCACTGCATCCTCTGTCTGGTGTGGGCCCGCTGAGCCATCATCTCCGCCCTCCTCCTCTGAGGCCAGGTCCGGCTCGTCGCTCGGTCTGCGAGGCGGGATACGTGGCGGCCTCCCGTACTGACGGTGCACGTCCCTACCCTACAGCCTGTTACCCTGTAGGCAGCTAGAGACGTGCGCTTCACTGTTTGATGTGTCAGCAGGTGCCCCATGACTAGGTCATCCACTTCATCACTGGTCAGCGGATGGCGCGGGGTACCGGGGCCCTTTTCTAGGGGTTGAGCGCATGACCGTCCCCCAATCAAGGGTCGAGCAAGGCGGGACCTTACCCTAGAGGTCGGGCGGAGAGGAGCCCTTCCCCAAAGGTCGGGCGAGGCAGAAACCCTCCTGCAGAGGTTGGGCGAGGCAGCTTATCATGGTGTGTGGCCGCTTATCCCGTGGCCTTGGGTATCCCTAATATAGATAGCCAACAACTATAAAAGGTGGCCTCCCCCTCTCATTCAACACACACCACGACTCAAGCCTCTCTCCCTCTCTTACTTGCTACTTGTAATCCCTAGGTCTGGTGGAGCTAGGATATAGCTTTTTCTTACGGAGGGCAACTCATCCTTGGGATCGAAGAGCAATCCTCGGCCTCCGATATGGCTTTTATTCAACTTATCAGTACTCTATTGTTGGCGTTTACCAGCGTCCCTGCTAGTTTGGGTGTTCGTAGGTAGTCACACCCATAGACGCCAAGGGGGGCGAGGTATTTCGTACTATGAAATAAATCTGCAAGCGCATAGAATACCGCTGTAGCATTTTACCCGGGAGTATTCTGGGGTGTCATTTATATTTCCACAGAGAAGGCCGTAGTTAATGTATAGGTAAGTTGATGAACTAATCTTGATTGGATATTCAATTACTTAAACAGGGGTAAGGTAAATGATAGATAGAGGTAGTGTGACACAAGTTTTCATGCTCAACTGAAGATAGAATAAAGGTAGGGAGAAATAAAGAAGTTAGCAGCTCGGGTTTTATGTACTTTAGTTAATTATACAATTTATATCATACTCTACACCATACACATGATCAAACTAGCTCTAGCCAACCAAGCATTACCGGGAGACCGCTCATGACTGGAAAGATAAACTGACCAAGCCATCATAATACTTTGTGGACCCCCTACCCCCAATCTGAACATGAAGGATCTCGCTGACACAAAACAGGACTGTCAACACCTGCATGCTACCTCTACAAACCGTGGGAAAGGGCGACATCCAGCAACACTTGATTAACCTAGACACCATGCCTACATTAATAAGTGATACTCTAGTATCCCGCGCGGAGCCCCCACCCTTTGGATGGATAAAAATCATACTAGAGCAAATGTACGAATACTGGAACGGGTACCAGTTTACTATTGTTAATCATCTAATCATGCAAAGTATAGAATGAGCATACAAACTAATCATGAAGTATATGTCTGACACCGCAGGATATAAGTCATGCGAATATAAATAACTATAAAATAAGTCAATTACAGCTATCCGAGAACTATAAAGGAAGATAGGAGCTAGACTCATACCGAAACTCCTGAGCAACCTCAGGGACCCGAAGACTAGCTAATTCAGCCTAAACTCCACTAACCTATGGAACTAAACAAGAGAGAGAGCTTGAGCTTCAACTTGAGGTGTGTCTCTATTCTCACTCCCCTCTACTATTTATAGAAGGGAACCTGGGGTGTATGACGTCTGGCAGCAGCTCATTCACCAAGAACCAACATTGTGAGCCAATAGGGAGCTGCTACGTCAAAAATTAGAGGCGGTGAGGCACAGGCCGTCGGCCGAGCTGGGCCTGTGGCCAACCGTCCCCAACTTCTTCCTACATGTTGTCCCATGGGTGCACATGTCAATTTCAGGTGAGTGGCCTTTGTCTTAAGTCGGTTACGCCTGCAAATGGGCCCTTTGATCCGTGTGAGCCTGAATTTTGCGCTCTGATTGGTCAACGTGTTTTTACCTCGGATCAATAGGTGCATGTAACCTGCATTTTAGCTCACATTCCAATCATGCATATTTTCCAAAGGTACAGTGGGTTTTAGCATTATTTTGGATATGGATAAGGGTAAGAAATGCAAATTCTCATGATTTTCTGATGAAATTGACGCTTGAAAATGGTCTTTATCAAGCGTCAACATCTATTCATAGTAGAGTTTATCCATGGTTGCTATGCTATCTCGATAGTTTATCAATCCATAGTTTTATCATGAGTTATGCAAAGTATGTGGTTAGTCTAGATGATCTGGGTAAGGATATCAGTTTGTTGTGCTTTTGGGCTTACCTTAGCATTTTACTTGTCCATCCGAAAGGTAGGAGACCCGGGGACGTAGGATAGTGACCTCATACATGGGCGTGGTGCTCGAGTATGCGGGATCCTTCAGTTTTGACCATACCCCACGGTGTAGCAGGGTAGACGGCAGGTGGTGACAGCCCTATCCATCCCCCACGATAGCTTTGTCGTAGTTAGCGAATTCCCCCACGTTCGAGTGTGGTGTAGCAATTCTGAAAGATGTAATGACCCTAACAGTACTTGAGTCAGGATATTCTCCCGGTATCTCTAATTTCTTGGCACCTATAGCCCTAATCATGTGTGTAGCGTAGCCCTTGCTAACATGAATTGACACTTTAGGACCTTGTTCCACACCTATGCTCCCTTTAACCTTAGTGTTATTCTTTTATTCTTTCTTTATTTCTTTAACCTTGAGAGTTGGCTATGTGTGCGTGTCGCATTACCCTATTGCTTTCATCTAGGTGTAATCCAGGGTTTTGTATTCACAACGGAACGCGAGTGTATTATGTATGGTTTGAATTCATCCAATGACACCGTACTGCAGAAGAGATAAGGTGTGGAGAGGATTTCTAAGACTAAGAATCTAAGGTAAGATAAACTAACCTAGTTGTTTAGTTTGGGCTACCAGCTTCTCCTGGATAAAACTAGACAGCTCTTGTAATACGGCTTCTGCGATATTACACGGACGTGGAGGATTACAGTGAGTAGATAAGGCTGTCACCACCTGCCACCTGCCTCTACAAACCATGGGGTACACAACAACCAAAGGTAAAGTCTAGTCTAGACCCATATCTACACCGTCTTTTACTAACTCTAGAGGTGTACAAGAACATTCGTCTCTATTAGGAATCTTACTCTAAAGCATCCACTAAACTAGTGAACGATGGTCCCATAAACAACTAGGGGACTAGCACTAACTTAACTAAGAAACTAAAGCACAAAAGAAGTCATAAACACTTACTATGATTGATAAGCATACGTTGAGGTACAAGATGTAGGAGAGTACCGGTGGCGCAAACACGGCACCTCACCAACTTCCCCTTACTCTCTCCCTATTTTCTAACACCGCCGATGCAGCGCTACACCTCTAGGATGAGCCTAAAGCTCAGGTATGATAGTGAAAGCTCAAGAGGAGAGTATGAATGGTGTGTGTTCATTTGGAGCGCCCCCCCCCCCCCCCCCCCCACACACACACTCATATTTTGTAGCTGTTTCCAAGGGTGTTTTGACTGGTTATTTAGCTGCAATCATGTGGAATAGACTTTATGGAGTGATGAGGAGGCGCCATGTGCAAGCTGGATAGCAGTGGTGCCAAGGTCTCTTCGGCCGGCCTACCCTTGGTCCCAATGGACTTCAATCTCATTTGGGTGACTGGTAAGTGGGCTCCTAGGTCGGTGGTGCATGCCTTCAGGCTTTCCTAAGGTGGTTGCATACCCTAGTGGGCCCTTTGATCCTTGGGAGGTTGAATGGCGCGTTCTGATTGGTCGATGTTTTGCAATTGGATCCTGGAGCATGTTTTACCTACGTTTCTGTTCAATTCCCAACATTGAAATATTTTCCAAGGGACATTTGGCTTTGGCGCTATTTTGGGTAAATATGTGAGTATGAAATGTTAATTTTTATGATTTTCAGCTCAAAATGACGCTCAAAATAGGTCTGTAGCGTGCGTCAACAATGCAGGAGCACGGGTTGATAGACTAATTAAAACCAATTGGAAGTGGGTACCGTAAAAGAGCTATTTATACATTCATCATGAGGTGTTTTACGGTGCACCATACCAACACTTAGTGGTATATTATATGTTTATACAGAGAAGATCTAACCCTTCGTTAGTAAGGGTAATCTAGTAATTAGCACCTAATTATACTTTTCACATCATGTGTGCTTACGGTCGAGAAACTAGCCAAAGATGACCATTCAAATGTTCTGACTCGCATTCAGACTCTATGGTATGTTGACAGGTATGCACATTGTGGTAGAAGATTCTGTAGAGTACTTGTTAGGATTGACAAATTATAACCAAGAGCAATTCAGTTAACTGGTAGACATTTTTCAATGAAATTTCTTTGGGATCCCAAAGTTGAGCTTTGTCACTCCCACAATTTGTGCGAATCACTGAATCTTGAATCTAGTTTAAAAAATAATTGTATTTAATAACTTGGAATTGATGCAACAAATTTTTTCTAGTGTACTAAATCCGCACTAATGATTATAGGAAAGAATCCTCATTTTTCATGACAATTACTACAATCCAGATACCATGTAGGCTATTTCTATCACACCATTGTAAGGAATTGAACACGGTTACAAGGTCAAAGTTTGCTTGGTCAGAATAATACTAGATTAAATCTAGTCCAGGACTTGCTTGGCATATCAGTCATCAAATGAGTCCAATATCCAGTCAATGAAGGGAATAGACTAACCAGACCATACCAGGGAAGATTCAAAAGTCCCCCCATTATTTATTCAAACAACTGCATATAAGAGCCTCCCTCAACATTTCATTGTGCCAAGAAGTTCTCAGGTTCTCGATCAGCCATGACAGCTCAATTTGCAGCGGCGGCAGCGGTCCTGATCAGTTGCCTCATTGCTCTTGCAACACTTGCAAGCAGCAACTCTGAAGGTATACTGCATATTAAATTATCATTTTGCATGCATCGTTGTCAAGTTTGGTATTTTTTCTGGAACATGCTGTTGAGCCTTGAAGGTGACATACTGTACAAGCAAAGGCAGGTTTGGAAGGACACAAACAATGTGCTGCTGAGCTGGGATCCAACCCTTGTCAACCCCTGCACCTGGTTTCATATCACCTGCAACAATGATAACGCTGTCATCCGTGTGTACGTCGTTGCTCCCTTTCTCCCTTATCAATATTGTGAAGAACATTTAGTATAGGGCAATGAATTAGATATTCTGCACATCTGTTCAATATCTGGATAATATCAGTTTTCTTCTTTGAAAGTGTCAGTCATTTCTTCCCATGTCGTGCATGCTCTTATGGAGTCTGTACGACTGCTTTTGTTCAAGAAATCAAAACCTCTTATGATTCATCAAAAGTGCATCTGATGGTGTAAATTTATCTGCAAGCAATGTTTATATTGAAGTGCAAATTTCTTGCATTTTGCAGGGATTTGGGGAACGCAGGCATCTCAGGGCCTCTGATTCCAGATCTGGGAGGACTGCAGAACCTCCAGTACCTGTAAGAATTGAATAACTTGTTGCAACCACTGCAAGCATCGAGGATTACACTCTGAATTGTTTTCTGAAATTTGGTTTACCGATTTTTGCAGCGAGTTGTATGACAACAGCCTGAGCGGTACAATACCAGCAACGCTGGGTAACCTGACTAAACTTGTCAGCTTGGATCTTTATGAAAACCAGCTTACTGGACCAATACCGGCTACACTTGGCGCCATCGGCACCCTGCGATATCTGTATGCAAATTTTATAATAATAACGTATGTCTTTCATTAGACTCTCGTGAATCCTAAATATTTGCTGAACTGCTAATTGCGCTGCAGGAGGTTGTATGAGAATAAGCTAACCGGGGCTATACCAACGTCTTTGGGCAATCTAATTAACCTACTGGAACTGAAACTTCAGAACAATGCCCTGAGTGGCTCTATTCCGTCGTCTCTTGGCAACATCAAAACGTTGCAGTTCCTGTATGTCATACTCCTCAAATTCACTGATAATTTTCGGATCGACCTCCCCTGACGTTGGCGACAGCCACTGCCGGGTGGGCCCAGCCCCACCCGGCAGTGACTCAATGTCAGAGGGACCAACGTCAGGGGGACAGGTGTCAAAAAATGCATGTGAGTGTGGTTTAAAATTCTCGGAGGCTGGTTTTGACTTCTGACTCTTCTTTGCACAGGAAGTTGAACCAGAACATGTTGTCCGGTACAGTTCCATTGGAAATCCTTTCTCTTATCATTTCTGGGAATTTGACCGAGCTGTGAGTAATACAGTAACATTAATACATCTTCATCACTTCTACTTGCTACGTTATATTCAGTGAACTCATTCAGAAAACTCGTCTTCATTCAGAAATATTGCAAAGAACGACTTGGCTGGCACAATCAAATCATCAGGATTCAGAGGTACTAATGTGAATGTAAACTTCAGCTTTGATAAATTTACCGTTTGGTTTTCCTTTGTACATGCATATACATGGAAAACATAGTGATGCTTACTAGAATTACACACTGACATTATCACAGTGACGGCGATTATCCAGGACAAGCTGAAGACTGCATGATGAGTGTCCCTGGATCATGACACTGCTTTTCTTCGTGCATATGTTGGAAATAAACAAATAAATCCAATACTACTTGGATTAATCAAGATATCTTGTAGTAGGATTATGCTTCTGAATAAATTGTTATTTGACAGGGGTTTCATCCCTTGTAGCATCATCAATGAATGAGATGAGATGGTAAATATCTAGTTTTCAAAACAAAGTGATCTTTCTGGAACAAAAGACAACTTTTGGTCTAATGCAAGATAAAAGGATACTTCACCTTGCAATCGGAGGGTCATTGTCGTAGCCAAGAATTCGGCTTGATCAGGTAAACGTCAGACGTCGTCCGACATTAAGAAATATGTATGTTTAATGCCATGTTAAGATAGAACAGATAGGAATCGTCACTTTTGCTACTACATAAACAGGATTGATAAGGGCCGCTAAAATACTATTTGTAGGGACGGGTTTGTGGTACCGCTCCTACTTTTCGCAACTACAAATAGCTATTTGTAGGAGTGGGTAACGTGTCCGCCTTTACAATTTAATTTCTTATGATAGCTCTACAAATCGATTTTCAGAAAATAAAAAATTAGAAAAATTGAAAACAACAAAATAAAAAATAAAAAAATATTCCAGCCAACCAGCCACAAGCCCTTTACTATTGTGCAATGCCATGTTAAGATAGAAGAGATATAACTTGTCACTTTCACTATTACAGAAATGATTTATTATCAGGGTAGGTAAAACACCATTTGTAGGGGTGAATGTGGTATCCGGCTACCCGCTTCTACTTTTCGCAGCTATAAATAGCTATTTGCAGGAGTGGGTAACGTGCCCGACCCTGCAATTTGTTTTCTAGGGATGGTCCCTACAAATTAATTTCTAGAAAATAAAAAAAGCAGAGTAAATTCAAAAACAGCAAAATAAAAAGGGCCGCTAAAATACTATTTGTAGGGATGGGTCTGTGGTACCGCTCCTGCTTTTCGCAACTACAAATAGCTATTTACAGAAGTGGGTAACGTGTCCGCCTCTACAATTTGATTTCTTATGATAGCTCTACAAATTGATTTTCAGAAAATAAAAAATTAGAAAAATTGAAAACAACAAAATAAAAAATAAAAAAAAATATTCCAGCCAACCAGCCACAAGCCCTTTACTATTGTGCAATGCCATGTTAAGATAGAAGAGTAAATTCATTTCCAGAAAATAAAAAAATCAGAGTAAATTCAAAAACAGCAAAATAAAAAAATTATTCCAACCAACCAGCCTCTCTGCTATAAACCTATAGATGTACAATTTTTTTGATAAAATATGTACACTTACATCAACTAGGGTTCAAACCGCTTACCTCAATCCTTACGTATACCCTCCTCTCCACCACACTATGCAATCACTTGTGACTCTATGGGGTATGGCATTCTTTCTTTTACATCAAATTGGTTTCTAGAAAATAAAAAATCAGAAAAATTTAAAAACAACAAAATAAAAAATAAGAAAATTCCAACCAACCAGGCCCTCTGCTATAGATGTACGATCTCTTTGTTAAAATATGTACACTTGTGTCAACCAAGGTTCAAATCGCTTACTTCAAGACTTGTGCGTACCCTCCTCTCCACCACACTACGCAATCACTTATGACTCTATAGGGTATGTTATTCTTTTGTATTAACTCTGAACGATTTGTAGGAGCGGGTGACACCATCACCCACCACTACAATTCCATTTCTAGAGGAAGGTGATTCCATCATCCGTCCCTAAAAATATTTATTATTTTAATCCAAAAATTCATTTAAATATTTAAAAATAGCAAAAGAAATGAAAATGTGAAACTTCTACGCTATAGTTATTGTGAACTATAGATGCTGAAAAAATACTTCAAGTATGCAGGGCACACTATTACGTGATACTATATAATAATGTATAATAATAGCCATATGCAGGGCACACTATTACGTGATCTTATGATTCTTAAAGATTTTAAATGAATAATGTATAACTATAAAATTTTAGATCTTACCGCTGCAACTTTGATATAGAGCTACTCTACATTCGAGATTGCTTGAAAAAATCGAAACTTCTAAATTTTAGAATTAGAGAAATTATAATAGTTTTTTGAACTATTAGTGACATTAAATGAAAAAGTTATCAACTAAAAAATTTTAGGTCTCATAAACCTCTATAATATTAATATGAAGTTTGACTTCATCCGAGATAATATGAAAATGTTAATGCATTTTCTTAAGTGGGACCATTTGTAAGAGCGGACCATACCATCACCAGTCCCTAAAAATGCATTTTCAGAGGCGGGTCGGGTGCTATAGTAATCCCGCTCCTTTTGTTGGAGTGGGTTACCTTTTGGGCTGGCCCTAGAAAAAAAGGGTGTTCCTATGAATTATTTTTAGTAGTGATTAAATGAGCAAATAAATTTCTGAAAACTATATAAGTCAAAGTTTTAACAGAACCACACTTTTTTCTATTATGATAACAATAGAATAGTTCATGTGCTCCAAATTTTTGGGGAAACTCACTTCTTATGGTTTCTACTGTAGAGGTCCTTAAATTTACGAGAGAAACATTTGTCAAGGTATCTAGTTGAGGAAAGGTGGAAAGAATTCCAATCAATAGCTACCTCCACCCACCCTGCATCGTCCTCCCAGGCGACACGTGGGCGACCCCGTGCCACCGCCCACCCCTCTCCGTTCGCCACCTCTGGTGGCTGCAGGCCCACGGCTAGGCCACTACAAGAAGACCACCACTTCGGCAACGCCTATATATGTTGCTAGAAGTTCAATTATGTGTTGGTAGGGTCTATACCAACCCATATATTATTGGTTGCAATAGGACGCGTTGCAAGAGTCTATTGCTACATATATATGCATTGGTAAGAGGTGAGAATAAGTGTTGCAAACTAGCAACGGTTATTTTTCATGTCTAACCAACAGATATATGTGTTGCTACATGGAAGAAGCAAACCATACACAAATTTCAGTTTAATTTGGACTTATTATTCTCCATGGACATATAAACAACAACAATAATAATACACTCACAAGTCATGAGAGCTCTGAAGTAATTTTATTTAAAATTTATTAATATATTTTACATAGCAATTCTTAATACAATTCGGCCAACTGAGTTGGAATCATAATGACACTTTCCTAAATACAACAAAAAACATGGCCGATCTTCTTTTGTCACCATCCATACATAGAATTTAATTTTATAGGATCTGACACGCTTCTCTTAGGACCCATCTGCATGCTGCAGCACTATCCTTCGAACCCCGTATGCTGTGTTGATGAAATCATCTTTAAACTTGCTTTGCTTATTAATTACCTGCGAGAAAAAAACTATATGAATGGCCTAGAACGGATACAAGCAAGCAGTTTCTAATAAAATTTGATCTATAAATTGTATTGCCACTCTGATATAGTCTGATTCAAACAAAAATGAAATCGGGTTCTCGAACCTGATCATTTCCCTAGATTTTACAGCACACGATGCATCTTCTTAAAGATTTAGCTTGTCCTTTGAACCACGTGTGCTGTGTTGATGAAATCATCTTTAAATTTCCTTTGCATATTACCTGCCAGAAAAAAAAAACAACAACTACATGAATGGCGTAGCACAGATACAAGCAAGCAGTTTCCAATTAAATTTAATCTATAAGGAGTATTGCCACTCTGATAGTCTGATTAGAACAGAAATGAAATAGGGTTCTCGAACCTGATCATTTCCCTAGATTTCACAGCACACGATGCATCTTTATTGAAGATTTATCTTGTCTGTTAAGAACACCTGAAACCAGATATCAAAACTGAACTGGTTCTTAATACAGAATTGATAGTGGAGTGGAAAATGAACAGCTCAATATCTAAATATCTAAAGGTCAATGCTTTATTCAACTGTAAAAAGAAATTGGTACAACATCTCTTATAAGCATTCTATCAAACATGTGGTGGGCGTGCTAAAAAAATTCTGCATCTGAGGCCATGGGCAAAATTATTCTGCTGATAAGAACTATAGCAATCGGAGAAGGGAGGAAGGACGTGACCATAGATCTGGGGAATAGCTTCAGGTTGCCGACAAAAAACGACATGGAGATGAGAAGGATCCCATAGATGCCGTGGCGCCGTGGCTGTCATCTCCTTTGCCACTGCAGATTACCGCACAGAACTCGTTGCAATAAAGTGATGAACTGATTTGTTTATGTTGCCACGCATACGTTGGATGGCTTCGCTTTGCTCGTCGTTGTTGTACCTTGGTCATTTAGTAAGCTCTTAAGGCAACCATGGCCATGATGGTTCTTTTTGCAGGATCAGATGTTTTAGTCATCTTTATTAGGTTTGGTAAGCTGGGTGGTTTTTCTTTTTCTCTCTTGATGTTCTAGCGCACTCTCGGTCATCATTTACCACTCTCTCTGGTTTTGTGACTCTACACTAGGAGGGTTTTCTTGTAGGCGCGTCACTGTCATTATTTTTTTGTTAATAAAATATGTGTTCAGACACGTTCGCAAAAAAGTCATGAATAGTTATTTATGTTCCACTAACCAGTGCAAACTAAAATAAGAAAAAGAAAACAAATAGTTGCTCCCATTCAAACATTTTGACTCAAAGTTGACGCAAGCACGTGTGGTTGGAAGCTTCTTTGGAAAAACTTTTCTTTTTATTAACTACTGCACATCAGAAAATTATTGCGTGTGATCCAAACCTCACCTTATTTTCCAGGGAATAAAAGTAAAGGTGTGCTCTAGAGATGAGCGTTGACTACCACGACTCAATCCAGTACAAAGGGATCTCATTGGTCAATGTACATTTACATCACCAGTAGCTTCCGGACAGCAGAATTCGGCGAAGCATTACTCCGTTTGCAGCTAACGCAAACAGTTGCACTTCGTCAGAGCTGAACGTCAGGGCTTGGGACATCATTCTTCACAAGAGTACAATACTGACGGGTATGATGGAGAAAATGTACAATTAGACAAGAAAAATGCTACCTCCTGTTGAGCACCAAAATTAGCAGCAACCGGTCTGACTGGTACTCACAGCCGGTCTGACTGGTCTAAACCTTGTAGCTGGTCCGGCAGAGGCCCACCGTCTAACCGGTAGGCTCAACCGATCAGACTGGTCTACCTAGAGTCGGAGTACAATTAAGGAATTTTGTAGATTTAGATCTGTAAAATAATTTTTTGCGGGGCAAGACCTGCCCACCATATAAATATAAAGGGCCACGACTGATTGAGGGGATCCAGTCCACAAAAAACATATCAATCTATTACTTTTCATTACTTTTTGTCTTCTCCAAACCCTGTATTTGCTATTCTTCTATCGTCTTGACGATATTTGAAGGCGTTCTAGGAGGCCTGCCGATCCTAGAACTACCCTGCGTGCGCTAGCCCTGACGGGGTCCCTCTCGGGCGGGCATTCGTCAGACTTTCACTGGTTCACCTAGCGAATCGGTCTAACCGCCCTGCATAGGAGGTGCTGCACCGAGCTCCTCATCGCGCTACATGTTTGAGTGCGTTCGTATGTTGGCCTAGAAAAGGCATCATCACATTTTGGCGACTCCACTGAGGAAGAAGAAAAAGGAATCTATTACCATGGTGATGCTATCAAATCCTAGTGAAATTGATCTCGACAACATCGCTAGGCCGACTGTTGATGAATTGTTGGATGAGGATCATCAAGCTTATGAAGCCTTCATAAAGGATCATGAAGAGAACAAACGACGCAAAGCCAAAGAAGATGAAGATGCACGTTGATGGTACTTATCTCACTTCTCCAAAAATCGAAAGGGTGACATCTCCAAGGACAAAGAGCTGGTTATTCTTTCGAACGAGGATGAGCAAGCCAAGGTAAACCCTGATGTGAGTACTACAGCATCATCTGTTACTTTGGAGCAAGTTTGTAATTTATTAGTAGATGGTTAAGAAAAAAATGGTTGCTGCTGTTTAAAATATGATTGATAGATCACTAGGAAAGCAACTCTTGGCCGATAATAGTAATGCTCCTAAGTCTAATGTTGTTGGTACTTCACAACATATTGCTATGCTTCCTGAGTCATCGACAGCACATGCACCTCAATATGGCGTGCCGATGAATTATTACAAAGGTCAAAAAACTCCAGAGCTATGCAATGTGAACAAAATGGCCGGACCAGTTTCACAAACTGGTCAGACCGGTTATGGAGGACCGGTTTTGGTGCTTTAGTTGCATATCAGTCATCTCAAGAACCAATAGCTAGTATACCTCCTGTCCAGGCTGATCTTAGCGGATCAAATGGATTTGTTTGTTATTGTGTTCCCTATACGCTGCTATGACATATAATTCATATACTATGCCTCCCCAAAGTTCAGTTTTTCGTACAGTGTAGTGCCAAACAATGATTATTTGCAACAATCACCGTATACACAACTGAACCTTGCATCACATCATACGCCGAATAATTCTTACTCTGTTGTACAAAAGCCAAATGATCCTTATTATAATCAAATGCTTGAAGAACATAAGAGAGATTTGGCTATTATGTTTAATGAAACTTTCGATGTAGAACTTAAAGACAAAACTCTTGTGTGTCGAAAACCTTATCTCGATAGTTTTGATGCTATACCATATCCTCCCAATTTGCCAGAATTTATTAAATTCACCAGGGAGGATAGTAGAACTACATGGGAGCATGTTAGTCAGTTTAATACACAAATGGGTATTTATGGTAGTCTTGATCATTTAAAAATCAGAATGTTCCCTTTGTCATTATCTAGCACTACTTTCTCATGGTATTTAGCATTATCTCCTAATTCTAGTCATACATGGCCTTAATTGGAGCATAAATTTCATAAGCATTTTTACAATGGTGATAATGAATTGAGGCTATGTCATTTAAAATCGGTTAAGCAAAAGCTTGTTGAGCCTATTGCAGAATACATTAGAAGATTTAGAGATATGAAAACCCCATGTTATAGCTTGATTATTTCTGAAAACGATCTTGCTAAATTAGCTCTTAATTGTCTGACATCTCGTATTAAAGAAAAACTAGAAGGCTATGAGTTCCTAATCACTAACCAAGTACCAAGTACTGCAAAGGACTTTGGCTCACGAAAGCTAAAGTAAAGATTCTAAATCTAAATCAGATTGTCTTGGTATGCATGTAAAGATTCTAAATCTAAATCTAAATCTGTTCTTCTTGGTACTGCATTGTGATTCTTTAGACAATGAGAGTAATGAGGTTTATGATGCTAAATTTGTATGGTTAACTAATGATAAGCCAAGCACTTGTGCTTCTCTAAAGCCGATTCCTAAAAATTGGCATGATGAGGTTAAATTCACTTTTGATGTGTCTAAGTGTGACAAGATCTCTGTGAGTTGGCAAGGCTTAGGAAGATTAAATTTTTCTCACACGATGCCATCAATAGATGAGTTGAAGCAACATACTTATTGTAAATTTCATAATACTTTCTCTCATGCTACAAATGATCACAATGTTCTATGTAGATAAATACAATCAGCCATAAATGAAGGACGATTCGTTATCCCTGCAATGCAAGTTGACCAGAATTCTTATCCTGTGCATATACTTGAGTTGACAAAACCAAAAGTGTTGATTCGGCCGGACCAAACCGATAAAGCTAAAGGGAAAAATGTGATAATTGGTGAAGAAATGTCAACGGATTCAGAGAAAGTTACAAAAGTGTCATCAGAAAAGCCACCTCAATCTACATTGAAGATTTTGACACTCTTGGGGCAAGACAGAAACGAAGGCACCGGTTCTGCATGAACCAGTCAGACCGGTCATCCTAAGACTTCGAAGAACGGGTCCAAAGGCAAGAATAAAGAAAAGCCAAATTTCGAAGAGCTCGTGGCTAAATATAAGAAGAAAGGGGTTACTCAGAAGAAGAAGAATCAACCAAATAAATTTAAAAGTGCAAAATTATCACCAAAAACTCGAGAGGAACCAGATTATTGCTTATATCAAGGTACAAGTGCTGCACCATATTCACTCTTTGGATCAGTTACTCCCTGGTTTTGTTCATATCCTTGTTATTATTCACCTTTGGATTATAGTAGAATGTATATGCAAGCATACATCATTCAATATCTTTCTAGATATCATAATTGTGAATCATTGCAAAGATTGGTTGTTGCAAAAAATAATCTGGTTAGAAGCAAGCTTATTGATAGCCAAGAGGTTGAGAAGAACTAGAAGCAAGATAACAATTGTTTGCAGCTGAGGTGGTGTCCCTCAGGCTTATCACACTCTAAAAAAGAAGGCTACAATGGATGCGTAAGCAAGAATCAATTGAACAATGTGTAGAGGTAGTATCAGCAAGGTCAGCGATTACCAAGCAGGTATGGAGGCCGAAACAAGTTGTTTCATCATCAACTTGAATTAAAGCAAGTCATGCCCGATAATTTTTATCGCCCTTGGCACAAATAAATGGCCGGTGTATTGTTAATCATCCTCCTTAGACAATTTTGGTCTAGAAGTTTATTTTTTGGCAAGCAAGCTTTGCCAAAAATAGAGGGGCATATGTTGACAACCAAAATTGGCAGCAACTAGTCTCACTGATACTCCCAAGCGGTCTGACCGGTCTGAACCTTGTAGCTGGTCTGCAGAGGCCCACCGGTCTGACCAGTAGGCTCGACCGTTCAGACCGATCTACCTAGAGTCTTGAGTACAATTATGGAATTTCATAAATTTGGATCTCTAAAAGGATTTCTTGTTGGGCAAGACATGCCCACCCTATATATATAAAGGGCCACAGCCGATTGAGAGGATCCAATCGACGAAAAACATATCAGTCTATTACTTTTCATTAATTTGCATTACCTTTTGTCTTCTTCAAACTCTAGCTCTTCCATACCCCATATCTACTATTGTTCTCTCATCTTGAAGATGCTTGAAGGCGTTTTAGGTGGTCTGCCGACCTTAAAATAACCATGTGTGCGCTTGCCCTAACGGGTCCCTCCTAGGCGAGCATTCGTCGGACTTTCGCTGGTTCACCTGGCGAACCGGTCTGACCTGTCCCGCAACCGGTCTGACCACCCTGTGTTGGAGGCGCTTCACCGAGCTCCTCATAGCTCCGCACGTTCGAGTGTGTTCATGTGTTGGCCTCGAAAAGATATCAACACCTCCTGTCTGGCTGTCTCTCTTCTCCTCTTCACTACCTGGCTGCGGCCACTTTTGGGCCATGCCAGCGCCAGCCAAGGCGGTGAAGAGGTCAATGAGGTGAATTGTCATGGCTAGCTGCTCCGGCGTTGCTGCATTTCATCGAGCAGGTTGGGTATGAGGTGGAAAATGGCCATGCGAATCAAAGAGGCGAGAGGGAAAGAGAGCAAGGCGTGGTGCTAAAGCTGTCGGAATTGGAGGGAAGCAGAGGAGGGAGATTTGGCTGATTGGCGAAATGTTTTTTTTTTGTAACATCCATTGTGATTATCGAGGATAAGCTCAAGCCTGCAACCTGAGTTGAACAAGATATTGCTACTGACTTTGCACTTGCTAGAAATAAACGAATAAATCCATTAGCAAGGGATTAACGTAGATAATGAGTGTAGCTTTATTTGGTGTGGAGTTAGAAGACCAAGATGATAGCTTTATTTGGTGTTTGACAAAGCATGCTTCTTTCACGGTAAAGTCCATGTACTTGGATTTGATGAAAATTGGCCACTTATCTGATAGATGTGTAGTATGGGACCTAAAGATTCCGCTGAAGATAAATTTTTTTTGGTGATATTTAAAGAAGGGGTCATTCTAACAAAAGACAATCTTGCAAAACGAAATTGGAAAGGTGAGACTAAATGCTGCTTTTGTAGCTCTAATGAGACTATGCAACATTTATTCTTTGATTGTCATGTGGCTAGGTTCATTTGGAATGCCGTTTACGTCGTGTTTGGTATTCAACCATGAACAAGTATGTCATCTTTGTTGGGTTTTTGGCTTGCAAATTTTTCCAGAAAGCTTCAAAAACATATTCTTGTGGGGGCATCGGCTCTATGTTGGGCGGTTTGGTTGAGTAGAAATTATATGGTATTCTAAAAGACCATTCCTAACTCTTATTTGCAGGTAATTTTCAGAGGGACATATTGGACGAGATGTTAGCCACAACTGTGTAAAGAGGAAGAGAAGCTATCATTGAAGAAGAGCAGGATTGGAATTTCAAGAGCGCTATCATGGAGCTTTACAGCAAGCACGATTGGAATTTCAAGAGCAGGATTGAAGCTCCTAGTGTGATTTAGTTTTCGATTCCTCTTCATTCCTCGTGTCGGTCTTGTCTGGTGCAAAAGTTGAGCCTTATGGTCGCGTGTGCTGCGTTTGGTGTCGGCGCTCTTGTCGCTGTTAAGTGTGTGTTGACAGCTTAAATGCTGGTTTTGTAAGACATAGGCTGTAGACATTCACCCTGAGTGTTCAAGGGCGGAACTTTTCCTTAATCTAAAAAAGGAATAACATACATATCTTGCAATATAATTTTGTGTTATGAGAAATTCGAGACATCCCCACGATTAATCTCAGAAATAAAAGAAACTTTTCAACTCTACTAATATTACTGTCACCATGAAGATTTTAGAGTAAATCACACCTACCATACAATAACTTGGCGGATGGGTGCATATCGATCCAACAACTTGTAAAATACTTTATCTAGTATAGCAACTTGATAAAATTGGTGCATCTCTAGTCCAAGCATTTCATCTCCGATGTATTTGGACATGCCGAATCACAAGGGGAGGGTATATTATCGCCAGAACAAATAATTGAGCATTATTTGGATGTTGATATTTGTGTCGCAACGATGATATATTTGGCCAAGACGAGAACCTTTATTTCAAATTTCAAAAAAAAATATCTGAATAAAAATAAGAGATATTTTGTTTCTTTATTCTAAATCTAACATAACAAATAATTTCTATGGAACATCATAAGACTCGTTTATCCCTTTTTATACAATAGATTTAAGTATAAACAAAGTGGATTTTTTTACTTTAGATTAAAATATACCTTTGATCTAAGAATTCTACCCTGTTTGATTTTTTGTAATTACAATTTATAGTTTAATAAGTAAATGAAATCAGATAATTCATTAAGGTTCTCTTTATATTGTGTATAAATAGTCAATTATGAGCATAATATTTTAATAGAACAATTATTATTTATTTCAAGCTATTTTGGCAATTTCTTGATTTTCAAAAAGCAACAATTAATTCTCATCGCCTCATCACCATGGCGGTTTGAATCGAATTGGCGGTGATAGTAGATATCACTGCGTCGTATTACGATCTGGCGGTGATAGTTTCAACAGTCATCACGGCCGGTTCGTATTATGACCTAACGGTGATATCAACACATCACCGCTAGGTCGTAATACAAAATGGCAAAGATGCCCATTACCTTATTTTTTTTTCCTTCATTTCTTTGTTATCCTTCTCTCTATCGGTCCTCTCCTTATCTCTTCCTCTACATTATCTCTTCCTCTACGGTCAATGTCTCCCCTGCCGCCCACTCCTTCCAATCTTTTCCCTCCGGCCCCTTCCCTCCCTTTTTCCCGCCACTCCGCCCACCTCCCCTCCCCTGCCTCCACCTCCATTGGCTCCGCCCTGCCTCCACCTCTGCTGCTCCCCTACCCCTCTCATCAGTGCAGGACCGGCTGGTGCGGTCGTGGCGGCCTTGCATCGTGCGGAAGCTGCGCCGAAAGCGCGGATTGCCGGCTGTTGGTATTTCTTAATTTCACAGAAAAGATTCGCATGTGCACAAAGATACCATTGTAGCACTTCACCGGTGAGTATTCAAGGGTATCATATTTCCACTAGGAATGGAGGTGCAAAGGTATTTTAGCTACTTTACCTAGAGAAAAAGAAGATAGGATGGTACTTTGTAGTGTGGTTGTCTACAAGAAGAGATACTTAAGAATGATAAACCCAGCTCCCACGCGCTTACTTGAGGCACTGGTTTACACCTGGTCTGCCAAGTGTATCCGGCTATTAGTTCTACACCTAACCTAAATGTGGGGGACTACGACGTACAGAGCTATCAACACCTGCTGCCTACCCCAATAGACCGTGGGGAAGGGTAGCAAACAAAGGTAACTGTTGGTATTTTATAACATCATAAATAAATCCGCAAGCGCACGGATACTGCTGTAGCTTTCACCCAGGAGTATTCCAGGGTATCGTATCCATTGAGGAACATGAGTACACTATCTACAGTTCAGATTCATCCAAGGACACAACACTGGTAGGATAAAAATGGGTTGAGAGGATTTCCTAAGGTTCATAATTTAAGATAAGAAAGATCAAGCTTAACTGTTTACTTCGGGCTATTAGCTTCCCCTGGATAAAACCAGCGAGCGTCTGATAATAAAGTTACTGCTATATACCCGAACGTGGAGTGTTACGATGGCATTAAATAGGGCTATCATCACCTGTAGGATACCTTTACAAACTGTCGGGGTGATACAACAACTAAGCTGTAAAATCTAACCTAGACACCACTTCTACACTGTCCTTTACTAATTCTAGCCTTGGCCAAGAACATCCATCTTTATCAAAAGTCTTAGGCTAGTGTCATCCACCAAAACTAGTGAACACTCAGTCCAGTAAATAGCTAGGAATTAGAACTAAGCTTGAATTAAATTACTGAAACACAAAAGAAGTCACGAACACTTACTATGATTGATAAGTATCCGTTGAGGTACAAGCGGGAGAAGAGTGCTGACAAACCCAGCACTTCCCCAACTCCTCCTCACTCTCTCCCCCAATTTCCTACACTCCTAGGCTGCCTAAAGCATCTAGGAAGAGCTCTCAAGCTCCAATTGAAGAAGAAGAGAATGAGTGGCAAGTGTGGTGTGTCTCCATTCCACACCCTTTCTCATATTTATATAGGGGAGCCATAGGGTCTTTTGCTATGCAGTGCAGCCCGGGCCTACCCAAACTGACGTTCTCCACTAATGAGGGACCTCCATGTGGAAGATGGAAGGAAGTGGAGGCAAAACCCGGTCGGCTGACCAGTTGGCCAAACCCGATTCGGCTCCAATCGACTTCAACTTTGGTCCTGAGGCTAACACGTGGGCCCCTATGTTATTGGCAGGTGAGTGGACCTTTTTTATGTCTGTTTCATGCTCTGGTGGGCCCTTTGATCTGTGTGAGCTTGAATTCTGTGCTCTGATTGGCCGGAACTCTGTGCCTTGGATCAGGCCTCTCCATTTAGCTACAATTTTTTGGCTTAATTCACCTGCACACAATTTCAAACCAGCATACGTGGAATTTATTAATATTTTACCCTATGATAATATTTATTCCTTTTTATGCATGGTTTTTGTGCAGGATTTGATGGTCAAAATGATTTGAAATAGACCATCAACAAGATCCCCCACACTTAGTCATTTGCTCGTCCTCGAGTAAAGGTTAGGACTAAAGCGGAATGGCATCTCCTTGATAGAACATCCTACACAAATATTATTCCATACCTTGCCTTCATCTATGAACTTTGATGTGTCTACCATGTTGCTTTGAATTGTTGAAGAATGCAATGATATTGATCCAAGTGCTCTCCTTGATTTGCTGCTAGATTGGGGGTTTTGAAAAGTTTTGCACAAAGAAACTATTCATGGTCTTACCCCTTTTGGATATCTCTTGTCGCTCATGCGTATGTTCTCACCAAAGCTTGCCTCCCTCTCCCTATATTTTTTCTATGTATGGCTGAAGTGGAGCTTGCTAGGGATGATGTCGGCACACACGAATATTACATTTGTTGCAAAATCAAAGATTGGATCCATAGAGATAACACTTGTATTTCCCAGCTGATCAAGTAAGTGCACGTGTGATGGATGGTGTTTATGAACTCCTTCTTTGAATGACTTCCTCTTTTCTTTATTTTACTCTCTCTCTCTATAGATACATTGGAGAGAGGCCATCAATCATTTTTGGAGTGTTTATTTTGCGGAATGTGACAGCGTACTCCCATAACAGAAGTAGCATGTGTACGTGAACTTGATCAGGGATGTAAACAAAGCATATCTATTATCGGTCACAAAATTTGATAAAGCTCAATGTAATAACAAGGTGCATATGTATATGGTTTATTCTATTAAAAAGACATACGGCTCTGGTGGGAAAACACGGGGGAATAAAGACCATGAATTATTTTCTCCTTTTGAAATAAATTCCCCAAACTTACAGACAGAGCAAGTTAAGTGACTCAAGAATAAAACATATCGCATTAGTCAACAATTTAAATAGCATGGGTTTCTTAAAATATAATTCACAAATTCAGGCTAAGCAGAGAATAAAATTTATGCAGGTATTTATCAAGTCAAGAACCCCTTTTTATTTGTTTATCAAGTTTTAAACAATTTTAGATTTTCATTAAATTTGATTATGTCTAAAACTTATAGGGAGAAAAATGAGTGAGAGCATGCAAACTTGAAGGATGGAGCGAGGAGTGCACGTGACGTAGTGAGATGGTCGTAGCGTGAATATACCGAAACGTCACGGGAATCTCCCCCACACTTATTTTCAACCAGCTCATCAATCAAATAAAAACAAAACATAAAACCGAATGGGGCTCTACCGGCATTAACACCGTGGAGCCAAAAAGTTTTTATTTCGCTAAAATTTAAATCTGGGGCCCATTACAAACAATTGAATCTAACTGAAACTAACTACCAAATCTAAACTTGGCGCCCGACTAAACTACTAAAGGAGGGTTCATGGAGATGATGCATATGTTATCGCCATAAATTAGCAGGGCCGAAAGCAAGATGGGCTTAAAACAGAAGATTGATGAAGGCTTGTAAATCGGCTCCTGCGTGAGCATATGGGCCACATTGGCCGTGTATCCTTAGATTTAGTTTAAGATTAGAGATAGAGTCCAATCGGGACAAGATTAGTTTAGATTGTTTCCCAAGTCTCCGAACTATAAATATGTATCCTTTGTTATTCGTAAAGGAGAGCGTCATCACGTCTCGCAAACAACAACTCTCGGCGCATCGCCACCCCTAATCCTAGGGTTTCATCCAAGTAAGTGCCATGCTGCCCTGATCGCTTTTGCGATCAGGGCAGCGTAGTTCTTGCTCTTACCTTGGTATTACTCGTACTGAAGCGTTTTTGATGGCGAGTAATACTAATTATCCCGATGTTCGTAGCATGGTTTTTAGTAGATCTGTTATGCCTCGTTGCTTATCATCTACGAATATCACATTGTCTCTGTGCTGTCACGTTTCAATCTTTTGCTAGTTCTTGTCGCATAGAATTAGTCGTACAGAGGCAACACCCTACTTCTTTTATGTTTAGTAGATCTAATCTGTTATGGTTTGCTCTTATATTAGGAGTTGGCGTAATATCTGCTAGGTTAGGCCTTGCAAACGGATTGGATGATCCGGTGGCATAGTAGATGCTTTATCTTAGCCTTGATAGGGATTGTTCCGGGAATCAGCTGTTGCTAGTTCTTAGGCCTCTGTTTTGGGTTCTGGTTCAGTTGTCTGTTACGTTCATTAGGCCTAGTCACGTGTAGGATGTTCCGATCTAGCAGTGAAGCTTTTACCATTGTGGATTAGATTAACTAGATTTAATTGAAGCAGTTCCCACAGTTATTTACTTTATTCATCGATATCTGGATAGTTACAGATCAAATCTGACACCGGGACTCAATCGGCTCTTTAAAGCCGATGCAAGAGTCGTCCCGGGGATCCGACCACGGCTCCGACTTACGTTTACACATGTCTTTGTATGCAGGAAACTGTTCGGACCACGTCTACACCCTCCTGATCGGGTATAGGTCAGGTGGCACGCCCGGCTTTCACACATTCTCCGGGCGCGTGACGGAATTGCGGGCCGTCGACAAGGGAGTA
Source organism: Panicum virgatum (assembly GCF_016808335.1). NCBI lineage: Eukaryota > Viridiplantae > Streptophyta > Magnoliopsida > Poales > Poaceae > Panicum > Panicum virgatum. The sequence continues at coordinate 33,366,288 of NC_053143.1, read as the reverse complement.
GTGCCTGTCAGCTCACCAGCAACCTCCCGGCTCTTCGTGTTGCCCGTCGCTGCTCACCGGTGGGTTTCGACCGACAACACATTCTGGCACGCCTGGTGGGACAACCCTTCTCGGCAACAACATCCACTACAACAATGACTGGAGCTCAAGATCAAGAACCTGCTCCCAAGCCCGTCACGTATGAAGAGCTCTCTCCTGAACACAAGAAGAAGTATGACGAGATCAAAGCTCTGCTAGAAGCCGATCTCATCGGCTCTTTTGAGAGGACCCGCAACCATGGCATCAGGTGGAAGGGGTTCTCGCCTGAAGGTGCTCTCGACAACGTGGACCTGTCTGTACTATCAGAAGAGCGCATCAGGGCCCTGCGTCAGGAGATGAACTACATGGTGGCCCATGCGCTTCATCGGCATTCTCAGAGCCTGATGAACGAGCTTGAGCGCATGGCGCATCGCGTCATCCAGGAGATAATCAAGAACCAGTACTCTCCATCGGGGCCAACCCTGGGGAGTCACATAGAGGAAGCTACGCTGCATTCTAGACCGGTGCTGCCGTTCTCGTTTGCAGCCCCAAGACCACAAAATTCACCGATCTACGTCATTCACAAGATCGGCGGCGATCCTGGAGAAGGCCAATTCCTCACCGAGCCACCCAAGGAGATCCCGCACGGCTACACGTGTGCCTACATCCCTGACAGCGTCCGTCCAACACGCTCGGTGCAAGTGGTAAGCCCATGAGCTTCTGGAGTAGACGCAGAGAAACAAGCATGGCTGGCAAAGTACGCTACTGGGCCGAGTGCTGAGCCATCGGCCCCAGGAGTTCTTAGTGTGGAGCAGGTCAGTGCAATACTGAGAGATCAGTTTGGTATCCTGCCCAAGAGGAAAGCAGTCGGCTATTCAAAGCCGTACCCAAGTGATTATGACTTGATCCCGTTGCCGCCCAAGTATCGGCTTCTGAGTTCACTAAGTTCAACGGGTCAGAAGGAGCCAGCTCCATAGAGCATGTGAGCCGATACTTAACGCAGCTTGGGATGATCTCAGTATCGGATCCTCTGAGGGTCCAGTTCTTCGGCCAGTCCCTTACAGGTCCAGCTTTTTCTATGGTATGCATCACTGGCTCCAGATTCAATTCGGACTTGGAGGCAGCTTGAAGATCAATTCCATACCCAGTACCATTCGGAGGCTGCTGAAGCTGGAATTGCCGACCTCGCCCAGGTCAGGCAAAGGCGAGGAGAGTCTGTGTCGGAGTATATACAGCGCTTCAGAGAAGTCAAGAACCGATGCTACTCGTCGCGCATCACAGAGAAGGAGGCAGTCGATCTGGCTGTCCTCGGACTTGCTATGCCGATCAAGGATGCGGCTTTCCAGTTGGAGTTCACATCTCTGGCGCACCTGGTACAGAAGCTTACGGCATACGAGCATTATCATCCTGAGCTGTACCAGGACAAGTTCAAGCGCCATGTAAACATGGCCCAGGCAGAAGAATCTGATGACTCTGGTGAAGAGCAAGAAGTGGCTGTGGCAGAGTGGACACGGGGGGCAAATCCTGTCCCGTGCAAGTGGATCAAGCAGCAGGGGCTTGTGAAGGGCTTCGACTTCGATGTGACCAAAGCAGAGCAGATATTCAACCTACTCCTCAAAGAAAAATAGCTGAAGCTCCCAGGAAATCACAAGCTACCGACGGCACAAGAGCTGCAGGGAAGACTGTACTGCAAGTGGCACCACTCGTTTACTCATGCCACGGGTGAATGCAAGCAGCTGCGTCATCAGATCCAATCGGCTATCGAGCAAGGCCGATTAATCCTGGCTTAGCACACTATGAAGGTGGACACAAAGCCCTTCCCGCAAGCTAATGTGGTGGAGCTGTCAGACCTCAGATCCGAGGGCCAGGACTTGGCATTCCAGATCAACGTGGTGGGACCCATGCGCCGCCATGACAAGCAGAGGAGAGAGGCCGCTTCTGGCAAACGGCCGCAGAATGAACGCAAGTTGGAACAGCAGCATTTGACTGAAGAGCAGGTGCGTCACATCCGCAATCAGCTTCCAGCTTCTAATCGGCTTCTGGAAAAGTACCAGTACCAGTACAAGTTGCGCCGCCGATACGAATCAGAGGAAAACGAATACGAGCATCGCACGGAAGGACACTGGGAAGACGCCAGGCTATACGCGACCACTGGCATTGCCCGTTCTTCAGGTATTGCTGGAATTCCGGTATGAGCCGATTGCCTACTATAGATGATTGCTTGGAGTGTAGGCCTCGAGGACACCAGCAGGATGAAACATCGGTGTTCCGGCGCTTAGGGCCCAGAACACGTCAGGATGACCGTGTGAGGAGGCCGGCCAGGGGTGATTCCGAGCAAGAAGAAGAAGACAGGTACCATCATCCACGGTGGTGTCCTGACGGGCTTAATCGCTCACAAAAGCGCAGAGTGCAGCGCTTGCGCAATCTGGAAGAGGCGGAAGCCAAGTACCTCGACGTGCTGAGGAAAGCGCGTCCGGATCTCGCGGAGCAAGTCAGACGACCGCGAAGGGAGGAGAGGCGCCCTCCGAGAAAAGAGTGGCGTCCCAAGCAGACAAAAGCCGATGACAAGCCATCGGCTGATGTGAACATGGTGTTCGTACTCCCGTCGGAGTTTCGAGCACCCCAACCGGAGGAATTGGCTATCGCGCAGCTGGACCTCGGCCCATGGCCAATCATTTTTGAGAAGCCCAAGGAGAAAAGCTACAAGCACCTGAAGGGATTGTATCTCAAGGGCCTCATCAATGGCAAGCCTGTAAATAGGATGTTGGTCGACACTGGCGGCGCAGTCAACCTGATACCATACTCTGTGCTGCGCCGATTGTGTCGTTCTTCTGCTGATCTGATCAAGACCAACGTGATGCATAATTACTTTAATGGACAGCCATCAGAGGCGATGGGGGTTCTTAACGTGGAACTAACAGTGGGCCGCAAGACGATCCCGACTTCGTTCTTCATCGTTAACAGCAAGAGTACATACACAGTGCTACTTGGGAGGGACTGGATTCATGCCAACTATTGTATCCCTTCCACAATGCATCAGTACCTCGTCCAATGGGATGGCGAAGAAGTAGAAGTGGTCCCTGCAGACGATTCCAGCAAGGTCTCGCTCACAGATATGAACGCCTGGGATGCGGAAGGACAAGAGCCGATCTCAGGGATCGCCCTGGAAGACTGTGATCGGATCGAGGCGACAAAAAACGGACTGAGGCTGGTCTTATCCACTGGCCTCACAGAATTGATGCATCCTAGCATGCCACAGGGTGTAATAGAAATAGAGAGGCCGGTCCCAGCGATCGGCCCCAAAAAATAGAAAAATTCTATTTAGGTTCGGAATTGTTACATCATGTACAAACGATGGCCTGCTCTGGCAGTTGGCTACTCATCGACTATTTGGTTTCGAATGATGATGGAATTACGGAAGCGGCCAGCCCGTGCGGTTGGCCAAATAATTTTTCTTGTCATCTCCTTGTGTTTGCCGCTGATCTTGTGGATAACAAAGACTCGCTTGCATGTGCAGCTGATTTTTCAGACGACGGCAAACTCGGATACGGGTTCACGTCAGCTGATGACTTGGAAGAGATTGACATCGGTCCTGGGGATAAGCCACGACCGACATTTATCAGCAAGAAGTTGGATCCGGCTTTGCGAGAGGAGATGATTGCGTTACTGAAGGAATACCGGGATTGCTTTGCATGGGACTACACCGAGATGCCCGGACTGGATAGAAGCATAGTCGAGCATCGGCTCCCGCTTAAGAAAGGGTTTCGGCCGTTTCAGCAACGAGCACGTCAGATGAAGGCCGAAGTCCTAGAAGAAGTTAAGAAAGAGGTGGAGAAGATGCTGGATGCTGGGTTCATCAGGCCGTGCCGGTATGCAGAATGGATCTCTAGCGTAGTACCGGTACAAAAGAAGGATGGCCGATGGCGTGTTTGCGTCGATTTTAGAGATCTCAACAGAGCGACACCAAAGGACGAATATCTGATGCCTATTGTAGAAACACTGATCAACGCAGCTGCTGGCCACAAAATGATGAGCTTTATGGATGGCAATGCTGGTTACAACCAGATCTTCATGGCCCCGGAAGACGTGAACAAGACTGCGTTCAGAGTAACAGGTGCAGTCGGCTTGTTCGAGTACTTGGTTATGACCTTTGGACTGAAAAATGCCGGTGCAACATACCAACGTGCCATGAATTATATTTTTCATGATCTCATCGGCAAATTGGTAGAGATCTATATTGATGATGTTGTGGTCAAATCCAAGTCGGCTGGGGGGCATCTAGAAGATCTGCGTCAAGTTTTAGAGCGGACACGGAGGTTTGGGCTCAAAATGAACCTAAAGAAGTGCGCTTTCGGTGTGACGGCCGGTCTGTTCCTGGGATTCTTGGTGCATGAACGGGGAATTGAGATCGGTCTAAAGAGTCAAGAAGCTGCGAAGACGATGAAGCCACCTACTACAAAGAATGAGTTACAGAAACTCATCGGTAAAATTAACTTTGTCAGGCGATTTATTTCTAATCTGTCTGGGCGCATTGAGCCGTTTATGGGTTTAGTGAAGATCAAATCCGATGATGAGTTTCGGTGGGGGGCAGAACAGCAACAAGCTTTCGATGAAATCAAGGAGTATTTGTCAAAGCCTCCAGTGTTGGTTCCTCCTCAGCAAGATAGGCCGTTCTGCGTGTACCTATCCGTGGGTGACACTTCCATTGCTTCGATGCTAGTCCAGAAGCATGATGGCCAAGAAAGGGTGGTTTTCTACCTCAGCAGACACATGTTAGACGCCGAGACCAGGTATCCTGAAATCGAGAAGCTTTGCCTGTAACACCCGGTTTATAAAAGAACATAAACCAAGCAATCATACATGTGCCAGGATCAAGTCACACGTATATACAACAGAATGAACAGTATATCACAGCACATATCACGAATAAGACATAATAAATCGAGATATGAATGTTATTGATTACATTAATGACAAAAATGTCTGATACAGCGGAAGCGAAGTACAAATACGAATAAAAACTCTCCGAAGCTGAGCAGGGCGCCACAGGGACGTCGACTGGGAGACGAACGCCTAGAAGTCCTCGAAGTCCTGGTAGCGCTGAGCGAACTCCCTCGCGTCGGCAGGAACTGAGCAGCAGTAGCGTAGCCAAGAGGAAAAAGTAGAGAAGAGGCAAGAGTGAGTACACAACTTGTACTCAACAAGTATAACACAAACTATGAGGCTCTAAGGTTGGCTGACTCAACTGCATTAGCTTTTAAGTCTTGGCAAAATTTTATTAAAGCTATTTACTACAAGTTGATGAATTACCTTTAACCCAGTTACATAGTAATTAATTAGAATTAATTATGTAAGTACTGAGAACCATACCAAAACCACCAAGGTAACCCCGAGAGGCACCTCCCTCGTCGGAAGGAGATAACCCTACTAATCAAAAGGAGGATCTGGGCCGCTCATAACCGTGAGCACGGCTAGTATACCAGTTTTACACTCTGCAGAGGTTGCACATCTTTACCCACAAGCCGTGAGCTACGCCAGTTGTTCATCACACTTCCTTAGGTGAGATGGCTAGCGACTCACTACGAGGCCGTTACAAAGGACACGTTGGTAAGGTGTAACCGCTAAGGATTCAGGCAATGCATCGATGGTACCCACCTCGAGGGGTACGCACACCAAGCCTCATAGCCTGGGCACCATTGAGGTTCGACTCCCCTCTTGCCCCGTCGGTAAGTTACTCCCTAACCAAAATGGCCTAATTAGTAAGCCAAGACCGTCCCATTCCAGTCTTGTGGTAGCGCTGTTGTCCCAGGTTGTCGCTCTATGAACCGGTCCTTATGGAGAGTGGCCAACTAGGCAGTAAGCACCGTGCTGGCCCGCTAAACCATGTTTCTAACAAAACCAATTTTTAAATGAGACGTGAGCCCCTCCAACGAGCCACTCTCAGAATTAAGTTGCATATACCATTAATCAAATTAATTTACAAGGACCAAGTGTGTTATAGCGCGGCACCTAGCACAACTAACCAAAATGCAACCCAAGGGAAAATATATAAAGGATATAAAGTGGCTAGGAAAGTCCTTCTAGGCATACAGTATTAAAATGTAGTATGAAAGTGTATTTAAAAGTGATAGGTTGTTCATGTTATACTTGCCTTCCTCGTACTGCTCCTGCTGCTGCTCAAAGTGCTCAGAAGACGGCTACTCCGGGTACTGGTACTGGGGCTCCTCCGGTAACTCAGCGTCTACTCACGAACACATGGCCAAAACAATGCACAACAATAAGCATACAAGCAAACACTAGCAAAAACTAAGAAACAGTACAACAATACACGAAAATAGCACACAAAACTACTCTAGAACTAGTCTACGTGTTACAACGATCGCGTGGATATAAAGAACACTTAAAACGGAGCTAAAACGCATTTTCTAGGCTAAAAACAAGGTTCAGGGGCTAAACTGCAAGAAATCTAAGGTTCCAGGGGCTTTTCTGCAAAAACCGAGGGTCTAAACATAATTAAAGGTTAGCTCTGGGGTCTAACTCGTGAATTTACCAAGGTAGGACGGCGGGTACTATTTTTGGAAAGGCTAGGGGGTGAACTGCTAAAAACAGGACCGATCCGTAGTTTTTTTTGAATAGAAGTGGACTGCGGGTTGATTTAAAAGAAACCGAGGGTCTCTTTAACAAAAGTGCCAGGCGAACCGGTACGGGTGGATCTGATCCATTGGATCGAGATCGGAGGGCTCACAACGAAGGGGTATGGGCTTCTAATCCTACTCGTTTACTCTGGATCTAACGGCTGGGAGCCATCCCGCGCGTGGGGGGCGGCGGCGCTCGCCCGCCGGCGGCTCTGTCCGCGGCGGCGCGGCGCGAGGCTCGCCGGAGGAACTAATCCGACGCTCCCGGGGTTGTTTCGGGCTGCGGTTTGGCCGTGCAGCATGAGCGCGGCATGGCTAAATCACCTGGGCGCTTAGGTCTACGGATTGGGGCACGGGTGAGTCTCGTCGCAACAAGGGGGCGGCACTGCACGGCGACGCCCACCGGCGTGCGGGGTCTGAGCAAAAGGAAACGCCACGGCCGAGGCTAGATAGCGTAAAAGGAGCAGGAGGCCTGGGCTGTGCTCACCGGGCTGGGATCTCGACGGGGAAAACGGCGTAGGGGTGTCGACGGCGAAGTCCGGCGGCGATGAAGGGCGGTGCTCGCGGACAAGGGGGTTGCGGGGGTCCTCTGGACGTCCAGTCGCCACGAATCAACTCACGACGGCCCTGCGGAAGTGCCACAGAGAATCAGGGAAGTCCAGGATCGCCGGAGGTGAGGAATTGAGGCGGCGAACCAACTTACCCGCGGCAATGTCCGGCACGAATCCGGCTGCTGTAGGTGTCGTGGTCGATGGTGGTGGCCGCTAGAAGCTTCCTGGCGCGCGGTCGAAGTCGTGGCGGTGGTTTTCGGGCGCTGGGGCGCGGCGGTGTGGCGTGGCCGGTGTGGAGCAGAGCTCCTGCGCTGGCGGAACAAAAGGGGAGGCGATGGCTAGGGTTACGCGGCACTGTGGGATGGATGAGGGTCAGGGGGGGTCTCGTGGTGGTTTAAAGGAGGGCACCGGGGATCTCGGCGTGGGAGCAGGGAAGGAAAGCCGTGGTGGTTTCGGCCGGAGATCCCGGTCGTTGCGCGGGCGCGAGGGAGATGGAGGTGAGAGATGGAACCGACAGGCGGGCCCGGACTGCAGTGAGGGGAGAGGGGCGACGCACAGGCGCTGAGCGGGCTGAGGCGGGGGCGCAGGCGTGAGGAGCGCGTGGCACTGGGCCAACCGCGGGCTGGTGGCAGGGAAAACGGGCCGTGCGCGGTGGGGCATGGGCGAAACTTGCTGGGCCGCAGAACGGGGCTGGGCCAAGGGAAAACGGGGTGGCTGCTGGGCTGCCGGGGTTTGGGCCGGTGTGGGAGAAAAGGAAAGGGGGTTGCGGGCTGGGCCAAGAAAGAGGAAAGGGTAGGCCGGGCTGGTTTGCTTTGGGTCTTGGATTCCTTTTCTAATTTCTTTTGCAAACCTCACTCAAACTATTTGAATTCAAACTCAAATTTGAATCCAACCCTACAACACTCAAACAAGTAAAACTATGCAACGGCATGAATGCACAAACAGTTAGCCCTAAAATAAATTTTAATTACTTATGCAACAAAATTAGATTAAATGCATTACTAGCACAATAAACCTTAGAAATTTGAATAAAGCCAATTAAATTTATTATTAAATACTGAAATTTGAATTAGGGTGTTACATTGCCTTTGCTTATACTTTACATGTACAAAGCTTCGTCATATTTTGCTCTCGGCGGAAACAATTGTCATATGCAAATCGGATGCCATAAAGCACATGCTGTTGGCTCCTGTCCTGAAAGGCCGACTTGGAAAATGGATGTTTGCGTTGTCAGAGTTCGATATCCGATATCAGCCTGCAAAAGCAGTCAAAGGACAAGCACTGGCGGATCTTGTTGCAGACAGGATCAGCACCGATATTGCTGCATTATTTATTCGTGCTTGGGCTATGTTCTTTGACGGATCGACTTGTAATGATAGGTGCGGTGTGGGAATTCTGCTGGTGTCGCCTCGTGGGGCGACTTACTCCTTTTCCATCAGAATGACTGCCCCATGCACCAATAATTTGGTGGAGTATGAAGCCGTTCGCAAAGGGATGGAATTGCTAATCGAAGCTGGGGCAGAAGCAGTGGAAATTTTTGGGGATTCAAAGTTGGTGATTTCTCAGCTCACGGAGGATTATAGATGTGAGAGCGAGGCTCTTTTCCCAATATGGATGCAATGCCGTGAGTTGATGTTACAATTTAGGTACATCAATTTCCACTGGATACGCAGGACTCTGAACAACGAAGCCAATGATTTGGCACAGATGGCTTCCGGGTACAGGGAAGCAGCCGATGGAGTCGACGTGGAGGTTCAGTTTCTAGAACCCGGAGACTGGAGAGCCGATATCTTCAATTACTTGAAGGATTCGGCTCGGGGGGCACCCAGAAGGATAAGACTCAAGGCCATGAAGTATGTTCTGATAGGGGATGACATGTTCTACAGGACCTTGGAAGGACTACTGCTCAAATGTCTGGGACCTTTAGAGTCAAATCGGCTCTTGCATGAGGTTCATGAAGGAGCCTGCGGCACTCACCAATCGGCTCATAAGATGAAATGGCTGATTAGGCGATCGAGTTATTACTGGCCCACCATGCTTGAAGATTGTTTCAACTATTACAAGGGATGTCAAGCATGTCAGGGGTTTGGCAAAATTCAGATAGTGCCAGCATCAGTGATGAATCCTATCATCAAACCCTGGCCATTCAGAGGTTGGGGCATGGACATGATTGGACAGATCAACCCGTCGTCTAGCAAGGGTCACCAATGGGTCTTAGCTGCCACAGATTATTTCACAAAGTGGGTAGAGGCCGTGCCCATGAGGTTAGTAGCGTCGAGAGATGTGATTAGCTTTGTCAAAGAACACATCATTCATAGATTTGGGATCCCTCAGACCATTACGACCAATGGAGGATCGGTCTTTATATCAGAGGAATTCAGAAAGTTTGCCGATGACATGGAGATTAAGCTGATCAGATCATCTCCGTATTGTGCCCAAGCTAATGGACAGGCTGAAGCATCCAACCAGAGCCTTATCAAGCTCATAAAGAGAAAGATCGATGAATATCCTAGGCGCTGGCATGAGGTGTTATCAGAAGCTTTGTGGGCATATCGTATTTCGTGTCATGGGTCCACCAAGACATCGCCGTATCATCTAGTCTACGGCCAGGACGCTGTGCTACCATGGGAGATCACGGCTGGATCGAGACGTGTTGAGTATCAGAATGATCTATCTGCCGAACAGTATGCAGCCTTGATGAACGATAATGTGGAGGACCTGACAGAGCTAAGACTTTGGTCGCTGGAAAAGATCAAGGAGAACAAGGCTAAAGTTGCCCGTGCATACAACAAGAAGGTCAAGCCTAAGGATTTCCGAGTCGGAGATTTGGTTTGGGAGGCGGTATTGCCATTGGGAACTAAGGACAAAAAGTTTGGTAAATGGTCTCCAACTTGTCACGGGCCGTACAAGGATGATCAGGTTTTGCCCGGGAACGCATATATGCTCGAGGAATTGGACGGCGTCAAGTTTCCTGTTGCTGTCAATGGTCAGCATCTCAAGAAGTATTTCCCGAGCATGTGGGATGGCGAGAAATAAGAGCCGATGACATCCATCTGGCTATATCATGATAGGCCAACACGTTGAGTTGGCCGCGCAAAAAAAAAGAGTCATGAAAGGCCAACACGTTGAGTTGGCCAGTAAATAAAATAAAATAAAATCATGACAGGCCAACACTTTGAGTTGGCTAGTGAAATGTATGTATAAGAAGTAAACAGCTGATGTGTAACCATCGACTTAAGATGTTTTTAAAACAGTTACGGATTTCAAGTTAACAGGCAGTACTAATTCTCTCTTGAGCCTATCTACTGGTTCAGGAATTCCTCTATGGCATGGATGGCTTCAATACGGACGGCGTCTGCTCGTGCTACAATCGCTTCGTCATCCTTGTCATCGCCTGTAACTATCTGCCGACTCAAGGTGCTGATCTCTGCAAACTCTGCTTGTATCTGCTTGGATATTTCTTGGGTTTCTTGTTTGGAGTTTGCAATGGAAGCTTCCTCGGCCTGGATGAGTTCTTTGGTAGTGCGGACCTTTTCTTCGAGTTCCGCCAGTTCTTTCTTCAGGAGGTCGAGTCGATTCATGTTGGCAGACACGTCGGCTTTGATATCTAGAGTTACCTTCTTCTGGTTGAGGGCCTTGCACTTTTGGGTAATGTCGGCTTTCAGAGAAGCTTGAGAGCGACGTGCTTCCATCCTTTGTTGTGCTTTATTGACTTCTATCCGAAAGAACGGGAGGTTGCTGGCTGACCAGAGCTTGATTTGCAATGGCTCCGGAAGTTGGGGTTCTATTTGCTCGAAGATGTTCTTCATTTTGCTGGAATCGTCAACCAGAGCAGTGATTGGAGCAGATAGAAGATCCTTGATGAGTCGAAGCTGATGTGTCAAGTTAGCCGATTGCTGCAGAGATAATGTTTCTGCTCCAGAGACAATCAGACCTATTGATGCCAGGTCGAAAGAAAGTAAACCTGAAATGTCAAAGCTCTATGGACATATCTGGAGTTAGAACAAGATGCATTTATGAAGCTATCGGTTGGTTCAGAATTGGTTTTGTAATGTTACCTGTTCTGAAGAAGAAGTGTTGGGCGATTCAGGAGCAATCGTCCTATCAGAGCTGGTGTTAGCGTCAAGAGCATCGACTGTATCAGCTTGTTCTTTGTTGGTATCCATCAGTGCATCAGGAGTTGCAGCCGTCTCATGTTGATTCAGGCTTTCTACATTGGAGGTTTCTTCAGCTGCATCCTGGAAATAGAATTATAGTCAACCAAGGTACATATGTATGAAATAAAGAAGAAGGTTTTGAATGATGAGTTACCTGGTTGGTGTTGGACTCTGATGGACTTGGGGAAGATGGTACTGGTTTCTTGACGACACGCCTCGTGATCATCTTCCTTTTCTTGGTCAAGACTCGGGGGGCAATGCTTGTAGAAGTTTGTTTTCGCTTGGAACCCTGACTTATCTATTGGGAATGTGTATCCTTGCATGAATGACTGTAGACTTGCAGAAATGCAGCGTGCTATTGTCTGAGAATTTGAGCTTGGCACTGAAAAATCTGACAAGTCAAGGTTTAGGGGTTTCTGCAAAGCAAGAGGTTACCAATGGGTAATTAGAGCTAAGACTCGCAATGATAATAGTGTCAGGGTACTAATCTAACTTCCTGTGTTATTATGCTTTGCCTTGCATGTTGTTGTGATGCTAGTGTTCTTATGCTCCATTTTTTAATAATCTTTTGATTTGTTCTTTGACTGTGCAGGTTCAAATAAATACAGAGACATACACTTGTCCCTCTACCAATAGAGTTTTGAGCACCATGGCAACCCAAGCTTGGGTAGCAGAGAGGGCAATACCCCTCCTGAAGAAGGAACCTAGCATGGGGGCCAAAGAGGTTCAAGAGGCACTTGAAGAGAAGTACAACATAAAAATTTTGTATCAAACAGCTTGGTATGGCAGGCAGAGAGCAGTAGACAAATTATTTGGAAAATGAGATGATTCATTTGATTGGTTGCACAGGTTTAAAGCTGAGGTTGAGTTGAGGTCACCTGGCAGTGTAGTAGAGATAGATACATTCACAGATGAAGATGGCAATGTGCGTTTCAGTAGATTTTTTTGTGCATTCAAAGGGTGCATAGAGGGGTTCTTAGAGGGCTGTAGGCCATATATAAGCATAGACTCAACATCTTTGAATGGTCTTTGGAATGGCCACATGCCTACAACCCTAGCTCTAGATGGCCACAACTGGATGTTTCCTCTGGCCTTTGTGTTGTTTGAGTCAGAAACCAAAGAGAATTGGATTTTGTTTATGGAGCAATTAGGAAAAGCTATAGGCCGACTGCCTCATCTGGCCATTTGCACTGATGCTTGTAAGGGATTAGAATTAACTATGGCCAAGATATTTCCCTGGGCAGAACAAAGGGAATGTTTCAGGCACTTGATGGAAAACATGAAGAAGCATTACACTGGTGAGATATATGGAAAGAATATGTGGCCTGCTGCTAGGTCCTACACCACAAGGAAGTACAAATATTTCATGGACAAGGTTCTAGCAGCAAGCCCAGATGTAGAGAAGTGGCTCAAAGCTCACTACAGCTTCAAATGGTCTAGATGTCAGTTCAGTGAAGAAATCGAAGTAGACTATATCAATAACAATCTGGCAAAGTGTTCAAACAGTTGGATCAAAGAACTAAAGGACTTACCTGTTCACTACTTGGTTGATGCAATTAGAGAGAAGTGTGTAGTGTTATTTGAAAAGAGGAGAAGGATCTTAATGGCTCTGAATGGTAACACTCTACCTGCTGTTGTGCACCAGCTCAATGCTGCTTCACATGGCCTTGGGCACCTTAAAGTAACTAAGGGCCACCCTGACCAATCTGAAGTGACTGAGGTTTACAAAGATGAGGAAATGAGAAGGCATGTGGTGTATGTTCTAGAGCACCAATGCACCTGCAGAGAATGGCAAGTCACAGGCAAGCCATGCCCACATGCCTTAGCTGTCATCACATCAACCAGAAGCCATGACATGGAGAGTTATATAGACAAGGCTTACTCTGTGGAGAAGTTCAAGGCTGCATATGTTGGGGTCATACCAAACATCACAGATAGGCACCAATGGCCAGTTGTAGAGAAGGGTTTCAAATTGTTGCCACCAAGTGGCAAGAAGAGAGGGGTTGGAAGACAGAGGAAGAACAGAATCCCAGGCTTCTTAGAGAGGAGTGGAAAGCCCACTAAACAGGTCAAGTGCAAGGGTTGTGGGGAGTATGGTCACAGGGCTGGTAGCTGGAAATGTTCTTTGACTGGCACTAAGAAAAGTTACTTGCTCTCACAATATACTTCCTCTCCTGTAGAATATCACATACTAATCATTCTTTTTCAGGAAGAGGACTAAGAAGAACAAGGCAAAGCCAGGCAGGAAGAAGTCCAAGGGAGAACCCTCTCAGCCACAGCCACAGCCACAGCCACCTGTGTATGGTACCCCTAGGACGAGGGCAGCCGCAGCTAGAGAAGCAGCAGCTGCAGCTGCTACTGAAAAAGAGGTTCTTGAAGCTGCAGCACTAGCTGAGAAGCAATCTCAAGCAAAGAGGTTAGCAATGTCATAGTCTTCTTTATCTTGTCAGTCACACACACACACATAATAACACATCATGTGGCAAGAAACTTACAATGGAGGCTGCTGAAAATGAGAGGACACAAGCTGATGAAATTCAAAACACCCAGGGTGCCCCAGAACTTGAAGATGCCCCAGCACCACTAGAAATTGTCCCTGTGCAGTCCAAGATGACACCAAGGAAGGCAAGAAAGGTCCTAGACACATCATATGGTAAGAAACTTACAATGGAGGCTGCTGAAAATGAGAGGACACAAGCTGATGAAATTCAAAACACCCAGGGTGCACCAGAACTTGAAGATGCCCCAGCACCACTAGATATTGTCCCTGTGCAGTCCAAGAAGACGACACCAAGGAAGGCAAGAAAGGTCCTAGCCACCAAGGTGAAGAAGAAGGCTGACAACAACTGAAGCCATACCAAGGAGTCCTAACTTTTGGTCTACCTAACTTTTGATCCCACCACTGGAATAATGTCATTATTGCCTCTGTTGGCAAAAACAATGTGATTGCACCTGTCATGTAAGCCTATGTTGGCAAAAACAATGCCTATGTACCATGAAAAATATCATGTAAGCCTAGTTGGCAACCTTAGCTGCAAATTTGTGCCTCTGTTGGCATGATTATGCAATGTATGCCTCTGTTGGCTCAACTAAAAATTGTGATGCACAAGCCAAATGTCATCAAGTTGTTGCTACCATATTGTTGCATTTCATCATACATTGTTGCATTACATCCCAAATTGTTGCATTACATCCCAGATTCTTGCAAAACCAGTCACATTCCAGGCCACATTCTTCCATCTACTTAAACAGATACACAACTCCAATGAACACAACACACACCAACAACAAAGCCACCATCCTAATAGCCCTAACTAGACGCTCAATCTGTCCATACAACAGCTTTTCCTTTCCTCTAGCCTCACCAAGCATCATGTTTCCACCTAGAGCTTCTTCCATCACTGGACGTCCAGAACATTTGCGCTGTTCTTCATGTCGTTCGCTCGGCAGCCCCATCACCTTGACCACCTCCAGATCAACAAGCACTTGAAGATACTGCTTTTGCCATTCATAAAACCGGCAACGATTTGGGATCCAATCAAAAGGCGGTAGCATTTCATCACACAAACCCCAGCCACAACGAGCACACGGATTACAAACGAAAGAATACTTACCCCATAATGTTTCTGGGGCACTTGAAGAACACCCTGCCCAGATTTTCATTCTCCTTCCTCGACTGCTTCTCCACGACCCTAGCTAGCCTGGCAATGTATATTCTTGCCCCTGCCACGCCGCCGCCTGGCCCCGCGCCGACGCCCGCCGCCCGCCGCCCCTTGCCCGGCCACACGCCGCCACAAGCCGCCCGGGCGCCCGCCGCCGGATCCTGTTCCTGCTACCGCGCTCGCGTGAGGCGGCCGGATGTCGCGGTATCGCGGCCCCCTGCTGCTCGCCCTCACGTGAGGCCGTCGCCGCCTATAGCTTGCCCCACTGGCTCCCGGTCGAGCAATGCTGCCACTGCCGCCAAGGCGCTCCCCCCTGCCAGCTGCGCTCTCCATCTTTGCGCCGGCAAGCGGAGGCCTGTATTATCCAGTGAACCGATCTAGACTTGGGAATCCAGTGCTGTATGTACTTAATTTTTTCCCAGATTTGTATGCGTAGCCAAGATCTGGTGGATTCAGACAGTGGATTCTGCAGCACTTGGAATTGTAGATGCTTTGCCCTTTGATGTGTTCGTGCTAAGAGGGGATCCAACGGATTTAGGCCGTCCTAGCTCCTGACTCCTGAGCAGCAGCTATTGTTGAGTTTTCATGATGCCTTTGGGTGTAGGATGGGAAGTTCCCTCTTAGTTTACATATAGCGGGATCTCTGCATTTTCTATAATTCTGTTGAAAAATAGTGAGGAAGCACGTGGTTCAATGATTCCCATGAAAGATTAATTTGTCAAATAATTTAGCATAATATTGTAACCGTAGCGTAGTCCTGAATAAACATGGCAAGCGATGAGCTGTATCTCTGTTGCAGGAGGAATTTGAGGAGTATGCTGAGAAGGCGAAGACCTTGCCCGACAACACGAGCAATGAGAACAAGCTGATTCTTTATGGACTCTACAAGCAGGCCACTGTTGGAAATGTGAATACCTGTAAGTATATAATCAGACAGCTATTTTTGTTTTTCTTTTTCCAGTTCTCTTGTAAGTTTGTAGTGTGGATGAAATTCTTAGTTTGCACAAACCCAATTTATTATAATGCCATGGTTCAATACTATTCGCAGAATCGATAGTGTGTAACTTTGTGTCATCATAATTCCATAGAAGTTTGACAATTGAAAGATCCAAATATTGGTGATAATGCAATTTTGAGACTGTACCTAAGAGTATTAAAATAAGGGAAAGCTCCTATAGCAAGCAAACAGAACAATAAACAATAAAATGAATTATTTAATATAATATCCTTTTATTCTCCCTAGGTTTAGAATTTAAATTTCAACGACAGTATTGGGATGTGTTAAGTAGGACATAGAAACAAAAAGTTATGCAAGCTGGTGGATCACCCAAGCCTGCAGTTCCTTATTTGTATTCTTGAATCCAATAGTGTTGAATGGGAGTACCAAATGGTGAGGATGCAATGCCCTCATAAAAAATGGTGGGGATGTAATAGATGCTAATGCAATCAACTAATGTTGAAGCACAGCTTTCTAAGCCCTATCTTGCACCAGCAAGAATAGATATGCCCTATTCTGCACATCTATTCAGAGATTAAATTTTGCTGTACTGAGCTACTGATGAATGATAAACATATGTTCATAGTGCTAGTCAGAGTAACTGAGTAATGTAATTAAAGAATTTGTTTGTTCGTAGCATTATATGCTTCAATTCATTTATATGCATTTTTTTGGCTTTCTGTGCAAAAGAAGTGTATCCAATGATAGTCTAGATCTTATTTATATAGACTCATGGTGACATTGGCTTTCTGAATTTAATCCGCTGCTATTAACACCTCACAGGATGGTGACATTGTCTCGCAGCTCGTAGTCTGTTATTGTCATTTGTTCTTTGTGTATCTTTCGTGTTTATGGTAATACTTATTCATCACAACTGTGCTTACATGTTTGCTTGTTAATAAATTTTTGAAGATCGTCCTGACATAATACACCAGAGGGACAGGGCCAAGTGGGATGCATGGAAGGCTGTTGAAGGTTCGTATACTTATCTGATCCTTGTATTTTGGGCAACTTAAATTTTGTTGTCTACCACAATACTAGTGTTTTACAAGGGCACATATATTCTAGTAGTAGCTTAGGTTCGCATATAGTAATTGCTAAAAAATTGCGATGTTTGCAGGAAAATCCAAGGAAGAGGCAATGAGTGACTACATCACCAAGGTGAAGCAGCTCCAGGAGGAGGCTGCTAGCTCTTAAGTCTCTTAAGTGTTGAACCAAACAGATGTAAGATGAGCTCCTATGCCATCTGATGATGAAAACGAGATCACTGGATTCCCAAGTGATCATATGCTATTTCATCATTAGGCATACTGTATTAGCTGCTAGCTCTTAAGTCTCTTAATTATGTAGCACATCTGAATTTTTTCTATATTTTTGGTGCTTTATGTGATTTTTTTGTCTTACTTTTTTAATTAAAAAATTAATTATTTTCGGCGGTTTTACTGTAGCTGCCAAAAAATAGCCATTGTTTTTGGCAGTTTTACTATAGCTACCGAGAATTATGCGTCCCGGGTGTATTTTCGGCGGCCTCCAAAAACCGCCGAAAATAAGCCTAAGCTGCCCAAAATAAGCTTAATAAGCCTAAGCCGCCAAAAAATAAGCTATTTTCGGCCGGAAAGGCTTATTTTTGGCCGCCGAAAGTGTCCTGTTTTGCTGTAGTGGTAGCGAAGGTGCTCAATAGGATACGTTTACATATCGATAGACCAACACTACTACAGATTTGGTTATCCCAAACACTCCACCACAAATTGAGCTTAAATGGATGATGATAGACTTTCACTATCGATGACCGTAGTAGCTATTGAAACTGGCGATGAAATTCATATCACTAAAGGTATCAATTGCAAACCGGTTGTGAAAGCTGAAATGGCTATCGCCGCTGCTTCATAATACCAACCGGTAGTGATAAGCAAATGGTAAAATTCTCTACCTCTTTCTAAATTGATAATCTACCAAATCATTCGAAAAATTTTGTACCTTTTCCATATGAAATTGGATGATAAACTTTATATTAAAATTACAAAGTTTAATGAGATCTAAAATTTTATTGTTGACAGCTTCATTATTTAAAATTATTCATATGTTTAAATATTTTATATAAATTATTAGATCAATAAAATGTCCTTAGAAAAAGATCAACATCAAACTTGTAGTATTCAGTAAGATCTAAAACTTAACTTTGCAGTTAACAATCTTTTATTTAATGTTATTTTAGCGCCTAAATATTTAATATATAAGATTTAGAAAAAATAGTATATATGAATAATATCCCATTCTTGTCATAAGTAATTCTATAGTGTAGTGGTATGGAGGAGTAGTGCTATGCATGAGGTCGCATGTTCAAATCATATTTTGTATATTACGTGTAAGAAATATGGATATTTTGTGTATTGCGTGTAAGAAATTAGAAATCACCGTAGTGCATAGCGTCTTCGGTATAATACTTTTTATCATTATTATAAATTTTTATATAGTTTTTGAAAACTATATCACTGCTGGTTCCTGGCTGGCTCAAACCGACAATGAAACCCATCATCACCGTCAGAGTGTAGCTTGAACCAACCTTGATCAAGTTTAACTGCCGACATGAACCGGCGGTGATGACTGACCCTATCATCGTCAACCCTAACCTAATGCTCCGCTAAACTGACGGTGAAAGGGGTTTGGGTATAATTTTTATGATTATTACAAATTTTTACAATTTTCAAATCTATATATCACTTTTGATTCCTCGTTGGCTCAAACCGACAATGAAACCCCATATCACCGTTGAAGCGTAGCTCAATGCAAACCGACCATGATGATCAAGTTTCACTGCTAACAAGAATCGGCAGTGATGACTGACCCCATTATCGTCAACCCTAATACAATGCTCCACCAAACTGGCGGTGGAAGGGGTTTGATCCCTGATAGAGGTGGTTGCAATCTTTTATTTTCAATAAATAGTATTCCACATCAACATTTTATTATGATTGTTGATGCTAAAATTTTACAAGCATAATTTTTGCGAGATAGATTGAGTCGATGGGGAATTTTTCAGAAAGGCCGATGGCCCAGTCGGCCCAGGATTATTTGGAGGCCTTATCAAAGCTGGTGCTAGTATAGTCAAAGCCTGATAGGGAGTTGGTCAAAGATGGTTCAGCGGCAGATCACAACTCAGACGAGAGGATGATGTCATCTGAAGACATCAGAAGGTCCAGTAGTCCGATTCCTTTGGAAAGTATCTTGTAAATATAGTAGATTTAGCTGGTTCATTTCAATCAAGTCTGTTAAGTCTTATTAAGTCATGAGTCTTAGCCAAGGTTATAAATACCAGACCTAAGGGTTTTGTAAAGGGGACCACATCATCAATACAACTTTTTTCTCGGCTGCACGCCAAACCTTACGAGTAGGTGTAGAGTAGAACTCGGTGTATTCTTTGGTAAATAGGGCTGCATCAGTTAGGTCCAACCTTCGGTTTGCTCGTAAGTACCATCCTTATCAGATTTGCTAAACTTTAATTACCGATGCATTGCTGTAGTTTGGTTTAGTTTATCTACCAGTTATCGAATTCTTTAGCGGCTCGTAAGACTGTCTCGGTTAGGTCCAATAATTTATGAGTTGTTATTAGATTTCACAATTTATCCAACGTTGATCAGAAATCCATCCGCTATTGCTTAATACTGCTTGCAGGATCTTAAAAGCCGATAGGTTTAGTGATCATGGTTCTTTACATTTAATTGATCAAATCTTTTACCTTGTCATGGTCAATCTTGTCAGCTGATTCGTGTAGTTTGATCTTGTTATCTCAGACTGTCTCGATTAGGTCTGATCTTTGAGTAGCATGATTAAGCTGGAATTATTTGTTCGATTCGATGTGTTATGGCTTAAGTTGTTAATCGGCTATCCTAGCCAATCGCAATTGTAAATTGAGGATAAGTTCTTTCATGATTAGATTCATCTGTGAGTTGGATTTAATTTATCATCCTGGCCGTTAGTGTTGTCTCGGTTAGATCCCATCCGACTAATAGTGATGGTAAATTGAGTTTCATAAGTTAGATGCGTCTTTTTATGATTGAACTTGCCCTTAATTCTAGCTGTCATATAAGAATTGGCTCTATAGCCGATGATCTTAATGTCGTATGGGACGACGTGGCCGATATCACTTTCATGGAACTATTTGGAACATCAGCCGATAAGTCCCCTATTAATTATACTGATTAAATCTCTTTCTCTTGTCAATTGTAGGTCAAATTGACTTACACACTCCGAACCTAAAGAGTAGGATCTTGCACTAGCGATAAGCAGAGCTCCCAAAACTTAGTGTGTTGTGCTCCGCAAGATTTATCGCGCCGAATTTTGTGGCAACAATGACAAAACACAATAATAAATAATAAAATGGAGAAGAAAAAAATTGTAAGGGTGTGTCATTCAGGTCCACGAGCTCTAAAAGTGTATTTTTAGGTCCATCAATATGTAATTTATGTCACTTAGGTCCATAAACTTTGAAAACATAGGTCCAAAGTGCATTTTTAGATCCACAACCTGATAATTTGTGTCACTTTGGTCCATACACTCCAAAAGTGTATTTTTAGATCCATAAAATTCATCCATGAACAGTTGTTTTTGCTACAGACGCGCCCACAACGGTCTCCCTGATATCGCTCTCCATGAATATCTTTCAACCCCTCAGCAAGAACCACTCTAGGTTGACTTAAGTCTAACCTCATCAAAGATTTTTTGCCAGAACACCTGGCACCACCATATTCGGCCACCCGCGCTACGGAGGACGTAATATCCCCTACCACGACACATATATTGTTGAGTCCCTCTATAACGTTCTCCATCTTTCTCAAGCAATCACCCCTTGGTTATCACCCATATTACGGGGTAAGATCTAAGCTCCACACCAATGGAAGAATCCTAATACATGTCAATAACATCCGAAATAAGTCTTTCACCCCTCCTATCTCCTCTCCCTATGCACTTGATTTTAAATGAGAGCTCAAATTTTACCCTTCTGACGGAACTCCAGTAGCGTATGGGCACCATGTAGATTCATGTTGGTGTGAGATTAGTGCATGAAGGCTAGATGGTGGCTGGTGTGCTATGGACCTTGATGACACATTACACGTTTATTGACCTAGCACTACTAGAAAACAGGCCTTGAGCACCGGCTGAGAAAGGCCAAAGGCACCGGTTTCCCAACCGGTGCCCCGCAACCGCGACCAATGGCCTCGTCTTAAGACACCGGGTTTTTCAACCGGTGCCTTAGGCACCCATTGGTACCGGTTGGAAAGAACAACCGGTACCAAAGCATTTTTGGCAAACAAAAAAAAAATAAGCAGGCATCCTGCTGTTGGCGCTCGGCCCCGAGCTCCTGCCGCCGGCACTCGGGCCCGAAGCTTCGCCTCGTCGCCGTCGCCGCTCCTGCTGCCGCGCTTCGAGCCGCTCGTACCGGCCGCCGCTCCTGCTGCCGCGCTCGGGCCCGCTCCTCCCTTGGCCGCAGCCAAGAACCGCCGTCCTCGCGCCCCTGCTCGGACGCCGCCTGCACAGAACGACCGCGACTCCAGATCCGCCGCGGGCCGCCGCCGCTCCGACCGAGATGGCCCGAGATGGCCCGCCGGTTTGCTGCTCCGCGTGAGCCAGGGCTCGAGCGCCCCCCTGCCGGCGTGCTGCTCCGCGTGCCAGGATCCCTGCCGGTGAAAAAAAAATGAAAACCAGTGCAGGATTTGAGGTGAAGATGATGACTGACTTGGCCAGGATCCGCCGTTGTCGTAGCTCCACCTCGTGTTCTTGGGGTCGCATCCCGTGACGGTCTGCCACTCGTGTCTCTCGATGGCCGGGAAGCAGATCTTGACGGGCAACTCGCCGACGAGGTCCTCCCAGCGCTCCTCGATGAGGTCCATGACGGCGGCGGCCTGGTCGGGCGTGGCGAGCGAGGCGAGGATGGCGACACAGTTGCCCAACGCGAACCACCGGAAGTCCCCCGCCCGCACGAGAGGGAGAGGTAGAGAGATAAGAGCTAGAGAAACGAGAGTGGTAGAGAGACGCGAGAGAGAGAGGGAGGACGGCCAGCACTTAAAAATATCAGACGCGAGAGGCATGGGTACCGGGTGGTTTTTTCCACTGGTGCTAATGTCTGCTTCATAAGCACCGGGTTGTGCCACCACCCGGTGCCATTGATGCATGGCCAATTTGGTACCGGCTGATGGATTTAACCGGTGACTTTGTCAGTGCATTGGCACCAGTTTGTGTTGTGGCGCGTTTTGCCAATGCTCGGCGCAGGCTAAGAGTACCGGCTATTGATGCAGCCGGTGCTGATGTCTCCCATTAGTACCGGTTCAAGCAACAAGTGGTTCTTTTAGCCTGGATCTTTGGCCTGTTTTCTAGTAGTGTAGAAATAGACTTTCAGAGTTTGTGGATCTAAATGATACAAATTGCAAGTTTATGGACCCAGAAATGCAATTTCAAAGTCGATGGATCTAAATGACACCCTATTCCAAGTTGATGGACCTCTGATGCATTTTACTCAAAATAAACTAAGTAGCTAGTTTATTATAAATTAACATTTTTAATGCACATTAATATTTTGTGAGACTAGCCTTGGTGCACAGCTTTCAGGGCCTCAAAAAAATTAGGGCCTCCAAATTTATATAAACAAGTAGACCTTTGTCCTTTAATTACTCGTTTGCTCACCAGGTTAAGTGGCTAACAGGCCGGTAGGCAACAGCCAAGCAGGCCCAGTTTATTTACATATTTCCCTACTGCATGGTGCATGCGCCCTTACCCAGGCCCAGACAGCTGGACGAAATTACGAAGACACGAACTAGCTGCGATACGCGACCTTCCGTATCCTAAATTCCTGATCTCCTCTAATCACGACACGCGGAAGCTGCCGCCGGCTCCGCCGTATTGCCGTAGTGCCGTGCGCTGTGCCTATGCGCCGGCACGCCGCAGTGCCGCCGCGCCTTGCTGCAGCCTAGAGTCTAGATTCTAAAGAAGGTACGATCTTTCATCTTTCATCTTGCTCAGTACCTCTGATGATCTGATCCTCAATCTTTTTTTTAAAATTTTATACATCAAGATGCAATACGTCAATACGGTGAAATCGTTAAATCAAGTCTAAATGCTAATACTTCATGCTATAATCAGGGACATAGGGGAGTATTTTATTTCATCCTTCATCATCATATCTTCAAGAAATAGGAGGTTTGAGTCTGGTTATGAAAAGTGTAAGAAGAAATAATTATGAAGATATAGTTGGAGAATTTATTTCAAAGAATACGAAAAGGATGATGTTGTTCAGTAGGACATGAGGTCAGTTCCTTCATTTATGAGTTTTAGCGAGAATCCTAATGTTGTTATATCCTAATTTAAATTTTTAGGGCCACCATTATAAATATTGTTCTGGGGCCCCTGTTTCGTAGATACGGCCCAGATAGCTTTATTACATTTTTATTAAAATTTTTTGTCAAGGTACAGGTGTTACGGGATAAAACACCTCTCTTACTTCATAAAACTCTCTTTTCCTTTTGCTCATAATAATGTTTCCCATATAAATCAATGCATACGAGAGACTGGTTTAATCAAGAATACCAGAGTTGACATTGCGATGGCTCCTCAATCCTCATATGTATCTCCGGTTTAAAGCGCTTTGCTTAGATAGCCGATGTTTCACTGCTTTGGTTGTCCTTTCGACTGGCAGACAAGATAGAATGCCCTGGGTCGGAAAGGGGCCGGACCCTACGATGTGGAGTGAATCACTTTCCTTCGCAGCTAAGAGATGGCCGTATCATCACCGTCGCTATTTAAGAGTGGCCTGGAAACAAAGCGAGAAAAGACCTTTCCTCTCCAAGCACCGGTCACCACCACACCGTCACTTCCCCTTCTCAGCCCAGTGGAAACCGCCGAAATGTCGTCGTCCCCGGCGCCGTCGCCGCGGGAGCACGTGGAGAGGATCCGACGCGACCGCTACTTCATCGGGCGCGGCGAGCAGAACCCGCTGGCGGAGGACATGAACCAGGCCGTCAACTACCTCAGCCAGGAGCTCTACTCCAAGGACGTCCACTTCCTCATGGAGCTCGTGCAGGTCAGAACATCTTGTTTCTTGGCCTCTTGCTGTTCTTGTGTAACTGTTTGAATGAACTCTGTTCATCCATCGCGAAAGGAAAAAAAAATAATTCGATTGTTTTGTGTTCATGTTGGTACTAATTTTTCCCTTTTTTCCGCCCAAAGTGCATTGGCGTCATTACATAAAATCTGAGAAGAAAAGTTTTTTGTGTTCATCAATTTTCTCTCTTGTTACAGATTTCCCAAGAAAAGAAAATACTTTTTGGGCGTATATTTTGTGTTCGATTAGTCATCTCTCTCTGGTAGGTTAGCCTCATTTCATGCATACGGTGTTAATGTGAAGTGACTGCTTCCTTGGGGTCTCTGCTCTGCTCGTCGTATTCCACTGGGCGTGTTGACGTGCCCCTCAACTCTAGGGCCGTCAACTCAACTCTAGGACCCACCTGTCGGTTACCTAGTATTAACAGAGAAAGCCTTGTCCCCTGTTGTAGAGCTCCTTGGGATGGAAAAATGACTACGGGCAGAACGAAAAGCATCTTCACTGTTCAGTGCGTGATTCGGAGATATTCCTATTCTCCAGATTTAATCTGTACCCCCATAGATGATAATCATCTTCACAAGTGCAATATTTCTGCTGCGCTGCAGCTGAGAAATGTCTTCTTAATTTTAGGATTACTTCCATTGTTCAACAAAACACTGAAGCTCAAACTGTTTATGTGCATGCTCTTTGTTATTAGATACTATGTCCTTTTGCGGTAAGAAGCTGCTTAGCCTTTATCATTTTTGTTAGATGGAGACTGAAATTCCTCTCTTGTAGACCTACATATTCCTTGGCACTGGGACCTAAATATCTCACCAATTCCTGATGCATGCATAATTACAGAGTGTCTTCTTGCATTTTCACTTTTAACCCATTTCTTTGGAGCATACACATACGTGAAATCATCAAATCAATGAAATCATTCCTAGGATGTTTAAGTTCTGATCGTGGCATCCTTACCAACAGAAACTTTTAGAATGTTTTGATGGGTGGCATGTTTGTGTAACTAAATTATTCATAATGTTCTTACATGTTCTTCGTATATCATGAATAGGGGTTATACTTACAATGAAGTTCTCTCATTATTAATTCAGGGACACAAAAGTAAAAAAGGTTTCGAATTGGTGTAGCCTATGGCTGTGGTTTTGTAGGCATACAAGTAGATAAGACCATATTGTTTCAGTTGCCATCACATGAGCATGTACTTGAAGACAATAAACAATAACACTGGCTCGATTATGCTGTTGAATCTGAATCTGAAACACAACATAGAGCCACATCCCCACTACTACAGGCGGGAGCACAGGGAGTAACTCCAATTGGGTAAATAACATGTATGATGTACTATGCTTAAATTCACGTCTTCATCGGTCAAGAACCAAATAGCTGAAAAGTAGAGTAAATAGGAACAATGTGTTTACATGGATGGTGGAACAAATCTGAAGTGTTATTGATTGCTTAGTTAGTTTATGTATGCGTATAGGTGATAAGTAATGATTATTACTTATTTTGTCATATTCTTTTCATATGTATTATTGTTGTCATTTGTGCATGAAATCGGCATGGATCTTGTGTATTTTGCTACAAGAATGCATACTGTTTGTTCAAATGATGTTCCGTTTTGCAGAGTTCAATTTCAGCTGGATTGCCCGTATTATTTTTTCTTCAGACTTTTTTTCCATATTATCATTAAGTCACTAATTAACTACTGTCTTATATCCCAATTTATTGCTTTACCGATTCTCTGTCCCCTAATAATATTTAAAAATCATGTATTCCTCTTCTTCAATGACAGCTGAAGCCCTTAGAAAAAAACGCATGTACTTGTGTGTTGGCAGTTTGGCACGGTCTGCTTATTTCCATTGAAGTTGTGAAGCCAATAAAAAAATAATTCGTTTAGTGTGCCATTTTCCATGATCAGTCTACCTGATTTGTTCATGTTTGCAATTGTTAGTGGATATATCTTACTATTACTTATCACATTAATGCTTTCTTACTGGGTGAATCTTACTATTGCTTCTCATATTAATGTTTTCGTTCTCAAAAATAGAATGCTGAAGATAACGAATACCCTTCTGGAGTGGCACCTTCATTGGAGTTTCTAATTACATCGAAGGACATTACCAGATCGGGTGCTTTATCAACTTTGCTCATCTTTAACAATGAGAGGGGATTCTCATCAACCAATATAGATTCCATCTGTCGTGTTGGGAAATCAACAAAGAAGGGAAACAGGCATCAGGGTTACATTGGAGAGAAAGGTAAATATCAGCAATTGATTCAATCTTTTGTTTTTCTTTTTTCACCAAATAGAAATAGTCAACTTTCTTTAGAGGCTAAATTAGTTGAAACTCTTCTGTGCCATTGTCAAAAATTATGAGATATGATATAGATGAAATGATATTCCCAAATGGCAGGAACTATGTTTACTTCTTTTGACTAGATAATTTTTCCCTATTCACTAATATATATGAAAAAATTACTTTTCCCGGAGGCAAATTTAGTTTATAACCTTTTTGTGTCACTGTTCAATACGCTAACAGATCAATATCAAACAAAATTTTAATTTCAAATGGCTGGAATTTTTGTTGACTGCTGATTATTCATTTTTCTTAAATATTGTTGTGGTGTCCTGTATTTTGTGGAGGCAAAGGGCTCCTTGTTGGTATATGAGCTGACACATTAGAATTTTGAATCCTGTTTAACTGAAGAAAGTTCTTTTAAATTCAGTATGAAATTATATTGAATACGATAATTCCTAGTAAGTATTTTGTTTTAAGGTCCTAGCTTTTAATATTCTTAACTTATATATTTGGAATAGATTACTGGATCAAGTTGTTATATAAATGTTTTAAATGAATTTGAGAAATTATTTCTTACCTAGTGTATTCATATTATGCTTCATGTCTAGATGAACTAGTTTAACCCTGCCAGTGAACTAGCTTAAATGGGAAAGTTAATCCATGCGTATCAATACAGATTCACAGATAAATACCCAAACATGTTTGAGATGTCAAAATCATTTTAGTATTCTGTCAATATCTTTTGACCCACCGCACACCCAATTCATTGCTGAGTTAAAGACTGCCTCTCTTTTTTTCTTCTTCACTACAAGTTATATTTTTTTTTCCTTTTCATTCAGGCATTGGGTTCAAGAGTGTTTTCTTGATATCAAGTGAGCCGCATATATTCAGTAACGGCTATCAGATCAAGTTCAATGAGAAACCATGTGCTGAATGCAACATTGGATACATTGTCCCTGAATGGGTGGAATCCACACCTAGCCTTTCAGACATCGAAGCCATATATGGACGCTCCAAAATCCTACCTACAACCACCATCATCTTACCCTTAAAGTGTGAGAAAGTTGATGCGGTGAAGAAGCAACTGTCAAGCATGCATCCTGAAATGCTACTCTTCCTGTCAAAGATCAGGAAGCTTTCTGTCCGAGAGGATAACTCTGATCCAAAGAGTAGCACTGTTAGTGAGATCTCAATTTCCAGTGAAAGGAATTACCAAGCCAGGAAGAATATGCATGCAGAGTCTTATACACTCCACTTGTCAGCTGAAGAGAGTGGTAAAGCAGAAGAAGAATGCGGTTACTATATGTGGAGGCAGAAATTTCCAGTCAAGACAGAGAACAGAATTGACAAACGTGCTGAAATCGATGAATGGGTGATAACCCTAGCCTTCCCACATGGCCAGCGACTGTCCCGTGGGAAGCAGCTATCACCTGGAGTCTATGCTTTTCTCCCTACCGAGATGGTAACAAACTTCCCCTTCATCATCCAGGCAGACTTCCTCCTTGCCTCATCAAGGGAGTCAATACTGTTCGACAGTCCATGGAACAAAGGAATCCTAGAGTGTGTCCCATGTGCTTTCATGAATGCTTTTGTAACACTTGTGAAGTCAGGAGCTGACACACCAGCAATGTCTTTGCCATCTATGTTCAACTTCCTACCTGTCAATTCCTCACTAATCCCACTACTTGAGCCTGTTAGGTCTGGCATCAAGAATAAGGTTCTTGCTGAGGATATAGTTCCTTGTGAGTCTTATGCTTCACAAAAGATATTCTGCAAGCCCAGTGAAGTTGCACGGCTGAAGCCAGCCTTTTGGACTATCCTTGGCAAAGCACGGGAATGTGGAATGGACTTGAGGAATCTGTCAACTCATGGAACCTACATTCTTAGTTCTCATTTTGACAAGAGTACACACAACAGTGTGCTTGAATTTCTGGGTGTCAAAAGTGTGAACACTGAATGGTATGCAAAATGCATTGAAGGGTCTAATCTTGTCAAGGAGGAACATGAACAGCTTTACCTGGAAATTATATATTTTGTTGCCAATAATTGGGAAAACTGTTTCTATGGTACAAACATGATGTCAATTCCCCTACTGAGATATGTTGATAGGAATGGTGTTCTCTTGTTTTGGAGCATATCAAGAGCTACTCAGTGCAAGGATAGGTTGTGCATTGCATCTGACAAGACATACAGATCATGGTTAATCAGCTGGAACAAGGAGTTTCCATCTGCTAATCGGTTCTTTCTCCATCCCAGCACACAGATTGCTCTGGAAGGTTTCTCACAGAAGACGATAGTCGAAAACTGGCTTCAGAACCATGCAAGAGTCGAGGTTATCTCTGTCTACAGTTATGGATTGACTGTTGTTGATTCTTTGGATAATGATCGGAGACCTCTTGTTGCTTTCGCACACTTTCTGTACCACTCATTGAAGATGAAACACATAGAGAGCTACCGCTTATCAGAACTATGTCGTGTCATGCCGGTAATTGACAGCTATGGCAATGTTGTCAAGGAAAGAAATGGCATTATAGTTCCCGCCACGGGGAGCAAATGGGTTTGTTTGCTGGGTACAAACCCATGGAGGAATGATGGTTATGTTGAATTGTCAGCAGATTACAAGTCAGCAGGCCATTTTGCTGGGAACTACACATCTGAGGGTCAGCTATTGGAATTCCTCAAGACACATCTGCATGCCTCAGATGTCCCATTCATAAACCCACCAAATGCCAGCTTCCCTACTGTATCATCGCCTCTCACAGTGGACAATGCATTCTTGCTACTGGAATGGATACGGAATATCAAGTCAAATGTTGTAAGATTACCAGATCGGTTCCTGGCTTGTGTAAAACAAGGGAGTTGGCTAAAAACGTCAGTAGGGTACAAGCCACCAAATGAATCATTTCTATCTAGTGCTAACTGGGGAAGCCTTTTGCAAAGTGCATCTTCCTTTGTTGATATACCAATGATTGACCAACAATTCTATCGAAACAAGCTCCATATGTACAAACATGAACTCAAGGCGATTGGTGGGAGATTTGAATTTCAGGAGGCATCAGCTTACATTGGAAGCCGCCTCATGTCTATGGCTGCAATAAATGAATTGACCAGAGAGAATGTGTACTCGCTGCTTCGGCTCATTCGGTTCTTACGAGAGAAGATTCTATCTCCAAGTGAACTGATCGACAGTGTTAAAGGTGGATGTTGGATGAAGAGCACTCTTGGCTACAAGCGTCCTTCTGATTGTATCATCTGTGACTCAGATTGGAATGTGGCATCATGTATTAGTAACCAACCATTCCTTGATGTCCAGTTCTATGGCGAGGCAATTCATGACTACAAACCAGAGCTGGAGTTGCTTGGTGTTATTGTTGGGTTCAAACAAAATTACCAGCTTGTTGTTGATAACTTCAAGTTCAATTCTGCTTCTATTACCCTTGAGGCTACTGTATTAATCCTTAAATGCATCCGCTATGTCGGTTCATGTGAAGATTTCATAAGGAAGCTCAAAGATCTGAAATGGGTGAAGACTAATGTGGGATTTCGTGCTCCCAATGTGTCTTTTCTTGTGGATCCTGAATGGGAGTGCTTTGTGAAGATTTTCAAAGAAGTTCCTATAATTGATTTAGGATTTTATGGGAGTATCATCAACTCATACCAAGATGAGTTGAAGAAAACTGGTCTGATAATGCAATTTGAGGAGGCATCAAAGGTAGTCGCTCAGGTTTTCAAGAAAATGGTATCGACGTCATCACTTACAAAGGCTAATGCCCTTGCTCTACTAAAATCTTATCGGCAGCTAAGAACACACAGCCCACTTCCCGTTGAGCTTTTCAACTGCATGCACAGAGAGAAGTGGCTACACACATCACTAGGGTTCAAATCTCCCTCAGATGCAATCCTATTTGATAATGCATGGCAATGTTTATCTCATGTGGCATTATTACCATTTATTGATGATGGTGACTCTTGTCATGGTTTGGGAAATGATATTTATGGTTATAAAGATGTGCTTAGGGAGTTCGGTGTTACTGTTGAAGTGAAATTTGGTGCCAGATTTGTCATTGCTGGCCTCAGCATTCCTGATGATCCATCCATCATCTCCAAAGCTACCATCTTTTCATTGCTTGAGTGCATCAAGAACTACTTTGCGTCTGCAACTGCACCTCCTAAGGACTTCCAGGACAAGATTTGCAAGGAGTGGTTGAAGACATCCATGGGCTACAAATGTCCTGATGAATGTATCCTATTTGATGCGAGACAGTCTTCTCTGTGCATGGAAGATGGCCCTTTCATCGATGAAGCATTCTATGGTTTGGAGATAGCCTCATTCAAAGATGCCCTTGCGAAGATTGGAGTGATCATTGATGTTAATTGTGGACAAGATCTTATTGCTCGGCATCTGAGAAGCCACAAGGATAGAACTACTATTTCCCGGATCTACATGTACCTGATGGAGCATAATTGGAAGCCTGATGACAACACCAGCGATTGGATTTGGATACCAGATGAAACCGAGGGCGGAGAATGGGTGAGCTCAAGAAGCTGTGTTCTTTTTGATAAGAATAACCTTTTTAACCTGCAGCTACATATTCTGGACAAATATTATGACAGGAAGTTGCTTAACTTCTTTTCAATTACTTTCGGTGTGAGGCATGGACCTTGTTCTGAAGACTATTGCAAATTATGGGCCACATGGGAGAACTCAGTCCACATGCTCGCTATATCTGATTGCTTCGCTTTCTGGAAGTTCATTGCAGCTAACTGGACCAAAAAAACAGAGGAACTTCTATCTGGTTGTGTCAAGGTTCCAGTATGTACCGATGGCAAGATTATTTTACGAAACAAGGAGAATGTGTTCGTTCCTGATGATCTACTGCTTGCAGATTTGTTCAACAAGCTTCCTCGTCAATCGCTTTTCATCTGGTATCCTTCTTCCACCCTACCATCCATGTCTCGAGCAAGACTTAACAGGATCTATAATAGCATTGGTGTTCAGAGAATATCCAAAGCAGTCACGAAGAATGATTCTTTGACCTTAGATAATGGCCATTTCAGAACAGTTGATTCGAGCAAGAGGATTAAGGTTGGCTTGCTCCAGATTATTATGGCGTACCTTGCTGATACTGCTCTTGACATTCCTTCTGAAGAGAGGCAGGGGATGGTTTCTTGCCTTCTGAATGTGACTGTCCAAGAGACTGATGAACCTATCACAGTGGGCTATAGTGTAAGCTTGTCATCTGGAGAGGTTGTGGATGTGAAGGCCTGCCGAATGATTCGGTGGGAAAGGGAGAATTCCAAGCTGTACATGCAGAGCAGCAATGGCAAATCCAGCTACGAAGAAAAGATTAAGTTCGCAACCAACTTTGCAGACGAGATATCTAAAGGACTGCTCTTTGAGATGGCGGATCAGATCCCTTCGCTCGCTGAACTCATAAAATTTGGAAGCTTACTGGACTTCCAGGATGGTGCTGTTGGGTTCTTGCTAAGGTCCAAGAATCTGCAGCTGTTCCCTGAAGATGAGGATTTTCTATTTTCAAGAAAAAAGATGAGGATTTTCTGAAGTCTTCAATGCCAGGTATGTGCCCTGAAAACTAAATCCTCTCAATGTTCTTTTAAACTTGACCAGAATGTCATAATCATATAACCTATTGAAGTACTTACCACTGTCCCCAACTCCAATTTCTTGTCTCTATCCACAGGTGGCAGCAAGAACCAGTAGTAGTGTTCTGCAGAATATGCTCTTTTGGACATGGTTGTGGTAGTGTTCTGCAGAATATGCTCTTTTGGACATGGTTGTGGTCAGTAAATTGTTCACTTACGCCCCTGTTATGAACATATATCGTTTGTGTTCGTCAGCTATGCCCACACTGTGACATGGTCTAATGTAAGTTCTATTGGCAGGTTCCTGATGGTTTATAAAATATCTGGTGTTGCATCTGGAGGTTCATGAATGTGACTGCCTTGCTGTCTTCTGTTAGACTTAATATTAAGTCTTAATGCTAAACTATTATCGCTAGTC
This sequence comes from Panicum virgatum, assembly GCF_016808335.1. Classification (NCBI taxonomy): domain Eukaryota; kingdom Viridiplantae; phylum Streptophyta; class Magnoliopsida; order Poales; family Poaceae; genus Panicum; species Panicum virgatum. Next base: position 33,333,851 of record NC_053143.1, on the reverse strand, counting down.
TAATCATGGATTTTGAACCACTTCGAACAAAACTTGTCAGTTGTTTCGCTGCATATTTTTATGTATGTATGATATCACACTCACTCGAGTGTGGTGCTACTAAAGTACTATATTATCGTCAGTGCATGGTGCTACTAAAGTACTCTGAGTTTAGCTTTTGAGGAAATTTGTTGTGGTGGCCAGTTAATTGCATGGGCTTAGCTTGTACAGGTGGCCAAATAAGGATGCTTCAGTCAGTCTTTCTGATAGGCGTATACGTCAGAACTCAGTTGCAGTCATGCTGATGAAACTGGGTGCTTCGGTCAGTCTTTGTGATAAGCGTTTACGTCTGAATTCAGCTGCAGTTTTGCTGATGAAATTGGGTCACATTTTCTTCTTTTGATGAAAAGACGGTTCGTACAGAAAACTTCAGGAAAACAAAAGGATAAAAAGAAGATCAGAGAAAGCAAATAAAATGAACATAAGTATCATGCACATAAGTGATAAGTCCCAGCTCCCGAACTTTTTTGCTTAGCTTTGAAAATGCAGTATTCGATCTTGCTTTCATGCTAGTAACAGGCTGATCAGCCGTAGTGGAAGACCGACCTAGCTATAGGCTGTCTTGCTGTCCTTTTTTTTTTAACCTACTTGCTGTCTTGCTGTCTTGCTGTCCTCTTTAGTTGGTCGTCATGCATGGACGGTCTTTTTACAGATTACGGACGATTGGAAAAAGGTTGGCCGTGGTGATTTAAAGCTGGTAGGACGATCTAACAAGCCACGTCCTCAGCTCCTTTGTGCTTTTCCAAAGGCACTTGGTACGAAAATATTCGTCTCCAAAGACTCAAAGAAAGAGTGCTGGGACAGCCGAGTCCGTAGCTGCTTTCTTTGGGTCACTTGGACGCAGCACAGGCAAGACGCTTTGCGGTACAGCGAGTCACAAAGAGCTCGTACCTTACGACGTGCAGTGCAGCGAAGCGATTTCCTTCCCTGCTAAGTCATGGGATGGCGAGCCTCATCGGCTGCTCGTCTGACTAATAATATGCTTTCGTGGACGGAATTCCCTTTTGGATGGAAACCTAGAGCGGAGACATTTTCTCTTTAGATTGCAGGATCGATGCACATAATTTCCTCCCTATGGAAGTGGAAATCTAGGAAGCTGACCAAATTCGTCTGCGTGCGATAAATGTAATCCAGAACTCTCTTGGATTACTGTAACACGAAACCAACACTTCTAACCATACTTGTGAAATCAGAACTCAACTGTCACAACACAAATTGTGATGCAAACATCTTCTACTTTAATTATTTTTTACTCTAAAGACGATACCTCCTGTATCGGCTATAACTCATAATTTAACCGATGCAATCACTCATCGGCTATACATCTACAAACATGCTAGGACAATATCCTTTTAGATCTCTTCCAAGTAGAACAGTCTTTACATTCTTTTAACACATGTTTGTACTTGGAATCCAAATTAGCAATAATAAACGTCGGCCTTGGTCTATCACCATCACCAATATCAATTTCTTCCAGTGCGTCGGCCGACGTAAACCCATGTCCCAGCTTGCCTTCATCTTCTAACAACTCATCCATCAGGAATCATTTGGAGAATCGACTACTTGGATCGGTATTAACTCATAATCGGCCACCTTCAAGAAATCTGTTTCCCAGGCTTGACCAGAGAAATAATTTATCCCTTCATAGCTCCAAGTATGAGCTTTAGCCGATGCAATACTGAATGATGAATCGGCAGAAACAATCTCAACAGAATCACCGATCCACTTGTATAAGGCATTGATGCATAGTAGATGGGATGCAACAATTGGCATGAATCCAGTATCGCCCCAATAGTAAACTGTATGAACCCTTACCATTAATAATAAAGTAGTAGGAAGGGTCTTACTGCCGATTGTTAAGTCAACGCATAATGCCCCCAATGCCGGAGACACGACCCCCTCGAAGTCCTTGAGCATCATGTCTGTCTTCGTCAGGTCTTCACTACTTTTTCCAAGCTTACGTAACATAGCATATGACATTATATTCACTGCTACGCCTCCATCCACCAGCATCTTAGTGATTGGTTTGGCATTAACAAACCCTTTCAAGAATAAAGCTTTAAGATGCTTTCGCTTCTCATCTTCCGGCTTCTCAAATGTAGCCAGAACAGAATCTAAAACCAACTGAGCAACTGCCTCCTCTAGCTTTGGTTCTTCACAATCATCAATTGGTGCCATGAATTCCCTTGGCAATATGAAAACCATATTGATAGGTGCAGCCGATGACCCAGGATCCTGCCGATCATCAGCCTTAGTCCTGACACGCCAAACTTGGGATTTGGCATTCCTTTTGCTGAATGTTAGTTCTTCTTCTTCTTCCAATATTTTCAATTGACGCAATCTTTGCACACGCCTCTTTTGTGACTTAGTTAAACCCGCAGGGCACCAATGAGGCTGATCCGCACAGTTCTGAACCGACTCCCTCTCAGGGTCTCTACACAATGGCTGGTCATCGGAGACCACATCATTAGCCATGTGCTCAAGTCTATCATGTGCAGGGATTCGTCCACCCGATGGATCACGTAGCATAACCTTGCCCCCAAGCCGTTCATGTTCATGTACAGAAACTCTGCCCCCCAGTCGATCATGCATAGGAGTATGGCTTCTGGATTCGTATCTCCTCCTTATGATCGGCCTACGGAGCTCATTGTCAAAGCGCGGCATCTTATACGATCGGCTGTCATGAAAAAGACCACTGCATTCTGGGCAATCATCAGCCGATGGTAAAGTCAACCCTTCTTCCCAACAATGCATAAAGAAAGGACATCTCCAGTGCTTCTCATTACATCGTGTTGTTTCTTCTCTACACTGCTGTCTTTGACGATCACGCTGAAACTTGCTCAACAGCATTTGTGATGTAACCTTTCTTAGCGATCTTGTAGAACACTCTGCCTTTTCTTGTGGCCTTTTTGTCTTGACTTCGTCGGCCGATATCAAAGCTCTAGGATCAACAGCTCCAGATTCTTTAGCCGATTGTGATGTCAATACCTTAGTTTGCATTGTGCTCTTTTTCCCGCCGATATCCACCATATTTGCATCCATGGGAAACGGATGCTGATCAATCTTCATCGGTTTTTTTGGGAATTTCAAATTTGAGCTTTCCCTGTTCAATAGCCGACTATATTTGCTGACGGAAGACTTTGCAATCATTAGTATCATGAGATGTTGCATTATGCCACTTGCAATACTTCATCTTCTTGAGCTCCTCATCCGATGGGATCTTATGATATGGCTTTAACTTGATTTGCCGTTCTGATAAGAGTAAGTCAAAGATTTTGTCAGCCTTTGTAATATCAAACCCAAATTTCTCGGGTTCCTTCTTCCCAAATGGACATGAGATCGGCTTCTTATTATTCTGCACCCACTCTGCCGATCCTACCATCCTTTCTTCATCAATAGAATCAGAACAATAAGAGTACTCAGCGTAATTAACCTTCTTCTGAAAGTTAACTCTTTTCTATTCATAAGGCCAAGTCTCTCCTGTCATCCGATGCGCCATCTGGCTAATGCTATCGAACTCTTGTGAGGCATATTTTTCCTTGACATATGGCAAGAGTCCCTGAAAAGCAACTTCAGCCAGCTGCTGATCAGACAAAACCAGTCTGTAATATCGGTTCTTAACATCTCTAAACCTCTGTATGAATGCAGCCACCGATTCATCATTCCTCTGCCTAAGGTTGGTCAAATCTGTGAGCTTCATTTCACATACCCTAGAATAAAAGAACTGATGAAACTGCTTCTCTAGATCGACCCAATATAGTATAGAATTGGCTGGAAGCGAAGTAAACCAAGCAAAAGCCAATCCTGATAGAGACATGGAGAATAATTGTACCCTTAAAGCATCCTGATTTCTTGCCTCTCCACACTGCATTATGAATCTGTTTACATGCTCAACTGTGGAGACATCACCTTGTCCTGAAAACTTGGTGAAATCAGGCACTTTGTATTTGTGAGGCAACGGAATTTGATCATATGCTGGTGGGTACGGAGTCTTGTACATGAAGGATTGCTGTTTCGGCTTCAGACCAAACTGATCTCTAATCACCTCAGCTATCGTAGAAGTCCAATCAACTTGATGATCGGTAGCTTGAACCGATCGTGGTGGAATTGAAACCATCGGCTGAACAACCGATGCCAATTGTGGTGATGCCATAGTTATCGGCTGTATAGCCGATACTGAAGATGGTAAAGCTGGAACCATCGGCTGAGTAGCCAATGTCACCTGTGATGTATGCTAAGCAATAGGACTGGATGCCTGTTGATACATTACAATTCCTGAAGTAGTACCCGGTTATGATACTGACTGGTTGGTTGATTACCGGGCTAATGGATGAGCATGTGGTACATTAACTTGCCGAACGTTCCCAACCACCGGGTCATTTAACACCCAATTCACCCTGTTCTGATGAGGTAACCGAGATACCAAGACCTCTGTAGGGGTGATAGGTTGGATCAGAGATGCAAGATGTTGCTGCTGAATCATCGACTGTGAAGCCGATACATTAACCTGATCCGTCTGCTGGGATATCGATGCATCTGGCGCTATCGGCTGTGTCACTGATACGCTCTGCTAAGGGCGCATCGATGTATCATTCTGCCCTAAGGTTGGTGGAATGAACAACCCTGGTGGCATACCAAATCCAGTGACCGGATTCTACCCTGACAGCAAACCCGATGTACATCCTCCCTGTACCTATGTGGTGGATGGCGGAGAATTTGTAAGACGGGATTGCACGGCAGTGGTAATGTTGCGTTTGCTTGCTGTGAAATCGTTTGAATAACACTTCCTTCTAAATAATGAAGTGGAATAGACAGAGGCATCACTGTAGATGATCCAATAGAAGCAAAGTCCATCTGAGCAGGTTGCTGATAACGTGGTCCAGTATAGCCTTGAGATGCGCCTCCGCTCAATGTTTTGATAACAGCATTATGCATAGTATTAGTCATTACTGGTGCATGACTAACAAAAGCGTGTCCCACAGCTTGAAGTACCATGTCCAACATTCTGTTCTCACGCTGAACCTCAGTCAATGGCTGTAAAGCAGGGAAATCAAATTTCTTGACCACTTCTCCAGCCCTTGTAGTACTGAAAGATTTGAGACATTCACGTTTGAACATCTCCATAGCTTTGTCCAGTTCATCCATTTGTTCCTCCTTAAGCTTGTTCTCCTCAACCAGAATACAGTTATCCTCGTTGACACTAGCAGTATCTTTGGATTTTGACATGTTGGAGCTTTTTTGGTCCAACCAGGCGTGCCAAAAGATATGTTGATGTAGAAATCTACACATCAAAGCCTGAGAGACCAGTTCGCCAAGCTCAGACTGCAAGACCTTTAAATCGAGGCGTGCCAGTCAATTTGACCTGTAAATTGACAAGGAGAGACGGTAGATGTCAAATTCAGGAACGTATCGGCAGGATTTTAGAATATTCCTTATCACAGTGTATCGGCAGGTATTGCCGATACGGAAGACGACAAATATTAAAAAAACTGTAAGCACGTATCGGCAAGCGTTGCCGATACAGAAAATGACAAATCGGCTAAGTCAGCCGATGTACATGCAGAGCAATGTAAAAGCTACGAACATGTAACTTAAACAAGATTGCTCGAAAGATAACACTTGAAATAGATTTAATCAGCTTTAAGATAAATTTGACGATGTCACGAGATTTAATAGCCGATCGAACATATTTCAAGCCAGATAGATTTAATAAAAGCTAAAATACTAGGAAGACACTATGAATTTAGCAGATATCGATAATTTGTGAATAGATCTAGATGAGAAAACAGCGATGCGCCAGGAATCAAAGCCTAGATGATATTCGATAAGTTTTGAATAGATCTGAATAGAGCAACATCGATTCGCTGGTTGGCTAAAGCTCAGATTTACTCGGTAGACGAAGACTCACCAATAGATGAAGTCGCTCGAATGTGAGACGTCTTTAATCAGCTCGAAAGAACTCGCAGAAAAAGAAAATAGCGAAGTCGCCGATAAGAAAGTAAATTGCAAGGAAATTGTAAAGGTTTTTGTTTAATTTGATGTGTATGTTTCTCCCGACCACGCAGGGTCATTATTTATACCCTATACAAAATGACTCCTAGCCGATTACGGCAAACACAAAACTTGATAAAAAAAGAAACAAACTCTAATAATTAGGAAACGCACTAAGCCAGATTTGGACTGCACCAGATTTTATCCAAATCTCATTGACCAACAGAGTCGTCATTGGCTAGGACACCATCAATCAGTCGTGCATGCTGTATCTTCCTCTAGTGATGTCTTCTAGATCAACGGCAATTCCCATCTCAGCACCGATTTTGACACGCGTCGAAATCTGGTATCAACAAGTGCCTTTCAGTTTGTGGTCGTGTTCGATATATTGGCCCCAGTTATATGCTGCGGCCTTGTCAACTATTTTGTGTCTGCACTCCTCTAAGGCAAAGGGAGAAGGACAAGCAGAGTGGATGTCTAGTCCTAGTATCATGACTACATCGAGAAGGACAAGCAGAGTGGATGTCTAGTCCTAGTATCATGACTACATCCATTAAAGTTGGGGTCATTGGACTGCTGCCGAACAAGAAACAGTTCAGAGTGTCCGACCAGAAGTAGCCGATGGATCTCAGAAGGTTTTCATGTTTTTCTATCGGAGAAAGGGTTAAGGAGAGGGCATCGGCTATTCCTAATTTCTGCCAACTAACCTCGTGGTCCTTGGCCACATGCCTGTACCAGTTTGACCAACCCTCCACGGGGAACGGCCATGCTCATAATTGGTCAGTCCAGAGGTTCGGATCAGGGGATTGGGCCATGAAGGAAATTCGCTGCAGTTCAGCAGAAATCAGATCTAGAGGTGGTTCAAAGGATTGAGGGCCCAAGCTGAGGGATTTGGAAAAAAGGGGATCTAGGGATCAGGATATCACTCCCCTAAAAATTCATGAAGAAGCACGGATTTTGAAGATCAAAACATCATTATTCCCAGATGCACAGAGGGAAAGAGGGGCCAAAGTCTCACCTTTAGGCCAAAAAACTGTTGGTGAGATTTTGAGCGATTTGAGCACACTTCGACTAGCAAGGTTTCTTACGTACCCACCCGGATCGAGTTCTTGACTCAGCATGTGTGCTCGTATTTCTCAAGATTCATTCTAAAAATAACAAATCTATTATTTTTGGTGCCAGGTGATGTGTCGCTTGATAGCAAGGTGTCTATAGTGACTCATCAATCTCAAGATATTTCAGCTTAGTCTCTTAGAGGTTATATGAGTGTATTTATAGAGGTGTTACCGCCGGTATTTGGTCAAGATGGATATGGGCCGAAATTGTCTGGTGGGCCGGTAAAGATCGTCCAAGGAAGAGGCGACTACAGTCCACGCAAGAAGCCGATGGGCTCTATTTATCTGTATAATTAGAGGTAGACTAGTTTTTGTATTGTTTAAACTAGGGTTTGTTTAGCTTGGTCATCAAGTCTCTGGACTATAAATATGTACACATACCCTATGAATAAAATTGACAGCAACCGTTCCCAAGCAGCGGTTGTCTCCAACATTCTCTCGGCGCATCGCCACCCCTGATCACGTTAGGGTTTTCCTCGAGGTAAGCATCATGCTGCTCTAATAATTCTCTGGTAGTCTTGTTAGAGCATCATGGCTCCAGTCTTGTACCATAGTAGATCTCATACTAAACCTTTTTGTTGGCGAGATCTGCTAGTTATCCTGGTTACCTTATGCGTCTTTCAATCTACTATTGCATCTGTGCTTCGATTTAATAGATCATTTAGTCATACTGTTCGAAGCATGCTACTTAGCCGTTTGTTACAATCTACGACGCATGCGACTTGCCAATAGGATAGCGTGTATCGAACACCTTGCCCGATATGTCTTAGATTAGATCTATTTACGTGGATGGGTTTCTTTGGAGATCCTAGCTATGTTCACGCATGCTTAGATCGTTCTATGTTGTGCGTAGCAAGAGCCGATCTGGATAGGTAGATTTGTCTATATCATATTTTGGAGCAGGTTTTATCTTTTATAGATGCAGATTACCCTTTTATTTATTATTCTTTGTTAAATGCATCTAGAATCGGTAGATGTGCCGTTACTCTCGCATGGGTCACCCAATCGGCTGATTTTGCCGATGCAAGATAGTGGGTTGACAAGTACCGATCCGAGCGATCCGGCAGCAATTTAACGTTTACTTTTGTGTGACACAGGGAAAGCAGGAGACGATAGCTGCATCTCTCACCCCTTCCTTGCTGCAGGTCAAGCCAGGTGGCATGCTCTGAACACCGCCGGTATGAACCGCACGAGGAGAGACGAAGGTGCACTAGTGCCTCAATATCATCAAAGATGTCACTTATGATTGCAATAAATTTAGGGGACTGAGTCATTTGACTTCCATACTAATTTGTAGGAAAAATCTTAAAATTGGATTCTTCGTAGAACAAACAAATATATAACCTTAGAAACAGAGGAGTTTATTAGGCAAGGCATACGTCGCATGGCCCGTTATGGCCAATCTAACCAGTACCCGAACAATGCACGCCCAATCACGGATAGGACAGCAGATGGGGGGGGGGGGGGGGGGGTGGGGCGGGGTTGGGGTGCGGGGAGATCAGGCCCGTGATCATGCAGGCTGCTTGCCAGTTGTTGCACCAATAATTAGATTTCATTTCATGATAAAAAAAGGAGAGAGTCAAATAGAAATAGAAATTGTTTAATGACTCTACAACAATCGTGTAAAAATCTGTAGTGGCTTCAGCTGATTTTCAGACCAATAAGATGAAGCCGCGTAGCATTGCTAGTTAATAAAAATTTGGAGATAAAAATAAAAAATCAATTGGATTACACATGAAACTGGTCGGAGAAAAAATCGACTGAAATCATAAAACTAGATCAACCGAATAACGGCAACGCTTACCTCATGGGCCATGGCCCAGTGGACGGCAGCTCCCTCTTCTTCTTTTTCTGCCTTCCCGCTGTTTCATGTGAGCTGTTACGTTAGTTTCCTCGTGGGCTCAATTAGTTATCACCCATCTTCCGCGGAGCAAAAAAAGAAAATAAAAATAGAATTGTTCACCACTAAAAAAACGAGTTGTATCAACCCCTCGTTTTTTCCGGGGCGGATCAAAATATCATCCGCTTCTACAAATGGAACGAAGCTACTGTAACAATTGACCCACCTCTTTTAATATATTTTTAGGGACGGGTGATGGCGTCAACCGCCCTTAAAAATAATAGTTATTTTAGGGGCGGGTGACGCCATCACCCACCTCTAGAAATGATCACTATTTCTAGGAGCGAGCGATGGCGTGACCCACTTCTAAAAATACATTTCTAGTACAGGTGATAGCATCACCCGTCTCTAAAATCCATTTTTAAGGGACGGGTGATGACATGACCCACCCTACAAATATTCTCACACCTGTTTCATATGATCTCGGATGAAGATAAACTTTATACCAAAATTGTAGAACTTGACAAGATCTAAAATTTTTGGTTGACAATTTTTTATTTAAGATCATTTAATAGTCCAAAAAATTATTGTAGGTTTTCTAGTTTCAAAATCTACAAGTTTTAATTTATTTTTAAACAACCTCGGATGTAGAATATAGAGTAGTTCCATATCAAAGTTTGAGTGGTATGATCTAAGATTTTATAGTTCATACATTATTCATTTCAGAACATTTAGTATCAAAAGATTATTTGCTAGTTTTGCCCTATATGTGGCTATGACTATATAGTATCTTATACAACTCAAACTATATTTTCAAGTTTCCACAATTTTAACCTTTATATATAATGAAATATATTTGGTATATTTTTTCTGTATCTATAGTTCACAATAATCATAGTGTAGAAGTTTCACTTTTTTTATCCGTTCTACTCTATTTAAAGATTTAATTAAATTTTTGGAATAATATAGAAAATATTTCTTGGTGTTGCTTTGGTCTTCCACCGGATGTTCGGCTACTGCCCTGATGGCACTGACTTCTTGTTATTGAAGGAATGGGGGCCATCCTGTCGAGCTGAACACAAGCATATTGGAGTAAACGTATGCTTTGTTGTACCTCGGGGTTTTGAATTTTCTTCGGTACGGCCATTGGTATGTGGAAACCTTGCTGCTAACGTTGTTCCGTGTTCGTCCTGCGACATATGCTCTTAGCGTTCCTCCTCCTGCGCGCCTCGCGCTGTGCGTCGTCCTCCTGGCCAGCCTCGGCTGAGGCTTTATTTGCAGAGATGGCTTCGAGACATTCGTTGGTGTACTCATCATCGACATCTTCCCCGTTGCCCGTGTCTGCAATGAAGACATTGCAATCTGTGGATAGATCGTCGGAGTCGTCATCGACCAGCTCGGTGTCGCCTGCTCCTTCCTCAAGGATGGGGGTGAGCTCAACGCCTTCCTTACATGGAAGGTTCGGAAGGTTGACGAGGGTCGTCTTCAAGTAGTTTGGAGGGTTCCATGCCCTTCGAAGCGGCCTTGCAATGTGGATGAGATGGTTAGGCATAGATGTTGACCTAAGATAATCTTGGAGCCGAATATTCATAGTAGATCGGAGCCTCCCCATACATCGTGGCATCCTTGTTCTCTATGGTAAGCAAGCTACCCGAATCTTTTTCCTGATCGGAAAAAGTTTCAGATTGAATTGCCTTCCGGTAAACGTTGGTTGTAGTGCGGTTGGTGTCCGAGTTGGACGCCTACTCTCTGGTTAGATCGGAAAATTGGATCTCACCGAGATCTTCAGCAAGCTTTGTCAATGTTGTTGGTGAAAGTCGATGCAGATGCCTCCGGCTCCCTGGGGTTCGCCTCCCTGAGCTTTGTCAAAGGCCATTGGTGATGCAGACCTAGGAGCCGAAGACAAAGGTGGTGCCCTTCTCGACACAATGGAGTTAAGGATCGCCATCGAATTCACCACAGAATCATCGGTGAACTCCCCTACCCGGCGTGCTAGTTGTCGGTATTTTACCGGCAAGCCCACGTAGGGATACCCTATGGTGGTAGTTGTAGGAAGTGAGTGGTCAAGATCAGGAACTCAATGGTACAAGCAACACAAGACTTAAATAGGTTTAAGACGCAAATAGCATAATACCCTACGTCCTGTGCGCTGGTTTGTATTGCCGGAGGGTTGGAAATTATAGTTTATATATTGTGTGTATCTTCTTTGGAGAGGTCCTTGTCCACCCTTATATAGCCTAGGGGGCAGAGTTACATGGAACCCTAGATCGATACTAGCTTAGGAGTCCTTCCTGAGTACTACTCAAGTAGTTTCCTTCTATACTGACTAGTTCTAATTGTACATGAGTACCTTATATGACATCTGGGTGTGGGACATGCCCCATCCCATATCTCGTATAGATCTATGGCACATCAGGTATCCCGTGGTTTCTGGTCTGACAAGCCCCCAAACTCTTCGTAGCCGAGTAGTGTAGGCTCCCGAGTACTTCTTGTTGGGATCTGGATTGCGAAACCCAAACCAAAGAAATGAAACGACGACGGAATAGCCAATGAATCAATGGAATAATGGTAAATAGCACTTTATTCCAAAAGAATCAACTCCTTACAAGGTAATTGGGAGGGGGTATTTATACCCCCATCCTTCATTACATAATTCCCAAAATATCCGTCACCTGCCCACATGCAAGGGGAATATTCTAGTTTAACAGTCATTCACTAGGGGTTGAAGTGTACAAATTGAATACCATTGCATGATCACATTTCTCACACTTCCGAAGGTCTTCATAGCCTTCAGATCATTTGTCTGTTCCTTCGTCTTGCGTCGAGATGCATCTTCAGCATCATCGGAGGCTTCCACCCAGGTCATCAAGTTCGCAGTCACCCTTAGAGGACCTTCGGCCATTGTTGAATCAAGTCCATCAGCATACAGGCGCCCAAGATTTGATCACGAAGGTGACGAGAGGCTCAAGCTGGCGTCGGACCTCCGGCTTTTTCATAATTTCACCCTGCAAATAGACCAAAGGAAGCATATGGCCACAAGTATTATATCGCTGCTCAGAGGTCACTTTAATACACTCTGAGGTTTCCCTGGCAAACCTAGAACCTTCGGCTCTGTCCTCCGGAGGTAGCAATCCCCAACAGTAGCCTCTCGCGGGCGAGGGCCGATACGAACCCTCGAACCAGAGATTGCAGATCAACCTCGAACAAGTCATACAACCATGATCGAGAAGTGCACTTGTGTGGTAAATGGATGATATATGGAATGAATAAATAATAACTCCTTATATGATCCTTCTCTTTTTATTTTATTGTAGACATGGCTAACTCTTCTTTTCTTATATGATCCTTGTCTTTTTATTTTTATTGCATGTCAACTGTTTCCACTGGTACATCTTCCACTTCAGGCACTCTTAAACATTTCCCTAGCTGAGATACATGGAATACTGGGTGGATGTCTGACATTTCTCCCGGTCGCTGAATACGTATGCTACCGCTCCAATTCTTTTTACCACTTGGTAAGGTCCAATATACCGATGAGCTAATTTCCTTTGAACTTGAAATCTTCGAGTCCCTCGAATCGGAGAGACCTTAAGATAAACAAAATCTCCAATAACAAAACTTAGTTCCCTTCTTCGCTTATCTGAATAGCTCTTCTAGCATGATTGAGCTGCCTTTAGCTTTTCTCTAATTTCAGCCACACGGTCTTCTGCTTCCTTTATGAGAGCTGGTCCGATTAGCGTACGCTCTCCTACTTTTGACCACATTAGAGGGGTTCTACATTTCCTTCCATAGAGGGCCTCAAATGTCGACATGCCTAGACTTGCTTGATAGCTGTTGTTGTACGAAAGCTCTGCATAGGGTAAACTCTATTCCCAATCCTTGCCATAGGTAAGGACACAGGCTCTTAACATATCATCCATAATTTGATTTACTCTTTCTATGTTACCATCAGTCTATGGGTGATAAGCCAAACTAAAATCCAATTTTGTACCCATGGCTTTATGCAAGCTTCTCCAAAATTTAGAGGTAAATTGAGTTCCTCTATCCGAAACAATTTTGCTAGGCACACCATGTAGTTTTACTATGTGGTCCATATAGAGTCGAGCTAATTTTTCTCTACCATAGTTGGTCCGTACGGGTAAGTACGACCTTGGTAAGTCGATCCACTATCACCCATATAGAGCCATTCCCTTTCTGGGTTTTTGGCAATCTAACCACAAAATCCATGTCAATCTCATCCCATTTCCAAGCCGGGATAGGTAATGGTTGCAATAATCCGTCCGGCTTCTGATGCTCGGCTTTGACCCTTTGGCACATATCACAATGGGCGACAAATTGGGTGATGCCCGCCTTCATTCCATTCCACCAATATTTTGGCCTCAAATCCATATACATCTTGGTGGTTCCAGGGTGGATGGAGTACGCCGAATTATGGGCTTCATCCATGATAATGTGCTGGAATTTTCCTTCCTTGGGCAGACAAAATTCTTATCTTATACCACAAGGTTCCTTGGTTATCTACTATAAAATTTGAGGCCTTATTTTCTCCTATGTGCTTACGAATTTTCATTAAATCTAGGTCCGAACTTTGAGCCTTTTGAATTTCTTCCTCCAAAGTGGGCTGGATACTTAACTTACGGTGAGATCCTTGAGGAACAATGTGCACATTTAATCATGCCATTTCTTCTTGTACATGGGCATTCTTGGGTCCGAGCTGCCTGTACAACTTCCTGCTTAAGGCATTTGCTACCACATTAGCTTTGACAGGGTGGTAATGGATTTCCATATTATAATCCTTAACTAATTCCAACCACCTTCTATACCTTTAGTTCAAATCTGGTTGGGTGAAGATATACTTCAAACTCTTATGGTCGGTGTAAATATCACACTTATTCACGATCAAGTAATGTCTCCAGATCTTGAGGGCATGCAGTATGGCTGCAAACTCCAAATCATGGGTTGGGTAATTCTGCTCATGAGGCTTGAGCTGGCAGGAAGCATATGCAACTACTTTCCCATCTTGCATAAGGACGCACCGTAATCCTTGCCGGGATGCATCACAATAGATGACAAAGTCCTGATGAAAATCTGGTAGGGTTAGTACTAGTGCAGTCATCAATCTTTTCTTCAATTCTTGGAAACTCCTTTCACATGACTCTGTCCAAGTGAATTTCTTATCCTTCCGGAGTAGTTCCATCATGGGCCAGGTTATCTTGGACAATCCTTCAATGAACCTCCGACAATACCCGGTTAATCCAAGAAAACTTCTAATTTCACTAACATTGGTTGGCTGCTGCCAGTTGGAAACCGCCTCACCTTTCTCGGGGTCGACCGCGATTCCTTGTGCGGTCACAATATGACCAAGGAAAGCCACTTCCTCAAGCTAGAATTCACATTTGCTGAATTTAGCATAGAGTTTGTGTGCTCTCAACTTTTTCAAAACCACTCATAGATGTTGTTCATGCTCTTGAACACTTTTGGAGTAAATAAGTATATCATCAATAAAGACTACAACAAACCTATCTAACTTGTCCATAAACACCTTGTTCATGAGGTTCATAAAATAAGCAGGTGCATTGGTGAGTCCAAAAGACATCACAGTAAACCCAAACTGCCCGTATCGGGTGACAAATGCCGTCTTCGGGATGTCACTTTCCTTAATCTTGAGCTAATGATATCCTGACCTTAGATCAATCTCGGAGAAATACTTGTCTCCTTTTAGTTGATCAAAGAGATCATCAATCTTTGGCAGAGGATACTTATTCTTGATGATGACTTCATTTAACGCACGATAATCCACACACATCCTCACACTTCCGTCCTTCTTCTTGAAAACAGGACTGGGGTTCCCCATGGGGATGAACTAGGTCTGATGAAACCACTTTGTTGCAATTCTCGTAGCTGTTTCCTCAATTCTGCCAATTCTGAGGCTGCCATTCGGTAGGGTCTCTTGGCGATAGGAGAGGTTCCAGGGATAAGGTCGATAACAAACTCTATATCTCTGTTAGATGGCATTCTAGGGAGTTCTTTCGGAAAAACATCAAAGTATTCATCGACTACTGGGACTCCTTCTAGGGTCTTAGCTTCCATGCTAAAAACCATAGGGTCTGGTCCACTTCTCTACGTGCGGCAGATCACTAGTACTCCATCTAGTTTGGTTAGGTGTACTACCTTGTCAGCACATCTTCTGTGACCATCATGCAGGCTTAACCAATCCATTCCAAGGATCACGTCTATCCCCTTAGACTTAAGTACTACTAGGTCTGCTAAAACTTCTACCCCACTTAAATTGATCCTTCCCCTGGAACAACCTAGCCAATAATGTATGTCTGCCCCAGGCGTTCGGATTAATAGGGGTAACTTTAGTAGTACTGTAGGTATATTGTGCTTCTCCACAAAGCTTGATGATATGAATGAACGTGATGCTCCAGAATCAAATAATTCTGTTTGCAAGAGCTGAGCTGACTAGAAACTCACCGAGCACTACGCCCTAAGCTCCTCGAGCCTCTTGTGCATTGATGTGGTTAACGCGGCCTCATCCAAATGACTATGGGGGCTGCCTCATCTACTGTAGGCTGGTTGTACATTATTAGTATCACTGGCCATGTGCTGTGAGTGCTACTTCTTTTACCAAATGGATTCATTCCATCTGTACTCAATGCAAACTGAACATTTCTCAAGTCATTTCCAAAATTCATATAGTACTTCTCATCGAATTTCTTCCACTGTCGAGCATCAGCTAGATGTCAGAGCTTTTCTTGACCCTTCTTGCACTTATCTGAATCCCACCATCACATCAATTCAGTATCCTTTGGGTTCGAGAAGAAATGCCTGAAATGATTGGAAACTGGGGGGTACCACATAACCATGGCGGGAAGTCTGCTCTGGTTTTCAGAAATGCCTAAAGTAGTGTCGTCTGGCTCAACAGAGGCAACACTATTCCTCGCACCCTTCCTCTTCCTTTTATTCCCATCTTCTGGACCTTGATTGTCGCCACCACAGTAACCAGTATTGTTTTCGTACCGACTTGCAGAACATACATGGCTTTTGTTCAAGTCGTTGAAAGTATCTCCACGATACAAAATACAATAATTTGGACATGCATGAATTCTTTCCACACTCATAGTGAATGGGCTGACTAGCTTCTTTGCTCGGTATGTGTTGGCTGGCACTTTATTTGGCTTTGGAAGCAAACAAGCCAAGATACGTAGCAGAACATTGAAACTTCCATCTGACCTATTATGCTTAGCCTTCAAAGTCAACTACTCAAGTATGAAACGAAGCACGGTCCTGTGTTTTGGACACCCCTTTGATCGCTCACATATATTTTCCTCTGCTAAATTTTTTCACCATCTCGAAGTTTGCTAACCCCTTGGCACTAGCAACCAATACCTCCGCTTTGGCGTGGCGCAACTAATAGCTCAGAAAATCACCGTCATCAAGTTCATCATCACTACTATCACCATCGTTGGGCCCGTCATCGACATCATTAACATGGAATCCACCAACCCCATCATCATTGCCACCCCCATAATCAACTCTGCCATCATCATAATAAGCATCAAAGATTCTGTCAAACTGCTCATCTTGTATGATTTCATACAGTGGATTATTTGTCGGAGGGGGAGCATCCGTCTCGCCATGATACTTATAGATCATGTAGTGCATAACAAAACTATTCATTAACACATGCGATCTGATTGTAGTTCAATCAATGAATACTCTCAAATTCCTGCATGCTTTGCATCGGCAATGTATCATCAGTGTCTTCTCATTTCTTGTGTGGTCCTCCGCAACTTGAATAAATTTATTAAGCTCTCCACGGAAATAGACATCCGTCTTTTGTGCATTGTACATCCATATCATATCCATCTCTGAACAGCAACAAATAATTTAAATAGATTAAAATAATCTCTTCAATAATTTTGTAAACAAATGATAAATAAATATACACGGTGGTCCATTGCACTACTCTCATGGTGAATATTTTTGGTGCTACAAATTTTACACAAGGGAGGAAACTAAGACATGAGATTATAGCAAAATTTTCAGCAAAAACCAGCAAGATATTTTCTTATGAAAAATTCTTAAAACCATTCATAGCAATATCAAGATGAATTTGTACAGAAATATTTATAGCAGATCTGAAGCTCAAAATTTTATGGCGTATTCTACCACAGATTATAATCCTTCGTAAATTTTTTCTAATCATAAAACAATGATAAAAAAATGGACAAATATTTAATCAATATAACAAGACTAAAAAATTTTCTGAGTGTTCTATGGGGTTTATGGGTTTCAAATTTTTACCAGAGCCTATACTTTGTATCATGATGCTGCAGTAAAAATATTAGCATTTTTCTATACGTGGATACTTAGTTTTACAAATACTCCATTTTAAGCATGTATAAATATTCAGGGTAGATTCTTTTAAGAATAAATGTTTAAACTTTTTGTGCATCCTCTACGGGTCACTAGCCGTCTTGGGTGTGATTTTAAGAGGCAAAACCTCATAGAAACTACCAGAAGAAAAATAACAAAACAAACTTGTGATATCATGATTAATTCATATCTTTTGTTATACTCAATATATGGTTCCCAAACTTTTCATGATGGTTTCTATAGTCAATGGAATCTTTATTAAAAAAATTCATATTTTTCCAGATTAAATGACATAAATAGTTAAACAGCTCAAAAGTTAACCACACTTGGAAAGTGTGTTTCTTTTAGTGTTCTAAGACCATGGAAAAAGTTTCATGCACAGAACTATAACATATCATGCAGAAATAAAAAGATAAGAACTATTCTAGATCTAGTTGGAGGTAGGATATCATATAGTTATAAATGTGTACTGGTTCTCAAGATTTTACACAGGCCTACTTATAGAATAAAGTAAAACATATCCAAAAATTAGCTCTAGTAACTGAGTAGAACTCCTAGAACAAAGATATCCTAATTATTTTAATCTTTTTATTAGATTAAAATGTGATAAGAAAATGAAGATGTGGGTGTAACAAAACTTGTAGATTTTTTGCATGTATTCCAAAACAGTTGAGTTTACATTTTTCTGATTTCTCTACGATTTGTTATGAATTTTTAAAGTTCGCTGATTTGAAATCAAATGTTCATGCACTTTTTGTATTTAGGCCCTGGAAAGAATGCAATCCATCGCAATTCAGTCCTTGGCCGGTTTTGGGGAAGGAGCAGGGGAATGGCGGCCGGATTCAGGCGAGGAGAGGCCACGACGGCGAGGGGCCCGGGGTGGAGTGGGTAGAGGGAGTCAATGGCTACCTCTCGGTGGTCTTGGACGGGGTTGGGACGGCTCGTGGCGCGCCGTCCATGGGAGCAGTGGGGCGGAGGCAAGGGAGCTCGCCGGCGGGGGTGCAACGGTGAGGGAGGAGCGGCGAGGCTGGGCCGGGGAGCTTCAGTGCGAGGTAGGGGTTCGAGTTTGGTCGTCAATTGGGGACGAGATGGGGTGGATGGGGTGCTCCACAGCAAGCTCGGGGAACTCGCGGCCATGGCGGACGGCGGCGCTGTTCCTAGCCAAAGAAGGGAGTGTTGCGCTTGGGAAAGAGAGGGAGATTGGAGAGGGACTTCGGGAGCGTGCGGGGGCGCCAGTTGAATAGGGAGGATAGGGGCTGCAGGGGGAGGGCGCGGGTTGAGCGCGTGGGCGGCCATGGAGGCGTGGCGAGCTGGGGCAAGTGGGGGGGGGGGTGCGTGTCACCTGTGTGCATTGCTAGGGAGGAGCGGGCTCAGGGAGAAACCGGGGGCGCGTCCGTGGTTTGATCGGGAGCGTGGCGCATGGACGTCGAGGTGGTGGCGCTAGCGTACGGCGCGGCCGTGGGCACAGCGCAGGGGGCACGCGAGGAAGAAGAGGTGCCAGGGCAGTTTCGTAAATAAGTGGAAAAAGAAAAGGGGCTCCGGTTTGAATGAATTTTTACCCCTGATCCCGAGGGCAAAAGAAAAACTTGTGAATACCAAACTTGTTCAAAATTTCGAGATCTACAAGTTTGGTTTTAGGCACTTTTTCATTTGAGCTACGGTTTGAATGTTATTTAACCGATTCGAAAACTGCAATTTGAGGAACTTGTCATTTTATGTGAAATTTTTCATTTTCTTTCTTAGGCTTCAACTAGAGTTATGTTAATCTTATCATTGCGGACATGCCCATAAAGTTTTAGGAACTTTGGTGAAACCATTTGAAATTTAACTTAAATCCGGGATAAAATGGGTGTGAGTTGGTTATAATTTTATGTGACGGCGTTTGAATTTTGATTCGATTTGCATAGAAGTTTATGAGGCATTAAGCAAGGTATGTTTTAGTGCATGGTTACTATTTAGGCCAGCTCAAGTTTGAACACATAAAATTTTGTTAGGTTTCAAGCACAAGCACTTCGAATTCATACACATAGGTGCATATGAAATTAAAGAAACAAAACCGGAAGGTTCTTATTTGAGTTTTTCTTCACGGAATTATGTAGGATGATGTGCTAAAGGTCTTGATTGGGCTAAATTGACACATGAGGTGTCATAGCCTACCCCCCTTAAAAAAGAATCTCGTCCCGAGATTTGATACTGATCGGAAATGGATAGAAAGGTACCTGGGGTAGACTTGACAAAGCCAGGATAATGTCGATATGATGGAGGTATTGTTCAGTCTCCCAGGTGGATTCTTCTTCATTGTGATGATTCCACTGAACCTTATACATTTTCACCACCTTTCGATGAGTACCTCTTTCCTTCTGGTCAAGGATTTTGATAGGATATTCATCATATGAGAGGTCAGGTTCTACGACAATTTTGTGTTGATCAATAACTTCTGCGGGAGCTCGGACACATTTCTTGAGTTGAGAAACATGAAACACATCGTGGATGGAAGCGAGTTGCGAGGGAAGTTGCAAGCGATAAGCCACTGGTCCATGTTTTTCGATGATCTCATAAGGTCCGATGTAGCGAGGAGCTAGTTTGCCTTTGATTCCAAAACGTTGAACACCTTTGGTTGGGGAAACCCGTAGGTATACATGATCACCAACATTAAAGTACAAAGGCTTCCTTTTTTATCAAAATAGCTTTTCTGCCTAGACTGTGCTGCCCGTAAATTTGCTTGTATTACTCTGACTCATTCTTCCGCCTCGACTAATAGATCAGGTCCAAAGATCTTACGTTCGCCTGTTTGTGACCAACTCAGAGGAGTTCGACACTTGCGACCGTATAAAGCCTCAAAGGGTGCCATTTTCAAACTTGCTTGATAACTGTTGTTATACGAGAATTCAGCCGGAGGTAAGCATTTGTCCCAATTCTTGTCGTAATGGATAACACAGGCCCTCAGCATATCTTCAAGATTCTGGTTCACCCTCTCGGTTTCTCCATCCGTCTGAGGATGATAAGCGGAGCTTCGGATTAATTTGGTTCCAAGAGCTATCTAAAGTTGTTCCCAAAAACATGCTACAAACTGGGTACCACGATCAGAACTTATTGTTTTGGGTACTCCATGTAGACAAACAATGCGCTCGAGATAAAGCTCGGCATATTTCTGGGTTCGATAGATGGTATTCACTGGAATAAAATGGGCCGTCTTTGTGAGTCTATCAACAATGACCCAAATTGAATCATGACGTTGTGAGGTAAGGGGTAAACCTACAATGAAATCCATGCTGATATCGTCCCATTTCCAAGATGGAATAAGCAGAGGTTGGAGAGTTCCAGCAACTTTCAAGTGACTAGCTTTTACTCTCTGACAGGTGTCACATTCCGCAACATATTGGGCAATTTCTCGTTTCATTCGGGTCCACCAGAAATTCGATCTTAAGTCTTGATACATTTTGGTGCTACCCGGATGAATAGAAAATTTCGATAGATGAGCTTCATCTAAGATCCATTTCTGTAGTTCTGATTTTTTGGGTACTACTAAGTGGCCATCTAACCACAAGATTCCTTTTTAATCCAAACGAAAGCACTTATACTTTTCTTCTGCTTCTGATAATTTTTGCTTGATAATCCCGACACCCTTATCATGCAATTGTGCCATGATGATTCGTTCAAAGAGTGTTGGTTCCACCGAGATGTGACTTAAAGTCCCCTGAGGAATAATTTCCAAGTTCAATTTTTGTAGCTCAGTGCATAGTGTGTCATTATATGACTATGCAAAAAGGCAGTTGCAATGAACCTTGCGGCTGAGCGCATCGGCGATAACATTGGCTTTACCCGGATGATAGTGAACTTCCAAATCATAATCTTTGATTAATTCTAACCATCTTCTTTGTCGCATATTAAGGTCACTCTGGGTGAAGATATATTTGAGACTCTTATGGTCCGTGTAAATATTGCATTGAGTTCCCATAAGATAATGTCTCCAGATCTTGAGAGCATGAACAACCGCTGCCAACTCAAGATCATGGGTTGGATAATTGAGTTCGTGTGGTCGCAGAGATCGGGAAGCATAAGCGATAACCCGATTATCTTGCATGAGAACACAAACAAGACCAGTACCCGAAGCATCACAGTAGACATCGTAGGACTTACTGTTGTCGGGTTGAGCCAATACGGGTGCCGTAGTCAAATGTTGCCTTAGAATGTGAAAAGCTTTTTCACATTTCTCATCCCACACAAACTTAACTTCCTTTTTCAGTAGTTCCGTCATAGGTTTGGCTATCCTGGAGAAATCCGGAATAAAACGGCGATAATATCTAGCCAAGCCTAGGAAACTGCGAATTTGATGTACAGAGGTAGGAGGCTTCCAGTTCAACACCTCTTGTACCTTACTGGGGTCAACAGAGATGCCATCATTGGAGATAGTGTCTCCTAGAAATTTCACACTATCTAACCAGAATTCACATTTAGACAATTTGGCAAACAATTGATGATCCCTGAGGCGTTGAAGCACTATACGCAGATGTTGCTAGTGTTCTGCCTCATTCTTGGAATAGATCAAGATATCGTCGATGAATACCACGACGAATTTGTCAAGTTCCGGCATGATTACCGAATTCATCAAGTACATAAAGTAAGCCGGAGCATTAGTGAGTCCGAAAGACATAACCAAATATTCATATAATCCATATCTAGTCGAGACAGCTGTCTTCATAATGTCACATGGTCGGATTTTTATTTGGTGATAGCCCGAGCGAAGATCGATCTTGGAGAATACCTTGGCTCCAATTAATTGATCAAACAGTACATCAATGCGAGGAAGAGGACATTTATTTTTAATTGTCACTGCATTAAGAGGTCGGTAATCAACGTACAACCTCAGACTGCCATCTTTCTTCTTCACAAATAGAGCTGGGCAACCCCATGGTGAAGAGCTTGGGCGAATAAAACCCTTGTCTAGTAATTCTTGCAACTGGGTTTTCAGCTCGGCGAGTTCTTTGGGTGGCATTCGGTATGCCCTTTTTGAGATAGGGGCGGTACCGGGCTGAAGTTCAATAGCAAACTCGACATCCTGATCTGGCGGCATTCCGGGTAAGTCATCTGGGAAAACATCCGCATACTCGCATACCACAGGAATATCTTTTATGTTGATATCATTCGTGGAGAATGCACAAGAATTTATGCAATCTTGGAATGGCAAGTAAAGAGTAGTGGTTCCATATTTTGGAGAATTTATCTCCACCGCTCTGGAGGAAAGATCCAGTATGACCTGATGTTGAGTCATCCAATCCATCCCCAGAATAATACCCATGCCCACTAGTGGTAAAATGATAAGGTCGGTTTTGATGATCATGCTACCCAACTTGAGTGGTACAAGCCGTATGATTTGGTTGGAAGCAATTTTACCACCCGGTGTTGATATCATATATGATCCTTTGGTGTGATTGAAATCCAATCCCAGCCTTGCACCAAATTTTGCACCAATAAAACTATGTGATGCACCAGAATCAAACAATATTACTGCATACTTGTTGTGGATCGAGAATGTTCCCATCATAACTGATGCACCTTCGGGAAGTGCGGTAAGTGAAGTGGTATTTAACTCTCCTTGCATCACTTGAATAGTCTGCTTTTTGTCCTTGTTCTTTTTGTTTTGCCCAGAGCCTTGGCTCCGACTAGGATGTCTGGTCTGAGGGCACTGACGAGTAGTGTGGTTCGGATCCCCATGATTAGAGCAATTGTTGGTGCTGCTCGGACGAATGGGGAAGGAAACACTCAGTCTTGGGCCATTTTGCTGAGGCATAGGGAATGTAATATGATCATGCTGCAGTGGAGGCCTGAAAATCCATCGCCCTTGTGGAGGGGCCTTCTGAGAAACTGGAGGTATAGCAGTTTGCACTAAGTAATACCTCTGTGGCAAAGCACTAGAGGGTCCAGTGGGCGCTTTCCTCTTTTTCTCAGCACGATGAGCCATGATACAATCTTCCTGAGAAATAGCCAAGTTCACCAGCTTATAATAAGTGTCTACCTTGATGGGGTTCAAACGTTCTTTGAGCTTGGTATTTAGTCCTCGACGAAAACAATCACGCTTCTTCATGTCAGTGTCAGCATGATAACCCACATACTGACATAAATTATTGAACTTCTGGACATATTGGATAACAGTGCCGATCCCTTGAGTAAGATCCAGAAATTCCTTAAGGTTTCTTTCCATAAGCCCTTGCGGAATATGATGAGCTTGGAATGCACTCTTGAACTCATCCCAGGTGACAATATGATCAGCCGGGAGCATAGCATTGTACTGATCCCAACAAAGGCGAGCAGTACCGCGGAGTTGTTGAGCGGCAAAGCGGACCTTGTTTATATCAGAACATGGCAACACCAACAAAGAAAAATTTGATTCGATCATGCGAATCCAAACGTTCACATCCAAGGGCTCCTCCGTCACGTTGAACAGAGGGGGCTGAGTTCCCAAGAAATCCAGGTAACTCACAGCTTGAGGTTGAAGAACATTGGGCTCTTCTTGCTGGTGCTCAAATTGTTGCCCTTGACCAATTTAACGTAACAACTCATTTTGGGTGGCCATTATTTCTGCCAGATTGAGTGGTGGCTGCTGCGATCCGCTATCGCTGGTTTGCCCAACATCATCAATAGTACCACGAGTTGCTCCAACCATCTAAAATGTGGAATTTAGCATCAGCAATATGATCCATAACATTTTTGATGCTGATAGGAAAAGTACAAGGCAGTTTTATTGCAACAGCTCGAATAAACAGGATACACAGAAAAACCGTTAATACGGAAAAATGTATAACTGGAGTTCTGTATATTCAATTTCCTTGAAAATTTAATAGGAGTTAGATAATTTCATGTGCTACAACTTTGGTAGTCAACACAGAGACCAATTCGATGATTAAGATGGTCGAAGAGTTCCATTTCTGAGTCTCGGTTTCAGCTGATAAACAGATTCTGGATACGGGAAGAAAAATGCGTATCCACGGGATTTATGGTCCAAAAATTCTCAGAATTTTACAGGATATTCTTTAGATAATTGTGCACAAACTTCCTAGTCAAACCCAGGTCTAGATCAGAGCCTAACAAGGTGAAATCTTTACATGTTTGAAGTGAAGTTGAACAAGGAAACTGTTTGTCCAGAGAGCGTGTAAACTGAGCGTAGCTACCAAACCACTTGACCAAAATTTCTCAAAATTTCACAGTAGCTTCCTGGTTAAGTTATCTACAACTTTCGTGTTGAACGATTTTCCAGATGATCAACTTAAGTTGGTCAAAAATTTTTGTGTAGCCAGACTGCTCCATCTTAACATATTTGCAGGGTTTTAGACATCATTCGAAAACACCAAGGTAGGGAACTCCAAAAATTTTCAAATTTTTACAGAAGAAAGAACTTTTATGCCACTACACTTCATCTTATTAACCCAACTTTAGTTAAGATGACTTCCTAATTTTTAAAATTCGAGGAAATCAGATCCTTCTGTTTCCAACAGATTTCTCTAGATAATCCTTAGAGATGTTTTCAGGTTTTTCGGTTGCGGTTTTTTTTCTTAAACATTTCTTGGTTAAAAACTTTTTGGGATGAATGTAGATCCTATTCGTCCTCACAAAAGAAAATAATTGCCAAATAGCTTTGGTCTTACGTGGTTAGTTTCGATGACATACATAATACGTCTCTCCTTATATATAACTAGTCGATTAACTAGTCATCCTAGGTTTTATCGGTTCGTGGTTAGCGTACCTGCAGAAAATTGACAGTATATAATGAACCTTTCGTGCTAGCACTCATGAAAGCGTTCTCATACATTACTGATCACTATAGAACCGGCATCCATACAATTCCCGCCGTATGGACAACGTTAAGCATACACCATCGAGATAGTGTATTAACTGAGTACCGTCATAGACGACGGGGAATTTTCAATTCCAATTTCAAACCATTACTCCCCATATAATCAACCAATGATTGGTATATGGGCAGCAATTCAAGTAGGCCACTGCTTGAGCTCAGCGTTCGGTTTGCATCACCGACGGGAAGGTCAGTCTCTCTCAGCTGACTGAGCAAACATAACTTCGTGGCGACGTGTAGGTACAATATTTAAATGCGGAATTTAAATACTGAAAGTAATGTGTTGGAAGTCAGTTATAGTATATAAGCCACCTTAATTATACCCTTATGTCCCCCTAGGGCTTTTGCGTCCTAGAAATTCTCCTTAATTATCTGATGATTTTTCGAAAACTTATTCATTTTGAAGTCAAACTTTAACGGTTTCTTGTTTAGAAACTGGGTGCACTCTCTGGTATGCTTTGCTTAGCTCTGATACCAGCTGTGGTGGAACAGCTCAAATAAGCACGGCTCAAATGCGCTAATCATCGTTGCATGACAACTTTGATCCAACTCGCATAGAATACCGTAGTTCCTCGAGTAAACTCTCGATTAAAGTCACTATCCGCCAGGATCTAGCAAGCAATTACTCACACGAAGGTGAGCTCCAGAGAATACATCAACCCACATTTCATACATTCAGAGCACCAGCGGAAGTTAAATTATTACAAACCATTCTGAAAACAAGGCAGGTTTACATAAGTTCTTCATGATTACAGTTTAATTCAAGTTCAGAGTTCAGCGGAAGTAGAAAATATGTAACTAGTGATAACTAGATATCTCGATAAAGCCCACACGAGAAATCATTCTCGAGGATCGGAGTCAGCACCAGCTGAAAGTCCATTCCACACCATAGACCAACCCGGAGGCACAGAACAAGACGAAGCTAAATCAACCAACATATCTCCACAAACGACACCTGAAAACAAAGCCACAAGCAAGGCTGAGTATACTAATACTCAGCAAGGCTTACCCATCAACGGATATAACATAGTCTGTTTAACTAGACATGCAAGGATCTTTGGCTTGAGGGGTTTGTTTTGCCGAAAAAGCCTCTAATAGTAGATCGTTACTTTCAACTTTTAGCTTTCATCATTCTAGTTCAGTTAACCATTCTAGATGAGCATCTATCTCTAGTCATCCATGTTGGAGAAATTAATTAAACATCCATCAGTATTCAACATAATTATGTTCCACTTGTTACTCTATGTAGCAGAAATGTTAAGCAGTCTCATTGACCGAGAGAGGCGGCCGATTCGAATCGAGTTCTTAACCTTGCAAGGGAAACCTAATCCACACGCATGGGGAACGACATCGCCCATGCAACAGTTCCCCTTTCTTCTCGTGTCATGGGACAGGCCCACCGTCCTCGACTACAGAGTACGAGGACTCTGCACCCGCGCATTAGCTAGATGGAACCAAAGTAAAGACGGTGGGGAGGTATGTCCTAGTCACGATCCAATCAGGTACTTAAGCTTACCTATTACTATATTTCTCGGCATGTGGTTAGTACATTCAAACGCTTAACAGATGTACCACACACTGCGGCCTTAGTCCATTTTCACTAAACAGACGGGGTCTCCACCAATAAATACCACCATTGACCCCGCCCGTAAACCTTATGATTGCAGTATGTGGTAAAAGTAATGAGAACCTATAATCTCATAAGTAGCAGGAAACTACTCGACTTCTACCGGTCCTAATCAGCGAAGCATCTAGTCGAGCGTTAACGTGGTAATGAGCATATGGGAACCTGGGATCATACATCTATGGTTTCGGATAACACCTAGAACTTAAATGCGCAGATAATTAAATTACAACATGAATATTATATACTTGAAAATAAAGGGTGTTTAAATGCATCGGGGCTTGCCTTCTGTGGCATTGTCAAAAGTTAGCGCTTCCGAACTTTGGTTCGGGTCTTGAATGAGTTCACTTGCGTTCAATTGTAACTCGTCGGACGTACTCTCGTTCGTCGGCACCAATTCGTACGTTCCGTCCAATAAAGGGGTGATTTCTATATGAATGCAAGAGAGGATGTATTATGATTCGTTTCGAGTATAGCTTTCCTTCACTATAGAGTCGTAAACCAAACTTAGAGTTTTGATGGATAAACTTTAGTTTAAATTTACTGGGCAATCATTTATAGAGTAGCTTTAACTAAACTGATTTTCACAAAAGTGCTTGATTAAGTTTTACCTTTAAGTGCTTATTATTCCTCAAGAAGTTTTGATCTTTTTATTCCATGAGTTATGTTTAGTTTTTGGTGCTACAGATTTTACACAAGGGAGAAAACTAAGACATGAGCTTATAGCAAAATTTTCAGAAAAAACCAGCAAGATATTTTCTTATGAAAAATGCTTAAAACCATTCATAGCAATATCAAGATGAATTTATACAGAAATATTTATAGCAGATCTGAAGCTCAAAAGTTTATGGAGTGTTCTACCACAGATTATAATCCTTCCATAAAATTTTCAGATTTTTCCTAATCATAAAACAGTGATAAAAAATAGACAAACATTTAATCAATATAACAAGACTAAAAAATTTCTGAGTGTTCTATGCGGTTTCTGGGTTTCAAATTTTTACCAAAGCCTATTATTTGTATCATGATGATTCAGTAAAAATATTAGCATTTTTCTATACATGGATATTTAGTTTTACAAATACTCCATTTTAAGCATGTATAAATATTCAGGGTAGATTTTGTTAAGAACAAATGTTCAAACTTTTTGTGCATCCTCTACCTGTCACTAGCCGTCTTGGGTGTGATTGTAAGAGGCAAAAACTCATAGAAACTACCAGAAGAAAAATAACAAAAAAAACTTTGCATGATGGTTTGTATAGCCAAGAGCATCTTTATAAAAAAAATTAATATTTTTCCAGATAAATTAACTATATTTCCCTATTTATGGCTATTAAAGGAGGATTAAATGACATAAATAGTTAAACACCTCAAAAATTAACCACACTTGGAAAGTGTGTTTATTTTAGTGTTCTAAGACCATGGAAAAAGTTTCATACACAGAACTATAACATATCAAGCAGAAATAAAAAGTTAAGAACTATTCTAGATCTAGTTGGAGGTAGGATATCATATAGTTATAAATGTGCACTGGTGCTCAAAATTTTACACAGGCCTACTTATAGAATGAAGTAAAACATATCCAAAAATCAGCTCTAGTTACTGAGTAGAACTCCTAGAACAAAGATATCCTAATTATTCTAATCTTTTTTTAGATTAAAATGTGATCATAAACTGAAGATATGGGTGTAAGAAAACTTGTAGATTTTGTTGCAATTATTCCAAAACAGTTGAGTTTGCATTTTTCTGATTTTTCTACGAATTGTTATGAATTTTTCAAGTTCACTGATTTGAAATCAAATGTTAATTCACTTTTTGTATTTAGGCCTCTGGAAAGAATGCAATCCATCGCAATTCAGTCCCTGGCCGGTTTTGGGGAAGGAGCAGGGGAATGGCGGCCGGATTCCGGCGAGGAGAGGCCACGGCGGCGAGGGGCCCGGGGTGGAGGGGGTAAAGGGAGTCAAGGGATACCTCTCGGTGGTCTTGGACGGGGTTGGGACGGCTCGTGGCGCGCCGACCATCAGTGGGGCGGCGGCAAGGGAGCTCGCTGGCGGGGGTGCTCCGGTGAGGGAGGAGCAGCGAGGCCGGGCCGGGGAGCTTCAGTGCGAGGTAGGGGTTCGAGTTTGATCGTCAATTGGGGACGAGATGGGGTGGATGGGGGTGCTCCACGGCAAGCTCGGGGAACCGGTGGCCATGGCGGACGGCGGTGCCGTTCCTGGCCAGAGAAGGGAGTGTTGCACTTGGGAAAGAGAGGGAGATTGGAGAGGGACTTCGGGAATGTGCGGGGCACTAGTTGAATAGGGAGGAGAGGGGCTGCAGGGGGAGGGCGCGGGTTGAGCGCGTGGGCGGCCATGGAGGCGTGGCGAGCTAGGGCAAGTGGGGGGGGGGTGCGTGTCGCCTGTGTGCATTGCCAGGGGGAGAGGGCTCAGGGAGAAACCGGGGGCGCGTTCGTGGTTTGATCGGGAGCGTGGCGCGTGGACGTCCAAGTGGCGGCGCCGGCGTATGGCGCGGCCGTGGGTGCAGCGCAGGGAGCATCGAGGAAGAAGAGGTGCCAGGGTAGTTTCGTAAATAAGTGGAAAAAGAAAAGGGGCTCCGATTTGAAGGAATTTTTACCCCTGATCCCGAGGTCAAAAGAAAAACTTGTGAATACCAAACTTGCACAAAATTTTGAGATCTTCAATTTTGGTTTTAGGCACTTTTCATTTTAGCTACGGTTTGAAAGTTATTTAACCAATTCGAAACTGCAATTTGTGGAACTTGTCATTTTATGTGAAAATTTTCATTTTCTTTCTTTGGCTTCAACTAGAGTTTTGTTAATCTTATCATTGCGGACATGCCCATAAAGTTTTAGGAACTTTGGTGAAACCATTTGAAATTTAACTTAAATCTGGGATAAAATGGGTGTGAGTTGGTTATCATTTTATGTGACGGCGTTTGAATTTTGATTCGATTTGCATACAAGTTTATGAGGCATTAAGCAAGGTATGTTTTAGTGCATGGTTACCATTTAGGCCAGCTCAAGTTTGAACACATAAATTTTTGTTAGGTTTCAAGCACAAGCACATCGAATTCATGCACATAGGTGCATATGAAATTAAAGAAACAAAACCGGAAGGTTCTTATTTGAGTTTTTCTTCACGGAATTATGTAGGATGATGTGCTAAAGGTCTTGATTTAGCTAAATTGACACATGAGGTGTCGCACGATCTAGGTACCCCAGCCCTCCTTTATATAGTCCAGGGGGTGGGATCCTAGTCGATTATAAGGTAGGAGTCCTAGTAGGTTTACAGGGTAGAGTCATAGGAGGATTACAGAGGAGTCCTAGTTGGAGTCTGACTACTTCTTCCTTGCGG
Source organism: Panicum virgatum (assembly GCF_016808335.1). Classification (NCBI taxonomy): domain Eukaryota; kingdom Viridiplantae; phylum Streptophyta; class Magnoliopsida; order Poales; family Poaceae; genus Panicum; species Panicum virgatum. Next base: position 33,303,658 of record NC_053143.1, on the reverse strand, counting down.
GTAGCTTCCTGGTGGGTACCCAGAGACCTATCTCTGACAAGCCCTCGAGCGCTTCATAGCCGAGTACTGCAAGCTCCCGAGTACTTCTGGAGTCATCTTTGAGTACTTCCTTCAGAGCTTCACCTTGAATATGTCTTCCCGAGTACTTCTCCGGCTGCTTCTTCGAGGCTGCGTTGTGCTCTTGCTCGAGTGTATTTCATTCTTCATATAAGGTGTGCGATGAACAATCGCACTCCATATCGAGTAGCCCCCAAGCGTTAGGTTGAATCGAAGAATCATGCTGAGGGTCCATCCTGATCTTGGATCTTCTTTCGTCTGTCTTCCTAATAGATTTGAAAAGAAAATTGATGATGACACGTATCCTACAGCCCTCGAGCCTTGAATCCAAATCCCAAGGATCCAAAATATCATGGCATACATCTAAATTTAGTAGAATCTTTTCATCTTCAGTCTTCACATAAACCATCTTCCGAGTAGTTTTGCAGCGTCGAGCGCCCGAGCTTATGAGCTAGGCAAGCTGTAGAATCCACTTCGAGTAGTCATCGGTGCCAGCCCCTGAGCCTGGGAACTAGAGAAGCAGCCGAAAGCACACCGAGCGCCTTGTCGTGCCCAGCCCCCGAGTATGGGAACTAGATGAGTTGTTGCCGAAGCCCGATCTAAATAAAGACAATGCATACATTATGTAGCATACTGCTAAGATACTGAGTTTTACTCAGTGACAACGTGATTATAGATACTGAAATTAATTCAGCAAAAAACGAAGAGGCCAAATTAAATCGGCCACACAAAGCTCTTGTTCTAGGTCATTTAAATCCCCCAAGTAGCCCACCCCTTACGTTTAGTCACCTAGTCCCTGATCGAGACGCTCATTCAAGAGTCACTTAGGTCAAGACCGAGAATTCGAGGCTTCACGATCAGGGTAGGAAATCGTACCCGATCGGATTAGTGACAAAAAACAAATGAGATGATGTGTAGAAAAAGGTAGTCATCATGCGACAAAAAGAACATGCAGTGCGCAAAAAGCAGTCGATGAAAGTGTGGGTTACCCACAAAACAAACGACGAGAGTGTGGGTTACCCACAAAAGAGTCGGCGAGAGTGCGGGTTATGCACAAAGTAGTCGATCTTGTGAAGAACAAGTTGAGAAAAGGTATAAGTCAGTTAGCTTGATTCCTGGATGATTTGTCGACGAAGCCATTGCGGTCGTTGATGAAGTCGACTAGTCGGAGTTGATTCTGGCTAGTTGTCAATCATGCAGAATTCAACGCCGAGTAGTTGGAGACTCATCCCCGACTAGTTTCTAGTCGAGACAAGTAGTTAAACTAGTCATTGGCGTGGGCATTGCCGATTTGTCAAAGTAGTCGTAGCTGCGGTGCTAGCTGGAGTCGAGCTGAGTAGTCGATATAGTCACTCGCTCAAAGATCTGATCTTCGAACTCGACTAATTGATCCGCCACGTAGAGTGAATTGATCTTGATGATGAGGTCCTTCAAGCTGGCCCGATGATCTCGACAATCAGCCCCACGTTGGGCGCCAGCTGTCGGTGTTTTTACCACCGGGCTACCTGGGGATACCCTAGGTAGGAGATTATTTGGCGAGGAGTCGCTGGATCTGGAACTTGAAGGTAAACATGAGGACACAAGACACGGATTTTGACAGGTTCGGGCCGCCAGAGTAGCATAATATTCTACGTCCTGTTTGGGGTTTGTATATTGCACCCTGCACTTGGGTGTTGTGTTGCCCAAGTTTAGGTTTGTGTTGCTTCTCTGTTGGGTTTGCCGATCTAGGTACCCCAACCCTCCTTTATATAGTCCACGGGGCGGGATCCTAGTCGGTTAGAAGGTAGGAGTCCTAGGAGGATTAAAAGAGGAGTATTAGTTAGAGTCTAACTACTTCCTTCCTTACGGGTACTTTCCTTATGGGTACCCGGAGACCTACAAATTTTATTTTTAGGGCGGCTCACCCCCTCCAGCCGCCTCTGAAAATAGCACCCATTTATAGGGGGGGTGTGGGGGTGATCCTCCCTAGAAATGGATTTCCAGGGGTGGTTTGGATACTACAGTAACCCACTTCCGAATGGGTGAAATTTTGATCCGCCCCTGAGAAAAAAGAAGCATTGATACAAATTATTTTTGTAGTAGTGTAAAAAACATAATGATTCCCCTTAAAACAACACATACAATGGTACTGAACTTGTCAAGCATTTTGCTTGTTTCATAGAATCTCCATGTAGCAACCACATGTGTGCAATCCAACGACTCAAAAATCTAATAAGGATCATATGGCATCATGCATCAACTCACAACATCATACAAAAGTCACCAACTCCTATTACTATAAGCAATGCATCGTCATCAATTTCTGCTAGCACCATCAAGAACCGAGCATAAACTAATCCTGAAATCGAGCCATCAGGCCTGGACGTACCATCTTTCAGAATTGCCTACGCCCCACGTCTTGCGTCATCATGCTCATAACCTTGTGCAGTGTCCTGAGCTCAGCACATCATTCCTGCACTCGCACCAATATGTACATAACACAGTCAAGGATTTTGCATCTCCTTGAGCGCTTATCTCTTTGCTTCAGAAATCCGTTTTTATAGAATCCCTCAAAATATTTACATGAAAAAAGTTAGATTAGTCCCATCAAGCCATGATTAACGACCTTCTCTCTGGACTGCACGTAATAAAGGAACTCCGAAAATCCAATTTCCTCTTCACCTTCCTTAGGGTCTGTGTTCACAAGCTCTTGCAAGTGCTTGTCCTTCCTCATTGCCTTCTCAGAATCGGTGAAAATGACATTGTCAATTCAGAAATGAAATGTTCACCATGTCACTTCTAATTGGACGACCTTTTTAAATCTGAGAACAAACCTGTGCAAATTGTGTGTGTGCGTGTGTGTTAAAGTTATGTTCTTAAAAATTCTGGGAAAACTAGAAAATTATGGGTGATCACTGGGTAGCCTCTTACATAGTCGATACAAATACCCATGTCATTATTTATTTCAGTATTATTAGTGTGAAAAATAAAGATTAGAGTTAGAAAGCAACGGAAATAAGGTGTGATGTAGTAATGTTTACACTCGTGTATAAATGCACCATCGAATGTCTATGCATGACACTACAGCAAACAGGCTAATATTCGGTGGCCAAAAGCCGCCGAAAATAAAGCCTATGCCGTCGAAAATAGCTATTTTCGGTGGTTTTTCTCTTATTTTCGGCGGGGACTGGCCGCCGCAAAATAAATACCGATAATAAGGCCTAGATAATTTTTGGCGGCAGTTGCCAAGCCGCCGAAAATAAGTTAGTTTTCGGCAGCTATAAAAAGCCGCCGAAAATAGGTTAATTTTCGGCGGCTGCATATATTAATTTTCGGCGGCCATAAACAGCCACCGAAAATTAGTTTTTTTAATTTTCGGCGGTTGTCTTGGCCGCGGTAAATTAAGTTGTTAATTTTCTGTGGCTTTTTATTGCTGCCGAAAATTAAATTGCTTATTTTCGGCGGCCATTTCCAGCCGTCGAAAATTACTTTGGCTAATTTTTTGCAGCTTTTTCAGCCCTTGAAAATTAGCCATTCCGTGGCAAACCCACTTTGCTTTGCATACATTCATTAAAGATTTTACGCATGCATTGCATACAAATACTTAACACATATATCAAATATTAATCAAAACATTCATACAAACATTAAACATTCAATTCATACAAATTAGTCCATAAACTACACAAAAGAGTTCAACATGCTACAAATATCCTCTCACTCATCTCTCTTCATCACATAAGACCTGGGTCATTCGAGTTGTGGCCGCTTCCTACAGAACCAAATAAGATTTCAATGAAATCCATAATCCTATTTGAATTCTAGTAAAACGTAATCAAAGATTAGTACCCAAAATACAAGAAGTAACTATAGTAGCAGCAAAGTAACAAAACGAACCTCCTGTATAGGTGCTCCTATCGTTGCAGGCGGGGTCTGATGATAGTTCGGCTCATGAACGCCCGATCCATATGAAACACAAGTTTAATAAGAGATTGACTACATTGATTTTAAGTTTAGCTATAACTTATAATTTTTGATAGAATATATCAAGTTTAGCTAGGTTTCATAAGTTTGAATACGATCGACTTGCTATGGCTAAAAAATAATAAAGATGGCTAAAATTAACATAGTTAGCTAGAATTGAGCTATATTGCTACAACTGACTAATGGCTAGCTAGATTGATCATATTCATCTAAACAAAGCACGTTTGACACACCTGAAGTGGAAGATAAGCCGAAGAGTGCAATGTATTAGATCCCCATTGTGGCGGTGGTGGCGGCGGCTGTCATGGTGGAAAGACAATATTTTGTCCTTGCTGCTGGAACATCGCCTGTGCAAGGTATATAAGAGTCACATGTATTGCTAAATAGTAGTCACATGTATTGTGTTTGCCGAATGCTAGTACTTAGCCATTAACACGCACCTGAATCGCCTACTGTTACTGCATAGTGTAAGAGGCATAGTACTCCTGCTGCCTGGCATAGTACTCTTGCTGCCTCTTTAGGTACTCTTCTTGCTGCCTTGCGTACTCATCACGCTGTTGCAGCTCCTCACGCAGCCTCTCGAGCTCAACTTCCTGGTCCATACAGCGTCCACGGCTACCACCTAAACTCTGAGAGGAGGATCCACGCCTAGACTGCACCTCCCTCAAATCGATCAAGCCGGTGAACATAGAGTACCTAAACAAATACAAATTCAGTGAAAACATCAGTACCTTTATTTTATTGAATACATTAACAAAATCTTAAAAATTACAATAACTTACCGTCCATGTGCCTTTCCTCCACCACTAGCATGCACTGCCTCAGGGTCTACAGGCTCCTTCCGCCAATCAAAAGACCCCATGCCTTCTAACCATCTCCCTCCCATAGCTCTCCTGCAATTAAAATAAAATTTACTTAAAACTGTGTTATACAAAACTATAAAAGTAAATTGAAGATAAAAGAGAACTAACCAGTCTATCTGTGGCCACCTGAGTGCAAAGTTGGTCTAGCTGTGAAGGGTCTGGTCCCCTATGCCCTTGTACATATACCTCTATATCAGTAGGCGCAATACCATTTTTTACTTCCTGCAAAGGCACTAGTTAGAAGCATACAAAAGATAGCCACATGTGATGAAAGTATGTGGTGCAGAGGAGAACATCAGGGTTATGCTCCCGAAACTTCGTTCGGACACCATAGCTCGTTGTAAACTCCACGCTCTATCGGCCACTCCAAGCCTGTCCAAAAAAGGGACAATTCCGGATCGGGACATCTCACATGCGCAAGGCACGGGAGACGTGCCGGTCCGAAATGGGTGACGTATAAGTTTCGTAACTCTACCATTATGTGGATGTTCAAATAATAATAGAAATTATTGATTGTTGATTTCATTTTTACTATTTTGTTTTCAACCCAGATAATATAAAAAAACTAGATTGCAGCACCATCATCCACTTAGCATTTACGTATTCAAATAGAATCACAGATTATAATACGTAACATTTCAAAAACAATTAAAAATTAAATTCTAATTTATACTACAAAATTTCTAATAATACTATAGAATCATAAAATTAAATTCTAGAGAATACTATAAAATTTCTAATAATACCAAAAGTTATATACAAATAATACTATAGAATCATAAAATTAAATTCTACAGAATACTATAAAATTTCTAATAATACTATATAATCATAAAATTAAATTCTACAGAATACTATAAAATTAGCCTGTTACCGGCCTCAACTTTGGAACTTGGAAGTGAGCCCAGCAGGGATCACTTTTAGTGGGAATAATTTATCGAATATCCTAATACACCGTGTTCCTTGTAATTATCTTTGTCACAGTTCAAGTAGCTGTTGATATCCTTCTAAACTACTGTAAATCATGTGTTTTAGCTAAGTTTCCCGGTTACTTCAGCTGTATTGGTTGAGAGTCAAACATAAATTGCTAAAACTGCTTTTTATTAGGTTTGTTTGACTTCATTGATGCATATTTGTTGTTCAATAAAGTGAAAAGCTAATCATGACAATACATAAAATTATATTCTAATAATACTATAAAATTAAAACAATGAAAAAAATTCTAGAATCATAAAAAGTAACCTTACGTGGCGCTGCCGCGACCGGACGGCGCGGGCGTCGGGCCAGCGGGCGGCGCGGGCTGCATGGCCGGACGGGCGGGGTGGCGCGGGCTGAGGCTGGAGGGGCGGCCGGGTGGCGCGGGCCGAGGCCGGCTCGGGCGGCGCGGGACGCGGCCGGCTCAGGCCGGCGGGCGGGGCGGCAGCAAGCGGCGCGGGCGCCGGTCGGCGGCAAGCGGCGCTGGCGTTGTGCGGATGGAGAAAGAGGAAAGAAGAAAGGAATGAATGGGCCGGGCCGGGCGCCGCAGACGTAAGGTGCTCCTATTTTCGGCGGCCTGGGTCCTGGCCGCCGAAAATTAGGTAAAATTTTCGGCGGCCAGGGCAAAAGCCGATGAATTTTGCTGTTTTTTCGAATAATTTTATGTGGCCGCCGAAAATTATTTAATTTTCGGTGTCCGTCAGCCGTAGCCGCTGAAAATTATGCAATTTTCGGCGGCATAAGTGCTGCCGCCGAAAAACTGGTAATTTTCAGTGGCCAGGAGCCACAGCCGCCGAAAATTACATAATTTTCGGTAGGAGCAGGTGTGCCGCCAAAAATAGGTGTAGCCGCCGAAAGTTTCCTTGTTTCCTGTAGTGTGAGTACTGGTCAAGACCTAGGTGTACACACCAAGGCAATAAGGCATTTTAGCATAGGCGCATTGCATCCTTGCGGACCGGACGCTGGCTTTCAATCAAGCAAGTTGTCCTATGAAACGAAGTACTAGTGAGCCAAGGCACATTGGAGCAATGCCACTTTGATGTTGGTGGGCATAATAATGGTTACCAAAATATATGTGGCAACATACAACAAGATAACGCTGCAACTAATAAATATCTATAACTCATTTAGGATATTGGGATAAGATACGATATTTGTTTTCGATTCAGAGACCTGTAGCTAATAATGTTTGAGAAACAAATCTAGAAGTCCAGGTGCTGTTGTCTGCCCATGAATTGGCCATCTTTTTGTTATTTCTGTTGTGCCTCGATCAGATTACTGGTTGCTCTTGGACTTGTAACTGGTGCAACGGAACCGTATGTGGGCTTATCTATTGGTGTAGATAATTCATGGGTGAGCCACTCCCGTCAGCTATTGGTGTGCTATTTTGTTGGAGTAAACCATGAGCATCCCAGACATTGGTTTCATCAATATTTCTGGAGCTCGTTTGCACTGCATTGAGCTTGGTACAGTTCAGTGCTTGGATCTGAGCTTGCAGTGTTTCAGTCGAAGCTGCATACAAAACAAATTGGGTCAGTTGGATCCATGCCACTCCAATTTCTTGAAATTGGATCTCATGTTGAAAATCATGCCATTGAGTGGCATGATTTTCAACATGACACCCAATTTCACGGAGTTGTGGTGGCATGAATCGAATTTTCCCAAAACAAATTAGAGTCACATTAAAGTAGTCACGGATAAGACAATAAAGGAGAAAAATTGCACTACAATCACGGATGAAACATGGAACTAAGGGAAGACATTAAGAGATTATAGATAGTATATGTATGTCCTTGAAATTAAACCTCAGAACCATATTAACAAAAAAAATTGAGGACCCCCTAATATATTGTTATATTCAATATGGACCACACATTTACTACATATTTTCATTATCGATCAATACTAAAGTGGACCACGAACATGTTCACCACCATTTTTTATTATCAAGCAACATCGATGTGGACCGCATAATCACCTAGCAAACTTATGCAGGAGACAACAGGTGTGAGCATGTCAGCTTGCATGCTTATTCAGTATTTAGTTTAAACAAACTACCTTTGTATTCTGAGCTACTTGCCCTAAAAATAAAATTTGATGTACTTTACTCTACTGATAATTTGACCTAACGTTCTATATCACATTTCTGATAATAAACCATTTTCTAACAAGTAAATTAGAAACAATGTAATGAATAACACATGAATTTTTCTTAATAATAAAGTTAATGTATCCAGGAAGGTAAAATTATCAGAGACAAAAAAATGGCTTCATCAGGTAAATCATAATTCACCATCAAACCCAACATTTGATGTTATATAGCAACAATTATTGCTATTTATGTTTATCAAGCAAATTAGGAGGTATTTAACCAATGACGACTAATGTATTTTACTGTAATTGACTTACACAATATTCTTTTGCAAGTATTCTGAGGTCTCAAAGAGAACATATAGGAATGTAAAAAACATAAAAAAAAGCATGGTGTATACAACACAGCATGCTCAAAAGAGGAAAAAGAGTCATTGAAAATGATCGGCGCCTACATAGTAATAGATAAAATTAAAAGGCACACATTTCTTTAAAACTAGTGGAATACCCCGCGCGTTGCTGCGGGACTAAGTTGCAAAGTCCTGGAGTGATTTGAGACCGATGCACCATTGATAGTCATCTAAAGTGTAAATAATGCAAAAAAATAAAATGAATTTGAACGGAAAATAATAGCGAAGAAGCAAGTGCAAGTTCACTGTACTTTTTGCCACTTTATAATATGATTGACAAATTAATGGCAGATTTGGAGATCTCCAAACATAAGAATAGATGTGGTGAAAGCATGAACTATGAAAAGCTAGTTGCTTTACATATGTATTACTTCAGTCTAGCATGGACTATGTTTTCCATTAGGTTATCATTAGAAAAAATAGTGAGCAGAAATATGGACATATCGAAATTAAAAAAAGATCAAAGAGTGAATACCATGTATTATCCGTCAAACTACAGGTGAATTTCTATAAACAGAGGCAAATTACAATTTAAGCCGTGTTATATATTAGGCTATCAGGAGAAGAAGCAAAAGAGAACTGGAACATAGTGAATTAATGAAAACCGGATCATGATAAAGAAATGTAATTGGCCGGTGCTAATCGGGGGGGGGGGGGGGGCATGATGCAAGTGAAAAATGGCGCACGCAGCAGCAGGGCTCTGTATGGTTGCTCCAACGTAAATCCTCACCTGTGGATGGTAAAAGTCGCCGTTGGTTGATCAGAGGGCGAATCACCAGATCAACAACCGAATTCAAGGCCCCCAGAAAATGAGTGAATGATCCTTCTTCAAACCTTTTCCAAATCCAAGAGTGCTAAGTTGGTCGTGGTCACATGCAGGAGGAATGATGCGTTGGATGTGGCAGGTCTACGAACTGAGAAGGCCAAGGTTGAGGCCTATGGGTGTAGTCGAGCAGTATTTAAGTGGAAATAGAAGAGGAAGAGAAATCGATAAATGTAATTAGCTAGTGGTATGATTGTGCTCCTCCGTGGCCGTTTCTGCTGCTGCAGTAGGCCGTAGCGATTGGACTCCTGCGGATCTCCCTCCGGTACCAACCAGCCGAGATGGCAATTGGGTGGCCGCTACGACGGCTCAGCACCCGGGCAGGACACCAACAGGTGACGTGGACAGGTTGCATGTCAAGAGAAATATGATAAATGATAGATAGTGGGTTGTGTTTATATAAGATATATAGATAAGGAAACTCATTTTGCTGCCAAATAAATAACGAAATAATGTAGTGAAATTATCTATTTTACATTAAACTGAAAACAAGTGTTTCTAAACAGATGCTACATGCACTACTTCAAGGATGGTCATCCCCGTTGGTTTCAAGACCCGTTGGATTAGGGTCCACAGTGATGGGTGGAGCCATCACCGCCGGATCTGGAACCGGCGGTGATACCCACTCCAAAAATAAAGAAAAACACGGCCCTCTCGCTACGCATCCACGGCCGGCTTCACGCCACCGCCTCTGGCACGCCCCCCTACTCCGTGCCGCTCTAGCCGTGCTCGCCGTGGATCGCACATCCGCCCTGCATCTGCACCGCGCAGCCGCTGCGCTCGCCACGGATCTACGTGGCCACAACACCGCCACTACCCGGCTTGCCGCAGATCTGCGCTGCCACCCTAACAACGGGACTCCTCCGTCGGGAGAGGGGGAGGGAAGGGTGGCTTGGGAGGGGATGGGAGGGCCGGGGCTCCATGCAGCCAGAGCGACTTCTCGCACCGAGGGCGGGGTGGGTAAAAGGAGGAGAGGCGTGGATAGGCGGCGGTGGGGGACTGGAGGAGCGGAAATGTAACGGGAAGGGGAGGAGCGGAGGGGCGTCGAGGAGGGCGGTGAGAAGAGGGAGCAGGGACGAGAGAACGGGCGACGAGGGGAAGATAGAGGTAGGATGGGGGCGTCTATTCATCTCATTGTGCGAGATTAGACGAAGCCATCACCCAAGGCTTCTTCCTCCAGCCGCCCTCCACCCCACCCCGCCCCGCCCCGCCCCCTCATCCTCCGCCCTAGCCGGCGGCTCTCACCGCCGCACCGCCCGCCCACCACCCGCCGCCACCTTCCACCTCCCTCTTTCCTTTCTTCTCCGTGCCCCCGCCACCGGCCACCACCCACCGGTTGTCTGACCCGGCCGGCCGGCAGTGCTCCTGCGCCGCCTCGCCTCCGCCGCTACCAGGGCCGCCGCCGCCGCCTAGGACCCCTCCTCTTCTATAGTCAGAAGCTGTGGAGCCGCCACAAACCCCTGGCAACCCCGAACCCTAAAGCTCTGCCGCCTCCCTCCACCACCCTGGCAGCCGGTGACCTCGCCAGCGGCCCCTCACCCCACCTCCCACGCCCCGGGCCCCGGCAACCCCCTTCTCCTAACCCGGCGGCTATTACCATCGCGAGATCAAGAGGAAGAAGAAGAGTAGTGCCTCCTCTGCGATGCGTCGCCACCGTATCGCATATGCGATAAATTGAATTTTCGGGATAGGGAAGGAGTGGCAACGAGGGGGAGGGAGAAGGAATGGGGGATGGGGGGAAGACTGAAAGGGGGAGGAAATATCTTTATGGTGGTGATTGATCACATCACCGCCGGTTGGTAATACAACCCGGCAGTGATGATGGTTATCACCGCCGGATCGTATTACCAACCAGGTGATGCCCATCATACCTATCACCGCCAGGTCGTATTACGAACCGCACTGGTTCAAACCGAATCGTATGAGGCGTTTGAGATGTGCTGTTCTGTAATAGTGATGGAAGAAATTAGGATTTTCGAGGAACTAATTTATTCCAATTCTTATCTAATACATGCCTAACCATATAAAATTAATTTTATACTCGAGTGAAGCATAAAATTTGTTACCTCCCAATCAACAACAAAAGAAAATCTCACACTTTTCAAGTCAACATGAAATTTGGGATAGGATTTTTTTTCACAGGTAATTGAAAACAAGCAACAACATGACTTTCAACGCAAATGGCATAAAACTTTAAATAGTCCTTACTACTCCCTCCATACCCAAAAAACCTAACGTTTAGGACAGCGACACGGTCTCCAAAACACAACTTTGACTTCTTATTCCTCTAAAAATATTTATCAAAAAGTGATATATGTATACTTTCATAAAAGTATTTTTCAAGAAAAATCTATTCATATAATTTTTACATTTTCAAACTCAACAACTTTAGAGTTATTCATGATTTATATTCTCAAGGTTTGACTCAAACCTTGTCCTAAACGTCAGGTTTTTTGAGTATGGAGGGAGTATAAGACAATTGGTGAAAGAACTGTTTTCAAAAATGAAACACGTATTCTCGGTAGAAGAGGAGTTAGAGGACTTCCACAAAAATTTAAATAGCAGGTATATATGTAATACATATGTAATGCTACGTTTCCAGATCAATAGAGAAGCAAAAGATAAGAAATAGAGTAGAAACTTGAGACAACAGTGTTAAGCATAACACTACGACTAACAGATATAATTTTTTGTCTAATTATTTATTAAAGTTAATGTCGACATGCTTTCAGTTTGTAAGCAATAAGCATATGAAACTTACTAGAGACACTTAGACAAACATTGATCAGCATCAATTGCTCATTTGCCTTCACTGACTCAAGAAAGTAGTTACACGGCAATCTAAGCTAACCAGAACATCAGTATTCAACAGGGCTTTTGATAATTATTTTAGATAGTACAATATCTTCTGTAAAGCAAGAACATACAATAAACCTCTAAACAATAACATAAAATGATATTCATAATTCAACATATGCAAAGCATTTTGCAGGTTGCAACCATATGTGTGCAATCCAACAACTAAAATGGTACTGTAAGCATCAATTTAAGACACACATGCATTATTATCATCAATTTGTAGATCTACTACCACCTTCAAGAACTGAACATAGATTGCTGCTAGAATAAATTAAAGAAGCCCAACATACCATCTTTCAGCAAGACCTTATGCTCCAGCTCCAGCATTATCATGCTCAACTCATTGCGCTGTGTCTTTAGCTCGGCGCATTGCCCCTGCAGTCGAGCAAGCAAATACACAACACGATTACTTGCATTTCCATTTGACAAATAAATAGCATGCTCATGTTGACCCATGCAGAGAACAAACCTGCAGCAATGACAATTCTGCAGACAAAGTGTTATACTGGCCCTGCAGTATCTCAATCTGGCGCTCGAGCTCAAGGATGCGCATATCCTTGATGGCCTTTCTCTTTGCTGCACAAAACCGATCTGCTATAATCCTGCAAAATTTACATGGAAACGAACAGATCGATTAGTCCCATAATCTAAGCCATGGTTAACGGCCTTCATTCACTCGGGTGACCACATGTAGTAAAGGATGCCGGAAATTCCAATTACCTCTTCGCCTTCTTAGGGTCAGTGTTTATAAGCTCTTGCAACTTCTTGTCCTTGCTGATGATCTCCTTCGCATAAATGAGCCTCCTGGCACTGCTGAGGTCCCCGGAAGTTGAGTTGTTCGGCACGGGCAGGTCCTCGCCGTCAAGGTCGATGGGTGATATGAACTCAGGTTCACGGCGAGCGGCGTCGATGGGCACCTGCTTCATCGGCAGCAGAGGTGCTTTCATGGCTCCGGTTGTCAGATCCGGCATGGAGGAAATGGAGCCGCCGCCAACGTCCATGGACGAGCTGCCGTAGTGCCAGGGAAGCATGCTCTCGCCAAAGGTGCTCAACTTGTTCGTCTCCTCCAGCGAAGGTATGCGCAGGCTCGGCGGCAGCGGGGCGAGCTCGCAATCCGACGGCGGCTGCGCGGACCCGGCGCCGATGATGTCGCCGCTCCGCGGCGGCAGGCCCGAGCCAGACGGCGTCGAGACGAACGGCATCTCGCTCTGCGGCGCCCACGCCGCGATCTGCTCCAGCAACGCCGACTGGCCGGCGAACCCGGAGAAGGCGCCCTCGGACGCGGGCAGCATGCCCGGCGCTGTCCACGACGACGGTTGCTCCAGCACGTCCCACGGCTGTCCGCTGACGAGCAGCGTCGGGAGATGGGTAGCCGCCGGCGCTTCTGGTTGGGCGGAGATGTCTCCAGCAGTCATATGGACCGCGCCGAGCCAGGGGAAGGATGACGAGGGCAGGGACTGCGGCGGCGTCGCGTGCCCGTGGACAGACAGGGACAGGGAACCCTGCGGCCCCGCCGCCGGCGTTCCGGAGCCGGAGCCAAACGCAGAGGCGAGGCCGGGCGACGGCTCTGGGAGCAACGGGGTCGGCGAGAGGTGGCCCTGGGCATGCACGGAGCTTGCAGGGGAGGTCCCGTCGGCGGAGCTGGAGGTGTTCGGCTCCATCTGAGCTAGGGTTTCGCCCCTGGGTGTGCGAACGTGAGGAGGGAGAGAGCGCGAGGGTTTCGGGCGGCGAGATGCTAATGCTGTGCGAGGAGGAGCGCCGGAATGGGAGCCAGCCGGCGGATGTAAATGGAGCCAGCCATGGAGGAAGCCCATTGTTAACCCAAAACAGGAAAGAAATGAATCAAGGTGTTCAAAGCTTTCCTGTTCTGTTCTTTTTTTCGGACTAGCTTTCCTCTTTTGTTAGCACGCCTGGAATGATATAAGATGGATCTCGTGGGCTTTATTTTGATAGCAGGCCGACGCGCAGCCCATGTAGACCCAATGTTTGTTTGTGCAGCCAATATTTGTGCAGCTCTCCCCTTTTTGTTTAAAAAATGGTATCCAAAATAATCAGCCAAAAATGTTCGCGGGTTAATGGTGTAAATTTTGATTTTGAAAGTTAGTATAAGGTACGCATGACGAAAGTGCTGGGCCTTAATCCGGTATGAAGTATACATTCCGTTGCCGCAAAATGGGATGGTAAGTATTGCGGAGCACGATAGGCTAAGGTCTAGGAGCTCTGTTTATCTCCAGTGCAGGTCCTGTCGACCTATAATTGATAAGGAAAGAGAAATTTAATCAGTAAACAACAAAGAACACATCAGCTGATATTTTGAAGAGTTCCAAGAAAAAGGGCATCGGCCGAGAAGAGAAGTCCGATAGGTCATTAGAGCTATCAGCTGAGAAGCCGATTCATGGTCAATGGGTGGAATCATGACTAAATCTAACCATGAAGAAACGCATCTAGTGGATTAAATTCAACTTATCATCACCACTAGTCGGAACGGACCCAACCGAGACAGCGGCTCACAGCCAGGGCGATAAATAAAACAAAGCTTGCCGATAAATCAAATTATAATTGAATTTATTCTTGGCTTGCATCCCTGATCGACTAGAACAGCCATTATCCAAGTTGTAGCAAAACAAACCAAACCATTAAGATTTAAACTAATGCGACTATTTAAAGATTGGATCTAACCGAGACAGTCTGATACAGTGAGACCAAATTAAATGAACCGACCTATAAGGTTAACTAAGAACAAAGTTTGAATAACAAAGATCATAAACACTATCGGCCATCGGAGTGCTGGAAGAAAAAGGACTAGAGCAGCCGATAGATCTACTATCGAGATAAATTGCAAAATCTATTAAATACAAATAAGAGATTAGAGCAGCCAATAGATCTACTATCGGGATAAATTGCAAAATCTATTAAATACAAATAAGAGATCGGACGATGCAGCCTTATGAGTATTTAAAAGAAATCAATAACTGATGAACTCAATTAAAATTAACAAGGGTTTGAAGCAACGGTGGTCTTGTTCAAATTAAAAGAGATCGGATGACTTAGTAGATAAACTAGATGAAACTACATGATAGCCCTGTAATTAAAGCCTAGAGAATCTAGTAAGATGATGTTGACGAGCAAACCGGATATCAAAGCGATGCAACCCTGTTCAACGAAGAAGTCGTCGGAAACTACTCTACTCCTACTCCTAGGGTTTTGACGTATGCTGAGCCGAGAAAAGTCTTATGGATTGATGAATATCTTTCCAAGTCCTGATGTCTGCTATTTATACTCCAAAAACTAAAGAATCTTGGTCTGTCACAACGCAACAAACTTGTTCCAAAAGAAACAACTAAATCTACTATATTTACAAAGCTTCACAAAAATAATCTACTACTAGAATCCTCCAGTTTCCCTAGAGCTTGAATTCCTATGGAAAGACAAGAAAACAGTAGGGAAACAGTTTTTCTAGAGGTACTCCATAGGGAACGATTTCTAGGAACGAGTTCGATGGAAAAGGTGGACCTGCCCTAGGATCCCACTGCGAAACTGTAGGGGATTCCTCTTTCCCTAGGATTTTGATTCATAGGGAAAAGTACTGACATGGCAGCCAACATCCTACATGAAAAGGTCATTTCTCTAGGAAAAGGTGATTTCCCTAGGAACTTGATTCTAGGGGAGGTTTCTCACATCGCCAGATGTAACCGTCTATTCAGGCACTCAATTAAATATTCTTTTTAGTTGAATTTGAATTTGCATTCAAATTCAAATTTGATTCAAGTTCAAAATATGAATTGTAAAACAAGCATCGGTTCCCTCCAATAGTCATCTATTAATCCATAAATAACTAGAAATATTCAATTAGAGTTACAGCCAACTCTAAATATTCATTTAGCGCTACAGCCAACTCAAAATCCATTTAGAGTTACAGCTAACTCTACGTTCCAACAGAACCACACCCCCACATGCTACCCCCACATGCTAGCTGATAGACATATGTGTGTAACACCTCTGGTGTTAATCATCTACACTAACTCCTAAACATAGGCATAATCATGGCTATTAGCATTAATCGTGCATGCATAATTGCATTTTAAATTTCATGTCATGACATACATTAAAATAAGTATGTATGTGCAATTCTTGCTAATTACATGCTTAACCCAATGCTTAGAAACCAATGATTATAAGTGTTTTAGGCTAAAATTTTAACCATGTTTGACAATTTGAGGCATATTAATAAATTATTTTGAATAAACACTTAACTTTTGGCCACTGTAAAACTTGTGGTGAATTTCCTTTCCGGTAAAACTTTGTTCAGTGGTTCAAAAAAATCAAAACTGCGGTCAAAATCCAGTCAAACCCTGTTTTAACCCTCTTTGAGCTGAGTTTGAATTCAGCTTTAACCTCTGTTTGACATTCTTTTTCTCCTAAATCCAGAGCTCAAACCAACTTTTATCCAACACCAATCTTGTCTTTCCTTTCTCTACAACTTTTGTTATGGCTGTTTTTCCAGTTTCAATGTGAAATTTTGAGAAATCACCGGTCAACTGTCGTTTGACCCCGCCTCTCTCTATTTCCCCTCGGTCCACCAGGTAGAGCACATCTGCCACGTGCTCGCCCGGCGTACACCCATGGCCGCGCTCAGCCAACCCATCGCTGAGGCGGCCAGACGATGGCCGAGCCCGATGAAAGTGATCGGGTGCTCAAAGCCTAAAAGGGGAGGGGGTGAATTAGGCAACTTAAAATCTTAACCTACGGCTCCAACTAGTTTGCACAAAAACTTAAACTAAAATATGCTATCTAGATGTGCAACTACGATTCTTCTAGTGTGAAGTCCTCATCCCAGAAAGGTTTTGCAACCTATAGCCAATCCTAGCTTGAACTACACTAAGAATGTAAAGGCACACAAGTTGCAATATGAAATGCGGAAACGTAAAGAGGGGATGAAGGGAAGCAAACTCTTGACACAAAGATGTATCCTGCGGTATCCGTAGGCAAATGCCACCCCTAGTCCACGTTGTTGAAGCACTCAATCAAGAGTATCGCTTCTCAGCCACCAAGTCTCTTCCGGGGACACCTTGACACGCCACTAAGACAACGCCACCAAGGCTTGCGCCAAGCTCCCGGTCACCTTAGCCCCACTTTCCACTAAGGAGCTTCTCCATGAAGGATGGAGGTCTCCCAACCCCCTGTACAAGTTCGTCGACGCCGCTCCACACCAAGCCAGAGGGTCGAAGACTAGCCGGTGAGCCACCAAGACTCCAAGGATGGCCGGCACACCAAGATACAAGCTTGAGCAGCTCTCAAGCACAGCACACAAGGCACAAAACCTTGCTCTCACACTCAAACTTGAGCTAGCCTAGCACTCTCACTTACAAAGCTTGTGCTAAACCTAAGGATTTGATCAATTTGCTCTTTTGTTGGCTTGGAGGTGTTTTTCAATGTGTATGGGGTCTCTCTGAACTCCAGCAAACTTCAAATAGTCGGGGGAAAGCATATATATAGGCCACCAAGTCCATAGAGCCGTTACTACCCGTTATCCAATTTTTTGCGTAGGCATCGGTTCAACCGGTGACCACCATCGGTTTAACTGGTCACTCTGGACCTTGCTGATAGCCGTTGAGTCCTCTGACTCGCGCCTGCTGCTGACGTAGCAGCCATCGGTTAAACCGATGCGTTGCACCGATGCCCCATCAGTTCAGCCGGTCTTGAAGAGATCTGCCTTGACATTCCTGCAGCGCTGACGTTATTACACCGACGCTTTACTCCGATGCACCGTCGGTTTAACCGGTGCTGAAGGCTTTGCTCCTGGTCGCTAGACATGCTCTCTGAGTAATGGTACAGTAAATGTACCGATGCCTATCTTGACACCATCGGTTTAACCGGTGCCTCTTGGGTTTTTTCAGTTGACTTAGGAAAGCACCATCCAATGCACCGATGCTACTGCGCCGGTTTATCCAATGACCATCGGTTAGACCGATGGCTATGCATCGGTTTATCCGGTGCAACTAATTTTCCTACAGTTGTCCAATCCGTCACGGCTGTCATTTGGACACTTCAAATATATTCTATCTCTGCATTTTTACTATGATTTGAACGTCTCGACGGTGAATTGGACACATCTCTATTGCGAATTGGACACATTGGATTACATCCATGGGACCTAGAAATCCTACAAATGTGATCTCACAAACTTGTTAGTCCCATTGATTATATTGTCACACAATCACCAAAATCACAAACAATGGCCTAATGGGACCATTTTCCTTACACCCAACCGGGTTCACACTCCCTCCACGGGCGCTTATTCCCTTCCAGTGCTCCTTCCCTTCTCCCATCAGCTTTCTTCTTCTTTCTGCTTGGTTCGAGCTGACTCACCCCCACCATTGCTCCGGCCATCTCCGACCACCATTCTTTGATTCCCAGCGCAAGAAGCTGAGTCACCACCACCCGCACCTCGGCCCACCTTCCACAGCCCTACCGGAATCAATCATTCTCTGGCCGCTTGGAGCTTCGGCCGCCTGTCGATTCCCTTCCTCTAGCCTTCCCCGCCCAATTCGAGCCGAGGTAAGCCACCCCACTCTCCACTCCTCATGTGTCGTGGCCCCTCCCTACCTCCTCCCCACCAATGGAGTGCGCAGGAAGCGCTGCGCCACCATGACCACCATGGCCGGGTCGATCAGTGACTCCTGTTAGGATATGATAAATGGTTTATTTTGGCTGAAATTTGTAAAATGTGTATAAAATCAAGAAAAAATGCTAAAATACAAAACCATTTTTATTAGCTCTATTAGGTCTTGATATTTTGGGGAAACTGCATGTGCTCGTGAAATTACTTGTTTACCCCTGCTAGAATTTAATTTGTGCTTAAGTTTGTTTAATTAGTTTCTACAGATCTGTTAGTTCAAAAATCATGAAATTTATGCAGTAGCTTAATTCAGGCATCTATAGCTCACTGTAAAAAATTCATATCAAGAAGCTATGTCTATGTTTGTAAATCTTTTATTGTTCAGTTTATCTAGCTATGGCTAAAATAAATAGCTTATGTTATTAATAATTGTTGGTAAATTTTCTATTGCATCTTTATCAGTATCTTATCATGCTGCTTTGTTTGTGTTACCAGATTATGGCTGCATGTTAAGTTTTTGCATTTGTTTAGTTCCCAGCTATAGTTTTCCTTTTGTGTTTGCTAAATAAGTCCTTTTCTGCTTGTTTAATTTCAGCAAGTTGATTGGTTCAGTTTACCTTTTTTGTTATTGCATTCAAAATCAGAACATGTTTTGCTTTTAATTAACTTGGTTCTATTTCCTTGTTAGTTAATAAATAGATTCCCTAGTTTACTCTGTCTTGCTTTATGTATATGTTTAGCTATCCTAAACAAGTTTACTTGGTAAATGATTGCGCAGTCATGTCTTTTCTTTTAATGCACTGCATTGCTTCATGAGCACCCATGCATCATACCGTTGCATCGTTATTCTGATACTTGCATTGCATCACTTCATTCATGTAGTCACAACGAGCAACTTAGTCAAGCTAGTAGCTGAGAAAGACATGGAGTACAATCAGGAGCAAGTGCAAGTTGAGCAGGCCCAAGGCCTAGAAGCTACTGACCCCGTTGAGCAGCAAGGCAAGACTCAGATCATAATCCCTAACTTTAAAAACTACAATATTTTATTTATTTATGTACTGTGCATTTACATTTCTTGGTGTTGTTTAGAAACCAAGTGAGCATAATTCTCCCTAGGTACCTATGAGTCCAGTATGCATATAAGTTGTTGGAAATGCTTTGCTAATTAGGATCTTGTTGTCTATGGCAAAAGTATTTGGTAGTATTCACTTGACGAAAATTGGAGACCGGACCGAGAGTTTATTGTTGGTCATGTTCAAGGAATCTTTTAAGATGGCCCCGTCTGTGTCGGTTAAGGTCCATACATTATTAACAATGTTGGTATTTCTTAGATGATCACAGATAAATCCACAAGCACACGTAATACCATTGTAGCATTTTACCCGGGATTGTTCCAGGGTGTCGTATTTATATTTTTGCAGGGGAGGCGGCGGTTAAAGAATTGATAAGTTAGTGAATAACTCTTGCTTCGATATCCAATGTACAAACATGGGTACATAATATATGAATATGAACATAGTGTGACACACAAGTTACTCAAGCTCATTGCAATAGACTTTAGATAGGGAGAAAGAAAGAAGAGAATCTACTCGGGGCTTATGTACTTCTATCTAGATATACAATATATATTGTACACATACACATGATTAGAATCCAGCTCTAGGCACCTAGGCACTACCGGGAGAATGCACAGGACTGGCAGAGCAGCCACCAGCCAACTCAGCTACTTTATGGACCTACTACACCTCTATCTGAACGTGGAGGATTACAGAGGATGGACAGGGTTGTTACTACCTGCCGCCTACCTCTACAAACCGTGGGATAAAGTGACATCCAGCAATACTTGACTAGCCCAGACCCTATGCCTGCATTAATAAGTGACACTCTTGTACCCCGCGCAGAGCTCTGACCCTCCGGATCGACAAACATCATACAAGAGCAAATAATCGAATATTGGAACCGATTACATAGCTTTAGACTTAATCGTCTAATCTTGCAAGGTATAACTAATCATGGAGCATACATCTGACATCGCAGAATATAAACCATGCGAGTATATAAATCTAGAAGATAACTATTAAGAATATCCAATAATTAAAAAGGAGGTAAGAGCTAAAGCTATACTGAATATTCCTACGGACCTCGGGAACCTGAAGAAAAGCTACTTTAGTCTAAACTCGACTAGCCTATGGACTAAAGCAAGAGAGGAACTTGAGAATGAGCAACTTGAAGTGTGTCTTTATTTGAAGCCCCCCTTATATTTATAGCCTTGGTAAGGCAGTGTCGGCTGGCAAAATAGATGCAAGCAGTCACAACTGCCTTAGAGGAGTGACGAGGAGCTACCACGTGCAAGGAGGAGAGCAGAGGTGCCATGTTCGGTTTGACTGACCTGGCTTGTCCTCCCACCGCCTTCAGCTTTGGCCAGGTGGCTGGCAGGTGGGCCCTCTAGACCGTGGTCGGTCTCCTGGCAGTTTTATGTCAGTTTGCATGCTCTAGTGGACCCTTTGATCCATTTGAAGCTGAGGTGGTGTGAGCTGATTCGTCGGTGTTTTGCTCCAATGAAGAAATCCTCACCTTTGAGCGAGGTGAGGATGGCACCATTCAGATCAAGGTTGTACTCCTTCATTACATCCTTATATCGCACCATGTCGGGGATATCAATGTTGACCCCAAATGGCAGTGTCATCACCGCAAGGTCAATGTTAACGATATATGCATGTTTTGAGATAATTTTTTTTAACTTTTCAATGGTTTTAGAAAAAGTGAGCCTGAAACAAAGCTATTAACGTTTATTGCATCCCATATGGCGTGGGACGATGTGTTCGCCTCAAAGTAAAAATTGTCAAAATAATTAGGGTTTAGAAATATTGAATGTAATTCCAAGAATTTATTCAGTTTTTTTACATTTATTTGATAAATATAGTGAAATTAGTTTTATTTTTGAAAATAGTGCAATTTAGTGCTTCACCGGACATGATGAGTAATTAATGTTGAATTTGTAGAAATAGCTTTGCAACATGATGTCTTAAAGCGCCGTGCGTCCACTCGTAATAATTTTTCCCATACAAGTCAATGCATACGAGAGACTGGTCTAGTCAAGCTCGTAATAATTTTTCCCGTACATGTCAATGCATACGAGAGACTGGTCTAGTGAAGCATACCAGAGTTCGCATTGCGATGGCTCCTCGTATGTATCTTTCGACTGCTTTTGTTTAAAGCGTGCTTTGCTTAGATAGCCGATGTTTCACTGCTTTGGTTGTCCTTTCGACTGGCAGACAAGATAGAATGCCCTGGGTCGGAAAGGGGCCGGACCCTACGATGTGGAGTGAATCACTTTCCTTCGCAGCTAAGAGATGGCCGTATCATTACCGTCGCTATTTAAGAGTGGCCTGGAAACAAAGCGAGAAAAGACCTTTCCTCTCCAAGCACCGGTCACCACCACACCGTCACTTCCCCTTCTCAGCCCAGTGGAAACCGCCGAAATGTCGTCGTCCCCGGCGCCGTCGCCGCGTGAGCACGTGGAGAGGATCCGACGCGACCGCTACTTCATCGGGCGCGGCGAGCAGAACCCGCTGGCGGAGGACATGCACCAGGCCGTCAACTACCTCAGCCAGGAGCTCTACTCCAAGGACGTCCACTCCCTCATGGAGCTCGTGCAGGTCAGAACATCTTGTTTCTTGGCCTCTTGCTGTTCTTGTGTAACTGTTTGAATGAACTCTGTTCATCCATCGCGAAAGGAAAAAAAAATAATTCGATTGTTATGTGTTCATGTTGGTACTAATTTTTCCCTTTTTTCCGCCCAAAGTGCATTGGCGTCATTACATAAAATCTGAGAAGAAAAGTTTTTTGTGTTCATCAATTTTCTCTCTTGTTACAGATTTCCCAAGAAAAGAAAATACTTTTTGGGCGTATATTTTGTGTTCGATTAGTCATCTCTCTCTGGTAGGTTAGCCTCATTTCATGCATACGGTGTTAATGTGAAGTGACTGCTTCCTTGGGGTCTCTGCTTTTCGTAGTCCACTGGGCGTGCGGACGTGCTGTTACCAGTGCTGTGGCTGACCTGTTGGCCCCGCAACTCCAGGGCCCACCTGTCGGTGACCTAGTATTAACAGAGCAAGCCCTGTCCCCTGTTGTAAAGCTTTCTCCTTGGGATGGAACAATGATTTGACTAGCAGCACGAAAAGCATCTTCACTGTTCAGTGCGTGATTTGGAGATATTCCAATTCTCCAGATTTAATCTGTACTCATTAGATGATAACCTATAACACAAGTGCAGTATTTCTGCTGTACTGCAGCTGAGAAATGTCTTCTTAATTGTAGGATTACTTCCATTGTTCAACAAAACCTGAAACTCAAACGGTTTATGTGCATGCTCTTTGTTATTAGATATGTCCTTTTGCAGAAAGAATTGAAGCTGCTTAGCGTTTTGCTCGTATTATAATTTTTTGTAAAATGTAGACTGAAATTCCCTCTCTTGCAGACCTACAAATTCCTTGGCACTGCAACCTAAATTTCTAACTAGTTCCTGATTACATAATCTAGATGCATACATAATTACAGATCATCTTCTTGCATTACTTCTTTTCACTTTTAGCCCATTTCTTTGGAGCATACACATACCGAAAATCAATGAAATCATTCCTAGGATGTGCAAGTTCTGATAGCATCCTTACTAAAAGAATATTTTATAAAGTTTTGGTGGGTGGCTTGTTTGTGTTACTTATTCAAAATGTTCTTCCATGCTCTTCATGCATCATAAATAGGGTTATACTTGCCATTAAGTTATGTCATTATTAATTTAGGAAAACAAAAGTAAAAAGGGTTCAAATTGGTGTAGCCTATGTCTGGTTTTGTAGGTTTGCAAGTACATAAAGACCACGCTCAGTTGGCATCACATGAACATGTACTTGAAGATAATAAAAAATAACACTGGCTAGATTATGCTGTTGAATCTGAACATGAAACAGAACATGGAGCCACATTCCCCCTATTACAGGCGCGAGCACTGGAAGCAACCCATTACGCTTACATATGAAGAGTCAGGAACCAAATGGCAGAAAAGTGTAGTAAAACGAAACATAGTGTCTACATGGATGATGGATCAAATCTGAAGTGTTATTGATTGCTTAGTTAGCTTATGTGTGCCTTTAGGTGATAATAGTGATTATTACTTATTTTGTCATATTCTTTTTGGTCCTTATTATTGTTATCATTTGCGCATGTAACATGCATGGATCTATTGTGTATTTTGCTACAGGAATGCGTATTGTTTGTTCAAATGATGTTCCCTTAAGCAGAGTTCAATTTCAGCTGGATTGCCCTTGTTATTTTTGTTCAGATTTTTTCAATATTATCATTAACTACTGACTTATGATCCCAATTTATTGCTTCACATATTATATTGTCCCTTAATAATATTTCAAATTATATATTCCTGAGGAATGTTGAGTACTCTATCATGCTTGTGATAAGTGAATTGTCAACCGTGCGGTGTGATCGTGCGCTTGGTCTTTGGATTGCAGGTACACGGGCGTCGAGTGTCGACAGGGAGCTGTCGTGGAGGTGCTGTGGCCGATGGACCGTGCGGTGGACGGCGGTGAAGGGCAGCCGGGACCGGAGCTCGGACCGGGCGACAGCTGTGGCGTGCACTCCTGAATCGAGGGCGCAAGCGGCGACGGAAGGCGGGTTTCTTGGTTTGCACCACAAAACCAAGGAGGCGGACGGCGGTCGAAGACGCCAAGTCGTGGAGGCACGGGCGTCGGTCTCGGGACTGACGGAGGCGAAGGGCGTCGACGGCGTCTAGGGCCTCACTGCGGGCGAGGAGGTGACGGGCGTTGGGCGGCGTCTAGGGCCGTCAGAAGGCCGAGGCGGGAACGGCGTCTAGGGCCACGGCGTGGAGGCGGAAATCTTCCAGCGCGTGAGGTTTTGGCGGTTTTCTCAAAACCGGCCACCTACCCGGGTTTCGCAGACCCTCCAAAACCGCGGACCTGATCTTCATCAAGATGGCGGCATTGCGGATAAGACTTCGTTTCGAAGAAAGAACTTCGGTCGTCGGATGAGATCGTGTACAGGGGTGCTGCAGGCCAACCGGTCTGACCGGTCCCTGGCACCGGTCTAACCGGTCTAACCAATCGGTCTGACCGGTCCAGCGTACCGGTCTGACCGGTTCCGTGGGTATAAATACCCCTTCACTTGTGTTAGGTTTAGTGCGGCTTTTGTATTCTGTTCGTGGACTCCTCTATTCTCCAGGCCGCCGCCCCTGCGTCTCCCTCCCTCTGTTCTTCTCTTTAGAGTAGAATTAGTCCATGGATTTGTGAGATTTTGTGTTTGATTTGATAGGGAAAGGAGGCCCTATCCTCCTCATGCCCTCTGGGCTTTTGAATCAATCCAATTCTGTCCCTCTTGTGCTCTTTTGTGATGGATTTTCGTTTTGATTTTGATGCACATGATCGAGACGGTTCTTCGAGCTCTTTGTAGTGATTCCTGTGCTTCTAGCCTCATGCCAAACCCTCTGGAATCACCAATGCTTCAGAATTGAAGTTCTTGAGCTTTTGAGAAAACCCCAATCCTTCTTGATCTCCCCTTGAATTCTCGAGTTTCTTTGATCTTTAGGATGAGATCTCTTGGGGATATGTTCACGGGGTAGGGGCGAAGCTATCCCCCAAGTTTCATCGATTTTCGTGATCGTTTGGTCGAGATTCACCGTTTGAATCAAAATTTTCGGGGTTTTCTGGGTGCCACCGGTCTGACCGGTAGGCATGACCGGTCAGACCGGTCTGCTCGCCTTTGGACAGACACGACCGGTCAGACCGGTCCAGGCAGAGAAGTCTGTTGTTTTCCCGTTTCGCTTCCGATTTGCTTCGTGGTTTCGCTCGCTCGTTCGAGGCCTTTTGTGTTGGTTTAGCTCTTCCATAGCTATTCCAAACTTTGGTCAGAACGCTTGAGGGTTTGGGTGATTTTCGGGATATAGGCCGACGATTCAAATTTTGAAGAAATTTTGATCGGCTCCCATTCACCCCCTCTGGTCGCCGGCTTCGGTCCCTCAATTCCTCTTCTTCAATGACAGTCGAAGCCCCTAGAATAAAAATGCATGTACATGCGTGTTGCCATGGTCTGCTTATTCGCTCTGAAGTTGTGAAGCCAATAAAAAATAATTCTTTTAGTGTGCAATTTTCCATGATCAGTCCACCTGACTTGTTAACGCTTGCAGTTGTTACTGGATATAAATGCTTTCTTAGTGGATGAGTCTTACTATTACTTCTCATATTAATGCTTTCTTTCTAAAAATTAGAACGCTGAAGATAACGAATACCCTTCTGGAGTAGCTCCTTCTTTGGAGTTTCTAATTACTTCGAAGGACATTACCGGATCAGGTGCTTGCTCAACTTTGCTCATCTTCAACAATGAGAAGGGATTCTCGGCAACCAATATAGATTCCATCTGTCGTGTTGGGAAATCAACAAAAAAGGGAAACAGGCATCAGGGTTACATCGGAGAGAAAGGTAAATATTAATAGCTGATTCAATCTTTTGTTATTCTTTTTAGAGGCAAAATTTGTTGGAACTCTTCTGTGCCATTATCAAAAATTATGAGATATTATATAGATGAAATGATATTGCCAAATGGTTGGAAATATGTTATAATTAGATAAATCTTTTCCCTATTTACCAATAAGAAAAAGTAATTACTTTTCCTGGAGGCAAATTTATTTATAACTTTTTTATGCCATTGTTCAATATGATAACAGATAAGTTTCAAACAAAATTTTTATTTCAAATGGCTGGAACTTTTGTTGATTGCTGAATATGACGCTGACCAAGTATGGGTACTACTTAAAAGTTAGTATGTTGGAAGTTTATTCATTTTACTTAAAGATTGTTTGGGTGGCCTGTATCGTGTGGAGGCAAAGAGCTCCTTGTTGGTATAAAATCTGACACAATTGGATCCTGTTGAACTGAAGCAAGTTCTTTTAATAAATATTTCAGTATGGATCATGATGAATACAATAATTCCTAGCAAGTATTTTGTTTTATGGTCCTAGCATGAATATTCTTAACCTATATATTTGGGATAGATTACTGCAGCAAGTTGCTACATAAATGTTCTAAATGAATTTAAGAAATTATTCCTTACCTCTTAAAAGAGTGCATGCTCATATTATGCTTCATGTTTAGATGAACTATTTTAACCCTGCCAGTGAGCTAGCTTAAATGGGAAAGTTATATCCATGCAATCAATACAGATTTATAGATAAATACCCAAACATGTTTGAGCTGTCAAAATCTGTTCAGTATTCTGTCCATATCTGTTGACCCAATGCACCGAATTCGTTGCTAAGAGTTACAGCACACACTGCATCTCTTTCTTTGTGCCTTTTGATTCAGGCATTGGGTTCAAGAGTGTATTCCTGATATCAAGTGAGCCGCATATATTCAGTAACGGCTACCAGATCAAATTCAATGAGAAACCATGTGCTGAATGCAACATTGGATACATTGTCCCTGAATGGGTGGAATCCATGCCAAGCTTTTCAGACATCAAAACCATATATGGATGCTCCAAAATCCTACCTACAACCACCATCATCTTACCGTTAAAGAGTGAGAAAGTTGATGTGGTGAAGAAGCAACTGTCAAGCATGCATCCTGAAATGCTACTCTTCCTGTCAAAGATCAGGAAGCTTTCGGTCCGAGAGGATAACTCTGATCCAAACAGTAGCACTGTTAGTGAGATCTCAATTTCCAGTGAAAGGAATTACCAAGCTAGGAAGAATATGCATGCAGAGTCTTATACACTCCACTTGTCAGCTGAAGAGAGTGGTAAAGAAGAAGAATGTGGTTACTATATGTGGAGGCAGAAATTCCCAGTCAAGCCAGAGAACAGAGTTGACAAACGTGCTGAAATCGATGAATGGGTGATAACCCTGGCCTTCCCACATGGCCACCGTCTGTCCCGTGGGAACCAGCTATCACCTGGAGTCTGTGCTTTTCTCCCTACCGAGGAATGTTGAGTACCATCTCCTGGCTGTGATGAGTGAATTGTCAACCGTGCAGTGTGATCATGTGCTTGGTCTTTGGTTGCAGGTACACGGGCGTCAAGTGTCGACGGAGAGCTACCGTGGAGGTGCTGTGGCCGATGGACCGTGCGGTGGACGACGGTGAAGGGCAGCCGGGACTGGAGCTTAGGCCGGGCGGCGGCTGTCGCGTCCACTCCTAGATCGAGGGCGCAAGCAGCGACGGAAGGCGGGTTTCTTGGTTTGCGCCACAAAACCAAGCTGGCGGACGGCGGTTGAAGATGCCAAGTCGTGGAGGCACGGGCGTCGGTCTCGGGACTGGCGGAGGAACGGGCGTCGACGGCGTCTAGGGCCTCGCTGTGGCGCGAGGAGGTGACGGGCGTCGGGCGGCGTCTAGGGCCGTCAGAAGGCCGAGGCGGGAACGGTGTCTAGGGCCACGGCGTGGAGGCGGGAATCTTCCCGCACGTGGAGTTTTGGCGGTTTTCTCAAAACTGGCAACCTACCCGGGTTTCGCGGACCCTCCAAAACCGCAGACCGGATCTTCATCCACATGACGGCATCGCGGAGAAGACTTCGACTCAAAGAAAGAACCTCGACCGTCGGATGAGTCCTTGTATCTATTTCCGGTTTAGCCCCTATGAGCGTTTAGTTTCTAGTCTGAGTCTGAGGGTATTTTGGACCCCTGCGTGGGCACCATAAATACCCCCCCTCCCTCTCTCTCTCACGTTGCGCCTGGAAAAAGACCACAGCCGCCACCTCCATCTCCTTCCCTGGCGCCACCTCCTCCTCTCTGTTCCTCCCTCTCCTCTCTAGGATTAGGACATTAGGGATGGATTTTTGAAGACTTTGTACTGAGGTTGTGTGGGAAAGGAGGTCCAATCCTCCTTGTGCCCTTTGGGGTTTTGAATTCGTGTCAATCTCGTACGTTTTGTGCTTTGTTTTGGATGAATTCGATTTTCCTTTGTCGATTCTTGAGCACGAGATGATTGGATTGTTCTTAATGACTTCGTGACTCTTTGAAGTGATTCAAATCCTTCTAGCCTAGTGCTAAACTCCCCGGAATCACGAGTCTCCTAGAATCGAAGTTTTTGCGTTCTTGAGAAAATCCCGTTCTTGCTCGGGAATTCCTCGATTCCTCCCAATCCATGGAGTAATCCGTTGATTCCTTCCGTGGATGTGGTCACAAGTCCTTTGTGATCATGCCTACAAAATTTGGTGAGATTTGGACTTGATTTGGGCACTCAATCATCACGTTTTCTGAAGAACGCGGGCTGAAAAAATCGTTTCTAGACTCGAACAGAGGTTTTACCTATCACCGATTAAACTGACGCTTGTGTTGTGGTGCGTCAGTTCAACCGGTGAGTATGTTCTTCGTGGGTTAGGGTTTTTGGCCTTGCTGCTTAGTTGCACCGGTGCATCAGTTTCATATGCATTGGTTCAACCGGTGAAGCCTCTCAGTTTACTGTTTTGCCCGTTCAACCGGCGTATACAAATTTCTTAACGTCGGTTCAACCGGTGCTCAGCACATTTTGTTTTGGAGCCTCTCTGGACAATTGCACCGGTGCTTTGGTTTTGCATGCGTCTGTTTAACCGGGGCTTGTTAAGCATGTTTTGAGGCATCTCTGGACAACGGCACCGACGATTTGAGTTGATTTTGTCGGATCATCCGGTGCAGGGTCGTCGGTTGAACCAACGCTGTTCAAATCAGTGTGTCGTATCAATCGGTGAGTTATATCGTGTTGTTTCTTGTGCTGCTTTTCGTGGTTGCTTCCGCGGTCATTTTCTTTTGGTCCTAGGGCCTTCTTGTGTTGGTGTAGCTTCTCTATAGCTACTCCACGCTGTGCCTAGGACACTAGGGTTGGGTGTGCACTTTGGGACAAAACCAAAATTTCAGATTGCGATAATTTTTGAATCGGTTCTCATTCACCCCCCCTCTGGTCGCCCTTTCGGTCCCTCAATTGGTATCAGAGCAAGGTTGAGGTTTTCAGTACCTTAACTGGTTCGAAAACCACTTGGCAACCATGGCGAGTCTTGGTAAAATCCCTGTGTTTACCGGCGAGGACTATGCTTATTGGAAGGTCCGCATGCGAGCTTTCTTGCAAAGCATGGGAGCCGAGGTTTGGGATATCACCAAGAACCAGGCTTACGAGGTGGTTGTCGTTCGGACCACTCCTCTTCAGGTATCCGAGCACGAGGTCAATGCCAAGGCTGTCAATGCCTTGTTCGCTGGCGTTTCTCGTGCGGAGTTCTCACGCGTCCAGGATTTTTAGAAAGCCCACAAGGTTTGGACGTGCCTTGAGAACTACCACGAGGGCACACCTCAGGTCAAGGTTAGGCTGTTCGAGACTCACCGGCATGAATATGAGAACTTCACACAGGGGCCGGGTGAGAGCTTTGGCGACATGTTCAGTCGGTTTCAATCGATTGTGAACAAAGTCAGTGCGAACAGATCTGCTGATGCCCTTGACTACACAGAGCATGAGAAGGCTCTCAAGTTGCTCTACGCACTTGAAAGCTCTATGTGGGATCTCAAGGTAAACACGATCATCGAGTCTGCAGGCTATGAGACTCTGACCGTGAATGAGCTATTCAGCAAGCTCAAGGCCACTGAAGTGGATAATCAGACACGAGCCAAGCTCAATGGTACCCCTCCTTCCAAGAGCATCGCTCTTGTGACTGGACCAGGTGGATCGAGCTCTAACGCTAACTTTGCTCTTGGCTTTTTTCTTGCCTCGTTGCCTTTTGTGACAGATGAGCAGTTAGAGACGCTGGACGACGACAACTTGTGCCTCCTCATCAGCAAGTTCCAGCGTGTCTACCACAACCGGCAGAGGCGGAAGAACCCTGGGTACTACCACTGCGGCGATCCGAACCACTTCATCGCCGATTGCCCCAAGAAGTCCGGCGGTGGCCAGAACAACAACCCCGACTACTACCGCCACCGCGACCACAACGAGGGAGGCTCCAACAAGGAGCGTCGGCGCCACAAGCACCGCAGTCGTGACCGGGGCGGACGGTTCGACAAGGAGTCGCTCAAGAAATGCTTCCAGTACATGGCCAAGAAGCGTGAGAAAGCTTTCTTGGCACAGCTCAGCGACCTCGACAATAGCTCCGACACCGACGGCTCTTCTTCACTGACCTCCGACGACGATGACAAGAAGAAGAAGAAGCGGGACAAGGATGCCACCGGCTTCATCGGCCTTTGCTTGGCGGCCGGTCGGCGCAAGGGTTTCTGCACCATGGCGGGAGAGGCCAATGGTGCCCGTGCGTCTCCAGGTGGGCATGCTACACCGACGCACGACGACTCTTCTCCTGGATCCGAGAGTGATTCAGAGGTAAACTCCACTATCGACCTGTTTGATACGGAGGTTAGGGAGTTGTACGCTACTCTTGACAATCAGAAGAGGCTGCTTAAGGAAGCAGCTAGAGAGCGTAGGAAGCTTAGGGCTGAGCTGGCTTGAGCTAGAGAGAAATCTGGTGAGGATGAGTGCACTGGCTGCATATCTCACATGAATGATCTTGTTGCTCTCCGTGCCAAGCATGATGAGAACGTTGCGAACTTAGATGTTGCTAAGACTTCGCTTGCTGACGTGTCTCATGAGCTAGCCAAGGCCAAGCATGAGCTTGAACTTGTCAAGGACGCTCCCATTTTTATTGATGTACTTGAATATGATGAATGTCCTATCTTTAAGTCTGATCTAGCTTCTTTGCAGTCTAAGTTTGCTACTGTTGTGTGTGAACTAGAGGAGCTTAGATCTAGGCCTGCTCTGCTTGGTGCTTGTAAGCTTTGTCCCATGCTTAGGTCGGAGCTAGATGAGAAGAACGCCTTGATTAAGTCTTTTGGGAACACTAAGGTCGTGGAGTCTAGCCCACCTATTGATTGTCATGTTTTCCTTGATCTGATTTCTGATTTGGATAATCTTACGGTAGAGAAAGTCAACTTGGAGAATGAGAACACATATCTTAGGGCGATTCTTAGTTGGGTTTCTACTAGTGAGCCGCAGTTGGGCATGATGATCAAGCAGTTTAAGCGTGGTGATGGGTTTGGGGTCGGGTACACCTACACGAAGTCAGACTATGACAAGTTGTACGGTAAGATAGGCAAGGCTGCTGGGATTTCTAGTGCTCTAAACACGGCTATTACGAGCACGCAGCCTTCGCTTGTTTACCCCATGGATGGTGTGTTGAAGGAACCACAAAAGGCACCTCCACAGAAGCAGGTTTGGGTTCCAAAGCCCAATGAGCTGTGGAATCCCTTCGATATGCTCACTGCTGCCACAGCCCAGGTTGCCCAGAAGAAGAAGGGGGCTGCTCCTCCCCGTCCAAAGGCGGGGCCTCCACTTCCTAAGAGAAAGGTGAGGTAGCACTGTGACAGATACGGTCAC
The DNA here is from genome assembly GCF_016808335.1 of Panicum virgatum. Taxonomy (NCBI): domain Eukaryota; kingdom Viridiplantae; phylum Streptophyta; class Magnoliopsida; order Poales; family Poaceae; genus Panicum; species Panicum virgatum. Next base: position 33,271,600 of record NC_053143.1, on the reverse strand, counting down.
CTGGAGGAGTTTTGCTTCAGGAGAAAGCGGGCTGTGAGGCATGAGCAGGAGAGACGCAACTTGGACATGTACTCTGCCCGGGTGCATGGTCCTCCTCAGCGTGGTGGTAGGCAAGATGCTAGGGCGCACCGTGTAGGTGGAGGACAGGGAGACGGTGGTGGTTACCGTGCTCCAGCGGGTGGTCGCTTTGCCGGTCGTGCTCCTGGCCGTCCTCAGTACGGCTATGGACCACGGGACCGAGGCTTTGGAGGAGGGTACGATGCACCACACTTTCCTCACGGTGGTGGTCGCCAGCCTCGCAGTAGACGGGACAGGGGATACGCTTTACCTGATTTTGCTAACCCTTCTGTAGAGCAAATGGCTCGACACTGGTTTGCTTCTCACTTTGCTAACCCCAGTGTTGAGACATTTGCTCACTCTTTGTCTCACTACTGATGTGCAGGTTGGAGGCTTGGAAAACAGGTGGATCATGGACTCCGGTTGTTTGCGCCACATGACCGGGAATGACAAATGGTTCTCCAGCCTCACCCCAACGCGCCACAAAGAATACATCATATTTGGGGATAATGGTAAGGGCAAGGTACGTGGTGTTGGCGCTGTTAGAGTTTCTGATAGCTTCACCCTGAGAGAGGTTGCTCTGGTTTCGAATCCTGGCTTTAATTTACTCTCTGTTTCGCAACTTCTTAATGAGGGGTTTGAAATTCGCTTCAAGGAGGGTTTTTCTTGTGTTTTGGATTCCAGAGGAGACCTGGTTTGCCAGATCGTTCCTCGTGACCGAGTTTTCTTGGTCGATTTCTCTGGAACTCCTTTTGGTCCTTCTCGCTGCTTGTTGGCTGGTTCTTCTTCTGATCTGTGGAAGTGGCATAGGAGACTTGGACATTTGAGCTTTGACTTGTTGTCGAGACTCAGCTCACTTGGCCTGATCCGAGGATTGCCCAAATTGAAGTTTGAGAAGGATCTTGTTTGCCATCCGTGTCGCCATGGGAAGATGGTTGCCACCTCCCATCCGCCTGTTAATCAGGTGATGACCACTCACCCTGGAGTGTTGTTACATATGGACACTGTTGGTCCTTCTCGGGTGATGTCTGTTGGTGGGAAGTGGTACGTTCTTGTGATCGTGGATGACTTTTCTCGCTATTCTTGGGTCTTTTTCATGATGACCAAGGATGAGACTTTCGAGTTTGTTCGAGACTTGATCTTGAGGTTGAAGAATGAGTTACCCCAGGCCATGAGAGCGATCCGCAGTGACAATGGCACAGAATTCAAAAATGCTCGTTTTGACACCTTTTGCAGTGATCAAGGTCTTGAACACCTGTATTCTTCCCCCTACACTCCACAGCAGAATGGGGTTGTAGAACGGAAGAATCGTACATTGGTTGAGATGGCGAGGACGATGCTTGATGAGCATAGGACTCCTCGAAAGCACTGGGCTAAGGCGGTTAACACCGCTTGTTATGTGTCCAATCGTATTTTCTTGCGTGCTTTCATGCACAAGACTTCTTATGAATTACAATTTGGACGCCAGCCCCGTGTTGACCATCTCAGAGTTTTCGGTTGCCAGTGCTTTGTGCTAAAGAAAGGAAATCTTGATAAGTTTGAGTCTAGCTCGTTTGACGGCATTTTTATCGGTTATGCTTCTCACTCTAGGGCTTACTGTGTGCTGATTATTGATACTAACATCGTCAGAGAGATATGTGAAGTCACCTTCGACAAGACTGCAGCATGCAATTCTTCTGTCTTTGAGGTTGCAGGAGATGATGAGCTCGGCACTCCCATCTTTGAAGATGAGGAGGAAGAAGCTGCGGAGGGTGATGTTGAGGCTACCACGCGTGCTGTGGACCTGGCCGCCTCCGCCACGAGCTCGGATGATGACGACGGCCCCGACCCGACTACATCTACTTCTCGGGGGCCGATCGAGCAGGTGACTCGGCCTGCACCAGCTGCACCAGAGGAGACACCAGGTTTGGTTGAGGAGGCGACTTCGACACGGGAAGCACCGCGACACATCCAGCGTCGTCATCCACCTCAACAGATGCTAGGTGATCTCAACGAGCGAGTCACAAGGTCCAAGATAACAAGTATTGCTGGCTTTGCTCATTCAGCGTTTGTTGCCTCTTTTGAGCCCAAAGATATTGGGCACGCTCTTTTTGATTCTAATTGGGTCAATGTCATGCATGAGGAACTCGAAAATTTTGAAAGAAACCAAGTTTGGGTTTTAGTCGAGCCTCCACCTGCTTGTAATCCCATCGGAACGAAGTGGGTTTTCAAAAACAAGCAGGGGGAGGATGGGTTGGTTGTTCGAAACAAGGCTCGTCTTGTTGCCCAGGGGTTTTGCCAAAAAAAAGGAATTGATTTTGAGGAAACTTTTGCCCCAGTTGCTCGTTTGGAAGCGATTCGAATTTTTCTTGCATTTGCTGCTTCTAAGGGTTTTAAAGTTTTCCAAATGGACGTTAAATCTATCTTCTTAAATGGTTTTATCAAAGAAGAGGTTTATGTGAAACAAACCTCTAATTTCAAAAATCCCAAGTTTCCAAACCGTGTTTATAAACTTCAGAAAGCACTTTATGGTTTGAAACAGGCACCTAGAGCTTGGTATGATAGACTGAAAATATTTTTGCTGGCTCAAGGTTTTAAAATGGGATGTGTGGATAAAACTTTGTTCCTCATGCGGTCTGGCACTGATTTTCTATTAGTTCAGATATACGTGGATGATATTATCTTTGGTGGCTCTTCTCACACTCTTGTCTCCAAGTTTTCTGAGCAGATGTCCAGGGAGTTCGAGATGAGTATGATGGGTGAGCTGCATTTCTTCCTCGGGCTGCAGATCAAGCAAACTTCCCAGGGCACGTTTGTCCATCAAGCCAAGTACACAAGGGACTTTCTGCGGAAGTTCGACATGAGTGACTTGTCTCCTCAACCGACTCCGATCAGCACATCGACGGCGCTTGATGAGGACTTGGACGGCGAGGCGGTGGACCAGAAGGAGTACAGGAGCATGATCGGCTCCCTCCTGTACCTGACGGCGACGCGGCCGGACATTCAGTTCGGCGTCGGCCTCTGTGCGCGGTATCAGGTTTCGCCGCGCACCTCACATAGGCAGGTGGTGAAACGCATATTCAGGTATCTGAAATTCACCCCTAAGTTTGGTCTTTGGTACTCTGCGGATTCTTCTCTGGTTTTGGTTGGCTTTTCTGATGCCGATTTCGGTGGGTGTCGGTTGGATCACAAGTTGACATCCGACACTTGTCAATTTCTCGGGACATCTTTGGTGTCTTGGTCCTCCCGCAAGCAGGCTAGCGTAGCGCTTTCTTCCACAGAAGCTGAGTATGTTGCCGCTGCTAGCTGTTTCTCCCAAATCCTTTGAATGAAACAAACCTTGCAGAATTATGGATTGAGTTTTGGTAGGGTTCCCATCTTTGTAGACAACATGTCCACCATTAGCATTGCAAAGAACCCTGTCCTACACTCCAGAACCAAACACATAAATTTTTGGTTCCATTTCCTGCGAGATAACCATGAGAGAGGCCACATAGACTTGATCCATGTCCCTTCAGAGAGGCAAACTGCAGATATCCTCACCAAACCACTTGAGCAAGGACACCTTTGCTCGCTTGCGAGGGGAGCTTGGGGTTTGTTACCCTTTTTGATAGCTGACTTTTCTTTGGTTAGCTTTGTAGGTTTTGTTTGCTCTTCTCTTCGTTTTCTAGGTGTGGTAGTTGGTTTGTGTATATACATTGTACATTTCTGCATTTTGCATTGCCTCACTTGCACTAGCATTCTTGTATACATTGCTATGATCTCCTAGTGCTTGCTAATGTGAGCTTATAAATGCGATCATGAATAGCTTGCTCCACTGTGTATATGACATCATCTGAGTTAAGCTATTTTGTTTTGAAAATTTGAAAACATGGTTACCCTGTCTTGGCTACTAGCATGTTAGGGCGTGTTGATATGCTTTGCTATCTTACTCATGCTAGTGTCGCCTTTCGTTCAGTAATTCTTCTAGACATGCTCTAAAATTGCTTAAATCATGCTTGCCATGGAATGAAAAGATTCAGGTGGGATTGCTTGTCGCACTGATCGAGCTTTCAGGACGGCTCACTTTGCACTTGTGAGAACCCAGGCAAGGCTGTGCATGACTGAAATGAGTGTCTTAAGCTTCTGATTGCCCTTGGTATAGGCTTGGCCTCGTTGCTAAGTAAAGCATGACAAGCTTTCAACCCCTGGCATTAAAAATTGCTTGATTTGATTTGATTGCAAAATGAATGTTTACAACATGTTTTGGCTGAAATTGGATCACATGTATGAGTTTGTTAGCACTGATTTCCATTCCCTACTTGTTAGTGCTAGATCATGGGTGATGCTTTTATTTCCTCTAAACTGAACTTGCCTAGCTCTAGACTGATTTGATATACCATGTTGAGCTACATGCAGGTCTTGTTTATGGATGCACACGTGCTTGTGACTAGATGTTGCTCATATCCTTGTATCCCTGAACGCTTTCACTTACACCTCCTTCATTGCATTCATTGCATAGCATATGATCAGGGGGAGCTTTCGTTCTATTTAGCCTTGATGTGTGCATGTGCCAACAAGGGGGAGAAGTTTAGTGATCGAACAAGGGGAGAATTGTTTGATTTTTGAGAGTTCCAAAAACTTGTTGTGCACAGGTTTTTGAGAGTGCATACATGTGGTAAGAGTTGCACGTGTGAGGGAGAAATGCATTTTAGGGGAGTTTTCTACTTTGTTTGGTACTTTGTTTGGCTCCTGATTTACCCATTTCCTCGTCACTTCTGCATGACTATGTCGAGCCCTGCCTCTGTCTTTGAGGAGTCATGTTTGTGTTTGATCGATTGCGTCGAGCCGTTGCCCTTGTCTTAGGGAATCGATATTTGCTTGGTCAAGTGACTTGTTCTTGCTTCTTTCGAGCTTTTGTCACTTGTTCAAGTTCTCTCTTGCTTCTTTGTTCTTCTCTGTTTTTGCTTCTCTCTTAGTTCGTTTTGGTTCGATTGTGATGTGTTGACAATGCACTCATCAAGGGGGAGATTGAGGAATGTTGAGTACCTTCTCCTGGCTATGATGACTGAATTATCAACCGTGCGGTGTGATCATGTGCTTGGTCTTTGGTTGCAGGTACACGGGCGTCAAGTGTCGACGGAGAGCTACCGTGGAGGTGCTGTGGCCGATGGACCGTGCGGTGGACGACGGTGGAGGGCAGCCGGCACCGGAGCTCAGGCCGGGCGGCAGCTGTGGCGTCCACTCCTGGATCGAGGGCGCAAGTAGCGTCGGAAGGCGGGTTTCTTGGTTTGCGCCACAAAACCAAGCTGGCGGACGGCTGTTGAAGACGCCAAGTCGTGGAGGCACGGGCGTCGGTCTCGGGACTGGCGGAGGAACAGGCGTCGACGGCGTCTAGGGCCTCGCTGTGGGCGAGGAGGTGACGGGCGTCGGGCGGCGTCTAGGGCCGTCAGAAGGCCGAGGCGGGAACGGCGTCTAAGGCCACGGGGTGGAGGCAGTAATCTTCCCGCGCGTGGAGTTTTGGCGGTTTTCTCAAAACTGGCAACCTACCTGGGTTTCGCGGACCCTCCAAAACCGCGGACCGGATCTTCATCTACATGACGGCATCGCGGAGAAGACTTTGACTCGAGGAAAGAACTTCGACCATCGGATGGGTCCTTGTATCTATTTCCGGTTTAGCCCCTATGGGCGTTTAGTTTCTAGTCTGAGTCTGAGGGTATTTTGGACCCCTGCGTGGGCACCATAAATACCCCCCTCCCTCTCTCTCTCACGTTGCGCCTGGAAAAAGACCACAGCCGCCACCTCCATCTCCTTCCCCGGCGCCACCTCCTCCTCCTCTCTGTTCCTCCCTCTCCTCTCTAGGATTAGGACTTTAGGGATGGATTTTTGAAGACTTTGTACTGAGATTGTGTGGGAAAGGAGGCCCAATTCTCCTTGTGCCCTTTGGGGTTTTGAATTCGTGTCAATCTCGTATGTTTTGTGCTTTGTTTTTGATGAATTCGATTTTCCTTTGTCGATTCTTGAGCACGAGATGATTGGATTGTTCTTAATGACTTCGTGACTCTTTGAAGTGATTCAAATCCTTCTAGCCTAGTTCTAAACCCCCCGGAATCACAAGTCTCCTAGAATCGAAGTTTTTGCGTTCTTGAGAAAACCCCGTTCTTGCTCGGGAATTCGTTGATTCCTCCCAATCCATGGAGTGATTCGTTGATTCCTTCCGTGGATGTGGTCACAAGTCCTTTGTGATCATGCCTACAAAATTTGGTGAGATTTGGACGTGATTTGGGCACTCAATCATCAAGTTTTCCGAAGAACGCGGGCTGGAAAATTCGTTTCTAGACTCGAACAGAGGTTTTACCTATCACCAGTTAAACCGACGCTTGTGTTGTGGTGCGTCGGTTCATTCGGTGAAGCCTCTCAGTTTACTGTTTTGCCCGTTCAACCGGCATATACAAATTTCTTAACGTTGGTTCAACCGGTGCTCAGCACATTTTGTTTTGGAGCCTCTCTGGACAACTGCACCGGTGCTTTGGTTTTGCATGCGTCGGTTTAACCGGTGCTTGTTAAGCACGTTTTGAGGCGTCTCTGGACAACTGCACCGACGATTTGAGTTGATTTTGTCAGATCATCCGGTGCAGGGTCGTCGGTTGAACCGACGCTGTTCAAATCAGTGCGTCGGATCAATCGGTGAGTTATACCATGCTATTTCTTGTGCTGCTTTTCGTGGTTGCTACCGCGGTCGTTTTCTTTTGGTCCTAGGGCCTTCTTGTGTTGGTGTAGCTTCTCTATAGCTACCCCATGCTGTGCCTAGGACTCTAGGGTTGGGTGTGCACTTTGGGACAAAGCCGAAATTTCAGATTGCGATAATTTTTGAATTGGCTCCCATTCACCCCCCTCTGGTCGCCCTTTCGGTCCCTCACCTACTGAGATGGTAACAAACTTCCCCTTCATCATCCAGGCAGACTTCCTCCTTGCCTCATCAAGGGAGGCAATACTGTTCGACAGTCCATGGAACAAGGGAATCCTAGAGTGTGTCCCATGTGCTTTCATGAATGCTTTTGCAACACTTGTGAAGTCAAGAGCTGACGCACCAGCTATGTCTCTGCCATCTATGTTCAACTTGCTACCTGTCAATTCTGCATAGATCCCACTACTTGAGCCTGTTAGGACTGGCATCAAGAATAAGGTTCTTGCTGAGGATATAGTTCCTTGTGAGTCTTATGCTTCACAAAAGATATTCTGCAAGCCGAGTGAAGTTGCACGGCTGAAGCCAGCCTTTTTGGACAATCCTTGGCAAAGCACGGGAATGTGGAATGGACTTGAAGAATCTGTCTACTCATGGAACCTACATTCTTAGTTCTCATTTTGACGAGAGTACATACAACAGTGTGCTTGAATTTATGGGTGTCAAAAGTGTGAGCATTGAATGGTATGCAAAATGCATTGAAGGTTCTAATCTTGTCAAGGAGGCACATGAACAGCTTTACCTGGAAATTATATATTTTGTTGCCAATAATTGGCAAAACTGTTTCTTAGGTACAAACATGATGTCAATTCCCCTACTGAGATATGTTGATAGAAATGGTGTTCTCTTGTTTTGGAGCATAAATAGAGCTAGTCAGTGGGATGATAGGTTGTGCATTGCATCTGACAGGACGTACAGATCATGGTTAATCAGCTGGAACAAGGAGTTTCCATCTGCTAATCGGTTCTTTCTCCATCCCAGCACACAGATTGCTCTTGAAGCTTTCTCACAGAAGACGATAGTGGAAAACTGGCTTCAGAACCATGCAAAAGTGGAGGTTGTCTCTGTCTACAGTTATGGGTTGACTGTTGTTGGTTCTTTGGGTAATGATTGGAGACCTCTTATTGCTTTCGCACACTTTCTGTACCCCTCACTAAAGATGGAACACATAGAGAGCTACAACTTATCAGAGCTATGCCATGTCATGCCGGTAATTGACAGCTATGGCAGTGTTGTGAAGAAGAGAAATAGCATTATTGTTCCCGCCAAGGGTAGCAAATGGGTTGGTTTGCTGGGTACAAACCCATGGAGGAATGATGGCTATATTGAATTGTCAGCAAATTACAAGTCAGCAGGCCATTTTGCTGGGAACAACACATCTGAGGATCAGCCATTGGAATTCCTCAAGACACATCTGCATGCCTCAGATGTCCCATTCATAAACCCGCCAAATGCCAGCTTCCCTACTGTATCATCGCCTCTCACAGTGGATAATGCATTCTTGCTACTGGAATGGATACGGAATATCGATTCAAATGGTGTAAGATTACCAGATCAGTTCCTGGCTTGTGTAAAAGAAGGAAGTTGGCTAAAAACGTCAGTAGGGTACAAGCCACCAAATGAATCATTTCTGTCTAGTGCTAACTGGGGAAGCCTTTTGCAAAGTGTGTCTTCCTTTGTTGATATACCAATGATTGACCAACAATTCTATCGAAACAAGCTGCATATGTACAAACAGGAACTCAAGGCTATTGGGGTGAGATTTGAATTTCAGGAGGCATCAGCTTACATTGGAAGCCGCCTCATGTCTATGGCTGCAATCAATGAATTGACCAAAGAGAATGTGTACTCGCTGCTTCGGCTCATTCGGTTTTTACGAGAGAAGGTTCTATCTCCAAGTGAACTGATCGACAGTGTTAAAGGTGGATGTTGGATGAAGAGCACTCTTGGCTACAGGCGTCCTTCTGATTGTATCATCCGTGACTCAGATTGGAATGTGGCATCATGTATTAGTAACCAACCATTCCTTGATGTCCAGTTCTATGGCGAGGCAATTCATGACTACAAACCAGAGCTGGTGTTGCTTGGTGTTATTGTTGGGTTCAAACAAAATTACCAGCTTGTTATTGACAACTTCAAGTTCAATTCTGCTGCTATTACCCCTGAGGCTACTGTATTAATCCTCAAATGCATCCGCTATGTGGGTTCATGTGAAGATTTTATAAGGAAGCTCAAAGATTTGAAATGGGTGAGGACTAATGTGGGATTTCGTGCTCCTAATGCGTGTTTTCTTGTGGATCCTGAATGGGAGTGCCTTGTGAAGATTTTTGAAGGAGTTCCCATAATTGATTTAGGATTTTATGGGAGTGTCATCAGTTCATACCAAGACGAGTTGAAGAAAACTGGTTTGATAACACGATTTGAGGAGGCATCAAAGGCTATAGCTCAGGTTTACAAGCAAATGGTATCCATGTCATCACTTACAAAGCCTAATGTCCTTGCTGTACTAAAATCTTATGGGCAGCTGAGAACACACAGCCCACTTCCTGTTGAGCTTTTCAACTGCATGCGCAGCGAGAAGTGACTACACACATCACTAGGGTTCAAATCTCCCTCAGATGCAATCGTATTTGATCATGCATGGCAATATTTATCTCCTGTGGCAATATTACCATTCATTGATGATGGTGACTCTTCTCATGGTTTAGGAAAGGATATATACGGTTATAAAGATGAGCTTAGGGAGTTGGGTGTTACTGTTGAAGTGAAATGTGGTGCTAGATTTGTCATTGGTGGCCTCAGCATTCGTGATGATCCTTCCATCATGTCCAAAGATACCATCTTGTCATTGCTTGAGTGCATCAAGAACTACTTTGCCTCTACAACTGGACCTCCTAAGGGCTTTCAGGACAAGATTTGCAAGGAGTGGTTGAAGACATCCATGGGCTACAAATGTCCTGATGAATGTATCCTATTTGATGCGAAACAGTCTTCTCTGTGCATGGAAGATGGCCCTTTCATCGACGAAGCATTCTATGGTTCAGAGATAGCCTCATTCAAAGATGCCCTTGCGAAAATTGGAGTGATCATTGATGTTAATTGTGGACAAGATCTTATTGCTCGTCATCTCAGAAGCCACAAGGATAGAACTACTATTTCCCGGATCTACATGTACTTGATGAAGCATAATTGGAAGCCTGACAACAACACCAGCGATTGGATTTGGATACCAAAGGAAACAGAGGGCGGAGAATGGGTGAGCTCAAGAAGCTGTGTTCTTTATGATAAGAACAATCTTTTTAGCCTGCAGCTACATATTCTGGACAAATATTATGACAGGGAGTTGCTTGACTTCTTTTCAATCACTTTCGATGTGAGGCATGGACCTTGTTCTCAAGACTATTGCAAATTATGGGCCACATGGGAGAACTCAGTTCACATGCTCACTATGTCTGATTGCTTTGCTTTCTGGAAGTTTATTGCAATTAACTGGACGAAAAAAACAGAGGAACTTCTTTCTGGTTGTGTCAAGGTTCCAGTATGTACCAATGGCAAGATCATTTTACAAAACAAGGAGAATGTGTTCGTTCCTGATGATCTATTGCTTGCAGATTTGTTCAACAAGCTTCATCATCAATCGCTTTTCATCTGGTATCCTTCTTCCACCCCACCATCCATGTCTCAAGCAAGACTTAACAGAATCTATAGTAGCATTGGTGTTCAGAGAATATCCAAAGCAATCACGAAGAATGATTCTTTGACCTTAGAGAATGGCCGTTTCAGAACAGTTGATTCGAGCAAGGTGATTAAGGTTGGCTTGCTACAGATAATTATCGCATACCTTGCTGATCCTGCTCTCGACATTCCTGCTGAAGAGAGGCAGGGGATGGTTTCTTGCCTTCTGAATGTGACTGTCCAAGAGACTGATGAACCTATCACGGTGGGCTATAGTGTATGCTTGTCATCTGGAGAGGTTGTGGAGGTGAAGGCCTGCCGAATGATTCGGTGGGAAAGGGAGAATTCTAAGCTGTATATGCAGAGCAGCGATGGTGAATCCAGCTATGAAGAGAAGATTAAGTTTGCAACCTACTTTGCAGATGAGATATCTAAAGGAGTGCTCTTTGAAATGGCAGATCAGATCCCTTCGCTTGCTGAACTCATAAAATTTGGAAGCTTACTGGACTTCCAGGATGGTGCTGTTGGGTTCTTGCTGAAGTCCAAGAATCTGCAGCTGTTCCCTGCAGATGAGGATTTTCTGAAGTCTTCAATGCTAGGTATGTGCCCTGAAAACTAAATTCTCTCAATTTGCTTTTAAACTTGACCAGAATGTCATAATCATATAACCTACTGAAGTACTGACCACTGTCCCCAACTCCAATTTCTTATCTCTATCCACAGGTGGTAGCAAGAACCAGTAGAGTTCTGTGGAATGTGTTCTTTTGGACATGGTCGTGGTCAGTAAATTGTTCAATTACGCCCCTCCTATTAACATTTATCGTTTGTGTTAATCAGCTATGCTCACACTGTGACATGGTCTAATGCAAGTTCTCTTGGCAGGTTCCTGATGGTTTAAAAAATATCTGGTGTTGCATCGGGAGGCTCATGAATGTGACTGCCTGGCTGTCTTCTGTTAGACTTAATATATTAGTATTATTGCTAAACAGTTATCGCTAGTTTAATCGTGGATTTCGACCCTCTTGGAACAAAACTTGTCAGTTGTTTCACTGCATATGCTTATGTATGTGTGATATGACACTTCCTTGAGTGTGGTGCTACTAAAGTACTAATATTATCGTCAGTGCCTTGTGTGTGCTTTGTTGATTTCTGATCCCGTTCTGTGAGTTGCGTTTGTATGAGATGAATGGTGAATGATTTGTTTAGCTTTTGAGGAAATTTGTTGCGGTGGCCAGTTAATTGCATGGGCTTACTTAGCTTGTATAGGTGGCCAAATAAGAATGCTTCAGTCCTTCGTTCTGATAGGCATATACGTCAGAACTCAGATGCAGTCTTGCTGACTAAATTGGGTCACATTTTCGTATCCACCATAGTATCATGCAAATAAGTCGTCCCAGCGCCCGAACTCTTTGCTTAGCTTTCAAAATGCAGTACTCGATCTTGCTTTCATGCTAGTGAGTAGTGACAGGCTGATCAGACGTAGTGGAAGACCGACCTAGCTATAGGCTGTGTCTTGCTGTTTTTTGAACGAACACTCCACGAGTGCATTTCTATTGATATAGCGGGAAAAAAAATACAAGGTTATAGGTCATAACCAGGAAAAAAGAGAAAAAGTCACAAGAACAAAATAGGCGGGTTGGATTGGGACATCACCACGTGCCGAACACAACTTAACTCAAACAAACTCTGGCTGATCGGATTGGGACATCGACGCAAGCCACACAACTTGTCTCCATGAGACAACTCTAGTCGGTCGGATTGAGACATCGACATAGACGAGACCACTCCGCTAGAAAACGGAGGTAGAACAAAAGCCGCCTAGCCACCACGGCTAATAACCTTATCCATCTCCTGAAGTTGTCGTTGGGTATGGCCCCGCGCCGATAGGGAAATGAGAGAAACAGACCGCACCTCACCGAGAAGGCCACCGCCATGCGGAACCCATCGCCGTAGTGCTGCTGCAGCACCACACACCACCCGACAAGGTGAAAAACCACCGGATCCGGACCAAACGCAGGCTACCTCGCAGTCATTGCCACAAAAACACAATGCGCGGGGGCCTCACCACATCTGCTGTTGGACTCCACCTCGCTCGTCGCCTCGCCGAAGACACCACACGTGGGGGCCTCGCCACATCTGCCTTAGTACTCCGAGTCGCAAACCTGTTTACTATGTCGCCGTTAGGATGATGAACAGTGCTGCTCCATTTCCAAGAACCCTATCAAATAGCCGAGTCGCGCTCGCTGGATGATAGCATCTTGTTGCACCACTTGTGCACATAGCCTCCGCCGTCATGCCAACAAGCCAAGTTGTTGTACGCGCCGTCTTCCGACGATGTACTGCACCGGAGTCGCCGAGCGAGACTAAGCAACCCGCCGTAGTCCACCGCAAACCAAGTCATCCCACGATATCGTTGCTGCAAACGCCGTCCTCCAATGCAATCCCACGCCGCAATGGCAATTACCAAGCAACACTAGCCGTCGCGGTCCGCTGCAAGCAGCCAAAGCTGACACTCATGCGATGACCCCTGACCGCCAGCATAACTTTGGCCGCCACCATGTGGGTTCGGCAACCCCCTTCGAACCAACCACCGGCACCAGCCACCTTGCCATGCCACCGGCAGAAGCCACACGTGACCAATGGCGACACCGGTGTTGATGCTCCTTAGAGCCCCAATTTACGTACCGCAAGCGCACGGATCGTGGTAGCTTTTCCCTTAGAGTATCCCCCCAAGGTTTATCAATCCGTGGATTGGAAGCGAACCGACTAGGGTTTACCATCTAATCTATCGAACCTATCCTAAACATGAAGCAAAGATTGCAAATAAACTGAACACTTGATAGATATGAATGAAGCATAAGTGTCCATCACACCCACAACCGTAGATGAGATAACACAACAAAGTAGCTAGGGCCTATCGTCTCTAGGTACAGTTCTAGTCAAAAAGGTGATCAAAACATAGATTGCATCTCAAATAAAGGTACACGAAATCATCTCTCAGAAGGGCGGCTCGCAAGCGGCCTACTTTCCCAAGGTCGCCGGTGCGAGGTGCGTGTTAATGCCTAAGGTTTCCCAAAGCTTTACCCCAAATGCCCACCAAGTGCTCTTACTCGAAGCTCCTCCTCTTGGTGGCCGCGCAACGACTCCCATGGTACTCGCCATCGATCCTATTCCACATCATGTCGTCGCTAGAATTTTTCCCTCCGCCATGTTGTCACCACACCGGGGTAATCAACCAACTAGCTAAAACACGCTACCTCAACGTATCCGCAAGATATAGACTAATCACCACGAATAGATCTAATCTTACTATGAACATATGGATGCATCACATATGAGAAAGAAAGCATGTATTGAAGTAGAACGAAGTCGAGACAACTAGAATAAAGAGTAGATTGATATCACCATCGTGTGTGTACATACCCCGACGAATGTTGGGGATGACTCCCAAACTCCACCATGGCACAACCTCGCAGGGAGGCCATGGCGGCTAGGGGTGGCCTAAGCCATCTCCTAGGTACCTTCGACAACTTGCGGCGGCCATCATCTCCCTCCGGCCTTGGCCCTAGGTTTTCATCGAGTTCTGGGTGGATTGATCCCACGAGTTGAATAAGGTGCGAGCTATTTATAAGCCGAGGAAGCCACCAGTCGAAGGGGAGGCCGAACCGCCTCGGAAAAGGGCTAGGCCGGCCGGCCTCATGGGCGTAGGCCACCCAGCCTACCCTCTTTCGGGACCGCCTCGGTCTCCTCTTTCGCGTGTAGACTCCTCGCATCTTCTAGAGTTTATGTCCTTCACGATTGCACCCCTTTGGACGTCGTTATCTTAGAGATATCTTCGAGGAAAGGATAGGATAGGGAATCCTTCCTTAAATCTTCATTTGCTTTGCTTAATCCCGAAGTATCTTGATCTCATCATTGTGGGCTTGGTCATTCGGGCTCTCTTGGAGGATGGATGTGCATGAATGGGCTTCGAATCAACATGGGCTTTGGTCCTTCCTTTGGGCTTTGGACTTCGTCTTTCTCTGTGTTAGCGCTCGATCACGGACCTCGTCATTTCATGCTCCAAAATAGGCCAAAAACCTGCAAAAACGAAGTTCCACCAAAATATATGTGTAAATGTGAAAATGACCAATAATTAGGCCGGGGTTAGGACGGTTAGTGATTTTGATATTAAATTCATGCCATTATCAAGGATAAACAAGGAATAAAATAGGTACTTAAGGAGCGCCAACAACCGGCAATACCACAAGCCGAGATGGGTCTCTACAAACGACGCCTCCAAGGAAGTGATAATGCCACAAACGACGCCTCCAAGGAAGTGATAATGCCAATGGTGCCGCCATCTCAGCCCGGCATTCGAGGACTGCAGCCACAGAAACCCTCCCAGGTGCAGTTCTAGGACTGCAGCCACAGAAACCCTCCCAGGTGCAGCGCCGCCATCGTGCCTCCTCGAGCTGCGGCCAACTCACTCTTTCACGCAGCCTCCAATCAGCCGCACCTCCACCACAGCTGTGATGCAGGCCAAGTCGCCGACGTCCCGTAACCTGCCGCATATCACCCCTGGCCATGATGCCACCACCCCGTCGTCTGCTCCACACCTGCACATCAGCTCCATCTCGCAGGCGCATCTCCACCGCGGTCACGCGTAGGCCGTACATCGGGGTGGTGCAGCCCCCGCCGTGGCCCTCCACGGCCAAAACCGGCCTCCTCTTCTTCCACATACGCAAAAGAAGAAGGCCACACCACTGGCCCCAGACCGGCCCGCAGCTTGCCCACCATCGGGACATCAGCCCCATCAGCTCGCCTGCCGCAGCTCGTAGCTTCTGCGCGCCAAAGACGGCGTTGTAGTAAGGCCGCCACTGCGCCCGCTGCCAGACAGCGCCACCGCCACGCCCCGTCGCCGCTCCGCGCCGCCCATCGCTTGAGGGAGAGGAAGAGGGGTAGAGGTAGCAGATCTGGAAGTGGGAGAGCGAATCCACCCGCAGCCGGCCAGAATCATGCCATTGTGGTACCTGCCCGCCACCCGGCCATGGCCCCAAACACCGCCCCGCCCTGGCGATGGAGGCCCCACTGGCCGATTCGCCCCGCCGTCGCCTTCCTCACCGGCCACCGGGCTTCTGGGGGCCCACTCGGGCAACGGCGAGGGAGGGGGGAGGCGGCAGCGGGGGTTGGGGCGGTGGCGTGAAGGGGCCACCCTCAGTCGCCTAGTGGGGGCGACACGAGGGACACTAAGACACCACATACTCCTGTCCTCTTTTTTTTTTGACACGTCTTGCTGCCCTCTTTAGTTGGTCGTCATGCATGGACGACGGTCTTTTTAGAGAGTACGGACGATTGAAAAAGGTTGGCCATGGTGATTTAAAGCTGGAATGTCTAAGAAGCCACGTCCTCAGCTCATTTGTGCTTTTCCAAAGGCACTTGGTACGAAAATATTCTGCTCCAAAGACTCAAAGAAAGAGTGCTGGGACAGCCGAGTCCGTAGCTCAGCTGCTTTCATTCGGTCACTTCCACGCACGCACAGACGAGAGATGCTTTGCAGTACAGCGAGTCGGAAAGAGCTCGTACCTTACGATGTGCAGCGAAGCGATTTCCTTCCCTGCTAAGTTAGCTCGTTAGCTCTGGCTGCTCGTCTGATTAATCCTAGAGCGAGAAAATTCTCTTTTAGATTGCAGGATCGATGCACAAAACTGTTTCATTTCTCTATTGGATTTTAAATGCTAAAGCATGCAGTTCAACTCTATGTCATTTTTCTTTGGGAGTGACTACAGGAACATTCGGCTGGTTTTTTATGTGTAAATCGATTTTCATTTACCATACATGCATAACGTGCCTCGTAGCAGTGGTTAGGGACCAGGAAACGGCTGATCCGGATAGCAAAATCAGCTGGAAAATGATGTGCGGGTTAGAAAATATACCAACTGAAAAAAGAAGCTGCAACAATCCAAATAAGTGGAAGACAGTAGAATACTGGCACGGATGCACACCTGCCACGCGCACCAACTTGCGGACCGAGAAAAATAAAAAGGAAATCTCACTACTACAAAAATTTTATCGAGGCGGGCAAAAACGATTAACCGAGATATTTTTTATAACCACCTTGGATGCCAGGTCATGATAAATGACCTATTTTTTGAGACGGTTTACTAGCCGTCTCAGTTAATCAAATAAAAAAATAATAAAAAATAAGCCCACCGAGCCCATCCCCCGTGCCAGGCGCGTCCTCCCGCCGCCGTGCCCACCGCCCGCCGCTACCGCCAGATCTGGCGAGGGATCCGCCGAATTTGGCCGAGGAAGGAGGGGAGCGCCACCTCGCCGGATCCGCCGCCGCACCGCCCTGGCCGGCCGGCCGACGCACCGCCTTGGGCATCGCGCGTCCGCGCTGCCCTGGTCGGCCGCCCGTGCCTGCGCCACCTGGCCAATCACGCACGCACCGCCCTGGCCACGCGCGCGCCACCATGGTCGCCGCCCGCACCAGAGGTGTGCCCGAGAGGTCGAGATGGGCTGTCTGGGCTCTGAGACGGGCCAATACTATTCGAGGCGGGTATTTTAAGGTGCCCGCCTCGGTTAATCGATTTTACGAGGCGGTTATTTGTAACCAGCTCGGTTAATGGATTTTCTGAGATGGTTATTTGTAACCGGCTCGGTTAATAGAAAATGACTGCATCGGTTAATGCTTGGTATTAACCGAGACGGTTGAAATTCCTGTCCGCCTCGGAGGTGTTTAAACGGTAAATCATTTTTTGTAGTAGTATCTTGATAAGAAAAACAACATATCCGAGCCGTTAATTTCATGGACACACATTCATCCATATAAATATATGCATGCAACTTTACTCCTATAGTCATATTAAAGAGATTGGACCGCCACATCTTGAAAATTAACTAAGTCACCTCATATGTCTCGGAGTTGAGAACTCGGCTCTATCACGAACAACCTAACTAGCCAAGCTACGGACACTTCGCCCGTTAAAAAAATAGAATGAGGGCACAGGTCCAAATTAAAGACTCAAAGAGTGCTGGGACAGACAGCCGAGTCCATAGCTGCTTTCTTTGGGTCACTTCGACGCACGCACAGACGAGATGCTTTGCAGTACAGCGAGTCAGAAAGAGCTCGTACCGATGTGCAGCGAAGCGATTTCCTTTCATGAAAAGTAATGCGATGGCGAGCCTTATCGGCTGCTCGTCTGACTAATCATATGCCTTCGTGGACGAAATTCTTTTGGATGGAATCCTGGAGCAGAAAATTTTTCTCTTTAGATTGCGGGATCGATGCACATAATTTCCTCCCTATGGAAGTGGAACTCTTTGTTCCTCTATATTTGGGTTCCAAATGCTAAAATACTTCAGTACTATGTTAATTTTCCTTTCTTCTATTGTTATTAAGTTGTTCTTAAACTTTTATGCACGTACACTTACCCCTAAACGCACTCCCTATCGCTATAAACGACTGGAACGACGGATTCTGATACATACTCCCTCAATTCTCTTTTAATATAATAGACCAATATTTTACCCTAGCACAATGATAAAGGAGACTGATCCTACTTATCATCCAATTAATTAAATCATCATATACTTCTTGTCAGTAGGAACGATTTTTCATGACGACTCCTCAGTATTAGCATCATCATATGTATGCACCAGTCCTTTTATAGAGAAATTACTCTACGTGAAAATAAATCAAAACGGCCGTCCATGTCAAACCCGAATGACAACTCAAATAGACTATCAAAAGAGAAAATTTCAATTTTAATAATACATCAATCAAAAGAGAATGTAGGGAGTTTTGATGTAGTTGCACTAGTGCCTCAGTATCAACAATGATGTCACTTACGACTGGAATAAATTTAGGAGCCCTGAGCCTTGAATTGACTTCCACACTAATTTGTAGAAAAATTATAAAATTGGATTCTTCGTAGAACAAATAAATATATGACTGGCCCATCTGCCCAATACCCGAACAGTACACGGTTCAATCGCAGACAGCCAAAAAAAAAAGCTCAGCGGACGGGGAGATCAGCCGGAAAGGATATATATTGCCTATGTTACAATAGAGCAGAGACACGCTTTCTCGGAGGCCCCCGCGTGGTCTGTCTCGGAGGCGACTCGAGCGGCACACTCCGCCACCACCGCCACACCCCCACTGCCGCCGTCCTCTCCACCTCACCGCCGCCGGAGCTGGACACCGGAAGTCCATGTGCCTGCTAGGAAGGTAGTGACGGGGGTTCTCTCGTTCGCGGACCACGTCGCGCCGGCGCCGGCCATGGTGGTAGTGGTGGCCCGGGGAAGCAGATCCGGCGGCCCGAGGACCGGATCCGGCAGCCACGGGGCTGGATCTACACATTGCGCCGGCAGCGGCTCCCCATCCCTCGCGAGTGCATCCGTGGTGGCCGGCGGCCGGATCCGGCGCCCTTGAGCCCGGATCTGCTCGGTGCTCTAGCGGCGGCTTCCCCCACGGTCGCCGGCGTGCGCATGCTCGCAGGTGCGTTGGTCCAAGGGGATGACGGAGGCGGGGTTCGCGGAGGCATGAGCGGCCAACCGGCATGACTTCAAGCCGGTGCTGGGGCTGCTGGGTGGTCTCGTGACGGACTGCGGCATCCGCCGCGGTGCGGGTGGGTGGCCGTGGTGGCCAGCAGGCCGTGCTCGCGGCCACGCACAGTCTGCAGGAGCTGTCCTTAGCGGCAGCGGCAGCCTGCTGCTGGGGCGCATTCGTCGGTCACGCGGCTCGGCCGGACTGCGGCGGCGCCAGGCAACAGCTGCTGACGCTCACAAGGCGGCATGGCTTGGTGTGGCCGCGGTTTCTGTGACGGCCTATGGTCCCGGCTGCGAGTAGACCGCCGGATTGGGGCTGCTGGTCGGCAGCTTCTCGTGGGTGTGGCAGGCAGGGTGCAGGGCGACGGCTTCATCGGTGGCCGACCTTCTTGTGCTGGCATGCGGACTTGGCTTGGTGTGCACAGGGAGAAATCTCAGCCGGCGTCATGCGGGTCAGCAATGGTGCTGCTTGTTGCAGTGATTTCCTCGCTAGAGGCTTTGCCAATATGCTATCCTATTTGCAGGTCCGTGAGTGTCGGGTGATATGGGAAACCGTTCGAGGAAATTCTTGGCCGGCGTAGCGCTGGCGTCAGCATTAGTGACATCTTTTGGTGCCCTCACCTCGCTGGAGGCGATGCTGATATATCCTCCTACCCTTGCGTCAAACGGAGGTTTATGTGAAAAGGCAAGCAACAAACCATCCGGATATCAAGCTTCTAAGCAGGTGAGTGATGCGATGGTTTGGTACGTGTGAGTACATTGCAAGATTAAGGCGGAACGAATAAGAAGTTTGAAACTTAGTCTTTTAGATTTCTTTCTTTGTTTTATAGCTTTTTTCTTGTATTTGTGAATTGAGGTCTAGAGCCTAAGAGCTCTTGTAACTCTTTTGGCTATAGTCATTCACTTGTGTGAATGATGAAGGCTGAAAATTTTCTATAATCTAAAAAATATTACAAAAGAGCAATCTATCGTCTGAAAGTAATTAGTAGACTGGCGGGATTAATTTCAGCCCACACAAACTAACGTACTGCTGCTATTGGTCCACGAATTTTTGCGCACCCTCCGACTGACTACTGCAGACCTGGTTGGGTATGTTTCCCGCAGCCCAACATCAAAGCGGATGCACCACATGACGTTTCCTGCTTTTCTTTGAACCTTACAGCAGTAGCCCACGGTGGGTCTTTTTTTTATTTTTCTTTCTTTCCACTTCCATCATTTGTTTAACTTCTTTATTATTTTTTACTTTACACTTTCTTCCCTTTTCTTTTATTTTTTCCACTTCTTTCTTTTATTTTTTCATTAATTCAACTTTGCTTTTTTTCTCTTCCCTTTTAATTTCTTTTCTATCTTTTTTTTCCATTCTCATGTTTCACTACCACAAAAATGATTTTTATGAGCGGTTGAAACCGCATTTGTAGGGACAATTGTGGTACCCGCTCCTACTTTTCACTATTATAAATAGCTATTTGCTAGAGCGGGTAAGGTGCTTGTCCCTGTAGACCCATTTTTAGGGGTGGGTGAGCGGGTAACGCGCTTGTCTCTGTAGACCCATTTTCAGAGGTGGGTCATGGGCTCACCCGCCCATGTATTTATTTTTTTCTATTTCTTGTTTCCTTTCATTTATTTTACTATTATATTTCTGTATACTTATTTTTTATTATTTTATTATTATTTATTTTCAATTATTTATGTTCTTTCTTTTTATTTTTTCTTTTAGTTTCTCTTACTCATACATCTTACGAGATATTTGTAGATATTCTTCGTGATTTAAAATATTAGGACTATTTTGTCATGCCCATTTATGAAGGAATAATTGAACCATAAATCATATGTATGCCAGGATTAGAATTACACACATATGACGATAAAAATAAATAATAGTAGCAATGTCATAAAGTACCGTAGTTATTTATACAAACCAAACCGAATGTCATGAATATAAAAAAATAAGTGTTTTAGTTCGTATTTATTTATATAATAAATAAAGAGGGATAATATTAAATTACTTAAGAATATCTATATGAGGTTAGAAAGAAAGAAAATAGAAAAAGGAAAGAAAAAAATTAAAAGAATATGCATAGAGAGAGAATTAGAAGGGGAAAAAAGATAAAAATGAGATAATAAACAGATAGGGAAAGACAAGAAAACATAAAGAATAAAAAATTTGGAAAGAACGAAACAAAAGAACAGAACTGAAGAGAAAAAAAATATAAAAAATATAAAAAATATAAAAATATATAAAATTGGTGTGATCTTATTCACCGGGTGTCTATTAGTTTATTAGTTGGTGTCCCTTCGTGGCACTCCTAGTCCTTCCCCATGTATATATACGTAGAGACTCTTGAGATCAATATAAGAATTTTATTCCTCTCTCACTTTATGTCTCTCATTTACATTTAAGTACTTCTACTTTTAACACGTTATCAGCGCTTTTGCTCTAGATTCGAGCTAACTTCTCCGTCAAGACGGCGACTTGTTCATTTTGAAGCATCATGTCTCGCCGACTGAGAAGAATTAGAGGAGAAGAACATGCATCAACTTCTTCTTGTTTGCTGGCGGTTGCAGTGCACCCAACCCAAGGCCATCTTCTGCATGAGGAATAAGGATGCATCATACGTACTGCTGAGAAAAAGAAATTGAGAAGAAACAGTGAAGACGAAGGCAAGATCGGAGGCAATTTGTTATTCCTCAGGAACTCACTCGACGCATGGACATGACGGAGTCAGAGAACCATGAACTGTATCGATGGAGTTAACAAGAAGTCACTATCTCTCACCGATTGAGAAGATTAGCGGAGAAGAAAACAATCATTCTTCATCAACGGGAAATCGGCAACGACTCCATTTAAGATACCAAGTCGAATCGCTCACTAATCCGGAGTGTTTCTGGAGGTGGGAAAAGGGGGAGTGGAGGTCCGGCCGCCGGACTAACTAATCCGGCTGTCGAGATGATAGGTGGGGCTTCTGCCGTGGCCGTTTTGGAGGGTGACGGCGAGGAAGCGGAGCGGCGGCGCCAGAGGACTCGGCCCGGCGGCGGTCGGGGGAGGAAGAGGCGTAACTGCCTAGCCGACAAGGCCATTTGTGCGGTTGTTGGGCCTGCCTCATCCTACCTAGCGGGCTGGCGCGCCCGCAGGCCAGTGCCGTGCTCGTAGGCCGGTCTCCACGCAAGTGGGACTCGTGGGCCGGCGTGAGGCTGCGGGCCTCTGCACGGGCTGGCTGGCTGTCCGAGTGGCTGCGGCGGCCCGGCTCGCCTGCAACTGTGCTGCACTCGCGGGCCGACGTGCCTGGCTCGTGCCTAAGACCGTCCACAGTGGAAGGAGTAAATGATGGAGCAAATACACTATTTGACACTGTAGATGCACTGTTTGGCACTGTAGACAGAGAAGGCGTGGGAAACGAGAAGGGAGCAAATTTGCTCTTGCTCCCTCCGCTGTGGTCAGCCTAAGGCCCACCCAGTGCGGCTGAGTAATGGTGGGCTGACATATGTGATTATCCACAAGTTTGGTCATTTCCATGTCATTGAAATTACTATATTACCTTGCAATTTTATTCTAGCCCATTGTAAATGCTTCATTCAATGCAACTCATTTATTCTCTATTTCGGAATAATTCGTTCTAATTTCTTGGATGTTGGTCATACACGAGGAGTATTTTACATACTTCCGCGGAATCTACACTATGTTCACACATAGTGATTATTTCAAAGTGAGATTCCAACTCAGAATTTGGACAAGGGTCTACACCATTTCTGATGATTACCGAGAGTTCAATTTTTCAGATTGGTCATACACAAGGTGATATTCCTATATCACTGTGGGATTTTATGCTCAATGTGCATATCCAATTTGAATTTTGAATTCGTATGGGTCTACATCATTTAGAGATTACCTTGATTCATTGTCAAATTGGTCATACACAAAGTAGTATTCTTATACTGCTCCGGGATCTACACTATATTATACATAGTGACTATCCTCAACGTGGGTATCTAATCTTGAATTTTGAATTATAAGGTCTACTCTATTTGGATGGTGGTCTTCATAATTGTTCCAATTTAGTTGAGAATTTATGCTGGAATTCAAGTTTTTTATTGAATTTGCATTGAGGATTTATGTTGGAATTCAAGTTTATTGAATTCGCATTGAGAAGCATTGTCTATTGCCAAATCGTATATATTTGACATCCAATTTAGTAGGCGAAATGGTCGTCAGAGAGTTGGAGGTTCTCACTCTTGAGGGACACCATTTGCCTTGATGGCTACGGACATCAAAGTGGGTCTGTCGACCCGTGGACTTGTTCAGTGTTTGGCGGCACCCGTTGCGGGAGCTCGGCCTATTACGGACATAGTCAAGTTTGGGACCTTATACATGTTAAGGAACCATATACACCCGTACTTAAAGTCTGTGTATATGTTGGAGGAGGATCCATAAAAGTTGTGGGGTTCTCTAAGGCAACGTTATGAATAGGAAAAGATAATTGTCTTTTCTAAGGCTTCCTATCAGTGGAACCAAATTGCATGTTCAGGATTTCAAATCTGTGGATGTGTGTAATTATGTTGTTCATAGAATCAGCCAGAAACTCAGGTTCTTTAAGTAGGAGCCCTCTGATACGGATAAAATTGAGAAGACATTATTTACAATGCTTCCATCAAAGAGACTCATCACTCAAAGGTACAATAAGAAAGATTTCACAGTCTATGTTACATTGATTTGGACATTATGTCAGATAGAGGAAACCATGAGTTCATTGTGTGGAACTCTCATCAGCGCCCACAGGGTATTTCTCCTCTATCTGAAGTGCATGTCACTCAAAAGACTGGGAGGGATGGTTCTAGCAATCACCCTAGAAACTCATCTGGTTGTAAGCGGAAGAAAATCCGCAAGCCTCAGAGAGACTTCAACAAGGGAAAGGTATTTCTAAGCCTAAATATGACAACCACAAGACTTGTTTTCAAGTGTGGTTATTGCAATGATGTGGCTAAGAAATATAAGATCCCTATTTGGTGGAATTGTATACGATGTCTTTCAGACATGGAAAGAACGCTGAAGGAAGGAAGTATAGAGTATACTTCATCTCCAAAGTGCATGAGGCTGGTACTTCGGACTCTATTCCTAATAGAAAGAGACTAAATGACACCAAGATTCTGCAACAGGGGGAGAATCCTTCAGGCAAAGTCAATATTGTCGTGGATTGCGAGTCCAACGACATGTTTGGAGACCTTAACTATGCTCCTTATATTATCTTCTAGATAATTATGATTTGCAAGGCTTTTAATATGATGTTGTTCTTACTATGTTTATTCTAAGAACTATGTCTACAATAATATCAACGGTATGTGTTCTATGTATTTGCATGAATTTTATGTTGAATTCTGCAATATTATAGATTGCTACAGGATCCGATGGAGGAAGAGATATGCCTAGTGAACATTGTACTTAGGGAAACAAAATATTTCTAGGCTCTTTAAGAGAGAAGGAAATGGTTTAAATCATTGGACGCGATGCTATTATAGTTGGTTCTGGATGAGCCACTATTATTTTTCTCATGGGAACATGGTAACCATTGAGGAAACATTATTGTATCCTGATGAGACTCGTACCCTTCTAAGTTAAAATGATATCCATTGAAATGACATTTATGTGGATGCACATGTGTTAAATAGGAAATAGTTTCCTATTTTAATAAAGGCAATGGATGTGGCAATGAAACACTTGAAGAGTGTTTTCTCTCCCATCTGGATTGTACAACACATACATTAAACCAGTAATGCATATTGCGTATAGCATAATTCTCTCTTGATGGAATCAAGATTTGGCATGACGGCCTGGTCATTCTACCTAGAATGAGGAGAATTATTATCAATTCTGTTGGTCACATCATCAATTCCCCAAATCATCGGATTTGATGTGCATCATGGACACGCTAAGGGAATTAATTTAAGGGCCTCTTACCTTAAATTTTGAATGTGAGAAAATGTGGCTCTATCCAAACATCAAGTGGATCAACTAGGTACTTGAAAGAGCATGTTATTGCCTAATATAGTTCCATTTTGTGTCCCTTAGGGTGATACAATTTTTACCAGACTCATTGCTCAAATCCTTAATGCATAATATAGTTCTATTTTATGTGATCAAATAGACTTGCAAAAAAGCCAACATATGTTGGTGGAATGTGGATGTACACGCCACATACATTTCAAATTCATCAGACTGCAATCATACGGCTCCCTCCGTTTGTAGTGAATACATGAATATTTGGCATCAAATATTTCCCACTTACATGTTGGATATGTCTTGGACATACTGATATCACCACCTCAGCATACACTTATGGGCAAGAGAATCCTGGAGGTTTAAGTATCCGTCATTCATTTCATACCTCGGATTATACAAAGGGGATTTTGTTTATGGCCCGATATGCTGATCATTTATGAGGAGGATTCCAGGCATTAGGGGGGGATTTATACCATACAGAAAATGCCAAGAATCTGGAGTCAATGTCACAGTTTGATATTCTCCCCTCATTTTATCCATGTACAAGAAGGATCTGAACTACTGGTTCGGAATCTTATATATTTGCAATGTTTACAAATAATTTGCCGAATGCATTTACTCATGGTGTCATGTGTTTATTATTGTGCCAGAAAGAGTGGAGGTACCATTTGAAAACCCCTCAACTCCCAGTAAGAGGGGGAGAAGTATGGTCACAAGGAATATAGCTTGTTGGAAGCTTTTCCATGAAGAGTAAATGCTAATGAATACCAAATTGATTGACGCCTTATGGGATATTCACTATCCAAAGCCTACGTATGTGTATCATCCAAAAGACTAGCATATGTGTACACATACTGAGGTGCTGGGTCATTGGAACGCCCTAACTCTGTCCTTGTGGGAAGTGACTTGGAGTTTGAGGGTTAATATTTTCACAAGGAATATTGGTTATGTTAAACCAATTGCATAAAGTCTACAATGTCGACATTTCTCCATATTGGATTGCCGTACACCTACTGGATCCAGACCAAAAGTCCTAGGCAAGAGTGTTGTGACACTCATTTTGGGTCAAATGAAAGGTGACAATTGAGGAGAATCTCTCTCTCGCTAAATGATGATGGAGTAATATGTTACTCTCATAATGCTTTCTTGATAGAAGCATGGTGGTGAGATAGCAAGAACTTATAGCATATGGTTTCGTACAGAGACCTTGGTATGTGAAAATTATGTTCCTACATTTGATCAATGACAGATCTTTGGAATTTGATGGATTCAGATACACAAGTCAATAGACTTCGTGTTAGGAATCAAAATCGCAACATACATCATGTACAACTCAAGTCAATGCATGACTTGATGTAGTCAGTGTTTGTGGTACATTGATTGGGTGAGTTCTTTCCTCGAAAAAATTACTCCCAACAATGATGGTTGTATAGATGTGTTCGTATTGAAATCCTGAAAGGATTTTGTGTTATTTCGATCACATAGTTAATTATGCAATCATCTTATGATGGATTATAAGAAGAAGATTTGGGTAAAGCCAAGTCACGCTTAAGTTTGTAACTTAAGCATACATCAGTACACCAATATCTGATGATATTGGATGATCATATCCATTAGCTCTTATGGTGATTTAATCCCTAAATATGGATTATTAGCTTTTGACCCTGGGATTGAATCTAGTACCAACAAAATGCTTATGTATCTTGCAAGTTGCAACAGGCCTGATATAGCATTTGCAGATATTTGCTAGCTCAAATAGCACTATTCCAGTAAGGCCTTTTTAGTGGGAGTTAGAAGATATCAATGGATATCTATATGGTATTAAAGACTTTCAACTTATCATTGGATGAGTTGAATAGGATCATAAAGGGATATGAAGATACTGCACAACTAATCCCTGTTAATGCATATCACTAACTGATGTCTTTATGGTAGAATTCTCATAGAGGTTGCATAGACCCTACTGATTATTCTCACATATCATTCAGAAATCTAACATATGTATGTTTGATTTCATTGAGTGGTCATTGTGATCACTAACCTTATTTATCGAAATAAGATTACTTGTATTGCTTGAATGCAAACAGGTTATGTGGATGCAATATTGCAATATTGCTCACAAAATGGTTTATCCTCATGTGTTGTAATACATTTGAGGAACAAATACTTTGCAAATTAAATATGTGATTATTTCGCAAATTTATTATAAAGTCTCTATTATATTTCATACTTGGAAGTGTTTGATTGAATTGGTACGTGATGACTTTGACATTTGCAAGGTTGAAGGGGATCGTCCTCTTGATTTTAACCTATTAGGTATCATATTGCACTCTTTTCTTTTTATGAGTTTTTCCCTTGAGGTTTCTCATATAAAAATTTTTAATGAGGTAATATCAATACAATGATATATGTCATATCTTCTATTTTTCCCCACGGGGTTTTTTGAGGAAGATATTCAGGACATATTAAGGATGTGCATTGCTCTCAAAATTCTTAAGAAATTTTGTTTTGAGCGGCTTTCATATATGCCATATCATTTTCTTCTTATTTTTCCCACTGGATTTTGAAGGAGTTTTAATGACATATCCATATATATTCCTCATATTTTTCCCACTGGATTTTTGGAGGAATTTATGAAAGAATTTTGATCTTAATGATGGATTCGATCAAGGGGGAGTGTTAGGAATAAAACTGGTGTGATCTCATATATCGGGTGTCTATTCGTTGGTGTCCCTTCGGGGCACCCCTTCCCCATGTATATATATATATGTACAGATTCTATTTCTCTCATTTTGTGTCTCTCGTTTACATTCGAGTATTTATACTTTTAACAGTATGCGCAGATGCACATGTTGCTAAACATCTGGGTTCTAGCGCTTGGGTCAAATCAAATTACTGGGCCGATTATTTTCTTGGCCCGCTTCTGAATCCTTCAGGTAATAGAAGTTTTAAAATCACGCGCGTGATATATAGCAGCGGCTGCATTAGCCCACAGACATGTTCTAGGCTATTTTATATACTTCAATTTAATTTGTTTTTCTCACTAATCCTCGTATACAATATTCTAAATTTTGAAAACACTGATTCAACAGTTTGGAAAACCTAATTCAAGATTTTCTTTAAAAAATGTCAAACTAGCATACAGAAATGTTGAATTGGTACATTTATTTTGTTGAATTCATTCTATCTAATATAGTGGATCAAGCGAAAATCGTTTAAAAGAAAAAAATGATTGAAGTTTGGAGCTGATTTAGGTCTCGTTTGGTTTTTTCAGTTTAAGTCATAAGTCCCGTCACATCGCATGTTTAAACACCAATTAGGAGTACTAAATATAGATTTATTACAAAACTAATTTTATAAGTCGTCACTTAATCACGAGATGAATCTATTAAACCTAATTATTCTATAATTTGATCACTAATTGCTATAGTAAACATCCACTAATCGTACATTAATTATACTTAATAGATTTGTCTAGAATCCTAATTGCAATTTATGCAATTAGTTTTATATTAAGTTAGCATCTGAACATTTAAATTGATACCCGAACATTTGATGTGATAGGGATTTAAAAAACCAAACGAGGTCTTAGCTTTCCATCCGGCTTCTTGCACTCAAGTTATGAAACGTGTCCGCCATGTGCTGTTGCCTGCCAGATCTTCCACATGCTCCATGCTCTGCACCATCTCCTGGCACAATACTGTGCGCCCTGCGCGTGCGCAAATCTTGACCATCCTAATAAGGCGGGGTGGATCTCAAACCATGGAAGATTAATTGAAACTCAATTTTTTCAAATTTTGTAGAAGATGGATAGGAATTTCCTGAATTTACTCGTCTGGCTGAGCCCAGCCCAATCCATTTTTAAACATGGGCAGGTATTTAGGCTCCAAACTTCTCGGGCTTTTTTTTGTCTTCTCTGCATGAGCACAGCCCAATCCATCTTTTGCTCAGATCTCTTAACTCTCTTTCTACCTCCATGCGGGATGTCCCTACGCGTAATTCCTAACCATCCACTACTAGAAAAAGAGCTTTTAGCACCGGTTGGAAACATGCTTAGATACTGGTTCTTCAACCGGTGCCCCCAAAGTGAGACCAATGGGATCTACCTTTGACACCGGGTAAATCACCCGGTACCTAAAGCCACCTTTGGTACCGGTTGGAATTCCAACCGGTACCAAAGGCAGCTACGCCCGTTCCCTCTCATCGTCTCCCGTTCTGTTGCTTGAACTCTCTCCCATTCCCTCCCATCCGACAAATCATTCAAAAAATCGTTCGTAAGATAGATACGGTCCATTAATCCCATAAAATAGATACAATCTATAATCCCACATGCATCTCTATTTAAAAAAATAAGAAGAAAAAAGGAAAAAAAACAACGGCCGGGGCAAACCCGTGCTGCGGCTGCAGACGAGTTGCCGGCCACCCCCTGCTCCGGCCACGGCGCACACCAGCGGAGGAGGCGTGCAGGGGCACGCCATGGCCACGGGCGGGCGTAGCGGGGGGCGTGCCCGCGCGGTGGAGCGGCCACTGCGGGGCGGCCCGCGGCCGTGGCACGGCGGGGCGGCCCACCACCTCCTCCTCCTCCGGTGCTCGCCTCCCGCTCCAGCCCGCTTCACCATCCCCGCCTCCCTCCCCTTGCCTAGCGGCGGCCATGGTGGCGGCCACCTCCCTCCTCGGTGCCTCCCTCCCCAGATCCACCCCGCCGACACCCCCCTTGCTCCGCGTCTCCACCTCCTCGTTGCCATCGGGGCGGAGCGTGGCCGCAGGAGCTTGGACGGCGCGCGCGGGCTGCGCAGGGACGCAGCGGCGGCGGGCGCGCGCGCGGGGTGCGGCCGCAGCGGCATCGCCCGCGCGGGCGGCGGCCGGCCGCGGGCGGGGGCTGCAGAGGCCGGCCGCGGGTCCACACTGGCCGCCCCCTCTTCCCTCCTCTCCCTCGCCGGCCGTGGGAGATAAGGTGGGAGAGATGAGAGGCAGAGAATGAGATATGAGAGAGACGAGAGAATGAGAGATGTGAGAGATCGATGAATGGCCACACGGACTTAAAATATCGCAGAGGCAAAGTGTGCGGCATGTTTTGGCGCCGGGCGATCTTTTCAACCGGCGCCAAAAGATGTATTTTCAATTGCCACTGACTATTGCTTATATCTAAGGCGTGCACTGACACCGGGTTATGCCGTGACCCGGTGCCAATGTTTGCACCAATAGCACCGGGTCGTGCCTCCACCCGGTGCCATTGATGCATCGATCATTTGGTACCGGCTCATGACATTACCCGGTGCCTTTGTCAGTGCATTGGCACCGGTTTGTGCCATGACGCATCTTGCCAGCTAGTGTTGCAGCCGGTGCTGATGCCTTACATTAGTACCGGTTCAAACAACAAGTGGTACTTTTGGCTTGGACCTTTGGTCTGTTTTCTAGTAGTGATCACTCGGATGATTATTGTTTTGCTCTATCAATTGAATTTTTTACACGGTCTACCTGTGTTGATTTGCTTTGTGAGGGACTGAAAAAGCGATCAGAGGGGGAGTGAATGGGAGCCAATTAAAACTTTCTTCAGGGAAAGTTTGGCCTATGATCCCAAACGCGCACCACAAGCCTTCTCTTCAAGAGCGTGCAAAGTGTAGCTATAGCTGAGCTAGACACAAAGCACAAACCCTAGGAACAAGATGCGAAGAGATCGAATCAAGAACGGCGAGCAAGCCACAGAGAAAGCACGGTATATGAGCACCGGTTAAACCGATGTGTGAAGAAGGTCTTCACCGGTTTAACCGACGTCACAGAGCCGGCAGCAAGAGAAAAGCAAGCACCGGTTGATCCGACGTATAGGTTTGAATAGCGTCGGTTCAACCAGTGTTACTACACCGGATGATCTGACAAAATCAAGAGTCAACATCGGTGTAGTTGTCCAGAGACGCCTCAAAATGGACTTAATGAGCACCGGTTAAACCGATGAAAACAAAACCCTAGCGTCGGTGCAGTTGTCCAGAGAGACTGCAAAACGAATCGCACTAAGCACCGGTTGAACCGACGTTGATGAATTTCTATACACCGGTGCAACGAGCAAAACAGCACGCAGGGATCGCTGGTGAAGCTTCACCAGTTGAACCGATGCATGTGGAACTAATGCACCGGTGCAATCAAGCAGAAAGGCCAAAAACCCTAAAAGATCCGATGATCTTGATCTCAAGCGTCGGTTCGACCAGCGATAACGAAAAACCCAGCCCGAGCAGAACTGGTGTTTCACAGCCCGCGACCTTTGGAAAACTTGACGATTGGAGGATAAAAACAAGTCCAAAGGGGCTCAAATTTTGCAGGCACGATCACAAAGATCTTGTGAACATACTCACCAAAGGAATCGACGAATCACTCCATGGTTTGGGAGGAATCGAGGGATTCCCGAGCAAGAATGGGGTTTTCCAAGAACGTGAAAAGCTTCGATTTGAGAAGACTTGTGATTCCCTTGGATTTAGCACTAGGCTAGGTGGATTAGAATTACTTCAAAGAGTCTTAAGAACCACAGCAACAAGTGGATAAATCCCCAAAACGAAGAACTCAAGAAATCGGAAGATTCAAACACCTAGAGCTCCAAATAGACATGGAACTGAATTCGATTCAAAAGTCCAGAGGGCACAAGGAGGGAAGGGCCTCCTTTCCCAATCAATCTCCGTACAAGAGTCTCAAAAATCCATGGCTAAACTCTCAATCCCTAGAGAGGAGAAGGGAGGAGGAAGCAAGAGAACGTGAGGAGCAGGGAGGGGCGCTCGTATGTTTTTTTTCCTGGGAATGAAGCGCACCTTCTGCTGCTGCCCTCCTCTCTCTCTTATCCTCCTAACCTCCCTCTAAAGACTAAAATACCCCTAAGAGTTGAAATTAAACTAGAAGGCCCGTAGGGGCAAAATCGGAAAAAGATACAAGGACTCATCCGACGGTCAAGGTTCTTTCTTCGATTCGAAGTCTTCTCCGCGATGCCGCCGTGGGGATGAAGATCCGGTCTGCGGTTATGGAGGGTCCGCGAAACCCGGTTAGGTGGCCGGTTTTGGGAAAACTGCCAAAACTCCACGCGCGGGAAGATTCCCGCCTCCACGCCGTGGCCCTGGACGCCGTTCCCGCCTCGGCCTTCTGACGGCCCTAGACGCCGCCCGATGCCCGTCACCTCCTCGCCCGCAGCGAGGCCCTAGACGCCATCGACGGCCGTTCCTCCGCCAGTCCTGAGACCGACGCCCGTGCCTCCGCGACTTGGTGTCTTCAACCGCCGTCCGTCAACTTGGTTTTGTGGCCCAAACCAAGAAACCCGCCATCCACCGGTGCTTGCGCCCTCGATCCAGGAGTGGATGCCACAGCCGCCGCCCGGCCCGAGCTCCGGTCCCGGCTGCCCTTCACCGCCGTCCAACGCACGGTCCATCGTCCACAGCACCTCCACGGCAGCTCTCCGTCGACACTCGACGCCCGTGTACCTGCAACCAAAGACCAAGCACACGATCACACCGCACGGTTGACAATTCACTCATCACAACCAGAAGAGAGAACTCCACATTCCTCAATCTCCCCCTTGATGAGTGCATTGTCAACACACCACAAACGAACCAAGAGAGAAACAAAAACAGAGAAGAACAAAGAAGAAAGAGAGAACTTGAGCAAGCGACAGAAAACTCGAAGGAAGCAAGAACAAGTCACTTAACCAAGCAAAGATCGATCCCCTAAGACAAGGGCAACGGCTCAACGCAATCGATCGAACACAAGCATGACTCCTCAAAGATAGAGGCAGGGCTCAACATAGTCATGCCAGAAGCGAAGTGGAAACCAGGAGCCAAACAAAGCAGAAACTCCCCTGAAATGCATATCCCCCTCCCACGTGCAACTATCACCACATGTATGCACTCTCAAAGCCTTGTGCACAACAAGTTTTTGGTTCTCTTAAAAAGCAAATAATTCTCCCCCTTATTCGATCACTAAACTTCTCCCCCTTGTTGGCACATGCACACATCAAGGCTAAACAGACCTAAAACTCCCCCTCAAACTGAGACTCCCCCTGAAAATATGCTATGCAATGAATGCAATACATGAGGTATAAGTGAAAGCATTCAGGGATACAAGGATATGAGCAACATCTAGTTACAAACATGTGTGCATCCATAAACAGCACCTGCTTCTAGCTCAAAAAAGTATATCAAATCAGTCTAGAACTAAGCAAGTTCAGTTTAGGAGAAATAAAAGCATCACCCATGATCTAGCACTAACAAGTAGGGAATGGAAATCAATGCTGATCAAACTCATACAGGTGAGCCAAAAACAGCCAAGGCATGTTGCAAACATCCATTATGCAATCAAATTATATCGAGCAATTGTTAATGCCAGGGGTTGAAAGCTTGTCATGCTTTACTTAGCAACGAGGCCAAGCCTATGCCAAAGGCAATCAGAAACTTAAGACACTCGTTTCAGTCATGCACAGCCTTGCCCGGGTTCTCACAAGTGCAAAGTGAGCCGTCCCGAAAACTCGATCGGTGCGACAAGCAATCCCAATTGGATCTTTCCATTCCATTTCAAGCACAATTCAAGCAATTTTATCAATTTTAGATCATGTCAAATATGAATTGCAACAAGTTAAGTATCAAGAAGCTACACTAGCATGAATAAGATAGCAAAGCATATCAACACGCCCTAACATGTTAGTAGCCTAGACAGAGTGACCATGTTTTCAGATTTTCAAAACAAAAGCAGCTATACTCAGAGGATGTAATATACACAGAAGAGCAAGCTGAACATGATCACGTTTACAAACTCACACTAGCAAGCACCAGGAGGTCATAGCAAAGTATACAAGAATGCTAGTGCAAGTGATGCAATGCAAAATATAGAAATGTACAATGCATATGCACAAACCAACTATCAAACCTAGAAAACAAAGAGAAGAGAAAATAAAACCTACAAAGCTAACCAAAGAAAAGCTAGCAACTAAAAGAGGTAACAAACCCCAAGCTCCCCTCTCAAGCGAGCAAAAGTGTCAAGCTCAAGTGGTTTGGTAAAGATATCTGCGGTTTGCCTCTCGGAGGGTACATGGATCATGTCTATGTGGCCTCTCTCATAGTTATCTCGCAGGAAGTGGAACCTGATGTCTATGTGTTTGGTTCTGGAGTGGAGCACTGGGTTCTTTGCAATGCAAATGGAAGACATGTTGTCTACAAAGATGGGAACCCTACCAAAACTCAACCTATAATCCTGCAAGGTTTGTTTCATCCCAAGAATCTGAGAGCAGCAGCTAGCAGCGGCAACGTATTCGGCTTCTGTGGAAGAGAGCGCTACACTAGCTTGCTTGCGAGAGGACCACGAAACCAGCGATGTACCGAGAAAGTGACAAGTGCCAGAAGTCGACTTGCGATCCAACCGGCACCCACCAAAATTGGCATCCGAGAAACCAACTAAAACAAGAGATGAATCCGCAGAATACCAAAGACCGAACTCAGGAGTGAACTTGAGGTACCTGAAGATGCGTTTCACCACTTGCTTGTGGGAGGTGCGCGGTGAAGCCTGATACCGCGCACAGAGGCGGACCCCAAACTAAATGTCCGGCCGGGTCGCCATCAGGTACAGGAGGGAGCCAATCATGCTCCTGTAGTCCTTCTGGTCAACCGCCTCGCCATCCAAGTCCGCATCAAGCGCCGTCGATGTGCTGATCGGAGTCGGCTGAGGAGACAAGTCACTCATGTCGAACTTCCGCAGCAAGTTCTTAGTGTACTTGGCTGGAAGGACGAACGTGCCCTGAGGAGTTTGCTTGATCTGCAGCCCGAGGAAGAACTGCAGCTCACCCATCATGCTCATCTCGAACTCCCTGGATATCTGCTCAAAAAACTTGGAAACAAGAGCGTGAGAAGAGCCACAAAAAATGATATCATCCACGTAAATCTGAACCAAAAAAAAGTCAGAGCCAGAGCGCATGAGGAATAAGGTTTTATCAACATATCCCATTTTAAAACCTTGAGCAAACAAGAAATCTTTAAACCTATCGTACCAAGCTCTAGGCTCCTGTTTCAAACCGTAAAGAGCTTTCTAAAGTTTGTAAACTCGGTTTGGAAACTTGGGATTTTCAAAACCAGGGGGTTGTTTCACATAAACTTCCTCTTCAATAAAACCATTTAAGAAGGCAGATTTCACATCTATTTGGAAAACTTTAAAACCCTTGGAAGTAGCAAATGCAAGAAAAATTCGAATCGCTTCTAAGCGTGCTACCGGGGCAAAAGTTTCCTCATAATCTATCCCTTTCTTTTGGCAAAACCCCTGGGCTACAAGTCGAGCCTTGTTCCGCACTACCAACCCATCTTCACCTTGCTTGTTCTTGAAAACCCACTTGGTTCCAATGGGGTTACAAGTAGGCGGAGGCTCAACCAAAACCCAAACCTGATTCCTTTCAAAATTTTCGAGTTCCTCATGCATGGAGTCAAAAAGTGTGTGTCCAACATCTTTGGGCTCAAAAGAGGCAACAAATATCGAATGAGCAAAGCCAGCGATACATGTTACCTTAGACCTTGTGACTCACTCGTTGAGGTCACCTAGCATCTGTTGAGGTGGATGACAACGTTGAATGTGTCGCGGTGCTTCTCTTGTTGAAGTCGCCTCCTCCTCAACCAAAACTGGTGTCTCCTCAGGTGCAGCTGGTGAAGGCTGAGTCACCTGCTCAATCGGCCCCCGGAAGTGGATGTAGTCGGGTCGGGGCCATCGTCATCGTCCGAGCTCGTGGCGGAGGCGGCTGGGTCCACAGCACGCGTGGTAGCCTCAGCATCACGCTCCGCAGCTTCTTTCTCCTCATCTTCAAAAATGGGGGTGCCGAGCTCATCATCTCCTGCAACCTCAAAGATAGAATAATTGCACGGTGCAGTCTCGTCGAAAGTGACTTCACAAGTCTCTCTGACGATGTTAGTATCAATAATCACCACACGGTAAGTTCTAGAGTGAGAAGCATGACCGATAAAAATACCATCAGACGATCGAGACTTAAACTTATCAAGATTTCCTTCCTTCAGCACAAAACACCGTCAACCGAAAATTCTGAGATGGTCAACACGGGGCTGTTGTCCAAATCGCAACTCATAAGAAGTCTTGTGCATGAAAGCACGCAAGAAAATACGATTGGACACATAACAAGCGGTGTTAACCGCCTCAACCCAGTACTTTCTAGGAGTCCTATGCTCATCGAGCATCATCCTAGCCATCTCAACCAGCGTCCGATTCTTCCGCTCTACAATTTCATTCTGTTGTGGAGTGTAGGGGGAAGAATACTGGTGTTCAAGACCTTGAACACTGCAAAAGCTATCAAAACGAGCATTTTTGAATTCTGTTCCATTGTCACTGCGAATCGCTCTCATGACATGGGGTAGCTCATTTTTCAACCTCAAGATCAAGTCTCGAACAAACTCGAAAGCCTCATCCTTGGTTCTCATGAAAAAGACCCAAGAATAGCGAGAAAACTCATCCACGATCACAAGAACGTACCACTTCCCACTAACTGATATCACCCGAGAAGGACCAACTGTGTCCATATGTAGCAACTCTCCAGGGTGAGTGGTCATCACTTGATTAACAGGCGGATGAGAGGTGGCAACCATCTTCCCGTGGCGACACGGGTGGCAAGCAAGATCCTTCTCAAAATTCAATTTGGGCAATCCTCGGATTAGACCAAGTGAGCTAAGTTTCGACAACAAGTCAAAGCTCAAAAGTCCAAGTCTCCTATGCCACTTTCACAAATCAGAAGAAGGACCAGCCAACAAGCAATAAGGAGGACCAAGAGAAATTCCAGAGAAGTCAACCAAGAAAACCCGATCGCGAGGTAAAATCCGGCAAACCAAATCTCCTCTGGAATCTAAAACACGAGAACAACCCTTCTTGAAGCGAACTTCAAACCCCTCATCAAGAAGTTGCGAAACAGAAAGCAAATTGAACCCAAGGTTCGAAACCAAAGCAACTTCTCTTAGGGTAATGCGATCGGAAACACGAACAGCGCCAATTCCACGTATCTTTCCTTTTCCATTGTCCCCGAACACAATGTACTCCTTTGAGTGCATCGGGGTGAGGCTGGAGAACCATTTGTCATTCCCGGTCATATGGCGCGAACAACCAGAGTCCATGATCCACCTATTCTCCAAGCCTCTAACCTGCACATTAGTAGCGAGACAAAGGGTGAGCAAATGTCTCAACACTGGGGTTAGCAAAGTGTGAAGCAAACCAGTGTCGTGCCATTTGCTCTACAGAAGGGTTAGCAAAATCAAGCAAAGCGTATCCCCCGTCCCATCTACCGCGAGGCTGACGACCACCACCGCGAGGAAAGCGTGGTGTCTCGTAACCTCCTCCAAAGCCTCGGTCTCATGGTCCATAGCCGTACTGAGGACGACTAGGAGCACGACCGGCAAAGTGACCACCCGTTGGAGCACGGTAATCACCACCGTCTCCCTGTCCTCCACCTACACAGCGCGCCCTAGCATCTTGCCTACCACCACACCGAGGAGGACCATGCACTCGAGCAGAGTACATGTCCGAGTTATGTCTCTCCTGCTCATGCCTCACAGCCCGCTTCCTTCTGAAGCAAAACTCCTCCAAGTGACCATGTCTATGACAGTACTCGTAGTGATACCTCACCTCTCTCTTGGGAGGTGGAGGCCCCGCCTTTGGACGGGAAGGAGCAGCCCCCTTCTTCTGGGCAACCTGGGCTGTGGCAGCAGGGAGCGTATCGAGGGGATTCCTCAGCTCATTGGACTTTGGAACCCAAACCTGCTTCTGTGGAGGTGTTTTTGGTGGTTCTTTAAGCACACCATCCACGGGGTCAACAAACAAAGGCTGCGTGCCTGTACTAGCAGTGTTTAGGGCACTCGGAACTCTAGCAGCCATGCCAATCCTACCATACAGCATGTCAAAGTCTGACTTCGTGTAGGTGTAACCGACCCCAAACCCATCACCATGCTTAAACTGCTTGATCATCATGCACAACTGCGGCTCACGACCAGAAACCCAACCAAGAATCGCCCTAAGATATGTGTTCTCATTCTCCAAGTTGGCTTTCTCTACCACAAGATCATCCAAATCAGAAATCAGACCAGGGCAAACAAGACAATCAATAGGTGGGCTAGACTCCACGACCTTAGTCTTCTCCAAAGACTTAATCAAAGCGTTCTTCTTATCTAGCTCCGACCTAAGCGTGGGACAAAGCTAACAAGCACCAAGCAGAACTGGCCTAGACTTCACCTCTTCTAGCTCGCACACAACAGTAGCAAACTTAGACTGCAAAGAAGCTAGATCAGACTTAAAGATGGAGCACTCATCACATTCAAGCACATCACTAACGATAGGAGAGTCCTTGGCCAGTTCAAGCTCATGCTTGGCCCTGGCTAGCTCGTGAGACACGGCAGCCAGCGAGATCTTGGCAACATCCAAGTTCGCTACGTTCTCATCATGCTTTGCACGGAGAACAACAAGATCGTTCATGTGAGATATGCAGCCAGCGCACTCATCCTCACCAGATTTCTCTCTAATAAAAGCCAGCTCAGCTTTTTCCTTAAGCTGCTTTTTCTGATTGTCGAGAGCGGCGTACAACTTCCTAACCTCAGTATCAAGCAGGTCGATAGTGGAATTTACCTCTGAATCACTCTCGGATCCAGGAGAAGAGTCATCGTGCGTCGGTGTAGCATGTCCACCTGGAGAAGCTCGAGCACCATTGGCCTCACCCGCCATGGTGCAGAAACTCTTGCGCCGACCGGCCGCCAAGCAAAGGCCGATGAAGCCGGTGGCTTCCTTGTCCCGCTTCTTCTTCTTCTTGTCACCATCATCGGAGGTCGGTGAAGAAGAGTGGTCGGTGTCGGAGCTCTTGTCAAGGTCGCTGAGCTGCGCCAAGGAAGCCTTCTCCCGCTTCTGGGCCTTGTACTAGAAGCGCTTCTTGATCGACTCCTTGTTGAAGCGCCCTCCCTTGTCCCGGTCACGGCTTCGGTGCTTGTGGCGCCGACGCTCCTTGTTGGAGCCTCCCTCGTCGTGGTCACGGTGGTGGTAGTAGTCAAAGTTGTTGTTCTGGCCACCGCCGGACTTCTTGGGGCAGTCGGCGACGAAGTGGTTCGGATCGCCGCAGTGGTAGCACCCGGGGTTCTTTTGCCTCTACCTGTTGTGGTAGATACGCTGGAACTTGCTGATGAGGAGGCACAAGTTGTCGTCGCCCAGTATCTCCAACTGCTCATCTGTAACAGAAGGCAAAGAGGTAAGAGAAAAACCAAGAGCAGAGTTAGCGTTAGAGCTCGATCCGCCTAGGCCAGTCACAAGAGCGATGCTCTTGGAAGGAGGGGCACTATTGAGCTTGGCTCGTGTCTGGTTATCCACCTCAGTGGCCTTGAGCTTGCAGAAGAGCTCATTCACGGTCAGAGTCTCATAGCCTACAGACTTGATGATCGTGTTCACCTTGAGATCCCATACAGAGCGGTCAAGTGCGTAGAGCAACTTGAGAGCCTTCTCATGCTCTATATAGTCAAGGGCATCAGCAGATCTGTTAGCACTGACTTTGTTCACAATCGATTGAAACCGACTGAACATGTCGCCAATGCTCTCACCCAGCCCCTATGTGAAGTTCTCATATTCACGCCGGTAAGTCTCAAAAAGTCTAGCCTTAACCTGAGGTGTGCCCTCGTGGTAGTTCTCAAGGCACGTCCAAATCTTGTGGGCTTCCTGAAAACCCTGGACGCGTGAGAACTCTGCACGAGAAACACTAGCGAACAAGGCATTGACAGCCTTGGCGTTAGCCTCGTGCTCAGTCACTTGAAGAGGAGTGAACCGAACGGCAAGCACCTCGTAAGCCTGGTTCTTGGTTATATCCCAAACCTCGGCTCCCAAGCTCTGCAAGAAGGCCCGCATGCGAACCTTCCAGTAGGTGTAGTCCTCGTCGGTAAACACAGGGATCTTACCAAGACCTGCCATGGTCGTCAAATGGTTTTCGAACCGGTTAGGGTAATGAAAACCATAACCAAGCTCTGATACCAATTGATGGACCGAAAAAGCGACCAAAGGGGGTGAATGGGAGCCAATTAAAACTTTCTTCAGGGAAAGTTTAACCTATGATCCAAAACACGCACCACAAGCCCTCTCTTCTAGATTGTGCAAAGTGTAGCTATAGTTGAGCTAGACACAAAGCACATACCCTAGGAACAAGATGCGAAGAGATCGAATCAAGAACGGCGAGCAAGCCACAAAGAAAGCACAGTATATGAGCACCGGTTAAACCGACGTATGAAGAAGGTCTTCACCGGTTTAACCGACGTCACAGAGCTGGTAGCAAGAGAAAAGCAAGCACCGGTTGATCCGATGTATAGGTTTTAACAGCGTCGGTTCAACCGATGTTACTACACCGGATGATCCGACAAAATCAAGAGTCAACGTCGGTGCAGTTGTCCAGAGACGCCTCAAAACAGACTTAACGAGCACCGGTTAAACCAATGAAAACAAAACCCTAGCATCAGTGCAGTTGTCCAGAGAGACTGCAAAACGAATGGCACTGAGCACCGGTTGAACCGACATTGATGAATTTCTATACGCCGGTGCAATGAGCAAAACAGCATGCAGGGATCGCTGGTGAAGCTTCACCGGTTGAACCGATGAATGTGGAACTAATGCATCGGTGCAACCAAATAGAAAGGCCAAAAACCCTAAAAGCCAAAACTTCTACTCACCGGTTGATCCGACGATCTTGATCTCAAGCGTCGGTTCAACCGGCGATAACAAAAAACCCAGCCCGAGCAGAACTGGTGTTTCACAGCCCGCGACCTTTGGAAAACTTGACGATTGGAGGATCAAAACAAGTCCAAAGGAGCTTAAATTTTGCAGGCACGATCACAAAGATCTTGTGAACATACCCAACAAAGGAATCGACGAATCACTCCATGGTTTGGGAGGAATCGAGGAATTCCCGAGCAAGAATGGGGTTTTCCTAGAACATGAAAAGCTTCGATTTGAGAAGACTCGTGATTCCCTAGGATTTAGCACTAGGCTAGGTGGATTAGAATCACTTCAAAGAGTCTTAAGAACCACAACAACAAGTGGATGAATCCCCAAAACGAAGAACTCAAGAAATCGGAAGATTCAAACACCTAGAGCTCCAAATAGACACGGAATTGAATTCGATTGAAAAGCCCAGAGGGCACATGGAGGGAAGGGCCTCCTTTCCAAATCAATCTCTGTACAAGAGTCTCAAAAATCCATGGCTAAACTCTCAATCCCTAGAGAGGAG
Source organism: Panicum virgatum (assembly GCF_016808335.1). NCBI lineage: Eukaryota > Viridiplantae > Streptophyta > Magnoliopsida > Poales > Poaceae > Panicum > Panicum virgatum. The sequence goes on along the minus strand of NC_053143.1, from coordinate 33,230,398 downwards.
AAGGGAGGAGGAAGCAAGAGAACGGCAGGAGCAGGGAGGGGCGCTCGTATGTTTTTTTTCCAGGGAATGAAGCGCACCTTATGCTGCTGCCCTCCTCTTTCTCGTATCCTCCTAACCTACCTCTAAAGACTAAAATACCCCTAAGAGCTGAAATTAAACTAGAAGGCCCTTATGGGCAAAACCGGAAAAAGATACAAGGACTCATCCGACGGCCAAGGTTCTTTCTTCGAGTCGAAGTCTTCTTCGCGATGCCGCCATGGGGATGAAGATCCTGTCCGCGGTTTTGGAGGGTCCGCGAAACCTAGTTGGGTGGCCGGTTTTGAGAAAACCGCCAAAACTCCACGCGCGGGAAGATTCCCGCCTCCACGTCGTGGCCCTGGACGCTGTTCCCGCCTCGGCCTTCTGACGGCCCTAGACGCCGCCCGACGCCCATCACCTCCTCGCCCGCAGCGAGGCCCTAGACGCCGTCGACGCCCGTTCCTCCACCAGTCCCGAGACCGACGCCCGTGCCTCCACGACTTGGCGTCTTCAACCGCCGTCCTCCAACTTGGTTTTGTGGCACAAACCAAGAAACTCGCCATCCACCGGTGCTTGCGCCCTCGATCCAGGAGTGGACGCCACAGCTGCCGCCCGGCCCAAGCTCCGGTCCCGGCTGCCTTTCACCGCCGTCCACCGCACGGTCCATCGACCACAGCACCTCCACGGCAGCTCTCCGTCGACACTCGACGCTCGTATACCTGCAACCAAAGACCAAGCACACGATCACACCGCACGGTTGACAATTCACTCATCACAACCAGGAGAGAATACTCCACATTCTTCACTTTGAATGGGACTTTTACACCTGGCCCATCAGCATGGACGTGGCCGTCGCGAGGGGATAGTGGCCTGCATGGAATTACCATGGGGAATGGAACATGCAGACTCGCTGAAACTGATCAGGCACCTGCAATGCCACTGCCGCCGCTGACCCGAGTGGCTTCTCGCCCCCCTGTCCATGATCATGAACAGTCCTCGAGTGACGTAGTAACTACGTTGGACCTAAGGATGGTAATAGGCCATATGACCCTAGTGGCCTCTTCATAATCCAAGTTGGCCTTTATATATTTTTAAATTAAAATTGTACAAGATTAAATATATTGGTTCCATACGATTGTTTTGTTTTTTAAAACTTTCGGTTGTTTCAGTTATGTCTGTATCGTCATTTTCTGATTGATTTATGTTTGCTCTTTCACTCGATTTTTTCTGTTGGTTTGGTTTAGAAATTGGTTGATTTTGTTGTCTTGTTCACTCAATTATTTATCACCGGAAAGTTGATACGTGGCGTGTTTTAATAGGTTCTAGAATCGAGTGAGATAGAAGTTAAAAATCACTCGAATGTTGTGTAGTCATTCCTATCACTATATCAACATATCACCCCTGCCCCTTGGCCTCCCAAAATCCTCCAGCGTTCTTAATAGGAGCAATTAATTTAGACTTTCCAACTTCCATAGTTGCAACCCCCAACGCATGCATCCAATTTTATGAGCCACATCTCCTTTTCATGTGTCATGGAAGTTGAAAGACATATGAAGTTCTCGATCAGGAGCAATTTATTATTAAAGTTTAACCTTTTTAATTACATAAATTTCAAAATAGCAAATTATCAATTATACACATGTTAGATAATAATTTAGTTTGTGAAAATATGAAATGCTATTTCTGCTGTGTTATCGAAGGACACTAATATTATTTTTTTTCTGAGGACTGATAAACTGACAATACTCCTGCAAGTACTTTTTAGTTAATGTGCCAAGGAGAAATATAAAAGTGCTCTATATTGTAGTTCAGTAGGAGTCAAGGGGCTTCCTAGCAAGAAGGAACACAAGAATCTCCGCAGTCATCTGCATCGTTATAAAAGCAGCCTGGAAACCCAAAAGAAAGGAGAAAGACCTCTCGTTCCACATTCTCGGAACACGCGCCGTCCGTCTCTTCCCCTCCGTAGTCGGTAGTCCAGAGGAACCACCCAAATGTCGCCGTCCTGGGGGCCGGCGCCGGCGCCGGCTCCGCCGCTGTCGCCGCGGGAGCATGTGGAGAGGATCCGGCGGGAGCGCTACTTCATCGGGCGCGGCGAGCAGAACCCGCTGGCGGAGGACATGCACCAGGCCGTCAACTACCTCAGCCAGGAGCTCTACTCCAAGGACGTCCACTTCCTCATGGAGCTCGTGCAGGTCAGCAGATCCCTTCATCTCTTGCTGTTCTTGTGTGACTGGTAGCTTAGTCGTTCGATCCAGTACACTATCCAAGTTCTGCAATTTGCTTATGCGCTTACTGTTTGGTTGGATCCATCTCAGAGTTGGCCTTCTGTATATGTATGGGTGTGTGTGTGTGTATATATATACACACACACACCACACACACACACATCTGTTGACCGCGTGTGGAAAATATTTTATAGAGAAGTATTAATCTCAATTGATTAACAAAAAAAATTCATTCAAACCTTGGTTTCCATTGGGTCCTGATTAAATCCTTCATCCAATTACGACCCCATTGGGAGATCGACAGAAGCACAAATGTATTCCATTTTTCTGCTATTAATAAACCAGATTTGTAGAATGACCATGTCCAGCCATCCAGATCACACATACACCCTTTGTCCCAAGAGGCAATAAAATAAAAATTACCAATCAGAAAAAAAAACTTTAATACTTCAGTTAAGATTTCTGGTTCCTATTTTCTGGACTAATAATAAGAAATCTTTGTTTCAAAAAAAGATTTCTTATTATTAGTCCAGAAAATAGAACTAAAAATACTGGTGTAGCCTTTGGCTGCGATTACGGTTATGGATCAGTAATTTACGTAAGACCATGTTGTGCCAGTGAGATGCCATGCATAAGAAATTGCAATCAAATGGAGGGAATAAAAAGTAACACTGTTAGCTGCCCAACATTATGCTGTGGAGATCCCTGTTGGCCACATTTTTATGCTGTTGAGTCCGAGTATGACAGAACCAAGTATTGTCACTACTGACTACCACTACTGGGAGGAGCACAATGCAAGAAACCCCCTAATTGGATAACTCACTTATGATTTATGCTTGTATATCCTTCTTGGTTGGTTATGAACAAAGTAACGCAATATTAGAAATAAGTGGCAACCAAGAGTCTATGTTGATGAAATCTGAAGTGTTATTGATTGCTTAGTTTATTTGTGTGCACATATTTTTGCAAAGGTAGTGTGTATGACTGAGTTTGTGCTATTTGTTTTCCTCCGTTATAACTGTTATGCATGCATGTAACGGTTGATAATTTATTTGGGTAGAAGAATGCATAACCTTTTCATTTCCTATAGTTGTGATCCATCACCTGACCATTTACTGTATGCTGAAATACTGTTCACATGTGTGCTTCTCTCTAATTTGTCAGTTTTTTCTACATATCTTAGTACTACTACTTATATTAATGTTTTCTTCCTAAAAAACAGAATGCAGAAGACAATGTATATCCTTCTGAAGTAGTACCTTCCTTGGAGTTTCTAATTACATCCAAGGATATTACCGGATCTGGTGCATCTTCAACTTTACTCATCTTCAACAATGAGAGGGGCTTTTCATCAACTAATATGGAGTCCATCTGTCGTGTCGGGAAGTCAACAAACAAGGGAAATAGACACAGCTTTTTATACCAGTCTATTCCTTCTTCATTAATTGAAAAAAATGTTTGCTTTTCATGTTGGCAAAATTAGTTAGATACGTCTTTGCGTAGAAGATCTCAGACATTTGCATCCTGTGAAACTGAAACAAGGCCATTAGATATATTTTTAATAAGTTAGTGCTATTAGATAACGTCAATCATGACCTCCATATATTCTGTTCAGTGTGGATAATCATAAAGTTTACTCTTGGGATGGACTAAAAAAGCAAATCGGTAAATAAACATTGTAAATTAAGTGATGCACCATACCGCTTAAAAGTGTATGCTCATACAATGCTTTCAAGATTAGATCAACAAGTTTAACCCTGCCTGTATGAGCTATCATTGAAATGGCCCAATTTATCCTTGTCTGTTAGTTTATTAGGATGGTTCATGCAAAAAAAATCAGTTTCACCTGTCAACTCTGTTTAGTATTTTCTGAGTTGACACCTGAGGATCTATTTGAGGATACTGGAGCCAGTTACTAGTTCCCTCATTATTCCTTCCCAAGCTAGCTTGATTACCTATTTACCCACCCCACATAATTTATTGCAAAGAGTTACAACACGCACTGCATATCAGCTTATTACTTGTGCCTAACTACGAGATATAATATTTTGTGCCTTTTGATTCAGGTATTGGGTTCAAGAGTGTTTTCTTGATATCAAGCCAGCCCCACATATTCAGTAATGGTTATCATATTAAGTTCAATGAGAAACCATGTGCCGAATGCAATATTGGATACATCGTCCCTGAGTGGGTGGAATCCATACCTAGCCTTTACGATATATGGATGCTCCAAAGTCCTACCTACAACCACCATCATCTTACCGTTGAAGAGTGAGAAGGTTTGAAAGTGGTCGGGTGCTCAAAGCCTAAGAGGGGGAGGGGTGAATTAGGCAACTTAAAACCACCTATGGCTCCAACTAGTTTGCACATAAACTTAAACTAAATCATGCTATCTAGATGTGCAACTACGGTTTTTCTAGTGTGAAACTCTCATCCCAAAAGAGTTTAGCAACCTATAGCCAATCCTAGCAAGAAACTACTCTAAGAATATAAAGGCACACAAGTTGCAATATTAAATGTGGAAGCTTAAAAGGGATGAGAGGAAGCAAACTCTTGATGCGAGATTTATCCCGTGGTTCGGTTAGGCACAAAGCCAATCTTACTCCATGTTGTTGAAGCACTCATTAAGAGTATCGCTTCCTGGTAATCAAGTCTCTCCCGAAACTCTTGACTTCGCCACCAAGGCTATGTCAAGTCACCACGGTCACCTTGATGCCGATTTCCACTAAGGAGCTTCTCCACGAAGGATGGGGGTCTCCACGTTCCCCACACAAAGTCGTCCACGCCGCTCCACACCAAACCGGAGGGTCGTAGACTTGCCGGCGAGCCACCAAGACTCCAAGGATGGCCGGCACACCGAGATACAAGCTTGAGCAGCTCTCAAGCATAGCACACAAGGCACACAACCTTGCTCTCACACTCAAACTTGAGCTAGCGTAGCACTCTCACTCACAAAGCTTGTGCTAAACCTAAGGATTTGATCTATATGCTCTTGGATTGCTTGGAGACGTTTTTTCAATGTGTATGGGGTTCCTCTAGACTCCAGCAAGCTTCAAATGGCTGGGGAGAAGCATATATATAGGCCACCAAGTCCATAGAGTCATTACTAGCCGTTATCCACTTTTCTGTGTAGGCATCGGTTCAACCGGTGATATACCGTGAGTTTAACCGGTCACTGATGGCTCCGAAGTAGCCGTTGAGCTTTCTGACAGACGCCTGCTGTTGACGTACCGATAGAAATGGTTTTAGTGCTACGATAGTAGTGTTGAGATAAATAACATTGTGACAATTCTATGTAAAACAACTTTAGCATCTTATCACATTTTGTTGAAAAATATGTGTTACATTTTATCATTTGTGCACACATACATTTTCATGCATACATGTGGTTCCAAGAGAAAATTATTTTCTTGGCTCTAAAAAAAAGTTGTGCTTAATTTTTTGGCTCTATTTCTCTTGAATTTGGCTATTTGGTCCCAAAATGAGTTTCGTTTAGTTTCTTAGCCCTTCGTCACTTGCAGTTAGGTCTACCATCTAATTATATTCAAACACGGCAGTTTAGATTTTTAGCCAAGAAAATGATAACATAAAGGAATTTTTCGTGAATTTTGGTATTTTCCCCACTAGCAAAATAATTTCTAGATATTTATAAATCAAATTTCAGTTTTTAAATCATAGAAAGCCACAAAAACGTGGTAAAACAGTGAAAACTCAATGGAGTAATATCTAAGCATGCTGGATCCAGCAAAAATCACCAGCATGCTATTTGAGCTACAAAAATGTATATATTGGTATTAATAGATCTTAGCTCTTCCGTCACCTGCAGTTATCTATTAATAGCAATATCTACTTTTCAGTAGCTCAAATAGCGTGTTGGTGAGTTTTGTTGGATGCAGCATGCTAAGATATGACTCCAGTGAATTTTTCATTGTTTTACCATATTCCTGCGATTTTCTTTGATTTAAAAACTGAAAATAGTTTTATAAATGCCTAGAAATTTTTTTAATAGTGGGAACAATACCAAAAAATCATGAATTTTTTTATGTTGTTATTTTCTTGGCTAAAAGCCTAAACTAATATGTTTAAATATAATTAGACTGTAGACTTAACTACAGGTGGCGGAAAGGGCCAAGAAACTAAACGAAACTCGTTTTAGAGCCAAATAGCCAAGTTCAAGAGAAATAGGTCAAGAAAGCAAGCACAAATTTTTTTAAAGCCAAGAAAATAATTTTCTCTAGTTCGAATGCATCCCTTGTTCTCGCTCTAAACGAAATACAAAAGGAATCTTAAAAAAAACTCGATCGGCGAGGCAAAGACCGCCCCACGACATTACGCTTAGGAAAAACCTCAGCCAAACCAGCCAAGAAAACTCTTGAATCCCAGCTTCACCCTATAGGGCCACACAGTAACCCGGGCGAGCACAACCCTAGGTTAGCGACCACTGCAACTATCTTTGGTTGGAGGATCCAAACCAACCTCAGTTGCCACATGCTAGCGATCTGCTACTCTTTTTTGGATTGCTAGCAAGGGTTTCTTTTTGTTGCCATCATGATTTGAACCTTGGTTGGTGTCTTCGAAAACTGAGAAGCTTACCACTCCATTACAAGAGTGTTGGCCAAAAAGGAATCTTTGTTAACTATGTCCAAATTATTTCATTTAAAAAGAACTCTCGTTATTCAAGAACGCTATGTCTGCATTCAGCACGCCAACCATCACTAGATAATTGGCCAGGGTCACGGACTCACAGTCCATGGTTTACTCAGAAGGGAAAATTGGTCTCATAGCATCCAAAGATCACCATATCTGGAAAATACCAATAAAATTTTGCCATTCCGTAAAATAGCATCGAAAGAACGAATGTTACCTAGAAATAGCATTCTGTCATGTTTTGGAGCAAACGCCGTCCGCTACTCCGCTCCGTCAACCTCCTCCCCTGCCCCGACGCTGCTCACCCCCACTGAGGACGACCAGCACCTGCACCCGCTCTCCGCCGCCGCCTCCTTCACCTCCTTCCTCCTTCCTCACCTCTGCAGGGCCGCGCCACGCGAACGGGGCCAGCGTGGAGGCGTGTCTGCTCGTCGGAGCGAGGCAGCGCAGGGTCAGGGCCGACGCCCCGCGCAGCACCCGGTTGCCGGCTCAGCACCCGGACGGCGGCACGCACGAGCGCCTGCCAGCCGCGCAGGCTTTCTGGCCGGCCGCGACAGGGAGCAGTGGCGCCGAGCCGGCCACGCCTGCCTCCTGGTCGGCCGTGGGCGGGCAGCGGGGTGCGGCGACCGCTCACACTGTGCCAACGCACCCGATGCTCCCAGCCTGGGTGACCCGTCGGCTTCCGCGGGACCTCGGCACCCCGGACGTGGTGGTGCGGGACGGCCGCGCTGCCGGCATCGTGGTGAAGGGGTGCAATGGCATGGTGGACGCCGACGCTGTGGTTCTCGCGCTTGCCCCGTGGTGCGCGGGCAGCTGGCGGCGGAGGCCTACTGGTGGAGCGCGGGAGCGGTCGCGGAGTGGGATGCCATGGAGTCCTTCCCCGTGGCAAGCAGAAGCAAGCGCAGAGGGCGTGGGGAGCCAGCCGGCTAGGGAGTAGGGTGAGTGGTGAGCAGGAGCCACGTACGCGAGGTAGAGCATGATTGTGGTGCACCGGCGTCCAGCACCGCCATCTCTGTCGCCGCTGCCGCCGCAGGACCTTGGGATCGGAGATGGGGGAGGCGAAGGTGAGGAGGAGTGCGGGGGAAGATAAGACTGCTGGGGAGCAGCGGGATGGGAGGGGAGGCGACAACTGATCTCTATGCTGCCTACCTCCAGTATCCCGGCTGCTGGTGGTGGCCATGGCAAGGAGAGGGAGGGAGGAGCGGTGAAAGTGATCGGGTGCTCGAAGCCTAAGAGGGGGAAGGGTGAATTAGGCAACTTAAAACCTTAACCTATGGCTCTAACTAGTTTGCACAAAACTTAAATTAAAACATGCTATCTAAATGTACAACTATGGTTCAACTAATGTGAAACCCTCATCCCAAAAGAATTTTGCAACCTATAGCCAATCCTAGCAAGAAACTACTCTAAGAATGTAAAGACAGACAAGTTGCAATATGAAATGCGGGAGCTTAAATAGGGATGAGAGGAAGCAAACTCTTGACGCGAGATTTATCCCATGGTTCGGTTCGGCACAAAGCCACTCCTACTCCACGTTGTTGAAGCACTCACTAAGAGTATCGCTTCCCGGTAATCAAGTATCTTCCGGGAACACTCACAAATGCTTGTCACTAAGTCACCACGGTCACCTTGATCCCGTTTTCCACTAAGAAACTTCTCCATGAAGAATGGGGGTCTCCACGTCCCCCGCACAAAGATGTCAACGCCACTCCACACCAAGCCGGAGGGTCGTAGACTTGCCGGCGAGCCACTAAGACTCCAAGGATGGCCGGCACACCGAGGTACAAGCTTGAGTAGCTCTCAAGCACAACACACAACCTTGATCTCACACTCAAACTTGAGCTAGCCTAGCACTCTCACTCACAAAGCTTATGCTAAACCTAAGAATTTGATCAACTTGCATTTTGGTTGGCTTGGAGGTGTTCTTCAATGTGTATGGGGTCTCCCTGAACTCCAGCAACACCAAAATGGCCGGGGAATGGCATATATATAGACCACAAAGTCCATAGGGCTGTTGCTAGCCGTTATCCACTTTTCTGCATAGGCATCGGTTCAACCGGTGATATACCGTCGGTTTAACCAGTCACTGATGGCTCTGAAGTAACCGTTGAGCTTTCTAACAGACGTCTGCTGCTGACGTACCGATCATCGGTTTAACCGACGCATTGTTCTGACGGGCGTTGGTTCAACCGGTCCTGAATAACTTCTCCTCTACGCCCTTGCATGCTCTCTGGTCAATAGTATGGTGAATGCACCGACGCCTCCAAGTGATCCGTTGGTTTAATCAGTGCTGAGTACTTTGCTCTTGTCGCTTGACATGCTCTCTGAGTAATGGTACGGTGAATGTACTGACGCCTATCTTGACACCATAGGTTTAACCCGTGCCTCTTGGGTTTCTTCAGTTGAATCAGCAAAGCACCATCCAATGCACCGATGCTACTACGTCGGTTTATCCAATGACCATCGGTTAGACCGATGGCTATGCGTCGGTTTATCCGATACAGCTAATTCTGCTGACACTTGTCCAATACGTCGCAGCGATCAATTGGATGCTTAAAAAATATTCTAACTCTAGGCTTTCACTATGACTTGCATCATGATGGTGAATTGGACGCACTAAAATAAATCCATGGAACCCTAATAATCTTACAAATGTGATCTCACAAACTTGTTAGTCCCATTGATTATATTGTCACACAATCACCAAAATCACAAACAATGGCCTAATGGATCCATTGATGCAGTGAAGCAGCAGCTGTCAAGCCTACATCCTGAAATGTTACTGTTTTTTTTTCTCGAACACGCAGGAGAGCTGCGTATCATTGTATTAATAGAAGAAGAGAGTCATACATAGACCCGAACACACACCCACACTCTAACCCTGCAAGAACTTAATCACCTATGCTTTTCAAGTAAGACCTAACCACACCACCCACTCACACTAAGACACAACAGCACTGGCTGTGTCTAAGGACAGTCCCTTAGCACCAGCTAAACTCCACAAATGGGCTTCCTCCCTAGCCTGGGCAAGAGCCACAGCAATGCTAGGGGCAGCACCGTTGAACACACAATCATTTCTAAGTTTCCAAATAGTCCAAGCACCAAGGATTATGAGGGAGTTCAGGCCCTTTCTTGTATCTCCGTCGACCGTCGAAGCCGCCTTATCCCACCAGTCATCAAAGGAAGGAACTACAGGTTGTGGAGCAAGTGCTGCAAGTCCAACAATCTGTAGAAGTTCAAACCAGAATTGTCTTGCAAACACACAGCCTATGAGCAGGTGCTGAATATTCTCCTCCTGATCGCACAACAGGCATCGATCTGGATGGGTGAGGCCTCTCCTAGCAAGCCGGTCTGCTGTCCAACACCGGTTGTGAGCAGCTAGCCACATAAAGAAACGACACTTAGGGGGTGCCCAAGACTTCCAAATGCGTTCATAGGGAGCAAAGCTGATGGCTCCCTCAAAAAGTGCATCATATGCAGATTTGGCTGTGTACACTCCTGAGCTAGAAAGTCTCCAAATGTGCTTATCCGAGTTTCCTTCCTGTAACTCCACCTCTGTCAAAATATCCCAAAGATCCAAATATTCCCACAAGGCTTCCAAAGAAATTTCTCCTTGAATGTCTGCTACCCAATTCTCATCGACCAGGGCATCCATCACCTTACGTCTGCTTGCTCTTCTTTTTGGCACTAATGCATACAAATTAGGTGCCAAATCCTGAATGCTTCTTCCAGCCAGCCACTTGTCTTTCCAGAAGAGAGTATTGGCTCCATCTCCAACCTCGGTAATTATGGCCATCGAGAGAAGGTACTCGACTTCCTTACTAACTTGGAGTGGTAAACTCGCCCAGGGTTTATCCGGTTCAGATTTCTTCAGCCAAGGCCATCTTACCCGTAGAGCAATTCCTAGTGATTTCAAATCAGAAATTCCTAGTCCCCCAAGTTCCTTTGTTCGGGAGACTTTGGGCCAAGCAATTAGACAGTGACCCCCTTTTGCTTCCTTGCGACCTCTCCACAAGAACCTTCTTCTGATTTTGTCAATGTCCTTTATGGCCCAAGTCGGCAAATCTATTGCCATGGCAAGGTAGATCAACATGGCTATTAGTACATATTGTACCAGCACAGCCCTACCAGCCCTTGTCATTAAGTCAGCTTTCCATCCTGGTAATTGATCGGCAATTCTGTCAATTATGGGCTGAAATTGTTCTCTTGTGAGCTTCCTGAGAGACAGAGGTAAACCCAGATACTTGCACGGAAAACTCATGATTTCACATGGCAGCAAACTTTGTATCACAACCATGTTATCATCAGAGCACTGGATTGGCATCACACTACTTTTCTGAACATTGGTTCTGAGCCCAGAGGCATCCCCAAATAGCTGTAGCAGCTGCAATGTCAGGGAAATATCTTCTGCAGCAGGTCTAAGGAAGAGGGCCACATCATCGGCATATAAGGATATTCAGTGTTGAATTGGTCGTCTAGACAGGGGCTGTAGAAGGCCGGCCTCCACTGCCCTAGTGACCATCCAATTTAGTGCATCCATGACTAAGATAAAGAGCATCGGGGAGAGGGGATCTCCTTGCCTGAGCCCTCTCCTGTGCTGTATGAATTCTCCAGGGGTACCATTAAGAAGTATCTGAGTTGAGGATGAAGTCAGTAGGCCACTCAACAGGTCCCGCCATCGTGGTCCAAAACCCAATTTGCCAAGTAATTCCAAGAGAAATGCCCAGGAAATTGAATCAAACGCCTTAGTAATGTCCAATTTGAGTAGTATTCGGGGCTGCTTTTGGGAGTGCAAAAATCTTACAGTCTGTTGCACCATCATAAAGTTGTCCTGTATAAACCTTTTTTTGATAAAAGCACTTTGATTAGGGGATACCATTTGATCAAGGCGACTAGCCAACCTGTTCGCAAGCAATTTAGTAACAAGCTTTGCAAAGCTGTGAACTAAGCTAATAGGCCTGAAATCCTTTACTTGATCAGCAACTGTCTTTTTAGGAATTAGAGTGATGTAAGCTGAGTTCAGCAGCCAGAGATTTCTAAAGTTCCTTCCCCATATAGTATGTAAAGCAGCCATAACATCTCCTTTGATCACTGTCCAACAGGTCTTATAAAATCTTCCGGTGAATCCATCCAGACCCAGAGCTTTATCCGATGGCAGCTCCTTAATGGTGTTCCACACTTCTTCATCAGAGAAAGGAGATTCCAAAGCCTCAAGGTCGAAGCTAGGTAAGTCCAGTCTGTCCAAATCAATTGTTCTGTCCCGATCACTTTCCTTCCCAATCAGATTGGAATAAAAATCCAGAATAGCAGCAGCTTTATCTTCATGGGTGGTAAGAATCCTATCTCCTTCCTGTAATCTGGCAATGAAATTTTTCTTCTTTCTATGTCTTGCATGCATGTGAAAGAGTCTGGTATTAGCATCCCCTTCCTTCAACCAATCGATCCGGGATCGCAGCCTTGCAACTGTTCTTAACAGCGAGGTCAGTGCCAAAGTGTGCTTCTTAAGATTATTGCGTAGCCATAATTCATTAGGCTGAAGGGGTCTACTGTCCTGGGCAATATCAAACTGATGGATAATTTCTTTTGCAAGGGCCAGCTGAGAAGTAATATGCCCAATTTTCTTTTGGCTCCAGCTTTGCAGCGCTCTAGCTGTTGCCTTGAGTTTCAGAGATAAAGTTTGCATTGGGCAAGGGTGACTTTGTACCGAACTCCATGCGGCTTCTACCGTATCCAGGAAACCATCCATGTTAGTCCAAAAGGATTCGAAGTGAAATCGCCTCTTAGTAGTGGTGATGTCCCGCAAGCCCAGAATGAGAGGGCAATGATCCGAGTCATCCGAGGCCGAGCTCTGTAGGAGACAATCAGGGAACATGTCCTCCCAGTCAACTGTACAGAAAACCCGGTCGAGTTTCACGAGAGTGGGAGATGCACTGGAGGAGGAACTGGACCAAGTGTACTTGCGCCCATGGAGAGGTAATTCTGTTAATGCCATGTCATTAATCCATCTTCTGAATCTACCCATCATTGCTCTATTTAAATTACCATTGTTTTTGTCTTCGTCTCTGTAGATAAGATTGAAATCCCCTGCGACCAACCAGGCCCCAGTGCACTGAACCCGAATGTCTCTGAGCTCTTGCAGAAATTGCAGCTTCTCTTGATTGTCTTGGGGACCATACACACAAGTGAGCCACCAAGGGCTGCCACTGGCTGAGCAAAACTGAACTGATGCACCGTGGTTGTCCTTTCGGCTTGCCTGTATAGCACCCAGTCGACTTCTCCAAGTGATCAGAATTCCACCACTGGCACCGACAGAAGGGAGGCATATGTAATTATTATCAAAATCACTGCCGAGCATTGAAAGAATTATTTCTCTAGAGATTGCAACCATCTTAATTTCTTGTAGACAAACGATGTCAATTTTAGTTGAGACAACCAAACTACGGACAACATTTCTTCTTGCTACAGAATTAAGTCCCCTGACATTCCATATAAGAATATGTGAAGGATTCATGAGTAACTAATTGAAGGAAAACATGACCAGGGAAATTGACATCAGACTAGGCACACTGTAGGCCCTGTAACATAATCCGCCTCCGTGGGTGCCCATCCAAAGAGAGCAGCCAATGCTTTTGTATAGGAGGGTGACACATGCTGTCGAAATCGTTGGGCGTAGTCATCCAGCAGCTGCTGGCTCAAATGTTCTCTTCATCATCAACATCAAGATCTAGAGCGCGCATCACATGCTTCTTTAGATGAACAGGACAAACCTCAGGCTTTTCCACTTTGCCAGCAAGCCGTCGGCTGCGGCGAGGAGCCTCACTCGGTGGTGGCATGTTCCTCTTTCTTCTCTTACTCATATGGGGAATCGGTAGAAGCCCATTTGGGGTTTTTGACAGCTTCAGGATGAAGGCCGAGGCTGGGCTGGGAGGATGCCGGTTAGGCTGAGCAGCTTTGTCTCCCTCCTCAGGTTCAGCACGCCTTCCTGGGCGTCGGCGCTAGTAGACTTGGAGAGGTGCCGAGGTCCTCATCGTCTCCGGCGCCGGCAGCTGCTCCTGTGACGATGGCTGTTCCAGCTGTTGTTGCGCCGTCAGCGTCTGCTGCGGCGCCGGTGGACCCTGCTCAAGTGTCGGTTGCAGCATAGTCTGCACCAGCCCCGGCGGTGATTGGAAGATAAGGAAGCTCTCTGTCCGGGAGGATAACTCTGATCCAAAGAGTAGTACTGTTAGTGAGATTGCGATATCCATTGAAAATAACTTCCAATCAAGAAAGAACATGCATGCTGAGTCTTATACACTCTATTTATCAGCTGAAGAGAGTGGAAATGAAGAAGAATGCGGTTATTATATGTGGAGGCAGAAATTCCCAGTGAAGTCAGAGAACAGGGTTGACAAACGTGATGAAATTGATGAATGGGTGATAACCTTGGCTTTCCCACTTAGCCAGCGTCTGTCCCGTGAGAAGCAGCTATTGCCTGGTGTCTATGCTTTCCTTCCCACTGAGATGGTAACAGACTTCCCTTTCATCATCCAGGCCGACTTCCTCCTCGCTTCATCAAGGGAGGCGATACTGTTCGATAGTACATGGAACAAGGGAATTCTAGAATGTGTCCCAAGTGCTCTCATGAACGCATCTATAACACTTCTGAAGTCAACACCTGATGCACCAGCCATGTCACTTCCATCGTTGTTCAGATTCCTGCCAGCAAATCCCTCACTCATCCCGTTGCTTGAGCCCGTTCGTTCTGGAATCAAAGAAAAAGGTCCTTGCTGAAGATATTGTTCCATGTCAATCTTATGATTCACAGAAGATATTTTGCAAGGCCAGTGAAGTTTCACGGCTCAAGCCAGCCTTTTGGACTATCCTCCACAATGCACGGGAATATGGAGTTGATCTAAAGAATCTGTCAACTCATGGAACCTACATTCTTAGCTCTCTTTTTGACAAGAGTACATATAACAGTGTGCTTAAATTTCTGGAAGTCAAGAACGTGGACAATGAATGGTATGCAAAATGCATTGAAGGTTCCAATCTTGTCAAGGAAGTAGATGAAAAGCTTTACCTGGACCTTTTGTATTTTATTGTGGTCAATTGGCAAAATTATTTTTCTGGCACAAACATGATGAAAATTCCCCTACTTAAGTATATTAATAGGAATGATGTCCTCTGTTTGTGGAGCATATCAAGAGCGAGTCAAGAGCGTGAAAGATTGTGCATTGCATCTGATATGAAGTACATGTCATGGTTAATCAGCTGGAACAGAGAGTTTCCATCTTCTGACAGGTTCTTTGTCCATCCCAGTACACAGACAGCTCTGGAAGATTTCTCAGAGAAGACCACAATGAAAAATTGGCTTCAGAGCCATGCAAAAGTGGAGTTTGTTTCTATCTACAGCTTTGGATCAACTGTCGTTAATTCCTTGACCAATGCTCAGAGGTCTGTCATTTCTTTTGCACACTTTCTGTACCACTCAAACAAGAACTCTTACATAGATGACTACCATTTACTGCAATTCTTCCGTGTCATGCCGGTAATTGATAGCTTTGGAAATGCTGTCAGAGACATGAATAGCATTATGGTTCCTGCCAAGGGAAGCAAATGGGTCGAATTGATGGGCACAAACCCTTGGAGGAAAGATGGCTACATTGAATTGTCGGCAGATTACAAGTCAGCAGGCCATTTTGCTGGGAACTACACATCTGAGGACCAGCTATTGGAGTTCCTCAAGACACATCTTCAGGCCTCGGATGTGCCAATTATACACCCACCAAATGCAAGTTTTCCTACAGTCAGGTCACCTCTCACAGCGGACAATGCATTCTTGTTACTGGATTGGATACGTGATCTGAAGTCAAAGGGTGTAATAATACCTTATCAGTTCTTGGGGTCTGTTAAAGAAGGAAGATGGTTAAAGACGTCACTTGAGTACAAGGCACCAAATGAGTCATTTCTTTCCAGCGCTAAATGGGGAACATTTTGCAAAATGGGTCATCTTTTGTTGATATACCAATGATTGGTCAACAGTTCGACAGAAATAAGCTGCATATTTACACAGATGAACTCAAGTTAATTGGGGTGAGATTTCAATTTCAGGAGGCATCAGCTTATATTGGAAGCTGCCTCTTAACTAAGGCTGCCGGAAATGAACTGACCAGAGAGAATGTCTACTCCTTGCTTCGGCTCATTCTGTATCTAGGAGAGGAGTTTCTGTCTCCAATCGAACTGATCAACAGTGTCAAAGATGGGCAATGGATGAAGAGCACCCTTGGTGACAGGTGTCCTGCTGATTGCATCATCCATGATTCTGAATGGGAGGTGGCATCATGTATCAGTAACCAATCATTTCTTGATGTTCAATTCTATGATGAGGATATACTTCAGTACACACCAGAGCTCGAGTTGCTTGGTGTTACTGTTGGATTCAAAGAAAATTATGAAGTTGTTATTAACAACTTCTAGTTTAGTTCTACTGCTATTACTCCTCAGGCTACTATACTCATCCTCAAATGTATCCGCTATGTGAAGCAGTGTGAAGATTTCATAGGGAAACTCAAAGATCTGAAATGGTTGATGACCAATGTGGGATGTCGTGCTCCTAATGAAACATTTTTTGTCGATCCTGAGTGGGAGTGCCCTCTTCCTGTTCATGTGTGCTATGTTCATGAGTGTGTGAAAAACCCTGGTTTCTAACACATTGTCAGCATGAAGTTCTACATAAGCTAAGCACCCACGTAAGAACATGAACACTAGTGTGTTTTTGGCACATCGGGCAGCGTCCAGCAACGTGAAGATGGCTCTGCCGCTGTTGCTGTCCATCGCCGAAGACAACTAGGGGCAATGCAAGAATGGCTCTGCTTTCGGTCGTCAGGCCGCCAGGGAAGCCCCGCCTCGGCACAGGCTTGACCCGGCGCGCACTGCTAGCGTAGCTGTTAATGTTTCGATCCGCCGAATTGTAAATTTGCATTACATGCCTAGCTAGGATAGTGAGCGTGAAGAACACAAGGATTTATGCTAGTTCGAACGGAATGCTCTTAGTCCAAGTCGGCCACTCGCGTTATCACGCACAAGACGTGTTATAACTAGGCAAGAGAGGAACTCCCAAGTATGTCTGTGTTCGTGTGTGTCTAAGAACTGAGGTGAGCTTAACAACTTGTCAACGGATGCAGTTGCGCAGAGAGCTTTGTCCCGGTCACGGGGTCGCGCCATCCCTTTTATATGTGGAAGAGATGGAACGTTACAAGCAGGAAGAGATAGAAAAGGAGCAAGCTTGTAGACGGGGTTGTCATACATCGTCGTCCGTGATTAGGGGGGAGGGGGTGAGGGGCCGGCCCGTCGTGTAAATTCCTGCGCTGAGAGCTCATGATGATTCTCTTGACGTCATGGGTGGGCCGTCCGGTCGCATCAGCCATTTTAGGGTTGTGGCATCCCTAGTGTAGCCACGTCCCGGGCCGTCCGGGCGGCTGCGAGCAGAGCGCCGTATGGCGCGGTAACAGCACGTGTCACT
The DNA here is from genome assembly GCF_016808335.1 of Panicum virgatum. Taxonomy (NCBI): domain Eukaryota; kingdom Viridiplantae; phylum Streptophyta; class Magnoliopsida; order Poales; family Poaceae; genus Panicum; species Panicum virgatum. Next base: position 33,213,007 of record NC_053143.1, on the reverse strand, counting down.
GTGGCACTCAGGGTGCGTGCGCCACCTACCGCGTCCTTGCCCCAAGGCGATGTTGACTCTGGGGACTGCGCCTTGCCCCAAGGCGATGTTCTTTCATCTTATTGTTACATACACTGAGGGTAGTCTCCTATTTATAGGAAGAGGAGGATGTCATGCAATGTGAACTCCCTGACTTTGTTCTCCCTCTTTTATTTAATTAGCCACATTCAAAGTCACATGTTCACATTTGTTCATTGACATTGATTCATACAGTTCCATCAGCGAATCGATTACTAGCATGTTTTCAATTGTTGCTCAGTTCTCTTTTGCGATGCATTATATATACCGTATTTATTGCTCTTCCGTGATCTCTTGGCAGCCAGTACAAATATATTTTGTTCAGTAGTATCAACATTACATACGTGCGTTTGTGTGATCCGTTCTGGTGGCTGAGTTCGATTTCCCTGTGACCTTCGTGGCCTCGTCACTCATAACGTTGGTTGCAGCGTGTGCTATACCGAGTGTATTTTATTTTTCTTGACTACCTTCCCCTCAGCCTCCGCTTGCTCGATTGGAGGACTTAATTTCAGCATGATGGAATGGTGGCGATAGGTGTTACTTGGCGCAAACGAGCTTTTCCTTTGTCTTTGATTATTTCTTAGCATTGCAGAAAAAAGGGGAAAAGATAAAAGAAACCAAGAAAATGCAATAAAATCTACAAATTTTTGTATTATTTCTATATTTTTTTATTTTTTGAGTGGGTGAGTAGAGAACTCCGCCCATGCAATTTTAAGTAGCACTTAATTCCGCATAGCTGCTCCCAAGCCCATAAAAAGGAGGGGGGCTACCCATTGGTCAGTTCCACCACAAACATGCTAAGGTTTGAACAGTGCTGCATCGGAGCTAGGACAAACAATGTCTTGATAGTATTTTTAGACGAATGTGAATCTATTGTGCGAGAGAATGTATTTTTCCTTTTAGTTTTTTAGCAAATCACGTAATGTAAAACATTTCCTGATTGTTTATGGTAGAAAATTATCAAGTCGTTTCAAGTGTCAGAGGGCCTCTAAAGCTAACTTCAGCCTGGGACTATATATCACAATGGTAGAGAGTCGGATTTTAAGAAACGAAAAATACGGTTCATTTCATGCTCACTGCACCCTCGGCTCTTCCCTCCCCATCCCTGGTGACCGGCTCCGTGCCCTCACTCCACCCTTGCCGTCTCTTGCGGTCAGATCAAGCCTGGGCGGAATCAGCCTCGGCAGCGGTACACCCAGCTGGCCTCGAAGCAATGGTGGGCAGATACAGCCACGGTTGGCCGCCATGCCCAATGGCACAGTACATCATGGCTCCGCTACTGTAGGCTCTTTTGAACTACTTTTATTTATTTAATAAATTTCAATAGAGGCATGCCCCTCCTGATTCCCTAAAAAAAAGAGCCGGTGACCTCGGCAGGGCGGCCGAGATAGCACGACATGGTCACATGGCTAGGCACATGCACGACAACAGTGTCGTACCAGTGCCGTGCGTTCCTGCTGGCACATGCACGACAACATGGTCACATGGCTAGTTCAAATTGAAGAATCACGAGAAGAGTTGAGACAAACGAAGTTCACATGGCCGGCCCAATGCTTCAGTATCACATGGCCGGGCCAATGCTTCAATATACAATAGCAGAGAACTAAGTTTCAATACAGTACCTTATAAAAAAAAAGCTTCAATACACCACACCTACCGCACAGCAAGCAAGTAGATATAGTAAACTATATCATCACTTGGTTCAATTTACCCCCTAATTGAATTCGTCTTTTTTATTTCTCTATGCACAAGTGGAATTTTAAATTAAATTTTTACAAGGTGGTAGTAGACATCACAAAGAATGTCAAAAAATATATTGTGAATTTTTATCATTATTTTTCATATAAATTTATATTTCAATGATTAATTTATTATTAAATGCACTACCCCGTCATGACGCTGATGAAAAAACATGATGCATATTTTTAAACATATTTCATGATGTCTACCACATCTCACAAAATTTTAACTTAAGATTCCACTTGTGCATGGAGAAACAAAAAAGATAAAATGTGTTAGGGGTATATATCGAACCAAATGATATAGTTTAGAGGGCAAACTAAACCAAAAAAATAGTTTGGGGGGTAATTCGGACTTTGGCCATAGTTGAGGGTAGTAATTTGGATTTTTTTCCTATAGTAAATATAGGTAGAGTGGCCAGTCTTGAGAGTTCACCATCCAAGGATGTGGTTAACTAACCGGAGTTCCAACAGCATTTTTTTTCTTGTTGTATTGTACGAAGTAGCCTGGCGACCCATGCAAGGAGGCCATGTGAATGAGCACACCGAGGCCCGTAAATCTATATGGCGCCATGATGGCCAGTGCACTTGGCATCTTAAATAAAAATTAAATTCTCCCCCATTAGGAGTAGTATAAGCTCAAAGTAACACGAGACATGCAAGCCTCCTCCGACACCCCCCATGTTGACAAACGAAGAATCCCGAGGAGGTGAGGCAAGCCATCAAACAATAGACATATACAGTAATACAGAAGCACTAGCACTTCTTCAACCCCCACACCCACATGCTACCACAGCAATCTTGAGGGAGCTCACCGGCGGCAATCATGGATCTGGTGATGGGGGCGATGGGCAACCTCGCCCCCAAGCTGTACCAGCTGCTCAAAGGGGAATACGAGCTGCAGAAGGATGTGAGGAAGAAACTCGAGTTCCTCGATCAGGAGCTGGAAAGCGTCAAGCCTGCCCTTGACCAGGTGGCACAAGTGCCCTGGGATCGGCATCACGAGCAGGTCAAGGTCTGGGCTCGTCAAATGAGGGAGGCATCCTACGACATAGAAGACCTGCTCGACACCTTCCTCGTGCGTGTCCAGGGTTCTGAGCCCGCTGACCAGAGCAAGCTCAAACGCGCCCTGAAGAAGTTGGGTGGCCTGTTCGGCAAAGCCAAGGCTCGCCATGACATTTCTAGTGCCATCGAAGACATCAAGAAGCAACTCCAGGAGGTGGCTGACCGGCGCGACAGGTGCAAAATCAACGAGATTGTGGCCAAACCTGCTGACACTTCGGCAATTGATCCTCGTCTTGAGGCTATGTACAAAGAGGTGACTCAGCTCATTGGTATTGATAAGTCAAGAGGTGAGCTCCTATCAATGCTTTCGTCGCCCCAGGGGAATGAGGTGTCCCATGAGAAGATGAAGATAGTTTCAGTTGTCGGAGTTGGAGGATTGGGCAAGACAACTCTTGCCAAAGCAGTGTATGATGAGCTTAAATCGCAATTTGATTGTGGGGCTTTTGTTCCGGTTGGTCGAAATCCTGATGTGAAGAAAGTCCTAAGAGACATTCTTATAGATCTTGACAAGAAAGAATTCAGGGAGCTGAAATATGATATATTGGACGTAAGGCAGCTCATCAACGAACTCAAAGATTTCCTCCAAAGCAAGAGGTATGAATTATTAGCCATTTTTTGATACTCCGCGCTGCAAATTAAGAGTGTATTTTCCACTGTAATTCTATCATTAGTGTAGTATAGAATTATTTTGTTACACCGGTGCCAACAACCCAACAGTGCCAAGTTTGGTATGCTTACATGGTTTTATATAGCGGGCTATAGCCCCACTATAGCCCCGCTATAGCCTTCTTAGAGAGTCTCCGCTACGCTATTTGTATTTGTGCCACTATGGCAGTTATGGAAGCTAATTGGGCTATAGCTGTGCTAAATGGCATAGCTTTAGCGCCGCTATAGCCTTATACTTAGCTCGGTGCTACTCCTTTGGTCGTTTTGACAACTGAATATTTGATTGTATTAATTTTGTTGTATTGTCAACTTAAATAATGTTCCTATAGCCCTAGAAATATATTTATGTTTATGAAATTCCCTAATTACTATGTTTTTGTGCATCTATTACTTGTATTTTCCATGCTTCAGTGGTAAACCGCTATTTGTCATAGCCCGCTATAGCCTCTTAGCCTCGGAAAAAATATGCCGTTGTTTATCATAGCCCGCTATTTAAAACCATGTATGCTTACCATTTCATGCATATATCTTTGGATCTTAATTAAAACCTTAACTAATTATTACGAATTTTGTTAACTTATTATCGATCGGTCAAAATGTACAATGTAATTCTTTGAAATGATGATTTTTTTAAATCCTTCATCTAGTCATAATAACTTCTTGTTTTGTAGATGGCTTAGACATATTTTACTAACAGAGGCTCTTGACATGCAGATATTTTATTGTTATCGACGATGTATGGGAGACGAGAGATTGGAAGAATATAGGATTGGCTTTGGTTGAGAATGACAGAGGAAGTATAGTAATCAAAACTACACGTAAATCAGAAGTTGCCACCGGTGTTATTTACCAGCTACGACCACTCTCAGATGATGACTCCAAAATGTTGTTATTCACAAGGCTGTTTGATAGTGGAGGTGAACGTCCTGCAAATCTTCCTGCCGAAGCATGTGAAAAGATTATGAAAAAATGTGGTGGTGTACCATTAGCTATCATCACAATGGCTAGTATGCTTGTGGGTAAAGAAACGGAAGACTGGCTTGCTGTGTGCAACTCTCCTGGTTTCTATCGCGGTAATGATGGCCAGCAAGCACATGATACTGAGTGGATATTGTCTCTTAGCTACTATGATCTGCCTATGCATCTAAAGACTTGCTTATTGTATCTAAGTGTGTATCCCGAAGACTATTTCATTCCGAAAGATAGATTGATATGGAAATGGATAGCTGAAGGTTTCGTGGAGATGAAAACAGGAACCAGCTTGTTTCAGCGGGGGGAGGAATACTTCAATCAGCTCGTAAATAGAAGCATGATCCAGGCAGTCAGGGATGAGAAAGGAAGTGGGGACATATTTGCGTGCCAAGTTCATGACATGGTGCTCGATCTCATCCGTGGCTTGTCATACGAAGAAAACTTTGTGACTATCTCAAATGATGACAAAGTCACGTCACCTTCAGGAAACAAGGTGCGCAGATTAGCTCACCAGAACAGAGTGATGAAGCAATTAACCCAGCAGGAAGATGATACGGGCATAGCAAGAGTGAGGTCATTGGTTGCCTGTAGGTGTGATATTGGAAGTTGGGTCTTGCATCCAAGCTTCAAACTCTTGCGTGTGCTAGCTTTAGAGCGATGCGACTGTGAAAAAGGCTGGCAGGGTCTTAAGCACCTTGGAGATCTACTTCATTTGAGGTACCTTGGGCTACATGGTATAAATGGTATTTATGAGCTCCCGGAAGAAATAGGAAAGCTCAAGTTTCTACAGATACTTGACTTGGAATGGGTTATGGACATACGGGTACTGCCATCTGGTGTTTGCCAGTTAACGCAGCTGGTCTGCCTACGTGTTGGCTTCCGTACGTGCGCGCCGGATGGGTTGCTGAAGAAGGTGACGTCATTGGAGGAGCTGCATATATGTATCGACAACCTGAATGACGAGTCCAAGCGGCAATTTGTGAAGGCCCTCGGCAACCTGAGCGAACTCAGAGTGCTTCGCATTTATGGAATTTTGGAAGGGACGGTGCAGTCGGATCTAGCGCAGTCGCTAGGGAATCTCCACAAGCTCCAGCATCTATCACTAGGGTATGATTATAGAGTCCCAGGGGAGGAGTGGGACAGGGTGGTACAAAGTATGTTCCGTCGGCTGCCATCATGGATTAGCCCTGCGTGTCTCCCCAGCCTCTGCCACTTGGACTTGGTTGTGGAAGATATAGACGAGGCCGGTCTGCGAGCCGTGGGCGGGTTGCCACAGCTCCGTCGGCTCGATCTTCAAGCAACTGTTGCGACGTCCGGTTCCACAGCAACTGTTGTTATTGCCGGCGATGGCTTCTTCCAGAAGTTGCGAAGTTGCAGTTTCGGGGGCTGGATGGTGCAGTTTGTGGTCAACGAGGACTCGGCTTGTGTTTCATTTAGCCTCTGGAATGGAAAGCAGCAGGGTGCTCTGGCGGCCTTTGGTTCCAGCACAGAGGACGAGTCCTCCAGCAGATCAGTCCCACCAACCGTGATGCCAAATCTCCAACACCTCGAGTTTCAGGTTCCCGTCAGGGCCCTATACAAGGATGGGAACGGTAGCTGCCGCAGCCTGGGGTTGCGCTGCCTCCCTTCACTTCGCAACGTCAGCGTAGTTGTCGACTGTGAGGGTGCCTCTCCTGATGAGGTGGAGAAAGCAGAGGCTGAGCTGAGGCACGCAGCACAACTCCATCCCAACAGCCTCATACCTCGTCTCCTAAAAGTGAATTATGATGAAATGATACGACACTCAACGGGTCAAATCAGCGATAAGGTACATACCAGATGCTATGCTCACTCGGGTTCGTATGTGAATTCAACAATTTTTTATTTTTTTATACTGACGATCAAATTCCTTCCCGCTTCCAGTCCAAGGATGGTGATGATTTGTGTGAGGAGGAAGAGGAAGAGGAAGGTGTGGTCTCATCTGCTGGCGATGAGGTCATTGCCACGGAGTTAGGAGCCGATCCCACCAGCGCTTGAATCGGTTGGACGCAAGTCATCCTTATTTCCTTCCCGTAGCATAAATGTAAGCACACTCATCATTTCGGCTGCCTGCGTTCTATTTCTACATTATTATTATTTCTTCATCTGTTTCATGTTCTTCGGTTTCTTCCGTTGCACTACCTTCTTCCACGTTAATAGTCCGTCTGGATATCAGTTACTAGCATGGATGTTTTCAATGTTCCTCACTTCGCTGGCAAACAGACTGTATTTCTTACTTCCTCGAGGTATACATATAATTAAGGAAAAGGTCCAACTTACTAATCTGCTGAAGATTCTCTTACTTCTACCATAATGTTTTTTCTTTGGTCAGTTAGATTGCATGCCGCATTATACCCTATTTATTGATCTTTAATAATTGCATTAATGCACAAATTAATAAATCTCTTGGCAGCCAATCCTCGGCATATCAAATTTCGTTCAGTAGTATTGCACATGTCCGATCTGTTCTTGTGGCTGAGTTCCATTTCCGATGACTTTCGTCGCTCATTAACAATGGTTTCAGGGTGTGCAAGATTTTATGTTTCTTGACCACCTTCCCCTCTACCCTCGCAGGTCCAGCTTGGCTTGCTCAATGGGAGGACTTAATTTCACCACGTTGGAATTGTGGCACTATGTGTGACCTGGCGCAAATGGGGCCTTCCTGTCTATTTTTGTGTGTGCATGTGCTTCTTAGCTTAGAAAAAACCAAAAAAACAAAAAACCAGAAAAAACATAAAAATGCAAAACCTAAAAACTACAAAAAATGCATTATTTCTATTTTTCTTTTTTTGGAGGTTCATTGCTTCTTAGCTTAGAAAAAACCAAAAAAAAATAGAAAACCAGAAAAAACAAAAAAAATGCAAAACGTAAAAACTACAAAAAAATACTTTATTTCTTTATTTCTTTTTTTTGGTGGGTGGGTAGGGAACTCCGCCTATGCAACTTGAAGTAACATTTAATTTTGCATAGCTGGTCCCAAGCCTAGAAAAAAGGAGGAGGGGCTACCCATACACATTGCTGAGATGCTGTAACACTTTAACCGTTTGGTCATATGGTTTTGTTCCCATCGTTCTTATGGTTTTATGTCTATTGGTCAGTTCCACAACAAAAATGTTCTCAGATTTAAATAGTGCTGCATCCTAGGAAGAAAGATCATTATAGAGTATGTCTTGATGGTGCTTTTGTGAAAATACGAATCTGTTGTGCGAGAAAAAAAATTATTTTCATTTTTAGTATATTACAGTAATGCTGAACTTTTGATTTTCCCATGGCTATCTTAGGATGATCTTACTTTTAGGGTTCGAAATCAGTGGCGGTGGTGGAGCCGGGACATGCCGCTGCCACCTCCAGGCGGGACGGATCCATAGACCTCTGGACCCCGAAGGCTACCCTCGGCGCAGTCAACGCCGACGAGGAGATGGGATCCAGCCTCGACGCCCGCCGATCTAGCCACGGTGGCCATGGATCTGGCAAGGTGGGTTGTTCCCTCCTCTACTTCTCCAATCTCCAGCACACCCCGCTCTTCGCCCCCCATGAGCCCGGCCCCTCTCAATTCCCTCCTGCTCCAGGTATGCCCTCCCTTTCACTTCCCTTTCTGCTGTGGGTAGGTCCCTGACTAGGTGTGTGATGCGTCTTGGGTCGTTTCGGTAATGTGTTCGATGATATGCCTCCGAGGTTATCCTTGCATTGGTTTGATAATTTGTTAGTTCCCCTTCACAGATCAGACAAACTCTAGGTAAAAGTCCTCTAGCTCCTCCTTGATGTGTTGTATTTGTGCAAATTGTTCCTGTTCTGAATAATCTAGTTCTTACACTTGGTATGTGATGAAGAATTATTTATAAGCTCCAGAACATGCTATATGCGAAGGTGTATATACTCTAAACCTGTGCTTGTATAGGCTACAAAATAAGCATTTGACCTGTATTGAAAGTATTCTCTATATGGCTCAAAAAGTTTGCATGTTCTGTTGAGAACATTTGTTTGTTGACTGAACATATTCTCCATATGGCTCAAAAAGTTTGGCATCTTTCTTGTTCTGAACATGTTTATGCATGATCTCTGCATATCCATCTGGTACTTATCTGAATTATATTGTGGATCCATGTCTTAGTTTTTATTTGGACATGAGCCTACTGTCAATAAAGAAAACTGATAGTAAGGACCCAATAATTTTCACTTCTTTTGGTGCCCCTCTGCACTTCATCCTGATCTTAAATTCTGCTTAATCGTAGATGCAATTCATGCACAATTGAGCGAAAACTCATTGATAACCGTCTCTGTTGCTGAAGATATATCATAAAACATGAATATAGCTTTGTTCTAGGAAGCATTATGTTGCTCTTTCATTGATAATCGTCTTTCTCAATGCACGTTCATGGGATGCAACTGTAAAAAGCTTTCCCAGGGAACACCAGATATAACCCGGTGATCTTTCTTGTTCCAAAGTTTATTTTGGTTGCTTGTTTATATATTTTCTTGCACCTGTATCAGCTTTATGTGGTATCAAGATTAATTACTATATTGCTGCTATGTTTCTCTTTATCAGCATATTGCAGCTTGGCTTCTGGCAATTGCTATGATGTATGACATTGTATCTTTGTTAATCCTTTTTCCGGTATTGAATACACTTGGAGCATGAATTACCTTCTGAACCTTCTATCACTTGAGTTTCTTTATAACATATCATTGCTGGTAGAATTTGGTGCAGGAAAAACTGACAATTCGGTTTGGTCTACAGGTTATGGTTAAAAAGGGCCCATCTTCCCTTCCTTTGTTTGTTCCTGCGTCCCCTCCTCCCTTACTCTGGTGACTATGTACGACTTATTTGTTGCTTCGATGCCAATTGTGTGAGATACATCTGAGAAAGATTTTTTTACTAAGCACTTGTGCATGCCGATATACATATGAGAATAATTTTTTTACTGAGCACTTGTCCATGCCGATGATAACAGTTTGGGCTTTGCTACGGTACACCCATAAGATAACAAAAAAATCTGAGCCAATTTCAAGAGAGACAAAATAATTAATTAAAGCTGATAATTGCTATAATCACGCGTCTCATCTGCATGCATGCATGCAGTTTGTTTCAGATTGGTTGTAACCGACAACAACAAATGCACATTTCTTGGAAGGCTGCCTTGAGATAATTTTGGATCAGGGAAATTAAGTGGGAGATGCCTGTTATATTTTTTTTTGAAAGCGCTAGTGCATCGTCAGAATCAGATGTGATGTTGTATACGGAGTCTTCAAATTTCATCGAAATTTTGAGATGGACTCCACCTCATGTTGGGGAGGGGCCCGGGGTGTAAAAAAATGTCACGTTACCTCATTTTGGGGAGAGGGGGGGGGGGTGTTACACGTTTCATGTACGTCCATGAGGAAAAAAAATAGTATTATTACAACTGACCCATCTCATATCTATTATAAGATCTATTACATATTTAGATCACACGGCATGCCACTTTTTTTTTCTAGCAAATCCATGTCAAAAGATATGATTATCAAAATGTCATGTAACGAGATGGCAAAAGAAGAAGAAAAAAAGTAAATTTACTTGCAATGTGCTCATGGGTATGTTACGTGATTGGAGGGGGAAATAATGTTTCTTTTCTCAATCTAATTCCCATAGCCGGCACATCAGGTGGAAAAAAAAACAGGAATCTGAGATCTCAACTTTTTTTTCCCACTGGGAGGGGCAACGAATCATGCATGCAATATACGGTAGATCTAATTCTCTATTTTCTAATTAAAATCTATAAAATAAATATTAAAAGTATTACCTCCTAAGAGGTAATATGACATTAGATCAACAGTCCACATTCATTTCGGTGTACCGTAGCAAAGCCCTTGGATGCAACACTTGAGATGAGGCATTGGACATGTGCAGTGATGGCTAATTTTTTTCATACTAAACATGAGCCGTGTCGTACCAGTGCCGTGCGTTCCTGCTGGCACATGCACGACAACATGGTCACATGGCTAGTTCAAATTGAAGAATCACGAGAAGAGTTGAGACAAACGAAGTTCACATGGCCGACCCAATGCTTCAGTATCACATGGCCGGGCCAATGCTTCAATATACAATAGCAGAGAACTAAGTTTCAATACACTACCTTATAAAAAAAAAGCTTCAATACACCACACCTACCGCACAGCAAGCAAGTAGATATAGTAAACTATATCATCACTTGGTTCAATTTACCCCCTAATTGAATTCGTCTTTTTTATTTCTCTATGCACAAGTGGAATTTTAAATTAAAATTTTACAAGGTGGTAGTATACATCACAAAGAATGTCAAAAAATATATTGTGAATTTTTATCATTATTTTTCATATAAATTTATATTTCAATGATTAATTTATTATTAAATGCACTACCCCGTCAAGACGCTGATGAAAAAACATGATGCATATTTTTAAACATATTTCATGATGTCTACCACATCTCACAAAATTTTAACTTAAGATTCCACTTGTGCATGGAGAAACAAAAAAGATAAAATGTGTTAGGGGTATATATTGAACCAAATGATATAGTTTAGAGGGCAAACTAAACCAAAAAAATAGTTTGGGGGGTAATTCGGACTTTGGCCATAGTTGAGGGTAGTAATTTGGATTTTTTTTCCTATAGTAAATATAGGTAGAGTGGCCAGTCTTGAGAGTTCACCATCCAAGGATGTGGTTAACTAACCGGAGTTCCAACTGCATTTTTTTTCTTGTTGTATTGTACGAAGTAGCCTGGCGACCCATGCAAGGAGGCCATGTGAATAAGCACACCGAGGCCCGTAAATCTATACGGCGCCATGATGGCCAGTGCACTTGGCATCTTAAATAAAAATTAAATTCCCCCCATTAGGAGTAGTATAAGCTCAAAGTAACACGAGACATGCAGGCCTCCTCCGACACCCCCCATGTTGACAAACGAAGAATCCCGAGGAGGTGAGGCAAGCCATCAAACAATAGACATATACAGTAATACAGAAGCACTAGCGCTTCTTCAACCCCCACACCCACACGCTACCACAGCAATCTTGAGGGAGCTCACCGGCGGCAATCATGGATCTGGTGATGGGGGCGATGGGCAACCTCGCCCCCAAGCTGTACCAGCTGCTCAAAGGTGAATACGAGCTGCAGAAGGATGTGAGGAAGAAACTCGAGTTCCTCGATCAGGAGCTGGAGAGCATCAAGCCTGCCCTTGACCAGGTGGCACAAGTGCCCTGGGATCGGCATCACGAGCAGGTCAAGGTCTGGGCTCGTCAGATGAGGGAGGCGTCCTACGACATAGAAGACCTGCTCGACACCTTCCTCGTGTGTGTCCAGGGTTCTGAGCCCGCTGACCAGAGCAGGCTCAAACGCGCCCTGAAGAAGTTGGGTGGCCTGTTCGGCAAAGCCAAGGCTCGCCATGACATTTCTAGTGCCATAGAAGACATCAAGAAGCAACTCCAGGAGGTGGCTGACCGGCGCGACAGGTGCAAAATCAACGAGATTGTGGCCAAACCTGCTGACACTTCGGCAATTGATCCTCGTCTTGAGGCTATGTACAAAGAGGTGACTCCGCTCATTGGTATTGATAAGTCAAGAGGTGAGCTCCTATCAATGCTTTCGTCGCCCCAGGGGAATGAGGTGTCCCATGAGAAGATGAAGATAGTTTCAGTTGTCGGAGTTGGAGGATTGGGCAAGACAACTCTTGCCAAAGCAATGTATGATGAGCTTAAATCGCAATTTGATTGTGGGGCTTTTGTTCCGGTTGGTCGAAATCCTGATGTGAAGAAAGTCCTAAGAGACATTCTTATAGATCTTGACAAGAAAGAATTCAGGGAGCCGAAATATGATATATTGGACGTAAGGCAGCTCATCAACGAACTCAAAGATTTCCTCCAAAGCAAGAGGTATGAATTATTAGCCATTTTTTGATACTCTGTGCTGCAAATTAAGAGTGTATTTTCCACTGTAATTCTATCATTAGTGCAGTATAGAATTATTTTGTTACACCGGTGCCAACAACCCAACAGTGCCAAGTTTGGTATGCTTACATGGTTTTAAATAGCGGGCTATAGCCCCACTATAGCCCCGCTATAGCCTTCTTAGAGAGTCTCCGCTATGCTATTTGTATTTGTGTCACTATGGCAGCTATGGAAGCTAATTGGGCTATAGCTGTGCTAAATGGCATAGCTTTAGCGCCGCTATAGCCTTATACTTAGCTCGGTGCTACTCCTTTGGTCGTTTTGACAACTGAATATTTGATTGTATTAATTTTGTTGTATTGTCAACATAAATAATGTTCCTGTAGCCCTAGAAATATATTTATGTTTATGAAATTCCCTAATTACTATGTTTTTGTGCATCTATTACTTGTATTTTCCATGCTTCAGTGGTAAACCGCTATTTGTCATAGCCCGCTATAGCCTCTTAGCCTCGGAAAAAATATGCCGTTATTTATCATAGCCCGCTATTTAAAACCATGTATGCTTACCATTTCATGCATATATCTTTGGATCTTACTTAAAACCTTAACTAATTATTACGAATGTTGTTAACTTATTATCGATCGGTCAAAATGTACAATGTAATTCTTTGAAATGATGATTTTTTTAAATCCTTCATCTAGTCATAATAACTCCTTGTTTTGTAGATGGCTTAGACATATTTTACTAACAGAGGCTCTTGACATGCAGATATTTTATTGTTATCGACGATGTATGGGAGACGAGAGATTGGAAGAATATAGGATTGGCTTTGGTTGAGAATGACAGAGGAAGTATAGTAATCAAAACTACACGTAAATCAGAAGTTGCCACCGGTGTTATTTACCAGCTACGACCACTCTCAGATGATGACTCCTAAAACATTTATAGTAGTGACATTTATTTGTCTTGTCATGCCTATCCACTGTGGAAGGACCTCAGATGCCTAATATCACCAATGATGTTAGCCCTTATATTGGACTGCATATCAGTAGTGACTCTGGGAACACTAGTGAGAACACTAGTGACACTATCAGTAGTAACCTTATTTTGTCTTTGTTCCAGATGATCTCCTCCTGAAACATTTATTTGATCAGTTCTCTTCAGAGCCACTTTTTGTTTGGTATCCAACTGGGCTGTCATTCACCTCTCGAGCTCAGATGGACACTATCTACATGGCACTTGGTGTTCGAGCAATCTCCAAGGCTGTCACAAAAGATGAAACCCATGTTTTGAACAAGAATCGCTTCCAAGTAGTAGAGGCAAGAGATGCTATGGTAACACCAGGCTTGGTCAGAATAATCCTTGGTTTCCTTGCCAACCCTGCTCTCGAAATTGGCACTGACAAGAGGTACCAAATGGCTTCTTACCTACTTGGTATGACGGTGCTTGAGATGATTGAACCTATCAGTGTGAGCTACCAAGTAAAGCTATAATTGGGAAGAACTGTGACAGTTAAAGGACGGCGGATGTTCATGTGGGAAAAAGAGAACCGCAAGCTGTACATGCAGAAATCTGAGGGGCCTCATGGAAGGACGACGACTAGGATGGAATTCGCGCCATGCTTTTGCGAGGAAATTGCTCAAGGACTGTTATATGAGAGTTGATCTGATTCCATCTCTCACCGAGCTTCTCAAGGTTGGATTCCTGGTTGGTTTTGAGGAGGATGAGGTTGAGTACCTACTCAAGACCAAGAATCTGAAGCTTTATTCTGAGGATGAAGATTTCCTGCATAGTGCATTCCCTCCTGAGAACGAGGTTAGTCTTTGCTGATCAGATTAAATGAACACTATTTCTTTTGTCTGGATTGTCATTGTAACATTGTTTCTTATCTGTGTGAACATTTTCTGTATGAATAGGATGATAATGATTTCTGAAGTGAAGTTTTTCTGTGGTGCTGACCTTCCTGGAAGTGGAAGCTTTAATTCTTGGTAAGGTCCCTATGGTCTATGAACTGTGTACCGTGTATTGGTCTTTTGTTATTCCTTTATCAGTGGTACTTATTAAATAAATTAGCCTTATGCAAATCATAGATATTTTGACAACCTTTTAACTTTATTGTGTAGATTATTTTATATACTATTCTTTAATATGGATTCAAGCTATATATTTAAGAAAGTAGGTTCCACCGGAATCAGTATATGTATCCAGTACATGAATCAACAATTCTTTTCTACAAAGTATTGGTCCACTGATCAAAAAAGAAAAAAAAGAGTATTGCTTGTTTTGAATATGTTCTGGCGAATTTCCATGCTATGTTGGTTATATATAAGAGCCTCACGCTACGATATTCATGCATTCCACATGGGCTGATAGATTGCCATGCTTGAAGGATTCTAACTTCTATTTCTGGATATTCTGCCCCTTTTTGTAGGTATGTTCCAGTTCCAGTCGTTTGCTTGTTGCAGCTTGAACAAACCTTGCCAAAAATCAGCAATGTTATATATATTATCTCACTGGCTAGTTTGGTGGCTAATATTTTGTGGTGTGAGGCAACTAGATAGCTGTTATTTTGCATGACCTCGTGTCAAGCTTTTGTCTGTACTCTATGTGTTCTGATTTGCCACTGTACACTTTTTTTTTGTACTTGATAAATGTGGTTAAATTCTGGAAGTAGATAGCAGTTATTTTCCATGATCTCTTCTCAATCTATTGTCTGAACTTACATGACTTTACATAGAGACGCTGTGGTTCCAAAATCTGGTAGACTCTGCCGTTTGTTTTGTGTGTACTCTGCAGCAGCCTTGTGTGTTCCCCTGCAAACGTTTAATTCCTCCGCCTCTTTTCTGCTCGCGATAGCTGAGTTTCTGTAAAGCCGTATTTGATGGTTGAATGTTTACCAGAAACCATATAGCCTATGTTATATGTTTGGGCAAATTGCATAACTACCCTCGTTTTGAACTCCAACTGCACCATTGCCCCTCTTTTTTAGACTTTGCATATTTGCCCCTATTTTTTGAATTTGAGTCGTCCTTCTGCCCTAGTTTCTTAACGCCGTAAGAGGAGGCTGTTTGTTTGGAAGAAAAAAAAGATTGGAAAAGAGAAAAGAGTATGCAATGACCCTATTGCCCTTGCCTTATCTAAACAGCCGCATCAGCTCTCTCTCTCCCAGTCTCGCGTGTCCTCCACTGCTTCCTTATCCTCTCTCTCTCTCTCTCTCTCTCTCTCTCTCTCTCTCTCTCTCTCTCTCTCTCTCTCTCTCGCTCCATCCTTGGTGGCGGCGGTGAGCAGATCGGCGCTCCCTCCCTGGCGGCGGCGGTGAGGCGGTAGTGGGAGGGCAGCGCGGCGACCGCAACGCAGGAGGCAGCGGTAGGGCGGCGCCCCCCCGGGTAGCCGCGCACCGGCACTCGGCACAGGCAGCACCGTGGGTGGTGGCAGGGGGTGGGCGACACAGGTCCCCTCTCGGCCGTCGGGCGGTGTGTGGCGCTCGCCTCGTGGGGGACGGCGCACGGCAGGAGTTCACAGCTCGTCGGCACGTGGAGTACTTAGATGAGAACCATCCCTACATATGGAGTAAAATCAAATTTTCTGATCATTGCAGGGTTGACTACATCAATAACAACCTCTCTGAATCTTTCAACAGCTGGGTCAAACAAGTGAAAGACTTGCAGATTGTGGAGATGCATGACACTATAAAACAAATGATCATAGAAAAGTTTGAACTGAGAAGTAAGATTGCTGAGTCAATGGAGGGCAAAATAATCCCATCTATTACTAAGGCTCTTACATCCCAAATCAAAGTATCAAGGACTGTGAGGTATTAAGGTGTGGACATGGCACTGCTGGAGTAAGTGCACCTACCAAATCAGGAGTACTTTTTAGGTATGCAGTCAACTTGGAGTTGAAAACATGCAGCTGCAGGGCTTGGCAAGTTAGTGGAAAACCCTGTAGAAATGCTTTAGCATTCATTGCAAAACTTAGTAGAGAGGTGCACATGGATGACTATGTTTATGAATACTTCTCTATTGACAAGTTCAAAAAGGCCTATTCTGGTGTGTTCCATCCAATATTGAGAAGAAAGCCCGGGAGACCGAGGAAATCTAGGGTCAAGGCATCAGATGAACCAGGCAGCACAAAGCAAAAGAGGTGCCCAGAATGCCATGAACTAGGTCATACAACCAAGAAGTGCCAAGGAGGCCTTACTACTAGATAGAAGAGGAGCCGCTTGTCTTCTGACAATGCATTAGCGGAGGGAAGCAATGATCCTAGTGCTACACTTGCAGCATCATCACGGCGTAAAGGGAGAGGTAGAGGTAGAGCTACGAGGTCATCATCTATTGAATCATCTCTAGAAATATGAATAAGTTGGCATACTTACCTTTGTCTTTACTCCTTACTCATCTATGGGGCTTTTAGCTTCTCCTTATCTTGAGTTGTTGAGAGTTAGAATGGTCCACAGAGCAACACTTACCCATTCATAGATCAGCAATTCATCCAAAGGTTTTCTTTTTAAATTTTGAAATCAAGACTAAGTTCCCCGAATGATTCTCTCGAATAGCTGAATGTGTATGACTTCTTACTAGGGCAATCCTTGCCTCTTTTCTTCCCTACTAAAGATAAAGCTTTTGTGAAGGTCAAGGTAGGGTGTAAGAATAAGGCATACCTGTATCTCATATATTGTAAAGTCAAAGAGTGGATCCATGGAGAAATAAATCATACAATCAAGATCAAGATGTGCACGCGTGTGGATGGATGGATGGTGGTATGATTACACCCTTTTGAATGACCCCTCTCTCCTTTATTTTATTCCCTTCTTTTTCTTTTTTTTTGTACATGGATACCCTCTTTTTTTCTTTTTTTTTGGGTCATGCTTCTTGGCATGCCTTTCATTTTCTTTTGGGACAACCATGTCTAATATATTATTTTTTTAGGGATACTTAGCACCTCCCTAGGTCCTGGGTTCGACTCCCGGTGGGAGCGAATTCTAGGCTAGGGTTAAAAAAAATCCCCTCTCCGGTCCCGTGTGCCAAAGCATTGGTAATGAAGCGGCCTGCCCCTTAGCCTGAGGACCATGTGCGGCCCAGGTGGGTGGTTTCCAGGTAACGCCTCCCAATGGCAGGGCGGGGCCGGGGTTCAGGGATTTTCTCGGTCTGTGGAAAAGACCTCTTCTTAGTCTAATGCTCGGGGGGCGGCTTGCCCCCTGGAAGCCGTGTTTTTTGGAGAGAAATCATCAACACAAGGATCATTTATTTTGTGGATGAGTGGATCATGCTAATTCCTAGTGTAGGAATTTCGCAAGTGGAAGTGGACGTGTACGTGATCTTGATCTTGATCAAGAGAGCATGAAAAGATTCTCACTAGGGTCACAACAATTTGACAAAACTCAATGAAATAGCTAGTAGCATATGTATAGGGTTTTGCAATGTTATACGACATATGGCTCTGGTAGAAATTTATCATCATTGAGGAACTTGTCTTCCTTTTTATTTTGAAAACCAAAAACTTCAGATTTCATGCATCACTTAGAATGTTTTGTAAAGCTCTATTTACCATATCTATTCTCACAACAACATAGACTTGGATCTAGCATTCGCAACCCACAAGATTTTTAAGTTCCTGGCAGAGGTTTATAACAGCCAATAAACTCAAATCTCAAGAGAACACGAAGCTGTAGTCTAGACACAGCAAGCTAAGCATAACAGAGCAATTTTCATCCTTTCAGCTTTAGAGAAGTTAAAATATTCTTACCACGCATATGGAAGGGAAATAAAGCAGATAAATATTTTTGTTATTTTTCTAGATTTTATTTTATTTTATTAAAAGCAATAAAGGATATAGTTGACTTAGGGGAGGGAACCTCCCCCAAGCTAGCTCTTGGTTTAAGGTCCGATGAGCAAGACCTTCTCCATATCTATTCAGGTCAGGGTCGAATCGTCCATACGTGGAGAAGTAGTTGAGCACATCGACGTCGTCTTCTTACGCCACACCTTCTTGGTCTTCTTAGGTGTTGTAGGTGGCATGGGTGATGGATCTTCGGCTATTAGGCTGTAGATTTCCCAATCCTTGCAACCTGGTTTAGTCAGGGGGACTGTGGATTTCCCAATCTTCCCATTTTGGTTCAGCCCATAACCCTTGCCCTTCGCCATCTGTCAGACCCAGGGCAGCGGGACTGCTCACAGGCGTGGAATATTCTGGAGTAAGGGATAGCGCATGGATGTATCTTACCTCGTTTGTAACTACCCAGTTAGGAGTGGAACTAGTCTATGTACAAGGAAACTACCCGATCGTAGTGGAATAGGACTCTAATATTACTTGGCTAGGACTTTCCATGTAACTCTGTCTCCTCAGACTATATAAGGGTGGGCAGGGACCCCTCTAAAACATCTTTAACCTCTAAGGCAATATAAACAACCACACATGACGTAGGGTATTACGCTCCGGTGGCCCGAACCTGTCTAAATCTTTGTGTTCCTTGCACCATCGCGTTTTGATCTTAGCGAGTCCCTGCCTACAATCAACCACCTCGGGGTATCCCTCGGTGGTCTTGGCAGTAAAACACAGACAGCTAGCGCGCTAGGTAGGGGACTTCGCCAATGATCATTGGAAGAATTCGATGGCATCATCCAACGACAACAACTCCGTGCTCGCTAAGGGCACCACCATCACCTTCGGCTCGTGGGTTCTCGTCGCCAACGCCTTGGATGGCTTCGACAGCTACCTCACCGATCCCAACGCGCTGGAGACATTTGAAGCTAGTCGACGCCATGCCATCAACGACTTCGTCGATCACCTCGACGAAATTCCACTTCCGGTTCACGTCAAAGAAGTCCGAAAACAACCCAATTTCGACGTAAGCTTCCCTCTCTCCAAGTCCCCTTCCAAATTGGAAGGGGACTTGGATTATCTACTAGAAACAACAAGGCCGGGAGCCACCGTTAATAGGGGGTCCCTCATCTTCGACACATACTTGGATCGAACCACAAACCATGACGACTTAGTGTCAGCAAGCGACATCACCACAATCAAGATTGAAAACTACCTTAAAGATCTAATGGCAATTCCACTACCAAGGGTAGACAATTCCAATCTACTTGACGGCATGGATCATGTTGTACGCAGCATCACAGATTGCATCAACCTTGCCGAGTCATCCCTCCACAAGAAAAAGACTTGTCCTGAGCCCGAGAAGTCTAGCCCACAATCTGATCGTTCGGGCAACATCTTCTCAGGGCTCGATCGGATCGATTCAAAATTTTTTGAGTGTATCGAATTTGCAGAAGACACACTCCGTAGAAGAAGTTTCAACAAGCAGAAGGAAGACAGATCGGAAACTCACAAGAAACCCGAGAGGTGTAGCCCACGATTTGATCGTAAGGGCCACACTTCCGCTGGGTCCAAAGAGGATTCCTTTTCTGACTCCGGATGCAAAGAAATCAGACCAGAATTCCTAGACCCAGACTGCGATCAAGCATTCATCAACTACTTGAACGAGCTAGACTGCCCAGACTCGTTCGACGACCTTGACGAGTGGTCAGACGATATTGACCTATTCATGGAAGGTTTGTCCAACCCCGACAAGATCGACGAACTTTGGGAAAAATCAAAAGCCAAGAAACTTCGGGATAACTTTCAATTCAAGTCGGCAACATCTCTCACTCCTAAGACAACCAGCCATCCACATGGCCAAAAGCGTGATCACCTCGCCAACATCGATCCATCAGAGAACTCCATTAAACTGAACGACTACATGGGACGGTGGTGCAACACGGCCTACCAGAGGGTGCAATACCCAGATTCACCCACCCCTCTACGCGATTTAGTTTGGCCCTACTCACCCAAGGAATTTGAAAATCTGGAAAAGTACAAAGAGCACTTGAACGACATGGCTATACATTCAGAAGGAGGATTTCCGCCCACAGATTCCTTTCCGATTGATGAAGACCTACTCCGCTGCACTTTCGGATTGTACCCCCGTGCGCCCCCACCACAGAGGCTCCAAACCTGAATTCTACTCCAATTCAGAAGAGAATTCAGATAAGGAAACCTTAACTGGAAAAGGGGGAGCTCTTAAAAGGGCTCATACTTCCGGTTGGTCAGAATCAGACTCCACAAAGAAGATTGAAACCTATCAGAACTCTACCGAAGATGGTACTATAAATATCAGATATCAGAACACATCTAAGAAACATGAAGAGGAACAAGATCATCGGATGCTCGGGAACCCTAGTTCCCAGGACGACAAACTTCCCTTCCAAGAAGGCGCTCCGCTCGAAGAAGAAGACATCTTTATAAACAAAGACTCCTCTCGAGAAATTTTCATGGCAATCATCTCAGAGATCCAAGAACTCGAGGATGACCCAATGGAACGAGTCGACCTCGTCGACTACAACTCAAGCGACTACGACGAATTCCTCTCTGATGCTGAAGCAATCCCAACCAATGAAGTCAATCTCCCTCCGCCTCCTCGAGATGTCACAGTCACCGTCAACATGGAGAGTGACAACAGTGAACTCTGGAAGATTCGTAACCAAAAGAGAAACATAAGGAGATGCATCGCATCAGAACGACGTCAACAACAGATCGGCGATGCCTTCGACTACTCTAACAGTGACCTCCGCAATATCATCAACATCAGCCGCGATGCTCGTATAGTGATCATCTCCAGAAGAAAGGAACACCAAGAAGTAGAGGCATACAGCCCAACCTCCATTACCGCATATCTGACGACTACGATCAAGCTCTGCGCAAGCGCCGCCACATCAACTTTGTGCCTCCATTACCGCACAACCAAGTGCAAGACTATTCATCACCAAACCAAGACCCAACTTACCGCAAGCTGCATGGCCAGTGCCCGCTACACCTGAAGTCAAAGCACTCGACCTTCCAATGCAAGACCCTGCGCAAGGCTCTGGGAGCACCTCCTCCTCTCGACAACAAGGGCCCAAGCGCTTTTAGGGGATGAAACTCTCCTTTCCTAGTTGTTATAGCTTAAGCGAGTACTTTTACAAATAGAGGATCCACTATCGAGCCCCCATATTGTTTGGATGGGCTTGTTAATGAATCCCTATATTGAATTTTGATTCGCATCTATAAAGAAGTTTTTCACCGCCCAGTTGTTCACTCTTCGGAACCTTACTTTCGCCGTCGACTACCTGTGGTATTCGCTAAACCTTCTCAAGGTTTAGTGCATCAAAACCTAGTTTTTTTTGCCGACCGACTACCTGTGGTATTCGCTAAACCTTCTCAGGGTTTAGTGCATCAAAACCTAGTAGTTTTTTCGCCGACCGACTACCTGTGGTATTCGCTAAACCTTTCCAAGGCTTAGTGCATCAAAACCATGTAGTTTTTTTGCCGACCGACTACTAGTGGTATTCGCTAAACCCTTCTCAAGGTTTAGTGCATAAAACCTAGCAGTTTTTTTTGCCGACCGACTACCTGTGGTATTCGCTAAACCTTTCCAAGGTTTGGTGCATCAAAACTTAGTAGTTTTTTCGTCAACCGACTACCCATGGTATTAGCTAAACCCTTCTCAAGGTTTAGTGCATCAAAACCTGTACTCCAACTCCTCTAGCACCGGAAAAGGAAAGAAAAAGACATCATCCCTTCCACTGGCTGGACCCACGAACAAGAAGCAGAAAAGGGTCAAAAAGAAGATAGGCCCTAAGAAGAAATTATCTTATGAGCTGATCTAAGAGGAGCTTGATGAGGAAGTGGATCGCCAGGTGAAAGACCATTTCAAACCTAAAGTCCCAGAGAAGAGGGTACCGGTAGATCCACAAATAGCAGCCAAGGTCTACTCATGCTTGAACAACCCACCCGGACCGACAAAACTACCCTCAGACTTTGATTGCACACTGATAAAGGCACACCAGTAGAGCAATAAGAAATGTGAAAAGATTGTTCCTCAGCTAGGCTCAGTACAGAAGGAAGTTGAGCCCGTCGTGGTGCGGAGGTAGCCAAATGAACAAGAGGCAGAATTTCTCTGTGCACTTCATAATTTGTATTTTATCATTCAGTATGGAGCTTCATGATGCCGTTGATAATCAACCAGAAAACTCTTAACAAAAACTACAAGGAGACGTGTCAAAACATGTGTCATTCCCTGATGCACCAACATTACAAATCTTATATAATGATACCCTTCAACTATGGGTAAGTCTTGGTCGACTCATACCTCTTTTATATTCTTAAATAAATGCTAAGTCTAATATGGATGTATATATGGTTGTGTATCTATATCTACAGTTATCATTGGGTTTTGCTCGTAATTTTCATGGAGAGCGGCCATCTTGTAGTGTTTGACTCCATGAGGTGCCCACAGGCTGCAATCCAACACTTTATAGACCCATTGAACAGGTAAGTACAATGTGCACAATCAAATCCTTTTCATTGTTACATCAATTATTCAACATCAAAGTTAATTTCTTGCGCAAGGTGTGGAAACAATTTGTAAAGAAGAACAAAGGAGTCGGCCAAGGGAAGTTGCAATTGGAAGTTAGAATGAATTTTCCGGTATGTTGGATCGCGACCATTTCTCTAAGTAATATCAATTGTTCTCCATAGCCGTACACAAATATAGAATAACTAATTTATTTCTTTTACAGTATGCGAGACAACAACAAGGAATTGATTGGTATGGGTACTATATATGCGACTACATACATGGTCTAGTAAAATGCGAGAAAGATACTACGGAGGATTGCAGAGTATGTCCATACCATTCTCAACTACGTTCGACTAATTATACTAACGTGGTGAATTAATATATCAATCTTTTCAAAATTAATAGATATCGCAAGTCTACAACGCTGCTTTCGATATTAATCGGATTAATGCCGTGTGCCAGCAGCTTGCAAGATTCATTGTGAAGAAGATCTTGGATCCTAGAGGCAAGTTCTACCACGACGGTCACATCAATAGAGTGTCCGCTTCAACATCTTGAGGGACTAGTACCTGCACTATAAATATGACTTGTATATTTGTAAATATTTCTAAACATGATGTCATGTTGTTTGTATATTTGTATATATATTGTAATTGCTAACTAACTTAATTAAATGCTTGCCTTTGACTTTTAGTTAATTTCAAATCTTTTTGAACTCGAATACGACCAAAGAATGTATAGTACTGTATAGCTCGATCGGGTACACATAGCAATTGTGAAATAATAAACAGAAATAAACAAAATAAATAAAATGGGATTCTGGAAAAATGGGTAAAACTTATTGGTACCGGTTGGAAAATCAAACTGGTACCAAAGGGGCTGCCCGCTTGCGTCAGCGTGGCAGCCTCTGTGGTACCGGTTGGACTTTCCAACCAGTACCAAAGGTTGCCTAAGGCACTGGTTCAAAAACCCGGTGTCCTAGACCCACCCCAATGGTCCCAGTTTCGGGGTACCAGTTGGAGAACCGGTGCCTAAGGCCCTTTCCAACCGGTGTCCATGGTCTGTTTTCTAGTAGTGTCGCATCATTTTGAAACAATTTCAAATAGCATGTTAAGAAATGTCTTTCAACACTATTGACGCTTTAAGCGTGTTTAATATCGTGACAATTTGACATGTTCTCGAAAATGTTCCATGGAACATTTTTATAAGCCGACATAGAGACGCTTTGAAGTGGTGTTACTACTACAAAGTATCTAAAGCAACTCCAAAAGAATATGTATACTACCCCTAATATCTTATCTATCATATCAGGCTTACCCCCACTAAGTTAGTTGGTTGATATCTCTAGTAAAGTTTGTCATTCGATTCTTTGATACTCTTTACCATAGTGCTTCCCTGAGGAAAATTACGATACCCTGGAATACTCCAAGATGAAGTGTGCAGCGGTGATTCTGTGCGCTTGCAGAATCTATATTCTGAGCATAAGAAACACCAACAAGCATTTCTGTCGCCGTTGCCAGGAAAGCAATTGGCTAAAGATATCGTCGAATAGTCTGACAAAATTTATTGATTTATCACCGCTAGTTTTAGCAGTATTATCATTGCTCTCGGTATATTTGTGATTTCTGCAGAGCAGTGAAGGACCAAATTCGATCTACCATATCACTTCAACTCAGATCCAGAAGAATTGAGTGAATTGTTTGACGCATAGTCGTCCTACCAGAAGAAACTTTCTAGGATCAAGGTTTGACAACACCAACTTCAATACCCATGGCTCAGAAGACACTCCGTCAATTCTCAGCCCCATCCAATAGCCATATCCCTATTGGACTGACCAATGACCAAGGCATTGATGGCTTTGAGATAAAGACTGGTCTTGTCAACAAGATCCAAGCAAGTGCCTTCTGCGGAAAGGAATCAGAAGATGCTAACGCTCATCTTCAGAATTTTTTGGAAGTGAGCAGCATAATCAACTCAAGAGGCACTACGATGGATAATATTCGTCTTCAACTATTCCCATTCTCTTTACTTCGGAAAGCAAAGACGTGGTTTTACACCTTCAAGGAAGGATTCGACTCTTGGGATGCGTGTGCAAATGCTTTTCTGGTCAAGTACTTTCCGGAGGGCAAAACCAATGCCCTTCGGAACAGGATTACCAGTTTTGAACAACTCCAGGATGAGACAGTCCCAAAGGCCTGGGAACATCTTCAGGAATACATTACAGCATACCCACACCACGGCATGGAAGAATGGCTTATCATTTAGAACTTCTTCCATGGCCTGAACCAGCAACCGCAAGATCACATGGATGCAGCAGCGGGAGGAGCATTCCTCTCCCTCGATGTTGCAGGAGCTAGAGTGCTCATCAACAAGGTTGCTTTCAACCAGAGTTGGAAGGAAGATAGGCAGCCAGCCCATGCAAAAGGAATACATGAAATCAACAGTGTCGATAGGCTGGTAGCCAAGATGGATCTTCTCATGAAAAAGCTGGAATCTCCACACAAGGAGGTTAACCAGACTGAGCCTGGAATGACATGTGAGAAATGTGGCAATCCTGGACACTCGGGCAAATCTTGGCTGTTCACTCAAGTGGACGAGAACTCCATTGGGAACGACACTCCCAATAACTCAGACTGCCGTCCTCAACAAGGTTGGAATTCTAAGCTCGAGCTCCCCTTCGGCCAACAGCAAGGTAACAATTTTAATAACAGTTTTCAGCCCTCGCTTAAAGACTTCATGTACGGCCAAAAACAAATGAATGACAACATTAGTGAGAAGTTTATTGCTAATGATAAAATTCTTGAATCTGTGGCTATGCAACTAGAAGGGTTTGACTCTGTTATTAAAAATTAACAGAGTTTCAATAAATTGATAGAAACTAAAGTAACTCAGTTGGCCTCATCTTGTCGTAACCATAACACGGGGGAGCTACCCGAGCAACCGGGAGTGAACCCGAAAGAAAGTGTGAATGCGGTAACTATGCGGGCAAGACAATTCACACATAGACCACATCTTTCACAGGATGCAGGTACACGGCGGAAGACCGTAACCGCTAGGAATACCGATGCTGAAGACGGGGTGCTGGAGGAGGCCAAAGAATCCAACACCATTGCTACCAAGGAAGACCCTGTGGAACCCCCTAGAACTTCACAGGACTGTCATTATACAACCTCCTTACTGTTTCTAGAGCGGAGAAGGAGGCCGGTGGCCGACGAGCAATTCGGCAAGTTCGTCGAGGTAATTAAGAAGCTGTATGGCAACATACCACTTCTTGATACTATGCAGGTTCCCACATACGCCAAGTATCTCAAGGATATCCTTGGCAACAAGAGGGTCTTGCCGACCACCAAGGTCGTGTAGCTTACAGATGAGTGTAGCACAGCTATACTCAATTCTCTCCTGGAGAAGAAGAAGAAACCAAGATGCCCCACCATCATATGTTCTATCGGAGCTCAACACTTTAAGCACGCTCTTTGCGATCTGCGAGCAAGCATCAGCGTCATGCCAAAGGTAATTTATGATAAACTTAACCATCATGTGCTTGCTCCTACTGCCATGTGTTTGCAGCTAGTAGACCAATCAATTCATCATCTCGCGGGGATTGCCAAGGATATTACGGTGAAAATACAGAATTTCTTTATCCCCATTGATTTCGTCATCCTCGATATAGAAGTCGACACCAAGATCCCTCTCATATTGGGAAGGCCATTCTTGAGTATGACAACCGCACACATTGATGCGGTAGTTGGAGTAATCCAACTCAACATCAATGGGCAGAAGGAGAGATTCGGCTTCAGACTGAAGGATGAACAATGCTAACAGATCAAAGGTTTCAACTGGAAGGAATCCGTGAAAGAGCTGGAGAAGCCATATACCCCATCCAACTCTACCCTCATTGAATTCGTGGAGAATCTTCGAACTCGAGAGGAGATCAAGGTGTATAACCAACGGAACGCGAAGCGAAATATCCAACGTAAGAAATTTCTGGAATTTGGGAAGAAAGAGATCGAAGTAACTTTGCCTATGGCGGAAGAAAGTGTCGCCACCATCTCCATCAGGTGACGATGACCGAACCCAAGGTATGGATAGTCTCGCTCAGGACGAGAAACTTGAGCCCTTGCCATGAGGTACGTGGTAGTTATCCATTCCTGCATTCGCATATAGGATAGTTTATCTTTTGCATAAGTTTTCCCTTTCACATCATGGCATGTTTAATTCTCGCAAATGCATTCTTTCAATTCTATATTGCATACAAAAAAAAAACAGCCAAGATGGCAGGCCTACTGAGCTTCATTCAAGCTTGGGGGGATGCTAATGTATCCAGGTAAGCCATCCAACCTATCCTTTCATCTTGTGTCCTAAAAAAATACTACAAGAGATTGGGCCTTCTATGACAATTTTCAAGATTATGATGCACCTTCTATGACAGCAGCATATAGTCACGGAAGGGGTACAATTTCTGATCTGTGATAATTTTTGTGAAAATTTATGATTTGTGAAAATTTTTGTGACAGTTACAATTGTCACATATCAGAAATTGTCACAAAAATAGCTTGTAATTGTCACAAAAGGTCTTTAATGACGAGCCTTCTATGACAAGAGATAAACTCATATTTGTCACAGAAAGCCAAATCTCTTGTAGTATAGTTTGAATCATTCAAAAAACATCAAAAAGAGAGTAAAATAAAATAAAAACAAAAACTAAATAAATAAATTAAAAAAATGTGTTTCATGTTTTGAATAAAACTCCCAACACATATGTGTGAAAATCCGTGTAAGCTCTTATCATGGAGATGATGAATAGTTGCTCTGTCCATGCTTTGCAAGTATCTCATATACAACTTTTTACTCTCCTAGTACTTGAAATGTTGGCTCATGGATATATCACTAAAATTATGGTTTGAGTGGGAGCATGAGCTTGATTTCCAAGTCTAAGTTGTTGTGAGATTTGAGATGACCCTAATCAGAATAAAATTGCATGCTCTAGTAGGGAACCTCTCAGAATTTCTTAAAAAAAACATGGTAAAGATTTCCTCTTTGGTTTACATGTCCTACCCAGAGCCATAATGTTTTCTCATATGAACCGATATAAGCTATCTTGAGTTATTTTGAGCTTTGCCGAATGGTGAGTCCGTTCGAGGAAGGTACTTGTCATCTACCGATCTTTCTCCTTTGCGTACCCATTGTTTTGCTAGCCTCAAATGTCTGGCATGTCAATTGCCTACTCTGGGTATTGATATCCACCTTCGCCAGACAATTCCCCTCACAACAAAACCCAAAATCTCCACAGTGAGCCTATCCATCTCAAATGTTCTATCCAAAAAATGCTCCCTTCCAACAACTCTATCCTCATGGAGTATGGGTCATCTTACCTTAAAAAAAACTGAAAAAAAAGAGAGACAAGACCCATACCTCCACTCAAAAGAGTTCAAATAAGGAGCTCAAATAAAAAGACCAGAGATGTTCTAAGCGTGAGTCCATTTCCTCCCTCTCCCCTGAACATTTTACCTTCTATAAGATCGGGATTTGATCGAGTACCAACCTCTTGCGAAACCACTCTTCGGCTCAGCAACATAGGTAACCAAGGTATGCTATACTTTTCCTACCCAAAACTCCACATATCAGCCTTAGAGTAGGAAGAAGATGGTCAAAATTTCCGACCATGGTGAGGATCATACACCTTGGGCGACTTGAGAGTACCATTGGGGAATATTTAACCACTTTTTGAAAGCTTGAAAAATATTCCGAGATAGGAACCTGAACAGGAAGCAAGAAATATTCCGGTAAAGGTTGTTCAGTCTCTCAACCACCCAAGACGAGGGATGAAATGCCAATAAGCACCATCTACCAGAAACCAAGGTATGAGCCAACTTATTCAAAGTACATATGGGTTAGAGTAATATATTGTGCATAAGGTTTCTGCAAGGTATGAACATTGATGCAACTGCTGATCCACCGAGCCTCAGCTTTAGCTTTGCTCGAGGACGAGCAAAAGTTTAAGCTTGGGGGGTGTTGACGGCCATTATTTCCCATTTTGACCGTCAACTTCTCGGGAATAAATTGAGCCTTGCAATATGTTTCATACATATTTTACCTAATCCTGACAAATTCCACAGGTTGTAGTGGTTTGAGATGTTTTATAGGATTATGCTCAGAATATGCAAGAAACAACACTAATTGGAGCATCTACATGGATGCTGAAACATGGACATAAGATGACACCATTATAAACATTGTCAAATGCCAAATTTGACATTGCCATGTTGAAGAGCTCGTCAAGATGATAGAATTGGACATTTTGTTCACCTAATTCGGAGTTCGGATGCAAAAGTTATGCAAATTACAAGTTTCGGACTCCTATCGTGCTGAGGCTGCAGGCCGGCCGGCCCGGCACCTCTACCAAACACATTTTGCCTTGCCACAAGACCACTAGGGACCCTCCAATGGACCCCTATGAACTGTATATACAAGCAAATACAAAAGTTATGACCAAAAAGCCTAGCACATGGATTAAAGGACCAATTTTCAGCAATTGCCAAGATCTTTTGGACCAGAACACTACCATGGACTTCATGCACACTTTGATCAAGATGTCGGTGAAACGGAGGGTCGAGAAGTGACAACTCTAGGCCGGCCGGCCTACAATTTTTAGCTTTGAACCAACGGAACCTCCACCGACATCTAGACAAGATCAGGAGCGTCCACGAGAAGGGCGGTTGCAAACGGAGGAAATCACAGGCCGGCCGGACTAAGGGAGGCTGGCCGGCCCCACTTTGCAGCGTCTCGAGCTCATCTTCGCGTGGAAGCTACGTCAACCGACCCTCTTGCGTACACCCGACGCCTCAGCCAAATACCAACATCTAGCTAGTAAAAATAGGCCTCCACCCCTCACTTGTGACACACACCAAGGAGTTCTCTCTTCTCTCACTTTTACTTTCTAGGGTAGGTTAGGTAGTTGGGAGTTAGAGTCGAGTCGAGCTTGTCTCGGGATTCCGGAGTCGTCATCGGAAGTCGGGTATAAGCTGTTGTATCTTTTCCTTTGACATTTGTCAATATAGTTATCTTCTTTATCTTTTCGACTCAGCTTTACTTTCCGCATTGTTTATCTTCTCAAGTTATCATACTTGTGTGCGGAAGTAATTCCTTTAGCTTAGGCTTTGTATCTCTCTTGTTTATCGGGATCTTACCTTACGTGTTTTCTCGCCCAGTCTAGGGAACTCAAGTTAGGTCCCTAGGTTGAGGGGGATTTCTTTTGTTCGCGACAAGAGAAATCCTAACACCGAGTACGGACGTGGTGTCCGAGCTTAGTGTTAGGTAGAATGTGTGTTCCACCCCACGGTACCGTTGTGGTAGGCGGCAGGTGGTGATAGCCCTATCCATCCCTTGTAGTCCACCACGTTCAGGTGCTTTCATAGCAGTAGTGCCGACTGTCGTTGGACTCCCTTCTCACCCCAGTCCGAGTCCTTCCCTGAGGCCGCCGAAGTAAGCTCTAGGTTCCCGATAACTAGTTAGAAGCAAGGTTTAGTCTAGAGAGGCTAGCTCAGTAGTTTAGAAAGTGTTTTAGGAGTCTTTCTCGCTCATTGTCCTCCCAGCTGCTTACCTCTCTAAGGATTAGAGTCTCCTGTGTCAGACGGTCATCGTGGCCATTATCTTATCTATCATATCAGGCTTACCCCCACTAAGTTACTTGGTTGATATCTCTAGTAAAGTTTGTCATTCGATTCTTCGATACTCTTTACCATAGTGCTTCCCTGAGGAAAATTACGATTCCCTGGAATACTCCAAGGTGAAGTGCTATAGCGGTGATTCTGTGAGCTTGCAGAATCTATATTCTGAGCATAAGAAACACCAACACACCCCAGGTTACTCTCGGGTAAAATGCTACGGCGGTACTCTGTGCTCTTGCGGATTTATTCGTGGCCCATGAAATGCCTGCCACCCCATTGATGTCTGCGAATGCCATCGCTGATTCCCAGTGGTGACATTGGTAGGCATCAACAATTATCCCCACTATAAAAGTGATCATGAAATTTTTGCTCTAATTCGTTCCAAGAACGTATAGAATTTGGGGTAATGCAGAAAACCAAGAAAATGCTGTTCTAGTTAATGATAAAGAAAATAAACAAACTAGCAAAGAATTACTGGAACTAGCTTCACCCAATTGAGCAACATATTGACTTATGTGCTCCCAAGTTGACCGATTATCGTCCCCACTTGTAAGGATCACCGGGGTGTCCGACCCTAGAGGGGGAGGGGGTGAATAGGGTCGCTAATTCGCTTTCTAACATAGGGCTCAATCTACTTGCATAAGATAAACCTAACACGTCCTACACATGCTAGTTATGACTAAGGTTTATCTATGCTACTCTCTACTTACCCCAAAAGACTTGCAACCTATAGCCAATCCTAATCAAACTAACTAGGAAAGTAAAGGCACGCAAGATAGAGTAAATACAGAAATGTAATATGGTAAGTAAGGAGGTAAGGGAGATAATATGCAAACTCTCATGAAGACACCAAGACACACGATTTAACGTGGTTCGGTTAGGACACCAAGTCCCTCCCTACGTCCACGACCACTTGTCCAACAAGAACAAGTGTGATGCCGAGTCTCTTCGCTTGATCACCGTCTTGCGTTCGCCACCAAGGCTTCCAGCAAGCAAAGGCTAAGTGGCGCCAAGTCACCAAGACAAGGCCACCGCCACCGTCTCTCTCGAAGCGTCACCAACGGCACCGTCTTCACTATCGGAGCTTCTCACCAAGAGGGGTCTCCTTCCCCGCACAAAGTGTCGTTGCCGCTTCACACCAAGTAGGAGGGTCACACGATGATTACAACGATTGCTTGCCACAGCAAGGCTTCTCTCAAGCTTACTCTCTCAAGAGCTAAGCCTAATCAAGCACTAAGCACTCTCACAAGTGTGCTTAAGCTTATATGATGTACAATGAAGCTCTATGGTGGTTGGAGGTGTTCTTCAAGTGTAGTAGACTTCTCTATCTCTTCAGCAACTCCAGCACACTCCAAACAAGGCGTGGGGTGGGACATATATAGCCCAACCCTCAAAAACTAGCAGTTAAGAAAAGCTGACAGATTTCCTTAGCACCAGTTAATCCGACGCTCAGGAAAATCGTCATCGCCGGTTTAACCGGTGAGTGCATTTTCCCAGCCGACCATTGGCCACTGACCGTTACTGTTCCAACGGCTACTTGATCAATTGACCGACGCTCTCAAAAGCATCGTCGGTTTAACCGGTGTATGTAAGCTCAGAAACCCCCAAAAAATGGAGTCTCTAGACAATTGCACCGACGCAAAACCCTAGGGGCGGAACCCCCGTAGGGGCGGCCCTTCGGGCCTAGCTATGCCAATCTTCTCTTTGTCATCACTTGAACCTAAAAGCTTGAGAATGGTCATCTTAACAATCATATTAGTCCAAGTGTTGTGTTGTCTATATCAATCACCAAAATATTATATTGAAATATGGCATGAGAGGCCATTTTCGCTACAATCTCCCCCTTTTTGATGATTGATGACAACACAACCAAAGCAAGCAAGATGAATTGCAAGAATATGAAATTGATACCAATTTGAAAAGTTAGAAACTACTTAGCTTGCTCGGATGACATTTCAATGCTCATTTAAAAAGCCACCAGCACTTGATTAGTCCATAGAACGAAATGCTTCCGGCTTGATAGCAATTGTGAAAATATGGCTTATGGCCAATGTAAGACAATTGTGTGGTTTGAACCATATGAGAAATGAGAATTTTTGTACCTTAGTCCATGGGATCATCAATTTGCACTTCTCCCCCACATTGACTAAGTACCTCCCCCTATCACCATGCATCCTTTTGCATTGCATTTTCCATTCCTCCCCCTTTCTAATGGCATTATTCAGTCCAACCTATTTTCTTGCTTTTAGGGTACATTTCTCCCCCTTTGTCATCAAACACCTAAAAGCTTCATAACCACTAACAGCAAGGAGCATTAGTAGCAAAAGGAATTTACTAGTGATAGAGTGTTATACCCACTAAATTTGGCATATCTCCCTTTGTTTGAACAAGCTCCCCCTTTTTCAAAGCTTGTGGCACCTCCTATCTTGACACCAATTGTGACTTGTAGGGGTAGTGTTCAAAAAAAAATTGAACTCATGGAGATAGCTCTAGGTGATTACAACAAATAGCACTTGTAAAGCATAATAGTCACACAAACATAAGCTATAGAGTTAGCTCCCCCTAAAAGTATGCATCACTTTTAAACAAATGTATGCACTTGTAATTCACATAATGGGGATTTAACTTCATAACTTACTAATCATGGCACCATAAGCAAGCAATTGATATCAAAAGCATTTTTACCATGAATATGAGAGATATCAAATTGCAAAATATGCTATGGAAGACATATGCCATGTGAGAGAAACAATTAAGCTCATGTAGGTTGCAACAAGATATGATAAAGCATGGATAACCTACCATGTGAAATTTCTAGGAAGGCATATCAAAAGAAAGATACCAATAGTAAAGATAAGATCATGCATTCCTAGAGAGGCATTGAGCTACAATGATGCATGAAGGATATCAAATGAAATTGAGATCATCCTTTTACCTTGCTCATTACCTCATATGTAGGGGAGGGAAATTTGGGTCACTAATCTTTAATCCACAACTTGGCTTTAATTCAACTTTGCATGATGCATCCCTACTCATGCATCCCAAACCTTGTCAAGCCTCCAAATTCCCCGTGATGCTTGTTTGGTGCCTAAGTTTTAGGGATCCAAACCTTTTGAGAGCCATCCATGGTATGAATAATATCCTTGGGCACCCAAATAGGCCGGTTCCATCCATATGTTCTCCACCCCATGACATGAGCCACCACCTTGCCATTCTTCTTCTTTTCAAGTATGTAGTGGTTGCTCTTTTGCTTGTTCTTGTGGGTGGGCTTTGTGTACATGTACGAAGCCTTCAAGTATGGAGATGTGTTTTTCTTGATCTCCTTAGCATTCTTGTGTCCCTTCTTGCTCTTGTTCAAGTTCTTGGGCTTGCCATTTTCTTTGCCCTTTGCTTTGCCCTCTTTCTCCTTGCATTGGTAGGACTTGTGGCCTTCTTTGCAACACTTGAAGCAAGTCACGGTTTCTCCCTTCTCAAGGTTCTTTACGCCCGCGGAGGTGTTATCTTGAGAAGGTTGGACTTGCCCTTGTGTGCCTTTGCTTTGAGCCGCCTCAAATCCGCCATTAGCCTTTCTACCTCTTGTTTGAGCTTCATAAATAATAATATTGGAGGTCGTTTGCACTGCAATGAGCTTCATACAGTTCAGCGTTTGGATCTGAGCGTGCAGTGTTTCAGTCAAAGCTGCCTACAAAACAAATTAGAGTCACATTAAAGTAGTCATGGATAAGACAATAAAGGAGAAAAATTACACTGCAATCACGGATGAGATATGGAACTAAGGGAACACAATAAGAGATTATAGATAGCTAGTATGTATGTCCTTGAAATTAAACCTCGAGCCATTTCATCAAAAGAAAAAATTACGGACCCCCTAATATATTGTTATAGTAATTCAATGTGGATCACACATTTACTACATATTGGTGTAGTGTGTATGGACCACACATTTACTACATTTAATATATTGTGTGTGGTGTTGTTGTTGTTGTTGTATAGTGTGTATGCCACTTTAATGTTGGTGGGTACAATGGGGTTAAGAGAGTTTTGGGTAAAGCAGAGTGGGGATTGGCATGGGGCCTAATGATGAATAAGGTGGATACTCTTGAGGAGGTATGGTGGCCTTGGTAGTGAGGAAGTAGTTCTCCGCTGGTTGTGATAGGAACTTATATTAGGTCAAATAAAAACAAGGGGTATTTTACCGCAATTCAAATCAAATACAATGTACTAACCATATATAATAATTGTCACTGTACAAAGAAGCATCATATAATTCAAAAATCCATGAAAATATATGTGGCAACATATAACAAGATAACATTGGAGCTAATAAATATCTATAATTCATTTAGGATATTGGATAAGACACCATATCTGTTTTCAGAGACCTAATGTTTGAGAAACAAATCTAGAGGTCCGGGTGCTGTTGTCTTCCCATTAATCTTTTTGTTATGGCTACTGTAACTATGATGGTAGCTCTTGTACTTGTAACTGCTGCAACCGAACCATGCATATGTGGGCTCATCTATTGGTAGATCATTCATGTGTGAGCCACTCCCGTCTGTTAATTGTGTGCTGTTTTGTTGCAGTAAACCACGAGCATCATTGGTTTCATCAATTTTACTAGATATTTTGCACTGCATTGAGCTTCATACAGTTTAGTGCTTGGATCTGAGCTTGCAGTGTTTCAGTCAAAGCTGCATACAAAGCAAATTAGAGTCACATTAAAGTAGTCATGGATAAGACAATAAAGTAGAAAAATTGCAGCGCAATCACAGATGAGATATGGAACTAAAGGAACACATTAAGAGATTATAGGTAGTACGTATGTCCTTGAAATTAAACCTCGAGCCATATTATCAAAAGAAAAAAATTGAGGACCCCTAATATATTGTTATAGTAATTCTACATATTTTCATTATCAATCAATACTAAAGTGGACCACGAACAAGTTCACCACCGTTTTTTATTATCAAGCAACATTCGATGTGGACCGTATAATCACCTATCAAACTTATGCAGGAGACAACAGGTGTGAGCATGTCAGTTTGCATGCTTATACAGTATTTAGGTTAAACAAAGTACCTTTGTATTATGAGCTACCTGCCCTAACCTTAATTACTCTACAGATAATTTTACCTAACGTTCTATACGACATTTCTGATAATAAACCATTTCTAACAAGTAAATTAGAAACAATGTAATGAACAGCACATGAATTTTTCTTAATAATATAATTAAGTTAATGTATCCAGGAAGGTAAAATTATCAGAGAGACAGAAAAATGGTTTCATCTGGTGATTCATAGTTGACCATCAAACCCGACATCTTGATGTTTACAGCAACAATTATTGCAATTTATGTTTATCAAACGAAATAAGAGGTATTTAATCAAAGACAACTAATGTGCATTTTACTGATATTGACACAATATTCTTTTGCAAAGTTTCTGAGGTCTCAAAGAGAACATATCTGAATGTAAACAACATAAAAAAGCATGGTGTATACAACACAACATGTTCAAGGGAAAAGGAGTCATTGAAAATGATCAGTACCTACATAGTAATAGATGAAATTAAAAGGCACACACTTCTTTAAAATAATGAAACTCATTTCAGTGCCAAAAAAATAATGAAATAATGTAGCGAAGTTAATCTCTGTTTCACATGAATCTGAAAACAGGTATTTTTAAAGAGATGCTACATGGAAGAAATTAGGATTTTTGAGAAACTAATTAATTCCAATTCTTATCTGATACACGCCTAACCACATAAAATTAATGTTATACTCGAGTGAAGCATAAAATTAGGTAAAGTTAGGGGTAATTGAAACAAGAAACATGACTTTCAAGTTTCAACGCCTATGTCATAAAACTTTAAATAGTCCTTGCTATAAGAGAATTGGTAAAAGAACTGTTTTCCAGAAATGAAACACGTAGTCTGGATCGAAGAGGAGTTGGAGGACTTCCACAGACATTTAAATAACAGGTATGTAATACATATGTAATGTTAGGTTTCCAGATAAATAGAAAAGCAAAAGATATAGATAGTAGAAAAACTTAAGATAACAGTGTGTTAAGCATAACATTAAGACTAACAGATATATTTTTTGTCTAATAATTATTTATTAGACTTAATGTCGACATACGCTTTCATTTTGTAAGCAATAAGCATATGAAACTTGCTGGAGACACTCAGACAAACAATGATCTGCATCAATTGCTCATTTGCCTTCCCTGACACAAGAAAGTAGCTACACGGCAATCTAAGCAAACCAGAACATCATTTTCCAACAGGGCTTTTCTTAATTATTTTAGATACAACGTCTTCTGTAAAGCAAGAACATACAATAAACCTCTGAACAATAACATAAAATGATATTCATAATTCAACATATGCCAAGCATTTTGCAGGTTGCAACCATATGTGTGCAATCCAACAACTAAAATGGTACCGTAAGCATCAATTTAATACATACATGCATTATCATCATCAATTTGTAGATCACTGCCACCTTCAAAGAACTGAACATAGATTGCTGCTGGAATAAATTGAAGAAGCCCAACATACCATCTTTCAGCAAGACCTGGTGCTCCAGCTCCAGCATCATCATGCTCAACTCATTGCGCTGTGTCTTTAGCTCGGCGCATCGCCCCTGCAGTCAAGCAGACAAATACACACAACTCGGTTACTTGCATTATCACTTGACAAATAAGTGGCATGCTCATGTTGACCCATGCAGAGAAAAAACCTGCAGCAATGGCAATTCTGCGGACAAAGTGTTATGCTGGCCCTGCAGTGTCTCAATCTGGCGCTCGAGCTCACAGATGCGCATATCCTTGATGGCCTTTCTCTTTGCTGCAGAATACCGATCTGCTATAATCCTGCAAAATTTACATGGAAACGAACAGAGATCGATTAGTCCCATAATCTAAGCCATGGTTATCGGCCGGCCTTCATTCATCCGCTCTTATTATATTACCACATGTAGACATGCAGTAAAGGATGCCAGAAAATCCATTTACCTCTTCGCCTTCTTAGGGTCAGTGTTTATAAGCTCTTGCAACTTCTTGTCCTTGCTGATGATCTCCTTCGCATAATTGAGCTTCCTGCTGGCATCGCTGAGGTCCCCAGCAGTTGAGTTATTCGGCACAGGCAGGTCTTCGCCACGGCGAGCGGCGCCGATGGGCACCTGCTTCATCGGCAGCAGAGGTGCCTTCATGGCTCCGGTTATCAGATCCGGCATGGAGGAACTGGAACCGCCAACGTCCATGGACGAGCCGCCGCCGCAGTGCCAGGGAAGCATGCTCTCGCCCAAGGTGCTCAACTTGTTCGTCTCCTCCAGCGAAGGTATGCGCAGGCTCGGCGGCAGCGGGGGGAGCTCGCAATCCGACGGCGGCTGCGCGGACCCGGCGCCGATGATGTCGCCGGTCCGCGGCGGCAGGCCTGAGCCAGACGGCGTCGAGACGACGGGCATCTCGCTCTGCGGCGCCCACGCCGCGATCTGCTCCAGCAACGCCGACTGGCTGGCGAACTCCGAGAAGAAGGCGCCATCGGACGCGGGCAGCAAGCCCGGCGTTGTCCACGACGCCGGCTGCTCCAGTACGTCCCACTGCTGCTGGCCGCCGAGCAGCGTCGGGAGATGGGTAGCCGCCGGCGCTTCTGGTTGGGCGAAGATGTCTCCAGCAGTCATATGGACTGCGCCGAGCCCGGGAAAGGCTGACGACGAGGGCAGGGACTGCGGCGTCGCGTGCCCGTGGACGGAGACGGAGACGGAGACGGAGACGGACAGGGAACCCTGCGACCCCGCAGAGGCGAGGATGGGCGACGGCTGTGGGAGCAACGGGGTCGGCGAGAGGTGGCCCTGGGCATGCACGGAGGACAGGCCTTCTTTGACCGTTGCCGGGGAGGTCCGGTCGGCGGAGCTGGAGGTGTTGGGCTCCATCTCAGCTAGGGTTTCGCGGCCCCGGGGTGTGCGAACGCGAGGAGGGAGAGAGCGCGAGGGTTTTGAGCGGCGGGATGCTGATGCTGTGCGAGGATGGAAGAGCGCCGGAATGGGAGCCAGCCGGCGGATGTAAATGGAGCCAGCCATGGAGGAAGCCCGTTGTAAACCCAAAAGAGGAAAGAAATGAATCACGGTGTTCAAAGCTTTCCTGTTTTCACCCGCAAAAAAAAAAGCTTTCCTGTTTTGTTTTTATTTTTTCGGACCAGCTTTCCTCTTTTGTTAGCGCTCCTGGTGGGCTTTATTTTGGTAGCAGGCCGACGCGCAGGCCAATGTGGACCCAATGTTTGTGCAGCCAAATACTCCTCCTCCGTGTACAAAAAGAAAATCGTTCTGATTTTGTCTTAAGTCAAATATTCTAAATTTTACTACAAATAATTTTTTTATGTAGAGTTTGAAAGGACGAACGAGGGGCTTTAAAGCACGGAAGAACTGGAGACCTCTATGCAAAGTGGGGAGTGAGGAGAAGTACGACTGGACGATAAACAAGATAACAGAGAAAAGCGTGAAGCATTTGATGCTGACAGCAGGAAACTAGGAGAACGGAGTGACTACTTCATCAACATCGGCTCCACCATTATCAAAGTTGGAAGTGTTAAGAGCAACCTCCAGCGTCATGGCTGAGACCCCCTCTGTGTTCTAGATATGCTTGTTTCATCTTTTTTCTTTTGAATTTGTAGCGGGCGCGCCTGTAATACGCAAATATGAACCTTAAACTGTACAAGGCTGAACTCCTTGGATGCTTTGTTCCCTGGGATTAAAGTGGGGAAACCTTCTCTTTAAAAAATGTAGAGTTTGAAAATATGAAAGTAGATTCATTTTGAAATTTGTTCTGTAAGAGTATATATTGACTATATTTTATAATTTGTTTATAGAAAAAGATAGTGGTCAAAGTTGTTTTTAAAAACCGTGCCAATGTCTGAAACGACTTTCTTTACCTATGTGAAGGGAGTATGTCTGCAGCTGTCCCTTTTTTGTTTAAAAAATGGTATACAAAATATATTCGCGGGAAATGGTATAAATTTTGATTTTGAGAAATAGTGTAAGGTACGCATGAACAAAGTGCTGGGCCTTAATCTTGCATGAACTATAAATTCATTCATGAATCTTCTATTTAAAGTTTCTTCTAATTTTTTCATGACCGTAGCTGTGGATATTTTTTTTGACTTTTTCCTTCCATCGTAGTTCCTAGAAACGTCTGCAATTTTTTCTCATGAAATTGTTAGAGAACCTTCATAATTTTACATACAATTGCTAGCGGCCACTCCAACCCTCCAGCAGAAATGCATACTAGCGAGTATCAATAATCCTCCTTTGCGTACAATTTTCTCCTGGGACCTTTAAGAGTTAGAACTTAGAAGCACTACTACATATTTTCTCCTGGGACCTTTAAGAGTTAGAACTTAGAAGCACTACTACATATTTTCTCCCGGTCCTTTCCTTCTCCGCCGCGACTCCCTGTCCATCTTGTGCTGCCTCTCCCCTCCCCGTTGCAGGGCCGCCCCCGCGAGGGGCCACACACCCGGGGCCCGGGGGTCGTCTCCCTCGCCGCCCACCCCACGGGCGCTCGCGCCGCAGAAGTGTTGCTCGACAGCTTCGCCCACGTCTTCGACGTCGACTCGGGGGGGGGGGGGCTGTCGCCACGCTCGAGGCGGCGCCATCTAAGGTCTGGGCCATCCGGTTCCACCCCAAGGTGAGCACTGAGCACGGCTGGCCCACCCCTGTAGTCAGGAATGGGGATTTTTTCAAGGCAAAAAAAAAATGGCTGCTTTCTTGCGATTTTTACTGCAATAATGTTAGATGGTTCGATGGGGAATGAACCAAATGTGTGAGATTTTGGTGAGATGTTAGATGATGCACAGGCCCGTGGGGCTGGCTGCACACTTTGTCCCGCGGCGCCGCCATGCCAGGGGGGCCATCCATCAGCCCTTCTCAGTTTTCTTGGCTCCATCGTCCATATGCGCTGGTCATGTCAGAGAGATTGGCAGCGGTGGTGTTGAAGTCATTGTAGTATTTCAAAAAAAAAAAGAAGTCATTGTGCTCCTCAACGGAGAGTCCCCACAAGAATGACCTTATCTGCATCCCTCTGAAGCGATGAACACATTCACCATGGCTTTGCGGAGTAAGAAGAGCTCCATAGCAGGCACTTGTTGTTCTCCTACGGGCACTGCATACATTCTGTTGGTCGAAATTCTTCCATGCGAATAGTTAATCATTCAGTATTTTATTTTTTTCTGGGCTTTATTGGAGATTACTTGACCGATTGGTGGTGGACCTTTTGTTCAGACTAATGAAGTGAAAGCATTTCAATTGCTGATTGTCCTTGTGATAGGCTGATGGCCGTTAGCAACTAAGTATTCCAGTTTAGTGATCCGGGGTTAAGATTATATTTTATCAAAATCCAGCACCAAATGTTGGATATAGTAAATTCAGTAACAGAGAGTTGCTGAACAGAGATCCAGTAGGAAACTCACTTTTTACAGATTCTATATGAGATTTTAATCCTGCAGATTTTGAGCAGTATACACTAGACCAGAAACGATTTGGCGTGGCTGCCAAATCGTATCTGTGCTGGCGGGTGGGACGCCCGCCAGCACTCGTGTGCCAGCACAAATGGCAATTTGTGCTGGCGGGCGGCTCACCCACCAACACAAATGGCATCTTTACCAGCGGGCTACTTAAGTCGCCCGCAAGCACAAATTGGGCTCTGTGCTGACGGCTGTCGTAAGGAACCGCCGGGACAAACTAATTCTGTGCTGGCGGGTGGCTTAACTAACCTGCCAGCACAAAGATTTTTTCCATTGCTATAATTTTATTTTTTGTCAATTTAAATTTAAATTTATTTCCCATTAATTTAAAGTTAATATTTCTTGCAAGATATCACTGTACGTTGCATCAATACTTTAACATGGTGCATCAATTAAAATGACTAATATTTCCAAGGAACTAATATTTAGTAACAAGAGCATCCATCATGTTTACAATAATATTAATATTTACACCAATTATTCAAAGATAAACAACCATTAATTGTCATTTGTCCAATTGCTAAGGTTGTTGTTCTCATCCAAAGCCAGCACCCCACCGTGGTTAAAGTATTCGCCTGCCGCATGACAAATCTCGTGTTGGATGAACCTTGCCATGTCAGCGCAAATATTGTCGATGTCTCTGTCGTCCAGTCTATTGCTGGTCATAGGTATTTCGGCCTCTGAAAAAAAGTAAGATGTCGTATGTTCATGTGTCATGTTAAATCATGTTATTAGTATATAGTAGAATATATATGACTTACGTCTTCAGGGTTTGTTCGGTACCTCCCACTATTTCTAAAGAACTCACACACGTAGTAGCCACATAGCACCGAGCCTGGAGGTTGCTTGTGGCACTTTATAAAAAAATTATATATTAGGAGTGCATAATTACATAACCAATAAAGATGAAGTGCTATGTTCTTACATGGAAATGATATCGAATGTTCATAATTTCCTTTCTGTCCTGTGGATGTGGCCCGCCTTTCATGACGTAGAGGCAGTACGCGCTATAAGGTTAGAATGACATATAGTAATAATTAATAAGGTAATTTAGTAATGCATAAATTATTGACAAACTAAATATGCATGGAATTGGAATGTCAAGAAATATCTTACTTTTGTAAAATGCCTATGAACTCCCTGTATCGTTTTCAGTCATAGTCGGCTGAGTCTAGGACCATTGCTCTTCCGATCTTGGGCATAATCATTATAGCAATCCAATGGTTGCTGCATAATAACATCATTTATTATATGCTACATTAACATTAATTACCACATAATATATGGCAATTAAAGCAAACTTACTCAAATCCATATGGAGCCATGAGCCAATCCTTATCAACCCTCTTCAGCATCACTTTTGAAATGTTGGCGGATACCTTGTGCCTTTCTTTTTTGTGCGCCTCTTCTTTGAGGTCATCTTTTGCCTTCTTGGTCTTCATAGCTTTTAGTTGTTCTTTTACCTTTTCGGTCAATTTGAAGCTGTGCTCGGTCTTGTGAATTCGCGCCGGGTCAAGGTACGCGACCTTGTGCCTTTGTGTCTTCTCTTCCTCCTGCCATTGCATCCTACAAAGATAGACGTCAGACGTACATGTCAGGCAGCATGCATTAATCCAAATTCACATATATATACAAAGATAGATGTCACACTTATAGGCAAAACACAGTAATGAGATTGACATCCATATGTCGCCGACAGTAAAGTCTATGTAAGTCCTCAAAATCAATTACTATTTGATGCGGGACTGGATTGTTGAAAACAGAAGGTGGGACCATCGTGGTGATTTCCTTGATCCCATGTTTCATCGCCTTCATAATCTAGGCATGAAACTTTATCAATTCCCACGGGCTCAACTGTAAATCCATGTGAGGCAAGAATGACTTGCCATGCTCATAATTTTCCGGGCGTATTTCAACTTCATGTGAGAAAAGATCCCTAACATCAAAATCCTGTTGTAGAGGTGCCTTCTCCTTATTTTTGGAAGATGAAGACATCTTATTCATTGCTCTTAGAAACTTATCAACATCTGCAGATGGTGCCTTTCCATATATAGTGATCATACGAGGTATTTCCGGCATCTTTGGTGGGGCTTGCGGTGATGGTATTTTTGTGATCTTGGCTGCTGACTTCGGTGATGGCAAGACGGGGTGCCGGGTCTCAATGTTAGCTTCTGCTGGTGTCGGATCATGATGTGGAAAATCATCTACTCTGTCATTGCCTACAAGTGTTGTTTGAACCTGCCCGCTATTGTTTTCTTCCGGGACAGGGGATAGCGCTGCATGCTCTATATTCGCCTCTGGTCGGGGTTGTAGTTCTTGGCTCGGACAGCCTTGCAAAATGATGTCTCATCGATGCCACTAAATGTATTGATTGATCGCATCTCCCAGAACCTCAATCCCGTCATCAGTAGCGATGTCTAACTCACATGTAGAGTCCATCACCTTAACGACTTGTACCCAGGTGTATTCTGGAGCAGGTGGCCTTGGAAACACGTGACATGTTACCGCCATGGCAGTTGCGACTTCTCGGAACTTATTTAGTTTCCTTCCGTATGGCACAACCAGCGTGCAAGGTGTATCCACTTGTATATCATCAACTGGATACTTATGTTGTGTCGTGGACACGACACTGTCGGAGCAATCAATCCAGATTGGGCAACTATCACCTCTTGGTTAGCTTGTACCATATTTGGCACTAAGGACCCCTACTAGCTGGCCAATAATTGAGAGAACTCTTCTTTTGCAATTGCTCTCATCTTTTCTTCATGGTCTTCCTTGTAACGGTCACGCTTCCTATAGCCGGGGTCATTGGGAAATGCTTGTTTCCAGGGCAACGATGATGGAACCCCTCGAACACATCCAGAGTGCTCTGCAGTGCCAATCGCAGCGGTTAGTTGATCTTTCTCCCTGTCAGGATGGAAAAGACCTTGTTTTTCCGCATCAACGATCTGCGCCAATCTTTGATAAATTTCCATAGTGGTCGAGTTCTCAAATACATCCTTGCCCTCTCTGTACCTTGGTCGTCGAGCTAGGCACCAGTACTTACCACGTTCAGGAATGCCTTCAAACAGATCTGGTAAACCTGCTTTCCTTCATTCTTCTTCCTCTCTCCTCCAGTGAGGGATCTTGCCATCGTAGCCACCAGCACCCAAGTGATGGGGATTCTCGGCAGCCTTTTGAGCCTTCCTGGTCATCTTTTCACTCAAAGCTTTTGCTCTGCCATTTCCTTCATCAGTTTGAACTCTTTCCACATTGCATCAGGAATCTTCCCGAATTTGATTTTAGGACTCAACCCTTTCTTGGCATAATATTTATGGAGAGTATGCCGGAAGTTCCTGAAAGCTATCCCTAGGGTGATCATCGCAAATTTTTTTGCATCTTCCTTTAGTTTACCTTCTGGGAACCTAAAGTATGCTTGCAGTGCAGCCCACATAGACTCCTTAATCGAATTAGGCACCTTCTTCCAATCATTAGTGGTGATCTAGGTCTGTAGTTGGTCCCTGGCAATGGCTCCACATACATTCCGAAATCTAGCCCATATCCATTCTAGTAATATGGGCTTGCCTCTTGGACTAACCTCTTCCACTACAAGACACACTGTAGGAATTTGATTTACGCTTCGCTGCCCACGTTTATGCTTCGTCTTACTAGTTGAAGTTGTAGTACTCGAAGGTTGTGGGGCAGAGACAATGACGTCCTCTACAACTTGGCTAATAA
Organism: Panicum virgatum; assembly: GCF_016808335.1. NCBI lineage: Eukaryota > Viridiplantae > Streptophyta > Magnoliopsida > Poales > Poaceae > Panicum > Panicum virgatum. The sequence continues at coordinate 33,168,295 of NC_053143.1, read as the reverse complement.
CTCTGCGTTGTCACCGTGGGGATTGCATTGGAGATTCGACGTCTTGCTGTAGATCAAATAATAGATGCATTTGTTATCTTCATATATGATCAAATGATGCATATAACAAAAACATTACAAAACTAGTCTTACTTCCGCAGAAGGATCATATTTAGGGTCTTCTTCCTCTAGGCGTCGACGATGCCTCGGTGGGGTTGGTTGATATTTATCTGGGTCAAAAAACCACCAGAAGAGTATCCATCATCGTCCGATGATTCTTCGGCCTCTTGCATAAGGGCTTCATTTGTAGGCTTCATTTGTAAACCCATATAATTACATATTACAATTAAGGAAAAAACTTATCTGTTGATTGTTTTAGCTCCAGAGAAAACTGGAGACACATCTAGTTTTTCTAGTGACATTTATGCATGCTCATGCCAGAAAATAGTTTACTACCTACCCAACTTAGCTTCCCCAGCAAACATTCAAGAAAATGTATGATATAACACTCATCATAATGAACTATCTATCATATAGTGAAATGATAGTGTTTAAAGCAAGGTTATGTAAGATCCAACAACTCTACTGCTAGTACAAGCATAACAAAATAATGATTTATGAAGTGTATAATTAAGTAGCATCAACTCTAAAGGTAGCTGAATATTCAGAAATATAACCCCACATTACTATTAGCATTGAAATAATTTGAAGTCATTAATATTCAGAACCTCCATCACTAAATATGTAAAACGAGCACAAAGAAATTGAATTGGTTTACTGAAAACCATCACTATTTGGCGTCAAGCATGAGCGGCTGGCCTACTGAATTTTTTTAACAAGAATAGCAGAGATAATAGAAGTATAACATAGCCACATCAATTCTGGAAGCATTGCCTGTACGAAGCCAGCTAGCATGTCTTGGAGCTACAAGTCATATATGCAATTGATATCTTTTGGCTTAGAAAACATCAATTCTTGGCACTAAAGTTTCCAGCTAGTTTTCCAATTTTTGCCAAAATCTTGGCACTAGCAGCTACTCAAATCAAGAAAAAGAGCAAACCAGAAAACTATTACCATGGGAAGGGGAGGGGACGTCGAGGCAGGTGCTGCCGCGGTCATCGAGAGGCAGGTGCTGCCGCGGTGGTTGGTGCAGGTGCTGCCGCAGGCATCGAGGCAGTGTCCGGCGGCGTCGACATGGCGGCGCGAGCTGGCGGCATTGACTTGGTGGCGGTGCTCGGGGCCGGGGGCGTGGGTGCCGGCGGCGGACTACGCGCGGCGCTCGGGGCCGGGGGCGTAGCTGTGCCGGCGTGGGGCAGTCGGCCAAGGGCACCGGAGGTGCTCAGGGCCGGGCCGGGGGCGTGGGCACCGGCGGCGCTCAGGGCCGGGCCGGGGCGTGGGCACCGGCGGCGCTCACGGCCAGAGGCGGAGGCGGACTGCGCGCGACGCTCGGGGCCGGGGGCGTAGCTGCGTCGGCGTTGGGCAGTCAGCCAAGGGCACCGGTGGCGCTCGGGGTGGGGGCCCTAGGGCGGCAGTGCTCGAGATGGGGGCCCTAGGGAAGGGGCGGCGCTCGGGGCCGGAGGCGGAGGCGGACCGCTCAGGGCCGGGGGCGTAGCCGCGCCGCCGTGTTGCAGTCAGCAAGGGCGACGGCGCTCGGGGCCTTGGGTGCTCGAGGTCGGGGCCGTAGGGCGGCAGCACTCGGGGTTGGGGGCGGGTCGTAGGGCGGCGGCGCTTGCCGTTTGGGTGTGGTACGGCGATGGCGGCGGCGGTGGCGCTTGGGGGTGGCGGGAAAATTTGGCAGCCTGACGGCGTCGTTTTGGATTTGCGCCAGGACTTAGAAAAATTTGGGGGGCGCCCAGCATTATATACTAGTGGAGGATTTGTGCTGGCGGGCCTCTTTAGCCACCCGCCAGCAGAGATCTTTCCTAGATTTGTCCTTCACAGTCTTTGTGCGCCCAGGGATTCTCGGATTTGTCTATGCTTCCTTCTACCTTCTTAATCCTTTTTTCTAGCTCTTTGAAAACTACCAATTCTTCATACTAATTGTATTCCTCAACATCCTCTACACCATCAACTCCAAGAATCCTTTGTTTCCCAGAGATAGCAATGTGTTTCTTTGCATTTGCGGGGTCGGATATATATAATACTTGTGTGACACAATCGGCGAGAACCCAAGGGTCATCTTTATAACCGACATTGGCTAGATTCACAAGTGTCAACCCATAGTTGTCCACTGCAATGCCTTGCGGGTGTTTGACCCATTGGCATCGAAAGATGGGAATCCGAATATTCGCTCCATAGTCAAGTTCACATATTTCCTCTATGAAACCGTAGTAAGTTACAGTTTATCCGGATGTGTCAATAGCCTCTATGCGAACACCACTATTTTGGTACACCACACTCTTGTTGTCCTTTTCAATGGTATAAAATGTGTACCCATTTATTTCATATGCTTGCCAACTCACCTGCATGCACAGGTACCTACGTAGTGTAGTGTCGGTCGCACATTCATAAGTGTTGTCATGGATTTCTTTTTCTACAACAGAAATTGGTAATCGCTACCCAGTACCTTCTCTTCGTCCAAGAAGTATATGATAAGAATATGAGAAAGGTAGTAGCTAAAATAAGTGTGACATTGCTTGACGGTCCAGAAGCCAACCTTGTTAATGTTACTTCATTTGTGGAATCTCCTTGAAATTGGTGTTCATGGTCCCTAAACCATGATGAGAAACGATGCTTGTGCTCTTTGATGATCCAATCCTGCGAGCGACCATTACTTTCTAACTCAATCTCATTTAAGTGTTGCTGGATGTAGGGCTCCACTAATGCGAGTTGTTGTAGAACACTGGAATGAGCTTTCTCCAACTGTTTGTTGTCACTATCGACAAATCTTTTCTTTCCAATGGTTCCTCTTCCGGACAACCTCCCCTCATGTCGAGATACCGGCAAACCAACAACTCTCTTATCTTTTATGTAATCTATGCAGCAATCAATACTCTCTTCTATATGGTAGCTCTCCATCATCGAACCCTCTGGGAATGCGCTGTTTCTCATATATCCATTGAGAGTTGACATGAACCGTTCAAATGTCCACATCTAATGGAAGTACATAGGCCCTAGTTCAATTATCTAGTTGGCCATGTGGATCATGAGATGTTCCATAATATCAAAAAAGGATGGAGGGAAGCACATCTCAAGTTGGCCCTGAGTTTTGGCCACAAATAGCTGGAGTCTAGCCAGTTCTACGCAATCAATCACTTTCTTAGAAATCGTATTGAAGAAGTAACACATCCATGTGATAACCATCTTGACGAATACTGGTTTGATAGCCCGAATCATAATAGCAAGAAAAACTGTGATCATCACATGACAATCATGGGAGTTATAGCCAGTAATTGTGAGGTCTTTCATCGACACTAGTGACCTGATGTTTGATGAGAAACTAGTCGGCACTTTCAACCCGCGCAAGCACTTGCACACAGCGGTTCTCTTATCTTGTGTTAGGTTGTAGCTAGCCGGGGGGAGGTATTGTTTTCCATTAGGATGTGGTACAGGGTGGAGACCTTTTCTGATGCCGAGTGCAACCATATCCTTGCGTGATTTCAATCCGTTCTTTTACCTTCCCTGATATCCCCAAAAAAACCAGCGGTGCTGTCAAACACATTCTTCTGTAGATGCATACCATCAATGGCATGGCGTACGGCCAACTCCTTCCAGTATGGCAAATACTTAAAGAAGATAGACATCTTCTTGAATGGCACATCGTCGACGACTTCTGTAGTCTCATCCTGCTTATCCCTCTTTCTCTTTTTCTTTTCCTTTTTGGCACCAGGGGCTGACTTCTTTCCGGGCTTGAACATGACTTTCTGGCACATTTCACACACTTCTTGTCCAGTAACCAGATGAGGAGCCTCATCTTTCTCATTGGTGCCATCAAAATTTTCCTTCATCTTTCGGTATTTGTGCGTACTTATTAAGAAGTGGCTGTGGCACATGTATACTATCTTCATGGATCCCGTAAGATACACAGATGTTGTTTTATCCACACAAACAACACATGTTGTCTTTCCTTTTATTTGTCCAAGTAGGGCAAATAGGGCGAGATAATCATTGATGGTAACAAAAATAATTGCCCTTACTGTGAAGTGCTCTTGCTGGTACTCATCCCACATCCTAACCCCCTCGTTCCATAATATCTACATATCTTCAAGCAATGGCTCAAGAAAAACATCTATGTCAATGCCTGGTTGCTTTGGCCCTTGTATGAGAATGGTTAGCAGAAGGTACTTCCGCTTGTGACATAGCCACGGTGGAAGGTTGAATATGGTCAGCAGCACTGGCCATGTGACGTGCGTGCTGCTTCTTTCACCAAATGGATTCATCCTGTCGGTGCTCAACGCGAACCGTACATTCCTTTTTTCTTCTCCAAAGAGTTCATGATTGGCATCAAAAGTCTAACTTTTTTTTTGACAGGTTGACTTGACTTGCTGGTCTGCAACCATTGCTTGAGTAGGAACACAAAAACATCTACATTGTCTATTATTGTTATGCTAATCTAATAACGTTAGACCAAGTATTATCAATAAATAGAAAATTTAGAATTAGTAAATGTTGTGTGTGCATATCTACTATAAATATAAAATTTCTTATAAAGATTCATTAAGGATTATTTCAAACACATGTGTGTCGCATGTGCATTTTACTAGTTACATGTAAAAAATCATGGATGTTGGATGTTGAGATGGTTGATTACGTGGTAGTTGCTTAAGTATAAAAAGAATTTTACTATCATTGTAAATGTTTTGTATAGTTTCTAAAAATGCTACCACTGCCTCGTTGTGGTCCAAATGAGCGGTGATGATCAAGCTTCATCCTCTGTTTGTGAACATGCTATCACTGAACCGATATATCACTCATCAGATTATCACTCTTAGAATGGCACCTACAAGTATACCAGCTGAGAGAAGTTTAACTTACATTTTTACCACATTTGCATACGTGGCAAGCCACACAAGCATAACACGCTGGCGCCCAGTCAGCTTCGGGTGCGAAATAACCTTTTTGCCCCTGATCTTCTCTCTCCCTCTTCCTCTCCCTCTCCGACAGCTAGGGTCCCGCCGATCCTCTCAATGCCAGGCGGGCTCCATTGGTCAGTTTCATCTTCCAGCTTCAGATGGAGCCAGCGATGCATGCCACCGCGGCTCCTTCCATCCCCAGCGGAGTGAGACCACGCGGGGCGAGCGCGCGACAAGCGGCGGAGGAGCCACGGGTCATGGCGATTGGGGTGGGTTGGCGGCCTACCGTAAGGAGCCGTGGGGTCATGACCTGCAGCTCGATGCATGAGGCAGCAAAATCTTTCAAAAAAAGAATGCGTGGGAGCAGTAGGACGTGGGGTCTGGCGTGCGGCATTGGTCAGTGGCATGCTAGTAAAAGAAGGAAAGGTTTCTCGATATGATATTGTTTACAAACTTCTCAAATTGGTACTACTCCCTGTTGCCACTGCTGGTGTTGAGAGGATCTTTTCTATAATGAACTTTGTCAAAAATAAGCTAAGAAGCAAGATAGGGCAGAAATTTTTGAATGGTTGCTTGGTCACATTCATTGAAAGGGAATTTTTATTACAAGCTAAGGATCAGGACCTCATCTCCTACTTTCAAAGCATTAAGGATCGAAAAGTTAAACTGTAGGCTCAAATTTGTAAGCTTTCCTAACATTTTGCTGTTTTATCCTCTATTTATTTTACATGTTGCAACTTGGATATGTTGATGTTTTGGTACATCTATTATATCTCCGTGTCGAATAATTTTAAGTTATGTTATGATAAATACTATGATTTTGATACTTAATTGTATTATGTGCTATGAATATATACTTTAGGTAACCAAAAAAAGTTCAACCTTTGAAAATTTTGAATACCCAAACCTCGGCCCGCCCTTGTGAGTAGGTGACCATAGCTGCTGTTGGAACCGGTGATGAAAGTTCATATCACTGAAGGATTGAAATGCAAACCGGTTGTGAAAGTTGAAATGACCATTGCTGTCGGTTCATATTATGAACCAGTTGTTGACACCAAAATTTGGTAATTTTATTGCTAATGGAGTTTACTAAAGTATGCCGGCGATTTGATGAATATTGGGGACGGCAGATTCAAGATGCATGATTGTGATTTTGAAGGATTATGTTGGTCTGAGTACTCAGACGCATATATTGGAGATGCTCCTAGATGGAATCTTAAATGGATATGAGCATGTTTCGTTGGGCAAGCGTTGGAGTTATAAAGGAAAAGGCTATCTATGTGCTGGAGTCATGCATGAAGGAAAAAGGAATTGATTAACTCCTGGCTTCCGGTGTGGTGAGGATGCAAGATTAATTCATATCCCGTAGTAGATTTGATTAAGTCCAACCCTGCAAGATTAAGTCCAAGTGAATGATGCATTCTTAGAGGACAGCCTAAACTCCACTTCGTCGGTAATATAGATCTGATCAAGTCAACTCAGATCAGCGACAGTCAACATGCATGGAAGATTTAGCCCAAGCAAATGGATGTGTTCACGGGTGATAGCTTACAATTCACTGCATGCAAGTCAAGATGCACCGTAATTAAACCATGCAAGTCAAGTTGATCTAAATGCATGCGGGCCTATATAAGGCAATGCTAGCCCCCCTCAAAAGAACACAACACATCATCACATTACCAAGTTCTCATTTAATTTGGATTTTTTTTCTTCTGCACCAAGCTCTACTCCACCTCTATACATGTAAGCAGGTAAGCATTCTTGCATATGTCACATCAATCATAAATTGCTGAATTGTTTGCATGTTTTTATGTGTCATAATAAGTTCCCTATGTAACTGAATGGTCTGCTCTTCTGGCGTACACCATGTGAATCTCAATGGATACTTTCATATCATTGGACGATGCCTTGAACCGTCCTAATAATTCTTATGTTGATGTGATTGTTGTCGTTGCTGAGATTGAGCCCCTGGATCATGATACATTCTTTCCCAATGGGATTAGTGAGCTAACTTTGAAAGATGATAGGTGTGCTTTTTATTAATTGCATAACAAAATTTAATATGTTGCTATTTATTTAACTTTGCAATATTTGTTTTCCAATTTAGTCATATTGCATTCCTACGCATTTTCACAGGAGATGATGAAGCCAACAATGAGCTACTGATATCTGCCAGTATAGAAAAATATTTTCTCATTGCTACTAAAGTATAAGTAGACTCAAATGCATGTAAGATGATTTTATACATAATAAAATAAACATTTTTGTTGTTAGTATAACTTATTGACACAATTGGCATTTCAGTTTGTTTGATAACGAAGGAACACACCTCCATGACTTTCGTGGGATCAACTGGAAGCCCTATTGTCTTGCCTCCCGTAGGTTTGCCCCTTAAGAAATATGTCATTGTTTTAATTAACATTGTATATGTAATAATATTTTGGTATTTTGTCAGATATTAGGGATCAAATCAGATATGATCTAGTGTTCCATGACTGCGTTAAAACTGCAGTTATCTGCTAGTGCATGGAACACTGGAGTTGATCCCACAAAAGTCATGGAGGTGTGTTCGTTCATTATTAAACAACCAGAAATGCCAATAAGTTGTACTGACAACAAAAATGCTTACTATATTATGTATAAAAATCAACTTACTTGCATTTGAGTCTACTGATGCATTGGTAGCAATGAGAAAATTGTTTTCTATACCCGCAGAGATGTCATTAGCTCATCATTGGCTTCATTATTTCCTGTGAAAATGCATAGGAATGCAATACGACTAAATTGGGAAAAAATATTGCGAACTTAAACAAATAGCAACATATTAAACTTTGTTATATGTAACTAATAAAAATGATACCTACCATCTTTCAAAGTTAGCTCACTAATCCCATTGGGAAAGAATGTATCACAATCCAGGGGCCCAACGTCAGCAACACGCCAATCACATCAACATAAGAATTATTAGGACGGCTCAAGGTTTCGTCTAATGATATGAAAGTAGCTGTTGAGATTGACATGGTTTGCGATGTAGAACAGATCATTAAGTTAAAAGGGAATTTATTATGACACATAAAAATATACACACAACTGACCAATTTATGATTGATGTGACATAGGCAAGAATGCTTACCTTACCAGTAGAGAGGTAGAGTAGCGCTTGGTGCAGAAGAAGAAAGTCCAAATTAAATGAGAACTTGGTAATGCGATGATGTATTGTGTTCGTTTGAGGGGGGCTGGCATTGGCTTATATAGACCGGCATGCATTTAGATCAACTTGACTTGCATGGTTTAATTATGGTGCATCTTGACTGGCATGCATCTATGCATATTGACTTGCATGCCGTGGACATCTTGACTTGCATGCATCTATGCATCTTGACTTGCATGCAGTGGACTGTAAGCTATCACCCGAGAATGCATCAATTCGCTTGGACTTAATCTTGCATGCATGTTGACTAATTCTGTCACTAATCTGAGTAGGACTTGATCAGATCTATATTGCTGATGAAGTGGTGGATTGTCCTCTAAGAACGCATGCATTCACTTGGACTTAATTTTGTATTGTTGAACTTAATCAAATCTATGGCAGGGTGAACTTGCCGGGAATAATACATGGATCTTGTGGTGAATGAATTACGAAAATGGTAACTAAAATATAACTTAAGATGATGACTAAGAAAATGGTAAATTAATTGTCACAATACATATGAAGCTCTATCCTTCCAGGGAACATATCTAGTGCAAACCAAGGACCTCGTGCAAACTCGTGTAAACCTACTAAACAAAGTTTCAAAAAATTTTGAAAAAAATCATGAATGTGCTTATCAGATTACATCATCTAAATATAAAATTTCATGGTCAAATTCGTCTTACTCTAGAAGTTACAAAAAAGACAAATTTGAGATGCATTTGAACCATTATTGTTGTCAGAAAATTTGTCTTTTTTGTAACTTCTATAGTAAGACGAATTTGACCATGAAATTTTATATATAGATGAGGTAAGCTGAGAAGCACATTCATGATTTTTTTCAGAATTTTTTGAAATTTTGTTTAGTAGGTTTGCACGGGTTTGCACGAAGTCCTTGGTTTGCACTAGATACGTTGCCATCCTTCTAATCTACTTATAGTAAAATAAAAACAAATTAAGACGATGATTATTGGTGATCAGGAGAACACTGTAATTTTGATCTCACACATAAAACATTATGTATAGGATACTAAAAAGTAGATAAAATATCTTTCTCCATGATCACACCACGGTTGCCAAGTATTCCCAATACTTCTCAAGGAATCTATTGATAAACCTGAGATCCATGGATTTATTAACCACTGATTATTGCAATTCTACAAAAGTTTCAAATGTGTCAAATGCTAGTTTTTCTGAAAAATAGAATTTTTATGTGTGTTGTTGGTTCTTAGCCCGCATATATCATGTGTTAACTGATGAGAAATTGAATCCAAGGATCATGTGATCTGATGCCTCCAGACACTCTGTTTGAACATGGCAAGTCCATATAGATTAATAAACACACTATACTCTGGTAGTGCAATAGTATATTTATTTTGTACATATAAGTTTAATTGTAGAAGTATCAAAAATTTTCAAATTGAGTTAATATTTTCTATATGTAAAATGAATTTCTACATGGTTATTGAAATTAACTCCAATTGAACTATGCGTACGTCTAATAAGATACAAAAAATTGCATAAAAATGTATTTAGGTTCATAAATTCTATTCTAGCCTATGTATGAAAAATCCAATTGTATTATATGGACAATTCATTCTCCAAATTACAACATAATAATTGTAAAAATAGCTAAATTGGGTCAGAAAATTCTAGAAATTTACATGGCAATATATATTTGGTGAATAAGCTTGTGATTAAAATATTAAATAATTTTAATACAGTGGAGTCATACATTGTTCACAAAATGGATATATCTCTTATAGAGTTTCTTATAATTGAAGTCAAACTTTGAGATTTGAATACCTCATAATATTTTTGAACTCGTATGCACCTTAAATTTGGACATAACCTTATGTTTACCCGAAAATATGAAATTGCATCACTAAATGTTATGCAAAAACATATATTTATATTCTCCACTCAGGTGGAAGAGTATAAGCCATATGTAAAATTCCAAATAATAGAAATTATCATACAAAATATAAAATTAAAAGAAAGCTCATGATTTAAGAAAAATTCAGTAAAAAGAACCAATGAATTTAGAGTTCATATAAGTGAGAAATGTGCCAAAAACATGTTTTAATCACGGATTAAAAAGAAAAAGACAAATTATGCATATGTTCTTCAGCTGAATCCATCTAATAAGAAAATCTTTTATAGAGTGTACTTTTCCCTAATATTCACAAGCATGGTTATAGCTTAGTGGTTTAAGTCCATGTTGCCATTTGGAGGGTATTAGGTTCGATTTTTGGTTTAAGAATCTTTTTGTTCTTTTTCTCATTTTAGCTCACTAAGCAGTGTAGTTCTTGGTGTATGCTAGGGTGTATGCTAGGGTGTGGGTTCAATTCCTGTAGCATCAGAATTTCATTTTTTATTAAAATGTTTCACTGCAATAGCTTCCATGTGGGCCTCACGCCACACCAACAATATTGAGATAATTAATTAAAATTGCCAAAACTTTACACAGTATAACATGTGGATTGGTGGTTAAGCATGCAAGCTTAGCTTATAGTTCTTAGTCTTGGGTTCAAGCCCTCCATGCGCCAATTTTTCTATGTTTTCTATTTTCAATTTTGAATTTTTGTGGCTTCGTTTCTTTCTATTTTGGGGTTGTTTTTTTTCTATATTCGGTTTAAGTCTGATAGGTGGCTCCATTTTGGGTGGATCTCAAATTATGACTAATTGAATTTTCTTGATTGTGCTTGTGGGCCAGTTTGTAACAACTTTTAGAAAACGTCATTACAGTTTGGGCTTTATATCTACTACTGGATATCCATAGAGAAAATAGCTAATCTTTAATGATGAAAAATAGATGTTGTATCATTAATGACATTCTTTGAATACATCACGATAAATCCATCGTGCTTTAAGCAATTTCTTGTAGTGGAGATGTTTCCAGTCGTGCATACATTCCTATGGACAAATCGATACGCTTTATGACGTGTCTACATGCTACTCATGTTTGAAAACATGTCTAAATTTGTATCATGTTGACACGTTTTTACAATTATGTCAAAAAGCATCTTTACATGGATATAGACAAATGTTCTGATACACTTTACAATGTATCGATAGGTTAACAACGCTTAGAAGTGTGTCTAACTCCGCACTACTGGAAAACGGGCCAAAGGACTAGACCAAAGGTATCATCTGTTGTTGCAGCCGGTACTGATGCGAGGCATCAGTACCGGCTGCAACAGCAGCTGGTACCTTTGGCCTGGATTGAGCGCAGGGAGGGAAGTTGGTACCGGGTCATGGCACGACCTGGTGCCAATACTACAGCATAGGCACCGGGTGGTGCCACGAACAGGTACCAAATGCCCACGAGGCATAGGCACCGGTTAGTAGCATCACCCGGTTCCTATTGTGTAGGTAACGGCACCGGGTGATGCCACGACCCTTTGCCAGCCGGTGCTCAGTCCTAAGGCACCGATTGGTTATTTGACCTGGTGCCGATGCGCTATATTTTGCACCGGGTCATTGGGACCAATCGGTGCCTTTAGCCCGCGCCTATAAATAGCCCCCCCTCCCCCCTCCAAGCTGCCGTGAACTCACTGTTCATGGCAGCCAAGAGAGGGGAGGGGAGGGAAAATTTTGCAATTTTTTTGTTTAAAAGGTTATTAGTATTTTTTCTCCATGATTTAGAAAATTAATTTTTAAGATGTAGTTAGCACTTTATTTAGTTTATACTTGTGATTAATATTGTTAGATGTAGTTATTTAGTTATAGTTGTTATATTCAATAAACTAATTTATTAGATGATTAAATGATTTAATAGGCAATTAATATAATTACTAGGCAATTAAATGATTTACTAGGCATTTATCAAATTTATTTGATGATTAAATGATTTATTAGGAAATTAATATAATTACTGGGCAATTAAATGATTTACTAGGCATTTATCAGATTTATTATTCAATTTAATAATTTATTAGATGATTAAATGATTTATTAGGAAATTAATATAATTACTAGGCAATTAAATCATTTACTAGACATTTATCAGCTTTATTATTCAATTAACTAATTTATTAGATGATTAAATGATTTATTAGGCAATTAAATGATTTACTAGGGCCGCTTACCCCTTTGCCTCAGTCGCCCCCCGCGCGGGCGACCAGGGCGAAACCCTAGCGCCGCTGCACCCCCACCCCCTCCCCTCCGTCCACCGCCTCACCGCTACCGGAGACGAGCCGCCGGAACCTCGTGCGTGCTCCCAAGGAAGGCGGCGGCGAGGCTTTCGCCTGGAGGGGTGCGGGTGACCTGCGCGGCGAGGGAGCTCGGCAGCCATGGCGGCGGCATCGCGGTGGGGGCGTGACGGTGACACGGCGGGGCCGCGGATGAGGAGCCCGGGAGGTGGAAGGGGTTGGCGTGGGGCGGTGGCGTCCTTTGACTGTGGTGGTGGCGGGATCTAGTGACGCGGCGACGCCGCCGGTTCGCCTCGGAGATGCGCGTGCGGCGGCGGCAACGTGCGGCAGCGCGGCGGACGCCGGTGGGGGTGGTGGGGGGCTGGTGCGATGCTGCAACACTGTGCCCCCCTCTCTTCCCTTGTCTTCGGCGGTGGCGGAGACGACAGGACATGGGGCGCCCGATCTGCTGCCCAAGTGGGCTGATATGGTGCCCCCGAGCCTCGATCTACGCATTCCAGTCGTACTGTGGCGGCGACGTGGCGTACGACGGGTCTCTGGCGGATGGTTTGGCTCCCCCATGGTGGTGGGGCCAGGGCAACTAGGTGGTGCTCTGAGGGACCATAGTGGTGCTGCGGCGCATGCCGGGTCGCTCTTCCGGTGGTGCCTGTCACAGGTATCGACCGCCGGTTCGTTGTTGCTGGGCGAGCCATTTTGTGCTGTAGGCTGGGGTGCCTTCCGGGCGAAAGCCATGGTGACGACGCCCTCAGGCATCGTTCTCCCCGTTGGGGGTGCCAGGCGGAGCTGCTCAACCTGTTGCATGAGAGGTTTCTGGGTGAAAATCATGTCCACTTGTGGACGAGCATCGGCGGCGTCTTTGGCGTCGCATCCTTCTTGAAGGCGTCGCTTCGAGACCGGGTCTGGGCTTGCGGCGGTGCGTCGCCTTTGGTGGTCGCCATTGGTGGGGGAAGGTGGCCTTGGGTGGAAGTGGTCCGGGGGTGATGGTGATTCATTCGTGGCTGTGTTGGGAGGTGCTGAGGGCTCATGGTTGTTGTTGGGCTGTGGGTCGGTGTCTATGGTGCGGTGGTGATCTCGGTGGCGACAAGTTTATCTTTGAGCTACGGCAGCTTAGCAAATCATGGCGAAGCAGTGTCCAGTGGTGGTGCGTCGCTTCAAGGTGGTTGCTTCTGTGTTGCGAGGAGGTGGATGTGGCGATGCCCCCACGAGTTTGAGGTGTTTGAGGTGTCTTGAGGGTCAAGATTTGGCTTTGCTTAGCTGTGGTGGCCGGGAGATCGACGACTATGGGCGTGTGGCTCAGAGTTGGCAGCACTATGGTGGAGGAGCTGTGGGTCTCTACTCGAGCTTGCAGCGAGCTGCGTTAGTTTTGGCGTTGTCACACCCCAAAATTTCAATTTTGGGATGTGAATAAAAATTTGAATATAATTACCCTTCTTCTGAATATTTCGAGAATTTTCTAGATTTTTCTAACAATTATTCTCATTTTCTATAGAGATAAATCTATTTAATGGAAAGTTCTACAATTTTTTTCTTTTCATGAGACTCAAGTATTTTATTTGGACTCATGGTGTTCCAAACTATCTCCAGAACTTTTTCTTGGAATTTTTAGGATATATTTTTTGTGGATTAAAATATTTATCTAGACTTTTCTAGATTTATTTTAAGCCTGAAAATATATTCGGAGTGACTGAAATCCCTTCTCTTTTCTTCCCGGTCTGGATTCAACTTGTTTTGCCCCCATCGAGTTCCTGTTCTCTAATCTTTCACCTCGATCAAATCATGCTCGAAACAGTCTTATCTCGATTTTGGCGTTTTTCGACGATATTTCACTATCATCACCGTCTGTTCTGACGACCAGTACAATCGCTCTAAAATACTTGTTCCACCTTGATCCCCCTCAGCCACTATAGCCTGCTGAGGCCGAGCGCCACCGGCTATTGGCTGTCCGATTTGCCGACTCCTCCGTCCACTTGCCAATCCACGACTTCCCCGAGCGCCACCGCGACGTGCCGCAGCCCCGCCACTGGTCGCCGCCCTCGTTTCGTCGCTGAGAAGCTCCATTCTAATGAAGGCTAAAATGATGGCTGCTTTGTTCTAACGTGGGGGAGCACCTTCACGTGTTTCCCTTGCTCTCTTCCATTTCCCTTGATCTCATCTCCTGATTTCCTCTCTCTCACGCGCCTGTACAAAACATGTGTCCAGAAACCCCCTGCGTGACCCTTGCTCTCACCATTGATTTGCCCCGTGGCACACCCTAGACCGCACGCCACATGTTTCCCTTCCATGAGCCGCTCCCCCTGCACGCCGCCTCTTCGCACGCCAATCCCTAGCTGCAGCTGCGCGACCTTGTTTCTCTCGCACACCGCCACCGGCCTTTGGCTTGGGTGCTACGCGCGACGCACCTGGCCCCGCGTGTCGTGCCTTGCAGCTGCGCCCTGCTTGCCTCGGACCGTGCCATGCCCCAGCCCCGTGAAGACCTACGCGCACCTGCCCCTGTTATCCCTCATCTCACACAGCGCCGCCGGCCCTAGGCATCCCTCCGTCGTCCCTGCTCGCGAGCCTGCCTCCCTGCGTCGCATGCGCCGCCAGGATCTCTGCCGGCAGACCGCCAACGCCAGGGAGCCAGCCATCGTTACTGCGCCTCCTGCTCGCCTCATCACACGTTCCCATGACAACCAAAACGCCACCAAGAAGACCAGCCACGAACAGACGTCGCCGACCAGAATCAGAACCGCCACCTACTCCTCCGGCCAAGATTCCGGCAACCACGGTGCATCTTCGTCATGGGTAAGCAGCAAAACGGAACGCCCTCCGCCTCCTCTCCGTTTTTTTTGCCTCTCACTGGCGTTTCCCTTCCATCAGAACTCCAGCGAACAGGAAGGGCCAGCATCTCCGTCTGCCATGCCTGTCTTCAAGCTTTTGCGTGGAGGCCCGTAGAGACAAGGTAATTAGTATTGTATTCTTAGTGTCTTGGTGATTTCTTTAACCCTCTCTGAAGATTAAATCCCAGCAGATCAGCCCAAGCCATGTCCTTTCTACTCTGATCTCTTACGCGAGCAGTGTTTGCTGAGTCTTGCAAATCTTTCCAGCTAGCCCTTATCATGTATCTATGTTTTATCACGTTCAAGTTCCAGCAACACTGTTTAGCCCTTTTATCGACCGTTTTAGTTTCTTTTAGCTCAGCTTTTGTTGTGTTCTCACGATCATAGCTTCGAGCCCTATCCTTTAGTGCGTTCCTGTAATGCTTTTCTTTTGTTTAGTGCTTTGTTCTTAGTTGTTCTTGCTTGTTTCTTGTATGTTTGTGCCGATGTTTGTCGCGAGTAGAAAGGAATGCAGTTCGAGAGCTATGAAGATGAAGAGTTGCAAGAACAAGAGCTGAAGACTCTGAACAGTTATTATCTGGATCTAAGGCGAGTATATTCTTTGATCATGCTTTGTCCTAATAACATATATTTTAAGCTTGCATGCATTAATTTTGATGGGTACCTATTATCCTTTTTATTATCCATGTCCTTGAATAGCCGGGTTCTTTTATAAAATCTTTTGGGTAGTTTACTTAGTTGCTGAACAATGGTTATAGATGGTTTACAATAATGATAGTTAAGACATGAGACTTTAATGAATATCTTTTGGAACAATATGATGAATTTGTGAACTTGATTAAAATCAACCATGGAGCGACCACCCGAGAAAACAGCGCAACCACAAGAACTACATGGCTCTGATCTTAGCTGATTAAATAGATGTCTCTAACTTGTTAGTAGCTTACCGAAAGGCGCAAGAGGGGGGACAGGTTTAAGAGGGGTACTCGGCCTGCCAAAGGGGTTGGTACGCCTATGGGGTACACTCGCTTTGAGGGAGGGTGCACTACCCTAGCGGCTGAAACCTTAGTGGGCTACTACTGGTTTGGGAGTCTTTGTAAAGACCTCATAGCGTCCTTATGCAATCACACCTAAGGAAGTGTGGTATTGTGCCTAGCTACTTGGTCTTTATGCAAAAAAAACCCCTGATCTTTTCCAAAATTCAACCCACCGTCTGCTGCTATTCAAAATATTTACGTTTTAACCCTGTTTTCTTTCTGTTTAGCCCAGTTTAATGTTTTCTCTCGCAAACAAACCCTTGCAACATGGTATTTAGCATATCTTTACCGTTTTAGCTCCGTTTTTAGCGTTTTTGGTACCATTACGTTCGTTACAACGTGTAGAATTAGTTTTTAAGTGTTTTACCTCTGTTTTACCATGAATGGTGTACTGTTTTAATTCATTTCTATTGTTTGCTTGTATGTACTTGTTTTGTGGCGTGTTCGTGACGTATAGACAAGGAGCTGTTCGAGAACTTTCAAGAGTAAGATTTTGAAGACTTTGACCAGCAGCAAGAGACCGAGCAAGACAAGTATATTTTTTGATCACTCTTGGTCCCAATAACACTTATTTAGGCTTGCATGCATTAATATTGATGGGGACTACCTATTTACCTTTATTGCCTATCCTTGTCCTTGACTAGCCGGGTTTTTGTTATAAAAGTCTTTTGGGTAGTATGCTTAGCCACTAAACAATGGTTATGGGTGGGTTTGCTACAATACTTTTGAGACATGAGACTTCTTTATACACAATCTTTGGAACAATATCATATATGTGAACTTGATTAAAATCAACCATGGAGCGACCACCCGGGAAAACAGCGCAACCACAAGAACTACATGGCTCTGGTCTTGGCTGATTAATTAGATTTCTCTAGCTTGTTAGTAGCTGACCGAAAGGCGCAAGCGGGGACTAGGTTTAAGAGTGGTACCCGGCCTGTCAAAGGGGTTGGTACGCCTATGGGGTACGCTCGCTTTGGGGGAGGGTGCACTCGCCTAGCGGCTGAAACCTCAGTGGGCTACTACTGGTTAGGGAGTCTTTGTAAAGGCCTCATAGTGAATCCCTGCCACTCACCAAAGGAAGTGTTTAAGGGCCTTGCAAACCCGGGCACAAAGGGAGACACGACTTGTGGGTAAAGTGTGCAACTTCTGCAGAGTGAAAACTAATATATCAGCCATGCTCACGGTCAAGAGCGGCTCGGACCCTCACATGTTCAACTTAATGGAAATCAGTGTATTTAATTCAGTTGTTTATTTATTCCAAGTTACTCGTTTACTTCAGTTTTACTACTTCTTTTATAAATGTGGGTTTGGTTCATACATGCTTAGTAATTAGTTGCTAATGACTCACTTAAAATGCTTAATGCTTTGCTCATCCAGCCTTTACTCCTTTGTCATAAGCCTTGCATGTCATTTACTTTTCCAATATACTTGCTGAGTACGACATGTGCTCACCCTTGCTATTACCACATCATCCAGAGCAAGATCAGTTGAGGAGTTTCCAGAGGATATTCAGGACTTCTAGGCATATGTTTCCCCCAGTCAGCTACCTGTGGAGTTCTGGAGTATCCGCTGCTAGAATAAACGCGAACTGAAATGCTTATTTATTTATATTAATGACTTTCGGCTTGGTTCGTAATAAATTTAACTTCGGTACTTTATGACATTGCTACTGTTATTCTCTATAATCGTCATATGTGTGTAATTTGATCCTGGCGCATATATGAATATTTGCTCGGTTTTATTCCTTCAAAACTAGGCGTGACAGGCGTGGAACAACGTTGCATGACGGCGCTTGCTTTGATAGATTCTTGTTGTTTCCTTTCCTATGTGTGGCATCATGTTGGGTTTTCACTCGGTTTTCTATAATTAACTGAGCATTGTATGGTTTGGCCTCGTTTCCCTTAATATGAGGCACCTTCTTCTTATATGACATGGCAGTGCTCTTGCCTTTAATTTCAAAAAAAATGATTTACTAGGCAATTAACAGATTTATTAGAGAACTATTAATAGAAAGGAGAAAAGAAAAGGGGGCCTTTGATACCGGTTGATCTATTCACCCGGTACCAAAGGCCCCTTTAGGAAAAAAAGAGTTGCATGGGCAGGAGTCGAACCCTGGCCGCGGCATACAAAGTCTGTTGGGTTACCATTGAGCTACTCAGTGATTTCGAAATGACAGACGGCAAAAACCCTAAAGAGTACACCTTTCATAGCCTTAGACACCGGTTGGTGGCCCTCAACCGGGACCAAAGGGGCTTTTCATTTCCCGCCCGTTGAGGCTCTAAGGTACCGGGTGTAATCACAACCGGTACCTTTGCGGTGCTTAGGGTACCGGTTTGGTTTACAACCGGTGCCTTAGGCCTTCTTAGGTATCGGGTGATGTTTTCACCCGGTACCAAAGGTGCAGGGTATATAGCCATGTTCTTCCTCCCACTCTTCTTCCTCCAGTGTTCGATCGTCGACCTCCGCCGACCCCTCCGCGCCCAATCTTCCGCCGCCCCCTCCGCGCCCGGTCGTCCACCGCCTCGATGCTGCCGCCAATCGTCCTCCACCGCGCCGCCACCAGCCGGTGGCGCCTCGACGCCCCCGCCTTCGACGCTGGCCACCTCAACGACCCCGGGCCACCGCCATCTCCGCCTCCATGCCGCGCCGACCTCGAGCGCCCCGGCGGCCTACGATGACCCCGCTCGGCCGATCCTCGGTGCGCCACCGCCCTTCCCCTGCGCCACTGTCTGCCTCGACACCGTCTCCCCCTTCTCTGCACCGCCGGGCCACCACCTCAGCTTCGTCGATGCCGCTGCCCCTCGCCTGTGCTCCAACTCCGCCTCGACCCAGCCCGCCTCGACGCCGACGCCACCGTGGGCTCTCCCTGATGTGCAGGTGGCCCCCGGCGCGCCCTTTTTCATATTATATTACTAAGTAATTCTATTTTTGTTTATTTATAAAGATAGTGTTTATTTATTAGATATAGTTGATATAGTGTTTATTAGATATAGTATTTATAGAGATAGTGTTTATTTATTTATTAACTAGAATTAAGATATAGTAATTATAGTTATAGTGTTTGTATTATTAGATAACTAGAATTTAATTATAGAGATATTAGGGTTTCAGTTAAGAATGGATCCCTACGATGAGGAGGCCACCACAAGGTACATGTTGGATGCTATAAACAAAGATACTAGGGCCAACGCCGTTGAACAATTCGGCGTCAAAGAGGCCCGCACAGCCGATTCGTTCCTGATTATGTCCGGAGATGGAAGTGACGGGGATGATGACTTTACCCCGACACCCGCTCAGCAGCCCATTTTAGTACGTATCTTAATTATGCATGGTGACTTAACTATATTAGATTTGCCATTAACATATCTTTTGTTATATTTAGTCATGCTCTGGATCGGGGTTGACCCAGTCGAAAGGGAGACACCGTCCGACCAAAAAACTTGAGGGAAGACAGGTCGTCATAGAAGTGGATGCAGAGGGCTGCCCATGTGCTCCAGAGGCTGCTAGCACCAAATTTGTGACACAATGTGGGGTGTTGTTTGGGCGAGAATTCCGATCACCACAAGACTATGGAAATCGAGCAATACAGAAGAACAACAACACGCTGTGCCTCCACACCAGAAGGAAATGCTATGGAGAGAACTGAAGGATATGTTCACATTTCCTGAAGGAGTAAATGAAGAACTTGTGAAGCAATGTGCCTGCTTGAAGAAGATGGCCCTTGAATTTGCGACATTCAAGAAACAGTTGTTCTCCAATTACATCAAGAAGGATAAGGAACCAAACTGGAACGATCTTCCTCAAGTTAAACCTTACTAGGAGGAGTTCAAACAATATAATCTATCTGAGGAAGCACAAGTAAAATCTGACCATGCCAAAAAGAATACGGGAAACAAAAAGTACAGCCACCACCTTGGGGCAGGTGGGTATAAGAAGACAGTAAAGAAATGGCAGAAGACGGAGCAAGACCTTATGGATAGAGGCATCCGGCCGACGACTTGGGACTGGCCGGATAGATCGAAGTGGTGGTTATTTGCTAATGGTGTGACACTGAATGAAACGGATGGAACTTTGGTCGTGCCTGGGAATATGCAAGAAGTGGCCCGCGATCTGGTCACAGCAATAGATGAGGCAAAATAAGGAACATTCCAGCCTCAAAGTGAGAATGATGAGCTGACCAGCGCGTTAAAGAATCCCGAACACCCTAGACGAGCCCGCGGCATCGGCGTGGTCCCATGGAAAGTTGCTTGGGACGGGTATAGCTCATATAAGACTCATCGAAGGAGCAAGGCCGAACAGGACGAGAAAATCCATGCAATACAAGAAGAGATGAATAAAAAACTTACGTCACTGGAATCTCAGATGGACGCAAGGGTCAATGAGGCAGTACAGCGAGCTCTGCGCCAAAGGGCCATTACTGGGCCATAGGCGCATGATGTTGTGATAAGACTGGCCTCTCAGCAACGCAGCAGTTGTGCATCCACAGCGGCGCCCAATGTACAAGTTGAGCAACCTCGGATTGAGGCACCACTAGTGGAGCGGCAGAGGTATCCAGTAGATGATATCACAATTACAACAACATGCAAGCTCCATGTGCGAGTAAAGAATATATCCGTTCATGTAGCACATGGGTCTGCCCTACCCGTGAATCCTGCTACTACAATTCATGGAATGCCGATACCCCCTGGATATGCCTCCATCACAGTCGAGCAGATAGTTGAACCAACCCATATTAATGAGAATCTCGAGCTCGATTTCGTTGGAGGTGATGGAGAGAAGATGTTGGGAGACGCAATCCATGGGATTGTTCTATGGCGCAAGGCCGACATCAAACTGATTGTGAACAACGCGGCTCCCGTGGATCCCCCTCCCTCAGCACCATCTCTGCCCAACTATGGTAATGCTGATTGCGATCCCACTCCCTCAGCACCGTCTATGCCTGAGCCATATTATCAAAAGAAAAAATTGAGGACCCCTAATATATTGTTATAGTAATTCTACATATTTTCATTATCAATCAATACTAAAGTGGACCACGAACAAGTTCACCACCGTTTTTTATTATCAAGCAACATTCGATGTGGACCGTATAATCACCTATCAAACTTATGCAGGAGACAACAGGTGTGAGCATGTCAGTTTGCATGCTTATACAGTATTTAGGTTAAACAAAGTACCTTTGTATTATGAGCTACCTGCCCTAACCTTAATTACTCTACAGATAATTTTACCTAACGTTCTATACGACATTTCTGATAATAAACCATTTCTAACAAGTAAATTAGAAACAATGTAATGAACAGCACATGAATTTTTCTTAATAATATAATTAAGTTAATGTATCCAGGAAGGTAAAATTATCAGAGAGACAGAAAAATGGTTTCATCTGGTGATTCATAGTTGACCATCAAACCCGACATCTTGATGTTTACAGCAACAATTATTGCAATTTATGTTTATCAAACGAAATAAGAGGTATTTAATCAAAGACAACTAATGTGCATTTTACTGATATTGACACAATATTCTTTTGCAAAGTTTCTGAGGTCTCAAAGAGAACATATCTGAATGTAAACAACATAAAAAAGCATGGTGTATACAACACAACATGTTCAAGGGAAAAGGAGTCATTGAAAATGATCAGTACCTACATAGTAATAGATGAAATTAAAAGGCACACACTTCTTTAAAATAATGAAACTCATTTCAGTGCCAAAAAAATAATGAAATAATGTAGCGAAGTTAATCTCTGTTTCACATGAATCTGAAAACAGGTATTTTTAAAGAGATGCTACATGGAAGAAATTAGGATTTTTGAGAAACTAATTAATTCCAATTCTTATCTGATACACGCCTAACCACATAAAATTAATGTTATACTCGAGTGAAGCATAAAATTAGGTAAAGTTAGGGGTAATTGAAACAAGAAACATGACTTTCAAGTTTCAACGCCTATGTCATAAAACTTTAAATAGTCCTTGCTATAAGAGAATTGGTAAAAGAACTGTTTTCCAGAAATGAAACACGTAGTCTGGATCGAAGAGGAGTTGGAGGACTTCCACAGACATTTAAATAACAGGTATGTAATACATATGTAATGTTATTAGGTTTCCAGATAAATAGAAAAGCAAAAGATATAGATAGTAGAAAAACTTAAGATAACAGTGTGTTAAGCATAACATTAAGACTAACAGATATATTTTTTGTCTAATAATTATTTATTAGACTTAATGTCGACATACGCTTTCATTTTGTAAGCAATAAGCATATGAAACTTGCTGGAGACACTCAGACAAACAATGATCTGCATCAATTGCTCATTTGCCTTCCCTGACACAAGAAAGTAGCTACACGGCAATCTAAGCAAACCAGAACATCATTTTCCAACAGGGCTTTTCTTAATTATTTTAGATACAACGTCTTCTGTAAAGCAAGAACATACAATAAACCTCTGAACAATAACATAAAATGATATTCATAATTCAACATATGCCAAGCATTTTGCAGGTTGCAACCATATGTGTGCAATCCAACAACTAAAATGGTACCGTAAGCATCAATTTAATACATACATGCATTATCATCATCAATTTGTAGATCACTGCCACCTTCAAAGAACTGAACATAGATTGCTGCTGGAATAAATTGAAGAAGCCCAACATACCATCTTTCAGCAAGACCTGGTGCTCCAGCTCCAGCATCATCATGCTCAACTCATTGCGGTGTGTCTTTAGCTCGGCGCATCGCCCCTGCAGTCAAGCAGACAAATACACACAACTCGGTTACTTGCATTATCACTTGACAAATAAGTGGCATGCTCATGTTGACCCATGCAGAGAAAAAACCTGCAGCAATGGCAATTCTGCGGACAAAGTGTTATGCTGGCCCTGCAGTGTCTCAATCTGGCGCTCGAGCTCACAGATGCGCATATCCTTGATGGCCTTTCTCTTTGCTGCAGAATACCGATCTGCTATAATCCTGCAAAATTTACATGGAAACGAACAGAGATCGATTAGTCCCATAATCTAAGCCATGGTTATCGGCCGGCCTTCATTCATCCGCTCTTATTATATTACCACATGTAGACATGCAGTAAAGGATGCCAGAAAATCCATTTACCTCTTCGCCTTCTTAGGGTCAGTGTTTATAAGCTCTTGCAACTTCTTGTCCTTGCTGATGATCTCCTTCGCATAATTGAGCTTCCTGCTGGCATCGCTGAGGTCCCCAGCAGTTGAGTTATTCGGCACAGGCAGGTCTTCGCCACGGCGAGCGGCGCCGATGGGCACCTGCTTCATCGGCAGCAGAGGTGCCTTCATGGCTCCGGTTATCAGATCCGGCATGGAGGAACTGGAACCGCCAACGTCCATGGACGAGCCGCCGCCGCAGTGCCAGGGAAGCATGCTCTCGCCCAAGGTGCTCAACTTGTTCGTCTCCTCCAGCGAAGGTATGCGCAGGCTCGGCGGCAGCGGGGGGAGCTCGCAATCCGACGGCGGCTGCGCGGACCCGGCGCCGATGATGTCGCCGCTCCGCGGCGGCAGGCCTGAGCCAGACGGCGTCGAGACGACGGGCATCTCGCTCTGCGGCGCCCACGCCGCGATCTGCTCCAGCAACGCCGACTGGCTGGCGAACTCCGAGAAGAAGGCGCCATCGGACGCGGGCAGCAAGCCCGGCGTTGTCCACGACGCCGGCTGCTCCAGTACGTCCCACTGCTGCTGGCCGCCGAGCAGCGTCGGGAGATGGGTAGCCGCCGGCGCTTCTGGTTGGGCGAAGATGTCTCCAGCAGTCATATGGACTGCGCCGAGCCCGGGAAAGGCTGACGACGAGGGCAGGGACTGCGGCGTCGCGTGCCCGTGGACGGAGACGGAGACGGAGACGGAGACGGACAGGGAACCCTGCGACCCCGCAGAGGCGAGGATGGGCGACGGCTGTGGGAGCAACGGGGTCGGCGAGAGGTGGCCCTGGGCATGCACGGAGGACAGGCCTTCTTTGACCGTTGCCGGGGAGGTCCGGTCGGCGGAGCTGGAGGTGTTGGGCTCCATCTCAGCTAGGGTTTCGCGGCCCCGGGGTGTGCGAACGCGAGGAGGGAGAGAGCGCGAGGGTTTTGAGCGGCGGGATGCTGATGCTGTGCGAGGATGGAAGAGCGCCGGAATGGGAGCCAGCCGGCGGATGTAAATGGAGCCAGCCATGGAGGAAGCCCGTTGTAAACCCAAAAGAGGAAAGAAATGAATCACGGTGTTCAAAGCTTTCCTGTTTTCACCCGCAAAAAAAAAAGCTTTCCTGTTTTGTTTTTATTTTTTCGGACCAGCTTTCCTCTTTTGTTAGCGCTCCTGGTGGGCTTTATTTTGGTAGCAGGCCGACGCGCAGGCCAATGTGGACCCAATGTTTGTGCAGCCAAATACTCCTCCTCCGTGTACAAAAAGAAAATCGTTCTGATTTTGTCTTAAGTCAAATATTCTAAATTTTACTACAAATAATTTTTTTATGTAGAGTTTGAAAGGACGAACGAGGGGCTTTAAAGCACGGAAGAACTGGAGACCTCTATGCAAAGTGGGGAGTGAGGAGAAGTACGACTGGACGATAAACAAGATAACAGAGAAAAGCGTGAAGCATTTGATGCTGACAGCAGGAAACTAGGAGAACGGAGTGACTACTTCATCAACATCGGCTCCACCATTATCAAAGTTGGAAGTGTTAAGAGCAACCTCCAGCGTCATGGCTGAGACCCCCTCTGTGTTCTAGATATGCTTGTTTCATCTTTTTTCTTTTGAATTTGTAGCGGGCGCGCCTGTAATACGCAAATATGAACCTTAAACTGTACAAGGCTGAACTCCTTGGATGCTTTGTTCCCTGGGATTAAAGTGGGGAAACCTTCTCTTTAAAAAATGTAGAGTTTGAAAATATGAAAGTAGATTCATTTTGAAATTTGTTCTGTAAGAGTATATATTGACTATATTTTATAATTTGTTTATAGAAAAAGATAGTGGTCAAAGTTGTTTTTAAAAACCGTGCCAATGTCTGAAACGACTTTCTTTACCTATGTGAAGGGAGTATGTCTGCAGCTGTCCCTTTTTTGTTTAAAAAATGGTATACAAAATATATTCGCGGGAAATGGTATAAATTTTGATTTTGAGAAATAGTGTAAGGTACGCATGAACAAAGTGCTGGGCCTTAATCTTGCATGAACTATAAATTCATTCATGAATCTTCTATTTAAAGTTTCTTCTAATTTTTTCATGACCGTAGCTGTGGATATTTTTTTTGACTTTTTCCTTCCATCGTAGTTCCTAGAAACGTCTGCAATTTTTTCTCATGAAATTGTTAGAGAACCTTCATAATTTTACATACAATTGCTAGCGGCCACTCCAACCCTCCAGCAGAAATGCATACTAGCGAGTATCAATAATCCTCCTTTGCGTACAATTTTCTCCTGGGACCTTTAAGAGTTAGAACTTAGAAGCACTACTACATATTTTCTCCTGGGACCTTTAAGAGTTAGAACTTAGAAGCACTACTACATATTTTCTCCCGGTCCTTTCCTTCTCCGCCGCGACTCCCTGTCCATCTTGTGCTGCCTCTCCCCTCCCCGTTGCAGGGCCGCCCCCGCGAGGGGCCACACACCCGGGGCCCGGGGGTCGTCTCCCTCGCCGCCCACCCCACGGGCGCTCGCGCCGCAGAAGTGTTGCTCGACAGCTTCGCCCACGTCTTCGACGTCGACTCGGGGGGGGGGGGGGCTGTCGCCACGCTCGAGGCGGCGCCATCTAAGGTCTGGGCCATCCGGTTCCACCCCAAGGTGAGCACTGAGCACGGCTGGCCCACCCCTGTAGTCAGGAATGGGGATTTTTTCAAGGCAAAAAAAAAATGGCTGCTTTCTTGCGATTTTTACTGCAATAATGTTAGATGGTTCGATGGGGAATGAACCAAATGTGTGAGATTTTGGTGAGATGTTAGATGATGCACAGGCCCGTGGGGCTGGCTGCACACTTTGTCCCGCGGCGCCGCCATGCCAGGGGGGCCATCCATCAGCCCTTCTCAGTTTTCTTGGCTCCATCGTCCATATGCGCTGGTCATGTCAGAGAGATTGGCAGCGGTGGTGTTGAAGTCATTGTAGTATTTCAAAAAAAAAAAGAAGTCATTGTGCTCCTCAACGGAGAGTCCCCACAAGAATGACCTTATCTGCATCCCTCTGAAGCGATGAACACATTCACCATGGCTTTGCGGAGTAAGAAGAGCTCCATAGCAGGCACTTGTTGTTCTCCTACGGGCACTGCATACATTCTGTTGGTCGAAATTCTTCCATGCGAATAGTTAATCATTCAGTATTTTATTTTTTTCTGGGCTTTATTGGAGATTACTTGACCGATTGGTGGTGGACCTTTTGTTCAGACTAATGAAGTGAAAGCATTTCAATTGCTGATTGTCCTTGTGATAGGCTGATGGCCGTTAGCAACTAAGTATTCCAGTTTAGTGATCCGGGGTTAAGATTATATTTTATCAAAATCCAGCACCAAATGTTGGATATAGTAAATTCAGTAACAGAGAGTTGCTGAACAGAGATCCAGTAGGAAACTCACTTTTTACAGATTCTATATGAGATTTTAATCCTGCAGATTTTGAGCAGTATACACTAGACCAGAAACGATTTGGCGTGGCTGCCAAATCGTATCTGTGCTGGCGGGTGGGACGCCCGCCAGCACTCGTGTGCCAGCACAAATGGCAATTTGTGCTGGCGGGCGGCTCACCCACCAACACAAATGGCATCTTTACCAGCGGGCTACTTAAGTCGCCCGCAAGCACAAATTGGGCTCTGTGCTGACGGCTGTCGTAAGGAACCGCCGGGACAAACTAATTCTGTGCTGGCGGGTGGCTTAACTAACCTGCCAGCACAAAGATTTTTTCCATTGCTATAATTTTATTTTTTGTCAATTTAAATTTAAATTTATTTCCCATTAATTTAAAGTTAATATTTCTTGCAAGATATCACTGTACGTTGCATCAATACTTTAACATGGTGCATCAATTAAAATGACTAATATTTCCAAGGAACTAATATTTAGTAACAAGAGCATCCATCATGTTTACAATAATATTAATATTTACACCAATTATTCAAAGATAAACAACCATTAATTGTCATTTGTCCAATTGCTAAGGTTGTTGTTCTCATCCAAAGCCAGCACCCCACCGTGGTTAAAGTATTCGCCTGCCGCATGACAAATCTCGTGTTGGATGAACCTTGCCATGTCAGCGCAAATATTGTCGATGTCTCTGTCGTCCAGTCTATTGCTGGTCATAGGTATTTCGGCCTCTGAAAAAAAGTAAGATGTCGTATGTTCATGTGTCATGTTAAATCATGTTATTAGTATATAGTAGAATATATATGACTTACGTCTTCAGGGTTTGTTCGGTACCTCCCACTATTTCTAAAGAACTCACACACGTAGTAGCCACATAGCACCGAGCCTGGAGGTTGCTTGTGGCACTTTATAAAAAAATTATATATTAGGAGTGCATAATTACATAACCAATAAAGATGAAGTGCTATGTTCTTACATGGAAATGATATCGAATGTTCATAATTTCCTTTCTGTCCTGTGGATGTGGCCCGCCTTTCATGACGTAGA
Organism: Panicum virgatum; assembly: GCF_016808335.1. NCBI lineage: Eukaryota > Viridiplantae > Streptophyta > Magnoliopsida > Poales > Poaceae > Panicum > Panicum virgatum. The sequence continues at coordinate 33,140,480 of NC_053143.1, read as the reverse complement.
GGCAGTACGCGCTATAAGGTTAGAATGACATATAGTAATAATTAATAAGGTAATTTAGTAATGCATAAATTATTGACAAACTAAATATGCATGGAATTGGAATGTCAAGAAATATCTTACTTTTGTAAAATGCCTATGAACTCCCTGTATCGTTTTCAGTCATAGTCGGCTGAGTCTAGGACCATTGCTCTTCCGATCTTGGGCATAATCATTATAGCAATCCAATGGTTGCTGCATAATAACATCATTTATTATATGCTACATTAACATTAATTACCACATAATATATGGCAATTAAAGCAAACTTACTCAAATCCATATGGAGCCATGAGCCAATCCTTATCAACCCTCTTCAGCATCACTTTTGAAATGTTGGCGGATACCTTGTGCCTTTCTTTTTTGTGCGCCTCTTCTTTGAGGTCATCTTTTGCCTTCTTGGTCTTCATAGCTTTTAGTTGTTCTTTTACCTTTTCGGTCAATTTGAAGCTGTGCTCGGTCTTGTGAATTCGCGCCGGGTCAAGGTACGCGACCTTGTGCCTTTGTGTCTTCTCTTCCTCCTGCCATTGCATCCTACAAAGATAGACGTCAGACGTACATGTCAGGCAGCATGCATTAATCCAAATTCACATATATATACAAAGATAGATGTCACACTTATAGGCAAAACACAGTAATGAGATTGACATCCATATGTCGCCGACAGTAAAGTCTATGTAAGTCCTCAAAATCAATTACTATTTGATGCGGGACTGGATTGTTGAAAACAGAAGGTGGGACCATCGTGGTGATTTCCTTGATCCCATGTTTCATCGCCTTCATAATCTAGGCATGAAACTTTATCAATTCCCACGGGCTCAACTGTAAATCCATGTGAGGCAAGAATGACTTGCCATGCTCATAATTTTCCGGGCGTATTTCAACTTCATGTGAGAAAAGATCCCTAACATCAAAATCCTGTTGTAGAGGTGCCTTCTCCTTATTTTTGGAAGATGAAGACATCTTATTCATTGCTCTTAGAAACTTATCAACATCTGCAGATGGTGCCTTTCCATATATAGTGATCATACGAGGTATTTCCGGCATCTTTGGTGGGGCTTGCGGTGATGGTATTTTTGTGATCTTGGCTGCTGACTTCGGTGATGGCAAGACGGGGTGCCGGGTCTCAATGTTAGCTTCTGCTGGTGTCGGATCATGATGTGGAAAATCATCTACTCTGTCATTGCCTACAAGTGTTGTTTGAACCTGCCCGCTATTGTTTTCTTCCGGGACAGGGGATAGCGCTGCATGCTCTATATTCGCCTCTGGTCGGGGTTGTAGTTCTTGGCTCGGACAGCCTTGCAAAATGATGTCTCATCGATGCCACTAAATGTATTGATTGATCGCATCTCCCAGAACCTCAATCCCGTCATCAGTAGCGATGTCTAACTCACATGTAGAGTCCATCACCTTAACGACTTGTACCCAGGTGTATTCTGGAGCAGGTGGCCTTGGAAACACGTGACATGTTACCGCCATGGCAGTTGCGACTTCTCGGAACTTATTTAGTTTCCTTCCGTATGGCACAACCAGCGTGCAAGGTGTATCCACTTGTATATCATCAACTGGATACTTATGTTGTGTCGTGGACACGACACTGTCGGAGCAATCAATCCAGATTGGGCAACTATCACCTCTTGGTTAGCTTGTACCATATTTGGCACTAAGGACCCCTACTAGCTGGCCAATAATTGAGAGAACTCTTCTTTTGCAATTGCTCTCATCTTTTCTTCATGGTCTTCCTTGTAACGGTCACGCTTCCTATAGCCGGGGTCATTGGGAAATGCTTGTTTCCAGGGCAACGATGATGGAACCCCTCGAACACATCCAGAGTGCTCTGCAGTGCCAATCGCAGCGGTTAGTTGATCTTTCTCCCTGTCAGGATGGAAAAGACCTTGTTTTTCCGCATCAACGATCTGCGCCAATCTTTGATAAATTTCCATAGTGGTCGAGTTCTCAAATACATCCTTGCCCTCTCTGTACCTTGGTCGTCGAGCTAGGCACCAGTACTTACCACGTTCAGGAATGCCTTCAAACAGATCTGGTAAACCTGCTTTCCTTCATTCTTCTTCCTCTCTCCTCCAGTGAGGGATCTTGCCATCGTAGCCACCAGCACCCAAGTGATGGGGATTCTCGGCAGCCTTTTGAGCCTTCCTGGTCATCTTTTCACTCAAAGCTTTTGCTCTGCCATTTCCTTCATCAGTTTGAACTCTTTCCACATTGCATCAGGAATCTTCCCGAATTTGATTTTAGGACTCAACCCTTTCTTGGCATAATATTTATGGAGAGTATGCCGGAAGTTCCTGAAAGCTATCCCTAGGGTGATCATCGCAAATTTTTTTGCATCTTCCTTTAGTTTACCTTCTGGGAACCTAAAGTATGCTTGCAGTGCAGCCCACATAGACTCCTTAATCGAATTAGGCACCTTCTTCCAATCATTAGTGGTGATCTAGGTCTGTAGTTGGTCCCTGGCAATGGCTCCACATACATTCCGAAATCTAGCCCATATCCATTCTAGTAATATGGGCTTGCCTCTTGGACTAACCTCTTCCACTACAAGACACACTGTAGGAATTTGATTTACGCTTCGCTGCCCACGTTTATGCTTCGTCTTACTAGTTGAAGTTGTAGTACTCGAAGGTTGTGGGGCAGAGACAATGACGTCCTCTACAACTTGGCTAATAACTCTGCGTTGTCACCGTGGGGATTGCATTGGAGATTCGACGTCTTGCTGTAGATCAAATAATAGATGCATTTGTTATCTTCATATATGATCAAATGATGCATATAACAAAAACATTACAAAACTAGTCTTACTTCCGCAGAAGGATCATATTTAGGGTCTTCTTCCTCTAGGCGTCGACGATGCCTCGGTGGGGTTGGTTGATATTTATCTGGGTCAAAAAACCACCAGAAGAGTATCCATCATCGTCCGATGATTCTTCGGCCTCTTGCATAAGGGCTTCATTTGTAGGCTTCATTTGTAAACCCATATAATTACATATTACAATTAAGGAAAAAACTTATCTGTTGATTGTTTTAGCTCCAGAGAAAACTGGAGACACATCTAGTTTTTCTAGTGACATTTATGCATGCTCATGCCAGAAAATAGTTTACTACCTACCCAACTTAGCTTCCCCAGCAAACATTCAAGAAAATGTATGATATAACACTCATCATAATGAACTATCTATCATATAGTGAAATGATAGTGTTTAAAGCAAGGTTATGTAAGATCCAACAACTCTACTGCTAGTACAAGCATAACAAAATAATGATTTATGAAGTGTATAATTAAGTAGCATCAACTCTAAAGGTAGCTGAATATTCAGAAATATAACCCCACATTACTATTAGCATTGAAATAATTTGAAGTCATTAATATTCAGAACCTCCATCACTAAATATGTAAAACGAGCACAAAGAAATTGAATTGGTTTACTGAAAACCATCACTATTTGGCGTCAAGCATGAGCGGCTGGCCTACTGAATTTTTTTAACAAGAATAGCAGAGATAATAGAAGTATAACATAGCCACATCAATTCTGGAAGCATTGCCTGTACGAAGCCAGCTAGCATGTCTTGGAGCTACAAGTCATATATGCAATTGATATCTTTTGGCTTAGAAAACATCAATTCTTGGCACTAAAGTTTCCAGCTAGTTTTCCAATTTTTGCCAAAATCTTGGCACTAGCAGCTACTCAAATCAAGAAAAAGAGCAAACCAGAAAACTATTACCATGGGAAGGGGAGGGGACGTCGAGGCAGGTGCTGCCGCGGTCATCGAGAGGCAGGTGCTGCCGCGGTGGTTGGTGCAGGTGCTGCCGCAGGCATCGAGGCAGTGTCCGGCGGCGTCGACATGGCGGCGCGAGCTGGCGGCGTTGACTTGGTGGCGGTGCTCGGGGCCGGGGGCGTGGGTGCCGGCGGCGGACTACGCGCGGCGCTCGGGGCCGGGGGCGTAGCTGTGCCGGCGTGGGGCAGTCGGCCAAGGGCACCGGAGGTGCTCAGGGCCGGGCCGGGGGCGTGGGCACCGGCGGCGCTCAGGGCCGGGCCGGGGCGTGGGCACCGGCGGCGCTCACGGCCAGAGGCGGAGGCGGACTGCACGCGACGCTCGGGGCCGGGGGCGTAGCTGCGTCGGCGTTGGGCAGTCAGCCAAGGGCACCGGTGGCGCTCGGGGTGGGGGCCCTAGGGAAGGGGCGGCGCTCGGGGCCGGAGGCGGAGGCGGACCGCTCAGGGCCGGGGGCGTAGCCGCGCCGCCGTGTTGCAGTCAGCAAGGGCGACGGCGCTCGGGGCCTTGGGTGCTCGAGGTCGGGGCCGTAGGGCGGCGGCACTCGGGGTTGGGGGCGGGTCGTAGGGCGGCGGCGCTTGCCGTTTGGGTGTGGTACGGCGATGGCGGCGGCGGTGGCGCTTGGGGGTGGCGGGAAAATTTGGCAGCCTGACGGCGTCGTTTTGGATTTGCGCCAGGACTTAGAAAAATTTGGGGGGCGCCCAGCATTATATACTAGTGGAGGATTTGTGCTGGCGGGCCTCTTTAGCCACCCGCCAGCAGAGATCTTTCCTAGATTTGTCCTTCACAGTCTTTGTGCGCCCAGGGATTCTCGGATTTGTCTATGCTTCCTTCTACCTTCTTAATCCTTTTTTCTAGCTCTTTGAAAACTACCAATTCTTCATACTAATTGTATTCCTCAACATCCTCTACACCATCAACTCCAAGAATCCTTTGTTTCCCAGAGATAGCAATGTGTTTCTTTGCATTTGCGGGGTCGGATATATATAATACTTGTGTGACACAATCGGCGAGAACCCAAGGGTCATCTTTATAACCGACATTGGCTAGATTCACAAGTGTCAACCCATAGTTGTCCACTGCAATGCCTTGCGGGTGTTTGACCCATTGGCATCGAAAGATGGGAATCCGAATATTCGCTCCATAGTCAAGTTCACATATTTCCTCTATGAAACCGTAGTAAGTTACAGTTTATCCGGATGTGTCAATAGCCTCTATGCGAACACCACTATTTTGGTACACCACACTCTTGTTGTCCTTTTCAATGGTATAAAATGTGTACCCATTTATTTCATATGCTTGCCAACTCACCTGCATGCACAGGTACCTACGTAGTGTAGTGTCGGTCGCACATTCATAAGTGTTGTCATGGATTTCTTTTTCTACAACAGAAATTGGTAATCGCTACCCAGTACCTTCTCTTCGTCCAAGAAGTATATGATAAGAATATGAGAAAGGTAGTAGCTAAAATAAGTGTGACATTGCTTGACGGTCCAGAAGCCAACCTTGTTAATGTTACTTCATTTGTGGAATCTCCTTGAAATTGGTGTTCATGGTCCCTAAACCATGATGAGAAACGATGCTTGTGCTCTTTGATGATCCAATCCTGCGAGCGACCATTACTTTCTAACTCAATCTCATTTAAGTGTTGCTGGATGTAGGGCTCCACTAATGCGAGTTGTTGTAGAACACTGGAATGAGCTTTCTCCAACTGTTTGTTGTCACTATCGACAAATCTTTTCTTTCCAATGGTTCCTCTTCCGGACAACCTCCCCTCATGTCGAGATACCGGCAAACCAACAACTCTCTTATCTTTTATGTAATCTATGCAGCAATCAATACTCTCTTCTATATGGTAGCTCTCCATCATCGAACCCTCTGGGAATGCGCTGTTTCTCATATATCCATTGAGAGTTGACATGAACCGTTCAAATGTCCACATCTAATGGAAGTACATAGGCCCTAGTTCAATTATCTAGTTGGCCATGTGGATCATGAGATGTTCCATAATATCAAAAAAGGATGGAGGGAAGCACATCTCAAGTTGGCCCTGAGTTTTGGCCACAAATAGCTGGAGTCTAGCCAGTTCTACGCAATCAATCACTTTCTTAGAAATCGTATTGAAGAAGTAACACATCCATGTGATAACCATCTTGACGAATACTGGTTTGATAGCCCGAATCATAATAGCAAGAAAAACTGTGATCATCACATGACAATCATGGGAGTTATAGCCAGTAATTGTGAGGTCTTTCATCGACACTAGTGACCTGATGTTTGATGAGAAACTAGTCGGCACTTTCAACCCGCGCAAGCACTTGCACACAGCGGTTCTCTTATCTTGTGTTAGGTTGTAGCTAGCCGGGGGGAGGTATTGTTTTCCATTAGGATGTGGTACAGGGTGGAGACCTTTTCTGATGCCGAGTGCAACCATATCCTTGCGTGATTTCAATCCGTTCTTTTACCTTCCCTGATATCCCCAAAAAAACCAGCGGTGCTGTCAAACACATTCTTCTGTAGATGCATACCATCAATGGCATGGCGTACGGCCAACTCCTTCCAGTATGGCAAATACTTAAAGAAGATAGACATCTTCTTGAATGGCACATCGTCGACGACTTCTGTAGTCTCATCCTGCTTATCCCTCTTTCTCTTTTTCTTTTCCTTTTTGGCACCAGGGGCTGACTTCTTTCCGGGCTTGAACATGACTTTCTGGCACATTTCACACACTTCTTGTCCAGTAACCAGATGAGGAGCCTCATCTTTCTCATTGGTGCCATCAAAATTTTCCTTCATCTTTCGGTATTTGTGCGTACTTATTAAGAAGTGGCTGTGGCACATGTATACTATCTTCATGGATCCCGTAAGATACACAGATGTTGTTTTATCCACACAAACAACACATGTTGTCTTTCCTTTTATTTGTCCAAGTAGGGCAAATAGGGCGAGATAATCATTGATGGTAACAAAAATAATTGCCCTTACTGTGAAGTGCTCTTGCTGGTACTCATCCCACATCCTAACCCCCTCGTTCCATAATATCTACATATCTTCAAGCAATGGCTCAAGAAAAACATCTATGTCAATGCCTGGTTGCTTTGGCCCTTGTATGAGAATGGTTAGCAGAAGGTACTTCCGCTTGTGTCAAAGGGGTTGGTACGCCTATGGGGTACGCTCGCTTTGGGGGAGGGTGCACTCGCCTAGCGGCTGAAACCTCAGTGGGCTACTACTGGTTAGGGAGTCTTTGTAAAGGCCTCATAGTGAATCCCTGCCACTCACCAAAGGAAGTGTTTAAGGGCCTTGCAAACCCGGGCACAAAGGGAGACACGACTTGTGGGTAAAGTGTGCAACCTCTGCAGAGTGAAAACTAATATATCAGCCATGCTCACGGTCAAGAGCGGCTCGGACCCTCACATGTTCAACTTAATGGAAATCAGTGTATTTAATTCAGTTGTTTATTTATTCCAAGTTACTCGTTTACTTCAGTTTTACTACTTCTTTTATAAATGTGGGTTTGGTTCATACATGCTTAGTAATTAGTTGCTAATGACTCACTTAAAATGCTTAATGCTTTGCTCATCCAGCCTTTACTCCTTTGTCATAAGCCTTGCATGTCATTTACTTTTCCAATATACTTGTTGAGTACGACATGTGCTCACCCTTGCTATTACCACATCATCCAGAGCAAGATCAGTTGAGGAGTTTCCAGAGGATATTCAGGACTTCTAGGCATATGTTTCCCCCAGTCAGCTACCTGTGGAGTTCTGGAGTATCCGCTGCTAGAATAAACGCGAACTGAAATGCTTATTTATTTATATTAATGACTTTCGGCTTGGTTCGTAATAAATTTAACTTCGGTACTTTATGACATTGCTATTGTTATTCTCTATAATCGTCATATGTGTGTAATTTGATCCTGGCGCATATATGAATATTTGCTCGGTTTTATTCCTTCAAAACTAGGCGTGACAGGCGTGGAACAACGTTGCATGACGGCGCTTGCTTTGATAGATTCTTGTTGTTTCCTTTCCTATGTGTGGCATCATGTTGGGTTTTCACTCGGTTTTCTATAATTAACTGAGCATTGTATGGTTTGGCCTCGTTTCCCTTAATATGAGGCACCTTCTTCTTATATGACATGGCAGTGCTCTTGCCTTTAATTTCAAAAAAAATGATTTACTAGGCAATTAACAGATTTATTAGAGAACTATTAATAGAAAGGAGAAAAGAAAAGGGGGCCTTTGATACCGGTTGATCTATTCACCCGGTACCAAAGGCCCCTTTAGGAAAAAAAGAGTTGCATGGGCAGGAGTCGAACCCTGGCCGCGGCATACAAAGTCTGTTGGGTTACCATTGAGCTACTCAGTGATTTCGAAATGACAGACGGCAAAAACCCTAAAGAGTACACCTTTCATAGCCTTAGACACCGGTTGGTGGCCCTCAACCGGGACCAAAGGGGCTTTTCATTTCCCGCCCGTTGAGGCTCTAAGGTACCGGGTGTAATCACAACCGGTACCTTTGCGGTGCTTAGGGTACCGGTTTGGTTTACAACCGGTGCCTTAGGCCTTCTTAGGTATCGGGTGATGTTTTCACCCGGTACCAAAGGTGCAGGGTATATAGCCATGTTCTTCCTCCCACTCTTCTTCCTCCAGTGTTCGATCGTCGACCTCCGCCGACCCCTCCGCGCCCAATCTTCCGCCGCCCCCTCCGCGCCCGGTCGTCCACCGCCTCGATGCTGCCGCCAATCGTCCTCCACCGCGCCGCCACCAGCCGGTGGCGCCTCGACGCCCCCGCCTTCGACGCTGGCCACCTCAACGACCCCGGGCCACCGCCATCTCCGCCTCCATGCCGCGCCGACCTCGAGCGCCCCGGCGGCCTACGATGACCCCGCTCGGCCGATCCTCGGTGCGCCACCGCCCTTCCCCTGCGCCACTGTCTGCCTCGACACCGTCTCCCCCTTCTCTGCACCGCCGGGCCACCACCTCAGCTTCGTCGATGCCGCTGCCCCTCGCCTGTGCTCCAACTCCGCCTCGACCCAGCCCGCCTCGACGCCGACGCCACCGTGGGCTCTCCCTGATGTGCAGGTGGCCCCCGGCGCGCCCTTTTTCATATTATATTACTAAGTAATTCTATTTTTGTTTATTTATAAAGATAGTGTTTATTTATTAGATATAGTTGATATAGTGTTTATTAGATATAGTATTTATAGAGATAGTGTTTATTTATTTATTAACTAGAATTAAGATATAGTAATTATAGTTATAGTGTTTGTATTATTAGATAACTAGAATTTAATTATAGAGATATTAGGGTTTCAGTTAAGAATGGATCCCTACGATGAGGAGGCCACCACAAGGTACATGTTGGATGCTATAAACAAAGATACTAGGGCCAACGCCGTTGAACAATTCGGCGTCAAAGAGGCCCGCACAGCCGATTCGTTCCTGATTATGTCCGGAGATGGAAGTGACGGGGATGATGACTTTACCCCGACACCCGCTCAGCAGCCCATTTTAGTACGTATCTTAATTATGCATGGTGACTTAACTATATTAGATTTGCCATTAACATATCTTTTGTTATATTTAGTCATGCTCTGGATCGGGGTTGACCCAGTCGAAAGGGAGACACCGTCCGACCAAAAAACTTGAGGGAAGACAGGTCGTCATAGAAGTGGATGCAGAGGGCTGCCCATGTGCTCCAGAGGCTGCTAGCACCAAATTTGTGACACAATGTGGGGTGTTGTTTGGGCGAGAATTCCGATCACCACAAGACTATGGAAATCGAGCAATACAGAAGAACAACAACACGCTGTGCCTCCACACCAGAAGGAAATGCTATGGAGAGAACTGAAGGATATGTTCACATTTCCTGAAGGAGTAAATGAAGAACTTGTGAAGCAATGTGCCTGCTTGAAGAAGATGGCCCTTGAATTTGCGACATTCAAGAAACAGTTGTTCTCCAATTACATCAAGAAGGATAAGGAACCAAACTGGAACGATCTTCCTCAAGTTAAACCTTACTAGGAGGAGTTCAAACAATATAATCTATCTGAGGAAGCACAAGTAAAATCTGACCATGCCAAAAAGAATACGGGAAACAAAAAGTACAGCCACCACCTTGGGGCAGGTGGGTATAAGAAGACAGTAAAGAAATGGCAGAAGACGGAGCAAGACCTTATGGATAGAGGCATCCGGCCGACGACTTGGGACTGGCCGGATAGATCGAAGTGGTGGTTATTTGCTAATGGTGTGACACTGAATGAAACGGATGGAACTTTGGTCGTGCCTGGGAATATGCAAGAAGTGGCCCGCGATCTGGTCACAGCAATAGATGAGGCAAAATAAGGAACATTCCAGCCTCAAAGTGAGAATGATGAGCTGACCAGCGCGTTAAAGAATCCCGAACACCCTAGACGAGCCCGCGGCATCGGCGTGGTCCCATGGAAAGTTGCTTGGGACGGGTATAGCTCATATAAGACTCATCGAAGGAGCAAGGCCGAACAGGACGAGAAAATCCATGCAATACAAGAAGAGATGAATAAAAAACTTACGTCACTGGAATCTCAGATGGACGCAAGGGTCAATGAGGCAGTGCAGCGAGCTCTGCGCCAAAGGGCCATTACTGGGCCATAGGCGCATGATGTTGTGATAAGACTGGCCTCTCAGCAACGCAGCAGTTGTGCATCCACAGCGGCGCCCAATGTACAAGTTGAGCAACCTCGGATTGAGGCACCACTAGTGGAGCGGCAGAGGTATCCAGTAGATGATATCACAATTACAACAACATGCAAGCTCCATGTGCGAGTAAAGAATATATCCGTTCATGTAGCACATGGGTCTGCCCTACCCGTGAATCCTGCTACTACAATTCATGGAATGCCGATACCCCCTGGATATGCCTCCATCACAGTCGAGCAGATAGTTGAACCAACCCATATTAATGAGAATCTCGAGCTCGATTTCGTTGGAGGTGATGGAGAGAAGATGTTGGGAGACGCAATCCATGGGATTGTTCTATGGCGCAAGGCCGACATCAAACTGATTGTGAACAACGCGGCTCCCGTGGATCCCCCTCCCTCAGCACCATCTCTGCCCAACTATGGTAATGCTGATTGCGATCCCACTCCCTCAGCACCGTCTATGCCTGAGCCATATTATCAAAAGAAAAAATTGAGGACCCCTAATATATTGTTATAGTAATTCTACATATTTTCATTATCAATCAATACTAAAGTGGACCACGAACAAGTTCACCACCGTTTTTTATTATCAAGCAACATTCGATGTGGACCGTATAATCACCTATCAAACTTATGCAGGAGACAACAGGTGTGAGCATGTCAGTTTGCATGCTTATACAGTATTTAGGTTAAACAAAGTACCTTTGTATTATGAGCTACCTGCCCTAACCTTAATTACTCTACAGATAATTTTACCTAACGTTCTATACGACATTTCTGATAATAAACCATTTCTAACAAGTAAATTAGAAACAATGTAATGAACAGCACATGAATTTTTCTTAATAATATAATTAAGTTAATGTATCCAGGAAGGTAAAATTATCAGAGAGACAGAAAAATGGTTTCATCTGGTGATTCATAGTTGACCATCAAACCCGACATCTTGATGTTTACAGCAACAATTATTGCAATTTATGTTTATCAAACGAAATAAGAGGTATTTAATCAAAGACAACTAATGTGCATTTTACTGATATTGACACAATATTCTTTTGCAAAGTTTCTGAGGTCTCAAAGAGAACATATCTGAATGTAAACAACATAAAAAAGCATGGTGTATACAACACAACATGTTCAAGGGAAAAGGAGTCATTGAAAATGATCAGTACCTACATAGTAATAGATGAAATTAAAAGGCACACACTTCTTTAAAATAATGAAACTCATTTCAGTGCCAAAAAAATAATGAAATAATGTAGCGAAGTTAATCTCTGTTTCACATGAATCTGAAAACAGGTATTTTTAAAGAGATGCTACATGGAAGAAATTAGGATTTTTGAGAAACTAATTAATTCCAATTCTTATCTGATACACGCCTAACCACATAAAATTAATGTTATACTCGAGTGAAGCATAAAATTAGGTAAAGTTAGGGGTAATTGAAACAAGAAACATGACTTTCAAGTTTCAACGCCTATGTCATAAAACTTTAAATAGTCCTTGCTATAAGAGAATTGGTAAAAGAACTGTTTTCCAGAAATGAAACACGTAGTCTGGATCGAAGAGGAGTTGGAGGACTTCCACAGACATTTAAATAACAGGTATGTAATACATATGTAATGTTATTAGGTTTCCAGATAAATAGAAAAGCAAAAGATATAGATAGTAGAAAAACTTAAGATAACAGTGTGTTAAGCATAACATTAAGACTAACAGATATATTTTTTGTCTAATAATTATTTATTAGACTTAATGTCGACATACGCTTTCATTTTGTAAGCAATAAGCATATGAAACTTGCTGGAGACACTCAGACAAACAATGATCTGCATCAATTGCTCATTTGCCTTCCCTGACACAAGAAAGTAGCTACACGGCAATCTAAGCAAACCAGAACATCATTTTCCAACAGGGCTTTTCTTAATTATTTTAGATACAACGTCTTCTGTAAAGCAAGAACATACAATAAACCTCTGAACAATAACATAAAATGATATTCATAATTCAACATATGCCAAGCATTTTGCAGGTTGCAACCATATGTGTGCAATCCAACAACTAAAATGGTACCGTAAGCATCAATTTAATACATACATGCATTATCATCATCAATTTGTAGATCACTGCCACCTTCAAAGAACTGAACATAGATTGCTGCTGGAATAAATTGAAGAAGCCCAACATACCATCTTTCAGCAAGACCTGGTGCTCCAGCTCCAGCATCATCATGCTCAACTCATTGCGCTGTGTCTTTAGCTCGGCGCATCGCCCCTGCAGTCAAGCAGACAAATACACACAACTCGGTTACTTGCATTATCACTTGACAAATAAGTGGCATGCTCATGTTGACCCATGCAGAGAAAAAACCTGCAGCAATGGCAATTCTGCGGACAAAGTGTTATGCTGGCCCTGCAGTGTCTCAATCTGGCGCTCGAGCTCACAGATGCGCATATCCTTGATGGCCTTTCTCTTTGCTGCAGAATACCGATCTGCTATAATCCTGCAAAATTTACATGGAAACGAACAGAGATCGATTAGTCCCATAATCTAAGCCATGGTTATCGGCCGGCCTTCATTCATCCGCTCTTATTATATTACCACATGTAGACATGCAGTAAAGGATGCCAGAAAATCCATTTACCTCTTCGCCTTCTTAGGGTCAGTGTTTATAAGCTCTTGCAACTTCTTGTCCTTGCTGATGATCTCCTTCGCATAATTGAGCTTCCTGCTGGCATCGCTGAGGTCCCCAGCAGTTGAGTTATTCGGCACAGGCAGGTCTTCGCCACGGCGAGCGGCGCCGATGGGCACCTGCTTCATCGGCAGCAGAGGTGCCTTCATGGCTCCGGTTATCAGATCCGGCATGGAGGAACTGGAACCGCCAACGTCCATGGACGAGCCGCCGCCGCAGTGCCAGGGAAGCATGCTCTCGCCCAAGGTGCTCAACTTGTTCGTCTCCTCCAGCGAAGGTATGCGCAGGCTCGGCGGCAGCGGGGGGAGCTCGCAATCCGACGGCGGCTGCGCGGACCCGGCGCCGATGATGTCGCCGCTCCGCGGCGGCAGGCCTGAGCCAGACGGCGTCGAGACGACGGGCATCTCGCTCTGCGGCGCCCACGCCGCGATCTGCTCCAGCAACGCCGACTGGCTGGCGAACTCCGAGAAGAAGGCGCCATCGGACGCGGGCAGCAAGCCCGGCGTTGTCCACGACGCCGGCTGCTCCAGTACGTCCCACTGCTGCTGGCCGCCGAGCAGCGTCGGGAGATGGGTAGCCGCCGGCGCTTCTGGTTGGGCGAAGATGTCTCCAGCAGTCATATGGACTGCGCCGAGCCCGGGAAAGGCTGACGACGAGGGCAGGGACTGCGGCGTCGCGTGCCCGTGGACGGAGACGGAGACGGAGACGGAGACGGACAGGGAACCCTGCGACCCCGCAGAGGCGAGGATGGGCGACGGCTGTGGGAGCAACGGGGTCGGCGAGAGGTGGCCCTGGGCATGCACGGAGGACAGGCCTTCTTTGACCGTTGCCGGGGAGGTCCGGTCGGCGGAGCTGGAGGTGTTGGGCTCCATCTCAGCTAGGGTTTCGCGGCCCCGGGGTGTGCGAACGCGAGGAGGGAGAGAGCGCGAGGGTTTTGAGCGGCGGGATGCTGATGCTGTGCGAGGATGGAAGAGCGCCGGAATGGGAGCCAGCCGGCGGATGTAAATGGAGCCAGCCATGGAGGAAGCCCGTTGTAAACCCAAAAGAGGAAAGAAATGAATCACGGTGTTCAAAGCTTTCCTGTTTTCACCCGCAAAAAAAAAAGCTTTCCTGTTTTGTTTTTATTTTTTCGGACCAGCTTTCCTCTTTTGTTAGCGCTCCTGGTGGGCTTTATTTTGGTAGCAGGCCGACGCGCAGGCCAATGTGGACCCAATGTTTGTGCAGCCAAATACTCCTCCTCCGTGTACAAAAAGAAAATCGTTCTGATTTTGTCTTAAGTCAAATATTCTAAATTTTACTACAAATAATTTTTTTATGTAGAGTTTGAAAGGACGAACGAGGGGCTTTAAAGCACGGAAGAACTGGAGACCTCTATGCAAAGTGGGGAGTGAGGAGAAGTACGACTGGACGATAAACAAGATAACAGAGAAAAGCGTGAAGCATTTGATGCTGACAGCAGGAAACTAGGAGAACGGAGTGACTACTTCATCAACATCGGCTCCACCATTATCAAAGTTGGAAGTGTTAAGAGCAACCTCCAGCGTCATGGCTGAGACCCCCTCTGTGTTCTAGATATGCTTGTTTCATCTTTTTTCTTTTGAATTTGTAGCGGGCGCGCCTGTAATACGCAAATATGAACCTTAAACTGTACAAGGCTGAACTCCTTGGATGCTTTGTTCCCTGGGATTAAAGTGGGGAAACCTTCTCTTTAAAAAATGTAGAGTTTGAAAATATGAAAGTAGATTCATTTTGAAATTTGTTCTGTAAAAGTATATATTGACTATATTTTATAATTTGTTTATAGAAAAAGATAGTGGTCAAAGTTGTTTTTAAAAACCGTGCCAATGTCTGAAACGACTTTCTTTACCTATGTGAAGGGAGTATGTCTGCAGCTGTCCCTTTTTTGTTTAAAAAATGGTATACAAAATATATTCACGGGAAATGGTATAAATTTTGATTTTGAGAAATAGTGTAAGGTACGCATGAACAAAGTGCTGGGCCTTAATCTTGCATGAACTATAAATTCATTCATGAATCTTCTATTTAAAGTTTCTTCTAATTTTTTCATGACCGTAGCTGTGGATATTTTTTTTGACTTTTTCCTTCCATCGTAGTTCCTAGAAACGTCTGCAATTTTTTCTCATGAAATTGTTAGAGAACCTTCATAATTTTACATACAATTGCTAGCGGCCACTCCAACCCTCCAGCAGAAATGCATACTAGCGAGTATCAATAATCCTCCTTTGCGTACAATTTTCTCCTGGGACCTTTAAGAGTTAGAACTTAGAAGCACTACTACATATTTTCTCCTGGGACCTTTAAGAGTTAGAACTTAGAAGCACTACTACATATTTTCTCCCGGTCCTTTCCTTCTCCGCCGCGACTCCCTGTCCATCTTGTGCTGCCTCTCCCCTCCCCGTTGCAGGGCCGCCCCCGCGAGGGGCCACACACCCGGGGCCCGGGGGTCGTCTCCCTCGCCGCCCACCCCACGGGCGCTCGCGCCGCAGAAGTGTTGCTCGACAGCTTCGCCCACGTCTTCGACGTCGACTCGGGGGGGGGGGGGGGCTGTCGCCACGCTCGAGGCGGCGCCATCTAAGGTCTGGGCCATCCGGTTCCACCCCAAGGTGAGCACTGAGCACGGCTGGCCCACCCCTGTAGTCAGGAATGGGGATTTTTTCAAGGCAAAAAAAAAATGGCTGCTTTCTTGCGATTTTTACTGCAATAATGTTAGATGGTTCGATGGGGAATGAACCAAATGTGTGAGATTTTGGTGAGATGTTAGATGATGCACAGGCCCGTGGGGCTGGCTGCACACTTTGTCCCGCGGCGCCGCCATGCCAGGGGGGCCATCCATCAGCCCTTCTCAGTTTTCTTGGCTCCATCGTCCATATGCGCTGGTCATGTCAGAGAGATTGGCAGCGGTGGTGTTGAAGTCATTGTAGTATTTCAAAAAAAAAAAGAAGTCATTGTGCTCCTCAACGGAGAGTCCCCACAAGAATGACCTTATCTGCATCCCTCTGAAGCGATGAACACATTCACCATGGCTTTGCGGAGTAAGAAGAGCTCCATAGCAGGCACTTGTTGTTCTCCTACGGGCACTGCATACATTCTGTTGGTCGAAATTCTTCCATGCGAATAGTTAATCATTCAGTATTTTATTTTTTTCTGGGCTTTATTGGAGATTACTTGACCGATTGGTGGTGGACCTTTTGTTCAGACTAATGAAGTGAAAGCATTTCAATTGCTGATTGTCCTTGTGATAGGCTGATGGCCGTTAGCAACTAAGTATTCCAGTTTAGTGATCCGGGGTTAAGATTATATTTTATCAAAATCCAGCACCAAATGTTGGATATAGTAAATTCAGTAACAGAGAGTTGCTGAACAGAGATCCAGTAGGAAACTCACTTTTTACAGATTCTATATGAGATTTTAATCCTGCAGATTTTGAGCAGTATACACTAGACCAGAAACGATTTGGCGTGGCTGCCAAATCGTATCTGTGCTGGCGGGTGGGACGCCCGCCAGCACTCGTGTGCCAGCACAAATGGCAATTTGTGCTGGCGGGCGGCTCACCCACCAACACAAATGGCATCTTTACCAGCGGGCTACTTAAGTCGCCCGCAAGCACAAATTGGGCTCTGTGCTGACGGCTGTCGTAAGGAACCGCCGGGACAAACTAATTCTGTGCTGGCGGGTGGCTTAACTAACCTGCCAGCACAAAGATTTTTTCCATTGCTATAATTTTATTTTTTGTCAATTTAAATTTAAATTTATTTCCCATTAATTTAAAGTTAATATTTCTTGCAAGATATCACTGTACGTTGCATCAATACTTTAACATGGTGCATCAATTAAAATGACTAATATTTCCAAGGAACTAATATTTAGTAACAAGAGCATCCATCATGTTTACAATAATATTAATATTTACACCAATTATTCAAAGATAAACAACCATTAATTGTCATTTGTCCAATTGCTAAGGTTGTTGTTCTCATCCAAAGCCAGCACCCCACCGTGGTTAAAGTATTCGCCTGCCGCATGACAAATCTCGTGTTGGATGAACCTTGCCATGTCAGCGCAAATATTGTCGATGTCTCTGTCGTCCAGTCTATTGCTGGTCATAGGTATTTCGGCCTCTGAAAAAAAGTAAGATGTCGTATGTTCATGTGTCATGTTAAATCATGTTATTAGTATATAGTAGAATATATATGACTTACGTCTTCAGGGTTTGTTCGGTACCTCCCACTATTTCTAAAGAACTCACACACGTAGTAGCCACATAGCACCGAGCCTGGAGGTTGCTTGTGGCACTTTATAAAAAAATTATATATTAGGAGTGCATAATTACATAACCAATAAAGATGAAGTGCTATGTTCTTACATGGAAATGATATCGAATGTTCATAATTTCCTTTCTGTCCTGTGGATGTGGCCCGCCTTTCATGACGTAGAGGCAGTACGCGCTATAAGGTTAGAATGACATATAGTAATAATTAATAAGGTAATTTAGTAATGCATAAATTATTGACAAACTAAATATGCATGGAATTGGAATGTCAAGAAATATCTTACTTTTGTAAAATGCCTATGAACTCCCTGTATCGTTTTCAGTCATAGTCGGCTGAGTCTAGGACCATTGCTCTTCCGATCTTGGGCATAATCATTATAGCAATCCAATGGTTGCTGCATAATAACATCATTTATTATATGCTACATTAACATTAATTACCACATAATATATGGCAATTAAAGCAAACTTACTCAAATCCATATGGAGCCATGAGCCAATCCTTATCAACCCTCTTCAGCATCACTTTTGAAATGTTGGCGGATACCTTGTGCCTTTCTTTTTTGTGCGCCTCTTCTTTGAGGTCATCTTTTGCCTTCTTGGTCTTCATAGCTTTTAGTTGTTCTTTTACCTTTTCGGTCAATTTGAAGCTGTGCTCGGTCTTGTGAATTCGCGCCGGGTCAAGGTACGCGACCTTGTGCCTTTGTGTCTTCTCTTCCTCCTGCCATTGCATCCTACAAAGATAGACGTCAGACGTACATGTCAGGCAGCATGCATTAATCCAAATTCACATATATATACAAAGATAGATGTCACACTTATAGGCAAAACACAGTAATGAGATTGACATCCATATGTCGCCGACAGTAAAGTCTATGTAAGTCCTCAAAATCAATTACTATTTGATGCGGGACTGGATTGTTGAAAACAGAAGGTGGGACCATCGTGGTGATTTCCTTGATCCCATGTTTCATCGCCTTCATAATCTAGGCATGAAACTTTATCAATTCCCACGGGCTCAACTGTAAATCCATGTGAGGCAAGAATGACTTGCCATGCTCATAATTTTCCGGGCGTATTTCAACTTCATGTGAGAAAAGATCCCTAACATCAAAATCCTGTTGTAGAGGTGCCTTCTCCTTATTTTTGGAAGATGAAGACATCTTATTCATTGCTCTTAGAAACTTATCAACATCTGCAGATGGTGCCTTTCCATATATAGTGATCATACGAGGTATTTCCGGCATCTTTGGTGGGGCTTGCGGTGATGGTATTTTTGTGATCTTGGCTGCTGACTTCGGTGATGGCAAGACGGGGTGCCGGGTCTCAATGTTAGCTTCTGCTGGTGTCGGATCATGATGTGGAAAATCATCTACTCTGTCATTGCCTACAAGTGTTGTTTGAACCTGCCCGCTATTGTTTTCTTCCGGGACAGGGGATAGCGCTGCATGCTCTATATTCGCCTCTGGTCGGGGTTGTAGTTCTTGGCTCGGACAGCCTTGCAAAATGATGTCTCATCGATGCCACTAAATGTATTGATTGATCGCATCTCCCAGAACCTCAATCCCGTCATCAGTAGCGATGTCTAACTCACATGTAGAGTCCATCACCTTAACGACTTGTACCCAGGTGTATTCTGGAGCAGGTGGCCTTGGAAACACGTGACATGTTACCGCCATGGCAGTTGCGACTTCTCGGAACTTATTTAGTTTCCTTCCGTATGGCACAACCAGCGTGCAAGGTGTATCCACTTGTATATCATCAACTGGATACTTATGTTGTGTCGTGGACACGACACTGTCGGAGCAATCAATCCAGATTGGGCAACTATCACCTCTTGGTTAGCTTGTACCATATTTGGCACTAAGGACCCCTACTAGCTGGCCAATAATTGAGAGAACTCTTCTTTTGCAATTGCTCTCATCTTTTCTTCATGGTCTTCCTTGTAACGGTCACGCTTCCTATAGCCGGGGTCATTGGGAAATGCTTGTTTCCAGGGCAACGATGATGGAACCCCTCGAACACATCCAGAGTGCTCTGCAGTGCCAATCGCAGCGGTTAGTTGATCTTTCTCCCTGTCAGGATGGAAAAGACCTTGTTTTTCCGCATCAACGATCTGCGCCAATCTTTGATAAATTTCCATAGTGGTCGAGTTCTCAAATACATCCTTGCCCTCTCTGTACCTTGGTCGTCGAGCTAGGCACCAGTACTTACCACGTTCAGGAATGCCTTCAAACAGATCTGGTAAACCTGCTTTCCTTCATTCTTCTTCCTCTCTCCTCCAGTGAGGGATCTTGCCATCGTAGCCACCAGCACCCAAGTGATGGGGATTCTCGGCAGCCTTTTGAGCCTTCCTGGTCATCTTTTCACTCAAAGCTTTTGCTCTGCCATTTCCTTCATCAGTTTGAACTCTTTCCACATTGCATCAGGAATCTTCCCGAATTTGATTTTAGGACTCAACCCTTTCTTGGCATAATATTTATGGAGAGTATGCCGGAAGTTCCTGAAAGCTATCCCTAGGGTGATCATCGCAAATTTTTTTGCATCTTCCTTTAGTTTACCTTCTGGGAACCTAAAGTATGCTTGCAGTGCAGCCCACATAGACTCCTTAATCGAATTAGGCACCTTCTTCCAATCATTAGTGGTGATCTAGGTCTGTAGTTGGTCCCTGGCAATGGCTCCACATACATTCCGAAATCTAGCCCATATCCATTCTAGTAATATGGGCTTGCCTCTTGGACTAACCTCTTCCACTACAAGACACACTGTAGGAATTTGATTTACGCTTCGCTGCCCACGTTTATGCTTCGTCTTACTAGTTGAAGTTGTAGTACTCGAAGGTTGTGGGGCAGAGACAATGACGTCCTCTACAACTTGGCTAATAACTCTGCGTTGTCACCGTGGGGATTGCATTGGAGATTCGACGTCTTGCTGTAGATCAAATAATAGATGCATTTGTTATCTTCATATATGATCAAATGATGCATATAACAAAAACATTACAAAACTAGTCTTACTTCCGCAGAAGGATCATATTTAGGGTCTTCTTCCTCTAGGCGTCGACGATGCCTCGGTGGGGTTGGTTGATATTTATCTGGGTCAAAAAACCACCAGAAGAGTATCCATCATCGTCCGATGATTCTTCGGCCTCTTGCATAAGGGCTTCATTTGTAGGCTTCATTTGTAAACCCATATAATTACATATTACAATTAAGGAAAAAACTTATCTGTTGATTGTTTTAGCTCCAGAGAAAACTGGAGACACATCTAGTTTTTCTAGTGACATTTATGCATGCTCATGCCAGAAAATAGTTTACTACCTACCCAACTTAGCTTCCCCAGCAAACATTCAAGAAAATGTATGATATAACACTCATCATAATGAACTATCTATCATATAGTGAAATGATAGTGTTTAAAGCAAGGTTATGTAAGATCCAACAACTCTACTGCTAGTACAAGCATAACAAAATAATGATTTATGAAGTGTATAATTAAGTAGCATCAACTCTAAAGGTAGCTGAATATTCAGAAATATAACCCCACATTACTATTAGCATTGAAATAATTTGAAGTCATTAATATTCAGAACCTCCATCACTAAATATGTAAAACGAGCACAAAGAAATTGAATTGGTTTACTGAAAACCATCACTATTTGGCGTCAAGCATGAGCGGCTGGCCTACTGAATTTTTTTAACAAGAATAGCAGAGATAATAGAAGTATAACATAGCCACATCAATTCTGGAAGCATTGCCTGTACGAAGCCAGCTAGCATGTCTTGGAGCTACAAGTCATATATGCAATTGATATCTTTTGGCTTAGAAAACATCAATTCTTGGCACTAAAGTTTCCAGCTAGTTTTCCAATTTTTGCCAAAATCTTGGCACTAGCAGCTACTCAAATCAAGAAAAAGAGCAAACCAGAAAACTATTACCATGGGAAGGGGAGGGGACGTCGAGGCAGGTGCTGCCGCGGTCATCGAGAGGCAGGTGCTGCCGCGGTGGTTGGTGCAGGTGCTGCCGCAGGCATCGAGGCAGTGTCCGGCGGCGTCGACATGGCGGCGCGAGCTGGCGGCGTTGACTTGGTGGCGGTGCTCGGGGCCGGGGGCGTGGGTGCCGGCGGCGGACTACGCGCGGCGCTCGGGGCCGGGGGCGTAGCTGTGCCGGCGTGGGGCAGTCGGCCAAGGGCACCGGAGGTGCTCAGGGCCGGGCCGGGGGCGTGGGCACCGGCGGCGCTCAGGGCCGGGCCGGGGCGTGGGCACCGGCGGCGCTCACGGCCAGAGGCGGAGGCGGACTGCACGCGACGCTCGGGGCCGGGGGCGTAGCTGCGTCGGCGTTGGGCAGTCAGCCAAGGGCACCGGTGGCGCTCGGGGTGGGGGCCCTAGGGAAGGGGCGGCGCTCGGGGCCGGAGGCGGAGGCGGACCGCTCAGGGCCGGGGGCGTAGCCGCGCCGCCGTGTTGCAGTCAGCAAGGGCGACGGTGCTCGGGGCCTTGGGTGCTCGAGGTCGGGGCCGTAGGGCGGCGGCACTCGGGGTTGGGGGCGGGTCGTAGGGCGGCGGCGCTTGCCGTTTGGGTGTGGTACGGCGATGGCGGCGGCGGTGGCGCTTGGGGGTGGCGGGAAAATTTGGCAGCCTGACGGCGTCGTTTTGGATTTGCGCCAGGACTTAGAAAAATTTGGGGGGCGCCCAGCATTATATACTAGTGGAGGATTTGTGCTGGCGGGCCTCTTTAGCCACCCGCCAGCAGAGATCTTTCCTAGATTTGTCCTTCACAGTCTTTGTGCGCCCAGGGATTCTCGGATTTGTCTATGCTTCCTTCTACCTTCTTAATCCTTTTTTCTAGCTCTTTGAAAACTACCAATTCTTCATACTAATTGTATTCCTCAACATCCTCTACACCATCAACTCCAAGAATCCTTTGTTTCCCAGAGATAGCAATGTGTTTCTTTGCATTTGCGGGGTCGGATATATATAATACTTGTGTGACACAATCGGCGAGAACCCAAGGGTCATCTTTATAACCGACATTGGCTAGATTCACAAGTGTCAACCCATAGTTGTCCACTGCAATGCCTTGCGGGTGTTTGACCCATTGGCATCGAAAGATGGGAATCCGAATATTCGCTCCATAGTCAAGTTCACATATTTCCTCTATGAAACCGTAGTAAGTTACAGTTTATCCGGATGTGTCAATAGCCTCTATGCGAACACCACTATTTTGGTACACCACACTCTTGTTGTCCTTTTCAATGGTATAAAATGTGTACCCATTTATTTCATATGCTTGCCAACTCACCTGCATGCACAGGTACCTACGTAGTGTAGTGTCGGTCGCACATTCATAAGTGTTGTCATGGATTTCTTTTTCTACAACAGAAATTGGTAATCGCTACCCAGTACCTTCTCTTCGTCCAAGAAGTATATGATAAGAATATGAGAAAGGTAGTAGCTAAAATAAGTGTGACATTGCTTGACGGTCCAGAAGCCAACCTTGTTAATGTTACTTCATTTGTGGAATCTCCTTGAAATTGGTGTTCATGGTCCCTAAACCATGATGAGAAACGATGCTTGTGCTCTTTGATGATCCAATCCTGCGAGCGACCATTACTTTCTAACTCAATCTCATTTAAGTGTTGCTGGATGTAGGGCTCCACTAATGCGAGTTGTTGTAGAACACTGGAATGAGCTTTCTCCAACTGTTTGTTGTCACTATCGACAAATCTTTTCTTTCCAATGGTTCCTCTTCCGGACAACCTCCCCTCATGTCGAGATACCGGCAAACCAACAACTCTCTTATCTTTTATGTAATCTATGCAGCAATCAATACTCTCTTCTATATGGTAGCTCTCCATCATCGAACCCTCTGGGAATGCGCTGTTTCTCATATATCCATTGAGAGTTGACATGAACCGTTCAAATGTCCACATCTAATGGAAGTACATAGGCCCTAGTTCAATTATCTAGTTGGCCATGTGGATCATGAGATGTTCCATAATATCAAAAAAGGATGGAGGGAAGCACATCTCAAGTTGGCCCTGAGTTTTGGCCACAAATAGCTGGAGTCTAGCCAGTTCTACGCAATCAATCACTTTCTTAGAAATCGTATTGAAGAAGTAACACATCCATGTGATAACCATCTTGACGAATACTGGTTTGATAGCCCGAATCATAATAGCAAGAAAAACTGTGATCATCACATGACAATCATGGGAGTTATAGCCAGTAATTGTGAGGTCTTTCATCGACACTAGTGACCTGATGTTTGATGAGAAACTAGTCGGCACTTTCAACCCGCGCAAGCACTTGCACACAGCGGTTCTCTTATCTTGTGTTAGGTTGTAGCTAGCCGGGGGGAGGTATTGTTTTCCATTAGGATGTGGTACAGGGTGGAGACCTTTTCTGATGCCGAGTGCAACCATATCCTTGCGTGATTTCAATCCGTTCTTTTACCTTCCCTGATATCCCCAAAAAAACCAGCGGTGCTGTCAAACACATTCTTCTGTAGATGCATACCATCAATGGCATGGCGTACGGCCAACTCCTTCCAGTATGGCAAATACTTAAAGAAGATAGACATCTTCTTGAATGGCACATCGTCGACGACTTCTGTAGTCTCATCCTGCTTATCCCTCTTTCTCTTTTTCTTTTCCTTTTTGGCACCAGGGGCTGACTTCTTTCCGGGCTTGAACATGACTTTCTGGCACATTTCACACACTTCTTGTCCAGTAACCAGATGAGGAGCCTCATCTTTCTCATTGGTGCCATCAAAATTTTCCTTCATCTTTCGGTATTTGTGCGTACTTATTAAGAAGTGGCTGTGGCACATGTATACTATCTTCATGGATCCCGTAAGATACACAGATGTTGTTTTATCCACACAAACAACACATGTTGTCTTTCCTTTTATTTGTCCAAGTAGGGCAAATAGGGCGAGATAATCATTGATGGTAACAAAAATAATTGCCCTTACTGTGAAGTGCTCTTGCTGGTACTCATCCCACATCCTAACCCCCTCGTTCCATAATATCTACATATCTTCAAGCAATGGCTCAAGAAAAACATCTATGTCAATGCCTGGTTGCTTTGGCCCTTGTATGAGAATGGTTAGCAGAAGGTACTTCCGCTTGTGACATAGCCACGGTGGAAGGTTGAATATGGTCAGCAGCACTGGCCATGTGACGTGCGTGCTGCTTCTTTCACCAAATGGATTCATCCTGTCGGTGCTCAACGCGAACCGTACATTCCTTTTTTCTTCTCCAAAGAGTTCATGATTGGCATCAAAAGTCTAACTTTTTTTTTGACAGGTTGACTTGACTTGCTGGTCTGCAACCATTGCTTGAGTAGGAACACAAAAACATCTACATTGTCTATTATTGTTATGCTAATCTAATAACGTTAGACCAAGTATTATCAATAAATAGAAAATTTAGAATTAGTAAATGTTGTGTGTGCATATCTACTATAAATATAAAATTTCTTATAAAGATTCATTAAGGATTATTTCAAACACATGTGTGTCGCATGTGCATTTTACTAGTTACATGTAAAAAATCATGGATGTTGGATGTTGAGATGGTTGATTACGTGGTAGTTGCTTAAGTATAAAAAGAATTTTACTATCATTGTAAATGTTTTGTATAGTTTCTAAAAATGCTACCACTGCCTCGTTGTGGTCCAAATGAGCGGTGATGATCAAGCTTCATCCTCTGTTTGTGAACATGCTATCACTGAACCGATATATCACTCATCAGATTATCACTCTTAGAATGGCACCTACAAGTATACCAGCTGAGAGAAGTTTAACTTACATTTTTACCACATTTGCATACGTGGCAAGCCACACAAGCATAACACGCTGGCGCCCAGTCAGCTTCGGGTGCGAAATAACCTTTTTGCCCCTGATCTTCTCTCTCCCTCTTCCTCTCCCTCTCCGACAGCTAGGGTCCCGCCGATCCTCTCAATGCCAGGCGGGCTCCATTGGTCAGTTTCATCTTCCAGCTTCAGATGGAGCCAGCGATGCATGCCACCGCGGCTCCTTCCATCCCCAGCGGAGTGAGACCACGCGGGGCGAGCGCGCGACAAGCGGCGGAGGAGCCACGGGTCATGGCGATTGGGGTGGGTTGGCGGCCTACCGTAAGGAGCCGTGGGGTCATGGCCTGCAGCTCGATGCATGAGGCAGCAAAATCTTTCAAAAAAAGAATGCGTGGGAGCAGTAGGACGTGGGGTCTGGCGTGCGGCATTGGTCAGTGGCATGCTAGTAAAAGAAGGAAAGGTTTCTTGATATGATATTGTTTACAAACTTCTCAAATTGGTACTACTCCCTGTTGCCACTGCTGGTGTTGAGAGGATCTTTTCTATAATGAACTTTGTCAAAAATAAGCTAAGAAGCAAGATAGGGCAGAAATTTTTGAATGGTTGCTTGGTCACATTCATTGAAAGGGAATTTTTATTACAAGCTAAGGATCAGGACCTCATCTCCTACTTTCAAAGCATTAAGGATCGAAAAGTTAAACTGCAGGCTCAAATTTGTAAGCTTTCCTAACATTTTGCTGTTTTATCCTCTATTTATTTTACATGTTGCAACTTGGATATGTTGATGTTTTGGTACATCTATTATATCTCCGTGTCGAATAATTTTAAGTTATGTTATGATAAATACTATGATTTTGATACTTAATTGTATTATGTGCTATGAATATATACTTTAGGTAACCAAAAAAAGTTCAACCTTTGAAAATTTTGAATACCCAAACCTCGGCCCGCCCTTGTGAGTAGGTGACCATAGCTGCTGTTGGAACCGGTGATGAAAGTTCATATCACTGAAGGATTGAAATGCAAACCGGTTGTGAAAGTTGAAATGACCATTGCTGTCGGTTCATATTATGAACCAGTTGTTGACACCAAAATTTGGTAATTTTATTGCTAATGGAGTTTACTAAAGTATGCCGGCGATTTGATGAATATTGGGGACGGCAGATTCAAGATGCATGATTGTGATTTTGAAGGATTATGTTGGTCTGAGTACTCAGACGCATATATTGGAGATGCTCCTAGATGGAATCTTAAATGGATATGAGCATGTTTCGTTGGGCAAGCGTTGGAGTTATAAAGGAAAAGGCTATCTATGTGCTGGAGTCATGCATGAAGGAAAAAGGAATTGATTAACTCCTGGCTTCCGGTGTGGTGAGGATGCAAGATTAATTCATATCCCGTAGTAGATTTGATTAAGTCCAACCCTGCAAGATTAAGTCCAAGTGAATGATGCATTCTTAGAGGACAGCCTAAACTCCACTTCGTCGGTAATATAGATCTGATCAAGTCAACTCAGATCAGCGACAGTCAACATGCATGGAAGATTTAGCCCAAGCAAATGGATGTGTTCACGGGTGATAGCTTACAATTCACTGCATGCAAGTCAAGATGCACCGTAATTAAACCATGCAAGTCAAGTTGATCTAAATGCATGCGGGCCTATATAAGGCAATGCTAGCCCCCCTCAAAAGAACACAACACATCATCACATTACCAAGTTCTCATTTAATTTGGATTTTTTTTTCTTCTGCACCAAGCTCTACTCCACCTCTATACATGTAAGCAGGTAAGCATTCTTGCATATGTCACATCAATCATAAATTGCTGAATTGTTTGTATGTTTTTATGTGTCATAATAAGTTCCCTATGTAACTGAATGGTCTGCTCTTCTGGCGTACACCATGTGAATCTCAATGGATACTTTCATATCATTGGACGATGCCTTGAACCGTCCTAATAATTCTTATGTTGATGTGATTGTTGTCGTTGCTGAGATTGAGCCCCTGGATCATGATACATTCTTTCCCAATGGGATTAGTGAGCTAACTTTGAAAGATGATAGGTGTGCTTTTTATTAATTGCATAACAAAATTTAATATGTTGCTATTTATTTAACTTTGCAATATTTGTTTTCCAATTTAGTCATATTGCATTCCTACGCATTTTCACAGGAGATGATGAAGCCAACAATGAGCTACTGATATCTGCCAGTATAGAAAAATATTTTCTCATTGCTACTAAAGTATAAGTAGACTCAAATGCATGTAAGATGATTTTATACATAATAAAATAAACATTTTTGTTGTTAGTATAACTTATTGACACAATTGGCATTTCAGTTTGTTTGATAACGAAGGAACACACCTCCATGACTTTCGTGGGATCAACTGGAAGCCCTATTGTCTTGCCTCCCGTAGGTTTGCCCCTTAAGAAATATGTCATTGTTTTAATTAACATTGTATATGTAATAATATTTTGGTATTTTGTCAGATATTAGGGATCAAATCAGATATGATCTAGTGTTCCATGACTGCGTTAAAACTGCAGTTATCTGCTAGTGCATGGAACACTGGAGTTGATCCCACAAAAGTCATGGAGGTGTGTTCGTTCATTATTAAACTACCAGAAATGCCAATAAGTTGTACTGACAACAAAAATGCTTACTATATTATGTATAAAAATCAACTTACTTGCATTTGAGTCTACTGATGCATTGGTAGCAATGAGAAAATTGTTTTCTATACCCGCAGAGATGTCATTAGCTCATCATTGGCTTCATTATTTCCTGTGAAAATGCATAGGAATGCAATACGACTAAATTGGGAAAAAATATTGCGAACTTAAACAAATAGCAACATATTAAACTTTGTTATATGTAACTAATAAAAATGATACCTACCATCTTTCAAAGTTAGCTCACTAATCCCATTGGGAAAGAATGTATCACAATCCAGGGGCCCAACGTCAGCAACACGCCAATCACATCAACATAAGAATTATTAGGACGGCTCAAGGTTTCGTCTAATGATATGAAAGTAGCTGTTGAGATTGACATGGTTTGCGATGTAGAACAGATCATTAAGTTAAAAGGGAATTTATTATGACACATAAAAATATACACACAACTGACCAATTTATGATTGATGTGACATAGGCAAGAATGCTTACCTTACCAGTAGAGAGGTAGAGTAGCGCTTGGTGCAGAAGAAGAAAGTCCAAATTAAATGAGAACTTGGTAATGCGATGATGTATTGTGTTCGTTTGAGGGGGGCTGGCATTGGCTTATATAGACCGGCATGCATTTAGATCAACTTGACTTGCATGGTTTAATTATGGTGCATCTTGACTGGCATGCATCTATGCATATTGACTTGCATGCAGTGGACATCTTGACTTGCATGCATCTATGCATCTTGACTTGCATGCAGTGGACTGTAAGCTATCACCCGAGAATGCATCAATTCGCTTGGACTTAATCTTGCATGCATGTTGACTAATTCTGTCACTAATCTGAGTAGGACTTGATCAGATCTATATTGCTGATGAAGTGGTGGATTGTCCTCTAAGAACGCATGCATTCACTTGGACTTAATTTTGTATTGTTGAACTTAATCAAATCTATGGCAGGGTGAACTTGCCGGGAATAATACATGGATCTTGTGGTGAATGAATTACGAAAATGGTAACTAAAATATAACTTAAGATGATGACTAAGAAAATGGTAAATTAATTGTCACAATACATATGAAGCTCTATCCTTCCAGGGAACATATCTAGTGCAAACCAAGGACCTCGTGCAAACTCGTGTAAACCTACTAAACAAAGTTTCAAAAAATTTTGAAAAAAATCATGAATGTGCTTATCAGATTACATCATCTAAATATAAAATTTCATGGTCAAATTCGTCTTACTCTAGAAGTTACAAAAAAGACAAATTTGAGATGCATTTGAACCATTATTGTTGTCAGAAAATTTGTCTTTTTTGTAACTTCTATAGTAAGACGAATTTGACCATGAAATTTTATATATAGATGAGGTAAGCTGAGAAGCACATTCATGATTTTTTTCAGAATTTTTTGAAATTTTGTTTAGTAGGTTTGCACGGGTTTGCACGAAGTCCTTGGTTTGCACTAGATACGTTGCCATCCTTCTAATCTACTTATAGTAAAATAAAAACAAATTAAGACGATGATTATTGGTGATCAGGAGAACACTGTAATTTTGATCTCACACATAAAACATTATGTATAGGATACTAAAAAGTAGATAAAATATCTTTCTCCATGATCACACCACGGTTGCCAAGTATTCCCAATACTTCTCAAGGAATCTATTGATAAACCTGAGATCCATGGATTTATTAACCACTGATTATTGCAATTCTACAAAAGTTTCAAATGTGTCAAATGCTAGTTTTTCTGAAAAATAGAATTTTTATGTGTGTTGTTGGTTCTTAGCCCGCATATATCATGTGTTAACTGATGAGAAATTGAATCCAAGGATCATGTGATCTGATGCCTCCAGACACTCTGTTTGAACATGGCAAGTCCATATAGATTAATAAACACACTATACTCTGGTAGTGCAATAGTATATTTATTTTGTACATATAAGTTTAATTGTAGAAGTATCAAAAATTTTCAAATTGAGTTAATATTTTCTATATGTAAAATGAATTTCTACATGGTTATTGAAATTAACTCCAATTGAACTATGCGTACGTCTAATAAGATACAAAAAATTGCATAAAAATGTATTTAGGTTCATAAATTCTATTCTAGCCTATGTATGAAAAATCCAATTGTATTATATGGACAATTCATTCTCCAAATTACAACATAATAATTGTAAAAATAGCTAAATTGGGTCAGAAAATTCTAGAAATTTACATGGCAATATATATTTGGTGAATAAGCTTGTGATTAAAATATTAAATAATTTTAATACAGTGGAGTCATACATTGTTCACAAAATGGATATATCTCTTATAGAGTTTCTTATAATTGAAGTCAAACTTTGAGATTTGAATACCTCATAATATTTTTGAACTCGTATGCACCTTAAATTTGGACATAACCTTATGTTTACCCGAAAATATGAAATTGCATCACTAAATGTTATGCAAAAACATATATTTATATTCTCCACTCAGGTGGAAGAGTATAAGCCATATGTAAAATTCCAAATAATAGAAATTATCATACAAAATATAAAATTAAAAGAAAGCTCATGATTTAAGAAAAATTCAGTAAAAAGAACCAATGAATTTAGAGTTCATATAAGTGAGAAATGTGCCAAAAACATGTTTTAATCACGGATTAAAAAGAAAAAGACAAATTATGCATATGTTCTTCAGCTGAATCCATCTAATAAGAAAATCTTTTATAGAGTGTACTTTTCCCTAATATTCACAAGCATGGTTATAGCTTAGTGGTTTAAGTCCATGTTGCCATTTGGAGGGTATTAGGTTCGATTTTTGGTTTAAGAATCTTTTTGTTCTTTTTCTCATTTTAGCTCACTAAGCAGTGTAGTTCTTGGTGTATGCTAGGGTGTATGCTAGGGTGTGGGTTCAATTCCTGTAGCATCAGAATTTCATTTTTTATTAAAATGTTTCACTGCAATAGCTTCCATGTGGGCCTCACGCCACACCAACAATATTGAGATAATTAATTAAAATTGCCAAAACTTTACACAGTATAACATGTGGATTGGTGGTTAAGCATGCAAGCTTAGCTTATAGTTCTTAGTCTTGGGTTCAAGCCCTCCATGCGCCAATTTTTCTATGTTTTCTATTTTCAATTTTGAATTTTTGTGGCTTCGTTTCTTTCTATTTTGGGGTTGTTTTTTTTCTATATTCGGTTTAAGTCTGATAGGTGGCTCCATTTTGGGTGGATCTCAAATTATGACTAATTGAATTTTCTTGATTGTGCTTGTGGGCCAGTTTGTAACAACTTTTAGAAAACGTCATTACAGTTTGGGCTTTATATCTACTACTGGATATCCATAGAGAAAATAGCTAATCTTTAATGATGAAAAATAGATGTTGTATCATTAATGACATTCTTTGAATACATCACGATAAATCCATCGTGCTTTAAGCAATTTCTTGTAGTGGAGATGTTTCCAGTCGTGCATACATTCCTATGGACAAATCGATACGCTTTATGACGTGTCTACATGCTACTCATGTTTGAAAACATGTCTAAATTTGTATCATGTTGACACGTTTTTACAATTATGTCAAAAAGCATCTTTACATGGATATAGACAAATGTTCTGATACACTTTACAATGTATCGATAGGTTAACAACGCTTAGAAGTGTGTCTAACTCCGCACTACTGGAAAACGGGCCAAAGGACTAGACCAAAGGTATCATCTGTTGTTGCAGCCGGTACTGATGCGAGGCATCAGTACCGGCTGCAACAGCAGCTGGTACCTTTGGCCTGGATTGAGCGCAGGGAGGGAAGTTGGTACCGGGTCATGGCACGACCTGGTGCCAATACTACAGCATAGGCACCGGGTGGTGCCACGAACAGGTACCAAATGCCCACGAGGCATAGGCACCGGTTAGTAGCATCACCCGGTTCCTATTGTGTAGGTAACGGCACCGGGTGATGCCACGACCCTTTGCCAGCCGGTGCTCAGTCCTAAGGCACCGATTGGTTATTTGACCTGGTGCCGATGCGCTATATTTTGCACCGGGTCATTGGGACCAATCGGTGCCTTTAGCCCGCGCCTATAAATAGCCCCCCCTCCCCCCTCCAAGCTGCCGTGAACTCACTGTTCATGGCAGCCAAGAGAGGGGAGGGGAGGGAAAATTTTGCAATTTTTTTGTTTAAAAGGTTATTAGTATTTTTTCTCCATGATTTAGAAAATTAATTTTTAAGATGTAGTTAGCACTTTATTTAGTTTATACTTGTGATTAATATTGTTAGATGTAGTTATTTAGTTATAGTTGTTATATTCAATAAACTAATTTATTAGATGATTAAATGATTTAATAGGCAATTAATATAATTACTAGGCAATTAAATGATTTACTAGGCATTTATCAAATTTATTTGATGATTAAATGATTTATTAGGAAATTAATATAATTACTGGGCAATTAAATGATTTACTAGGCATTTATCAGATTTATTATTCAATTTAATAATTTATTAGATGATTAAATGATTTATTAGGAAATTAATATAATTACTAGGCAATTAAATCATTTACTAGACATTTATCAGCTTTATTATTCAATTAACTAATTTATTAGATGATTAAATGATTTATTAGGCAATTAAATGATTTACTAGGGTCGCTTACCCCTTTGCCTCAGTCGCCCCCCGCGCGGGCGACCAGGGCGAAACCCTAGCGCCGCTGCACCCCCACCCCCTCCCCTCCGTCCACCGCCTCACCGCTACCGGAGACGAGCCGCCGGAACCTCGTGCGTGCTCCCAAGGAAGGCGGCGGCGAGGCTTTCGCCTGGAGGGGTGCGGGTGACCTGCGCGGCGAGGGAGCTCGGCAGCCATGGCGGCGGCATCGCGGTGGGGGCGTGACGGTGACACGGCGGGGCCGCGGATGAGGAGCCCGGGAGGTGGAAGGGGTTGGCGTGGGGCGGTGGCGTCCTTTGACTGTGGTGGTGGCGGGATCTAGTGACGCGGCGACGCCGCCGGTTCGCCTCGGAGATGCGCGTGCGGCGGCGGCAACGTGCGGCAGCG
The DNA here is from genome assembly GCF_016808335.1 of Panicum virgatum. Taxonomy (NCBI): domain Eukaryota; kingdom Viridiplantae; phylum Streptophyta; class Magnoliopsida; order Poales; family Poaceae; genus Panicum; species Panicum virgatum. The sequence continues at coordinate 33,107,469 of NC_053143.1, read as the reverse complement.
CGGCGGACGCCGGTGGGGGTGGTGGGGGGCTGGTGCGGTGCTGCAACACTGTGCCCCCCTCTCTTCCCTTGTCTTCGGCGGTGGCGGAGACGACAGGACATGGGGCGCCCGATCTGCTGCCCAAGTGGGCTGATATGGTGCCCCCGAGCCTCGATCTACGCATTCCAGTCGTACTGTGGTGGCGACGTGGCGTACGACGGGTCTCTGGCGGATGGTTTGGCTCCCCCATGGTGGTGGGGCCAGGGCAACTAGGTGGTGCTCTGAGGGACCATAGTGGTGCTGCGGCGCATGCCGGGTCGCTCTTCCGGTGGTGCCTGTCACAGGTATCGACCGCCGGTTCGTTGTTGCTGGGCGGGCCATTTTGTGCTGTAGGCTGGGGTGCCTTCTGGGCGAAAGCCATGGTGACGACGCCCTCAGGCATCGTACTCCCCGTTGGGGGTGCCAGGCGGAGCTGCTCAACCTGTTGCATGAGAGGTTTCTGGGTGAAAATCATGTCCACTTGTGGACGAGCATCGGCGGCGTCTTTGGCGTCGCATCCTTCTTGAAGGCGTCGCTTCGAGACCGGGTCTGGGCTTGCGGCGGTGCGTCGCCTTTGGTGGTCGCCATTGGTGGGGGAAGGTGGCCTTGGGTGGAAGTGGTCCGGGGGTGATGGTGATTCATTCGTGGCTGTGTTGGGAGGTGCTGAGGGCTCATGGTTGTTGTTGGGCTGTGGGTCGGTGTCTATGGTGCGGTGGTGATCTCGGTGGCGACAAGTTTATCTTTGAGCTACGGCAGCTTAGCAAATCATGGCGAAGCAGTGTCCAGTGGTGGTGCGTCGCTTCAAGGTGGTTGCTTCTGTGTTGCGAGGAGGTGGATGTGGCGATGCCCCCACGAGTTTGAGGTGTTTGAGGTGTCTTGAGGGTCAAGATTTGGCTTTGCTTAGCTGTGGTGGCCGGGAGATCGACGACTATGGGCGTGTGGCTCAGAGTTGGCAGCACTATGGTGGAGGAGCTGTGGGTCTCTACTCGAGCTTGCAGCGAGCTGCGTTAGTTTTGGCGTTGTCACACCCCAAAATTTCAATTTTGGGATGTGAATAAAAATTTGAATATAATTACCCTTCTTCTGAATATTTCGAGAATTTTCTAGATTTTTCTAACAATTATTCTCATTTTCTATAGAGATAAATCTATTTAATGGAAAGTTCTACAATTTTTTTCTTTTCATGAGACTCAAGTATTTTATTTGGACTCATGGTGTTCCAAACTATCTCCAGAACTTTTTCTTGGAATTTTTAGGATATATTTTTTGTGGATTAAAATATTTATCTAGACTTTTCTAGATTTATTTTAAGCCTGAAAATATATTCGGAGTGACTGAAATCCCTTCTCTTTTCTTCCCGGTCTGGATTCAACTTGTTTTGCCCCCATCGAGTTCCTGTTCTCTAATCTTTCACCTCGATCAAATCATGCTCGAAACAGTCTTATCTCGATTTTGGCGTTTTTCGACGATATTTCACTATCATCACCGTCTGTTCTGACGACCAGTACAATCGCTCTAAAATACTTGTTCCACCTTGATCCCCCTCAGCCACTATAGCCTGCTGAGGCCGAGCGCCACCGGCTATTGGCTGTCCGATTTGCCGACTCCTCCGTCCACTTGCCAATCCACGACTTCCCCGAGCGCCACCGCGACGTGCCGCAGCCCCGCCACTGGTCGCCGCCCTCGTTTCGTCGCTGAGAAGCTCCATTCTAATGAAGGCTAAAATGATGGCTGCTTTGTTCTAACGTGGGGGAGCACCTTCACGTGTTTCCCTTGCTCTCTTCCATTTCCCTTGATCTCATCTCCTGATTTCCTCTCTCTCACGCGCCTGTACAAAACATGTGTCCAGAAACCCCCTGCGTGACCCTTGCTCTCACCATTGATTTGCCCCGTGGCACACCCTAGACCGCACGCCACATGTTTCCCTTCCATGAGCCGCTCCCCCTGCACGCCGCCTCTTCGCACGCCAATCCCTAGCTGCAGCTGCGCGACCTTGTTTCTCTCGCACACCGCCACCGGCCTTTGGCTTGGGTGCTACGCGCGACGCACCTGGCCCCGCGTGTCGTGCCTTGCAGCTGCGCCCTGCTTGCCTCGGACCGTGCCATGCCCCAGCCCCGTGAAGACCTACGCGCACCTGCCCCTGTTATCCCTCATCTCACACAGCGCCGCCGGCCCTAGGCATCCCTCCGTCGTCCCTGCTCGCGAGCCTGCCTCCCTGCGTCGCATGCGCCGCCAGGATCTCTGCCGGCAGACCGCCAACGCCAGGGAGCCAGCCATCGTTACTGCGCCTCCTGCTCGCCTCATCACACGTTCCCATGACAACCAAAACGCCACCAAGAAGACCAGCCACGAACAGACGTCGCCGACCAGAATCAGAACCGCCACCTACTCCTCCGGCCAAGATTCCGGCAACCACGGTGCATCTTCGTCATGGGTAAGCAGCAAAACGGAACGCCCTCCGCCTCCTCTCCGTTTTTTTTGCCTCTCACTGGCGTTTCCCTTCCATCAGAACTCCAGCGAACAGGAAGGGCCAGCATCTCCGTCTGCCATGCCTGTCTTCAAGCTTTTGCGTGGAGGCCCGTAGAGACAAGGTAATTAGTATTGTATTCTTAGTGTCTTGGTGATTTCTTTAACCCTCTCTGAAGATTAAATCCCAGCAGATCAGCCCAAGCCATGTCCTTTCTACTCTGATCTCTTACGCGAGCAGTGTTTGCTGAGTCTTGCAAATCTTTCCAGCTAGCCCTTATCATGTATCTATGTTTTATCACGTTCAAGTTCCAGCAACACTGTTTAGCCCTTTTATCGACCGTTTTAGTTTCTTTTAGCTCAGCTTTTGTTGTGTTCTCACGATCATAGCTTCGAGCCCTATCCTTTAGTGCGTTCCTGTAATGCTTTTCTTTTGTTTAGTGCTTTGTTCTTAGTTGTTCTTGCTTGTTTCTTGTATGTTTGTGCCGATGTTTGTCGCGAGTAGAAAGGAATGCAGTTCGAGAGCTATGAAGATGAAGAGTTGCAAGAACAAGAGCTGAAGACTCTGAACAGTTATTATCTGGATCTAAGGCGAGTATATTCTTTGATCATGCTTTGTCCTAATAACATATATTTTAAGCTTGCATGCATTAATTTTGATGGGTACCTATTATCCTTTTTATTATCCATGTCCTTGAATAGCCGGGTTCTTTTATAAAATCTTTTGGGTAGTTTACTTAGTTGCTGAACAATGGTTATAGATGGTTTACAATAATGATAGTTAAGACATGAGACTTTAATGAATATCTTTTGGAACAATATGATGAATTTGTGAACTTGATTAAAATCAACCATGGAGCGACCACCCGAGAAAACAGCGCAACCACAAGAACTACATGGCTCTGATCTTAGCTGATTAAATAGATGTCTCTAACTTGTTAGTAGCTTACCGAAAGGCGCAAGAGGGGGGACAGGTTTAAGAGGGGTACTCGGCCTGCCAAAGGGGTTGGTACGCCTATGGGGTACACTCGCTTTGAGGGAGGGTGCACTACCCTAGCGGCTGAAACCTTAGTGGGCTACTACTGGTTTGGGAGTCTTTGTAAAGACCTCATAGCGTCCTTATGCAATCACACCTAAGGAAGTGTGGTATTGTGCCTAGCTACTTGGTCTTTATGCAAAAAAAACCCCTGATCTTTTCCAAAATTCAACCCACCATCCGCTGCTATTCAAAATATTTACGTTTTAACCCTGTTTTCTTTCTGTTTAGCCCAGTTTAATGTTTTCTCTCGCAAACAAACCCTTGCAACATGGTATTTAGCATATCTTTACCGTTTTAGCTCCGTTTTTAGCGTTTTTGGTACCATTACGTTCGTTACAACGTGTAGAATTAGTTTTTAAGTGTTTTACCTCTGTTTTACCATGAATGGTGTACTGTTTTAATTCATTTCTATTGTTTGCTTGTATGTACTTGTTTTGTGGCGTGTTCGTGACGTATAGACAAGGAGCTGTTCGAGAACTTTCAAGAGTAAGATTTTGAAGACTTTGACCAGCAGCAAGAGACCGAGCAAGACAAGTATATTTTTTGATCACTCTTGGTCCCAATAACACTTATTTAGGCTTGCATGCATTAATATTGATGGGGACTACCTATTTACCTTTATTGCCTATCCTTGTCCTTGACTAGCCGGGTTTTTGTTATAAAAGTCTTTTGGGTAGTATGCTTAGCCACTAAACAATGGTTATGGGTGGGTTTGCTACAATACTTTTGAGACATGAGACTTCTTTATACACAATCTTTGGAACAATATCATATATGTGAACTTGATTAAAATCAACCATGGAGCGACCACCCGGGAAAACAGCGCAACCACAAGAACTACATGGCTCTGGTCTTGGCTGATTAATTAGATTTCTCTAGCTTGTTAGTAGCTGACCGAAAGGCGCAAGCGGGGACTAGGTTTAAGAGTGGTACCCGGCCTGTCAAAGGGGTTGGTACGCCTATGGGGTACGCTCGCTTTGGGGGAGGGTGCACTCGCCTAGCGGCTGAAACCTCAGTGGGCTACTACTGGTTAGGGAGTCTTTGTAAAGGCCTCATAGTGAATCCCTGCCACTCACCAAAGGAAGTGTTTAAGGGCCTTGCAAACCCGGGCACAAAGGGAGACACGACTTGTGGGTAAAGTGTGCAACCTCTGCAGAGTGAAAACTAATATATCAGCCATGCTCACGGTCAAGAGCGGCTCGGACCCTCACATGTTCAACTTAATGGAAATCAGTGTATTTAATTCAGTTGTTTATTTATTCCAAGTTACTCGTTTACTTCAGTTTTACTACTTCTTTTATAAATGTGGGTTTGGTTCATACATGCTTAGTAATTAGTTGCTAATGACTCACTTAAAATGCTTAATGCTTTGCTCATCCAGCCTTTACTCCTTTGTCATAAGCCTTGCATGTCATTTACTTTTCCAATATACTTGTTGAGTACGACATGTGCTCACCCTTGCTATTACCACATCATCCAGAGCAAGATCAGTTGAGGAGTTTCCAGAGGATATTCAGGACTTCTAGGCATATGTTTCCCCCAGTCAGCTACCTGTGGAGTTCTGGAGTATCCGCTGCTAGAATAAACGCGAACTGAAATGCTTATTTATTTATATTAATGACTTTCGGCTTGGTTCGTAATAAATTTAACTTCGGTACTTTATGACATTGCTATTGTTATTCTCTATAATCGTCATATGTGTGTAATTTGATCCTGGCGCATATATGAATATTTGCTCGGTTTTATTCCTTCAAAACTAGGCGTGACAGGCGTGGAACAACGTTGCATGACGGCGCTTGCTTTGATAGATTCTTGTTGTTTCCTTTCCTATGTGTGGCATCATGTTGGGTTTTCACTCGGTTTTCTATAATTAACTGAGCATTGTATGGTTTGGCCTCGTTTCCCTTAATATGAGGCATCTTCTTCTTATATGACATGGCAGTGCTCTTGCCTTTAATTTCAAAAAAAATGATTTACTAGGAAATTAACAGATTTATTAGAGAACTATTAATAGAAAGGAGAAAAGAAAAGGGGGCCTTTGATACCGGTTGATCTATTCACCCGGTACCAAAGGCCCCTTTAGGAAAAAAAGAGTTGCATGGGCAGGAGTCGAACCCTGGCCGCGGCATACAAAGTCTGTTGGGTTACCATTGAGCTACTCAGTGATTTCGAAATGACAGACGGCAAAAACCCTAAAGAGTACACCTTTCATAGCCTTAGACACCGGTTGGTGGCCCTCAACCGGGACCAAAGGGGCTTTTCATTTCCCGCCCGTTGAGGCTCTAAGGTACCGGGTGTAATCACAACCGGTACCTTTGCGGTGCTTAGGGTACCGGTTTGGTTTACAACCGGTGCCTTAGGCCTTCTTAGGTATCGGGTGATGTTTTCACCCGGTACCAAAGGTGCAGGGTATATAGCCATGTTCTTCCTCCCACTCTTCTTCCTCCAGTGCTCGATCGTCGACCTCCGCCGACCCCTCCGCGCCCAATCTTCCGCCGCCCCCTCCGCGCCCGGTCGTCCACCGCCTCGATGCTGCCGCCAATCGTCCTCCACCGCGCCGCCACCAGCCGGTGGCGCCTCGACGCCCCCGCCTTCGACGCTGGCCACCTCAACGACCCCGGGCCACCGCCATCTCCGCCTCCATGCCGCGCCGACCTCGAGCGCCCCGGCGGCCTACGATGACCCCGCTCGGCCGATCCTCGGTGCGCCACCACCCTTCCCCTGCGCCACTGTCTGCCTCGACACCGTCTCCCCCTTCTCTGCACCGCCGGGCCACCACCTCAGCTTCGTCGATGCCGCTGCCCCTCGCCTGTGCTCCAACTCCGCCTCGACCCAGCCCGCCTCGACGCCGACGCCACCGTGGGCTCTCCCTGATGTGCAGGTGGCCCCCGGCGCGCCCTTTTTCATATTATATTACTAAGTAATTCTATTTTTGTTTATTTATAAAGATAGTGTTTATTTATTAGATATAGTTGATATAGTGTTTATTAGATATAGTATTTATAGAGATAGTGTTTATTTATTTATTAACTAGAATTAAGATATAGTAATTATAGTTATAGTGTTTGTATTATTAGATAACTAGAATTTAATTATAGAGATATTAGGGTTTCAGTTAAGAATGGATCCCTACGATGAGGAGGCCACCACAAGGTACATGTTGGATGCTATAAACAAAGATACTAGGGCCAACGCCGTTGAACAATTCGGCGTCAAAGAGGCCCGCACAGCCGATTCGTTCCTGATTATGTCCGGAGATGGAAGTGACGGGGATGATGACTTTACCCCGACACCCGCTCAGCAGCCCATTTTAGTACGTATCTTAATTATGCATGGTGACTTAACTATATTAGATTTGCCATTAACATATCTTTTGTTATATTTAGTCATGCTCTGGATCGGGGTTGACCCAGTCGAAAGGGAGACACCGTCCGACCAAAAAACTTGAGGGAAGACAGGTCGTCATAGAAGTGGATGCAGAGGGCTGCCCATGTGCTCCAGAGGCTGCTAGCACCAAATTTGTGACACAATGTGGGGTGTTGTTTGGGCGAGAATTCCGATCACCACAAGACTATGGAAATCGAGCAATACAGAAGAACAACAACACGCTGTGCCTCCACACCAGAAGGAAATGCTATGGAGAGAACTGAAGGATATGTTCACATTTCCTGAAGGAGTAAATGAAGAACTTGTGAAGCAATGTGCCTGCTTGAAGAAGATGGCCCTTGAATTTGCGACATTCAAGAAACAGTTGTTCTCCAATTACATCAAGAAGGATAAGGAACCAAACTGGAACGATCTTCCTCAAGTTAAACCTTACTAGGAGGAGTTCAAACAATATAATCTATCTGAGGAAGCACAAGTAAAATCTGACCATGCCAAAAAGAATACGGGAAACAAAAAGTACAGCCACCACCTTGGGGCAGGTGGGTATAAGAAGACAGTAAAGAAATGGCAGAAGACGGAGCAAGACCTTATGGATAGAGGCATCCGGCCGACGACTTGGGACTGGCCGGATAGATCGAAGTGGTGGTTATTTGCTAATGGTGTGACACTGAATGAAACGGATGGAACTTTGGTCGTGCCTGGGAATATGCAAGAAGTGGCCCGCGATCTGGTCACAGCAATAGATGAGGCAAAATAAGGAACATTCCAGCCTCAAAGTGAGAATGATGAGCTGACCAGCGCGTTAAAGAATCCCGAACACCCTAGACGAGCCCGCGGCATCGGCGTGGTCCCATGGAAAGTTGCTTGGGACGGGTATAGCTCATATAAGACTCATCGAAGGAGCAAGGCCGAACAGGACGAGAAAATCCATGCAATACAAGAAGAGATGAATAAAAAACTTACGTCACTGGAATCTCAGATGGACGCAAGGGTCAATGAGGCAGTGCAGCGAGCTCTGCGCCAAAGGGCCATTACTGGGCCGTAGGCGCATGATGTTGTGATAAGACTGGCCTCTCAGCAACGCAGCAGTTGTGCATCCACAGCGGCGCCCAATGTACAAGTTGAGCAACCTCGGATTGAGGCACCACTAGTGGAGCGGCAGAGGTATCCAGTAGATGATATCACAATTACAACAACATGCAAGCTCCATGTGCGAGTAAAGAATATATCCGTTCATGTAGCACATGGGTCTGCCCTACCCGTGAATCCTGCTACTACAATTCATGGAATGCCGATACCCCCTGGATATGCCTCCATCACAGTCGAGCAGATAGTTGAACCAACCCATATTAATGAGAATCTCGAGCTCGATTTCGTTGGAGGTGATGGAGAGAAGATGTTGGGAGACGCAATCCATGGGATTGTTCTATGGCGCAAGGCCGACATCAAACTGATTGTGAACAACGCGGCTCCCGTGGATCCCCCTCCCTCAGCACCATCTCTGCCCAACTATGGTAATGCTGATTGCGATCCCACTCCCTCAGCACCGTCTATGCCTGAGCAGAGGCCCGATAGTACTCCAACTCCTCCAGCACCGGAAAAAGGAAACAAAAATGCATCATCCCTTCCACTGGCTGGACCCACAAACAAGAAGCAGAAAAGGGTCAAAAAGAAGATAGGCCCTAAGAAGAAATTATCTTATGAGCTGACCCAAGAGGAGCTTGATGAGGAAGTGGATCGCCAGGTGAAAGACCATTTCAAACCTAAAGTCCTAGAGAAGAGGGTACCGGTAGATCCATAAATAGCAGCCAAGGTCTACTCAGGCTTGAACAACCCACCCGGACCGACAAAACTACCCTCGGACTTTGATTGCACGCTGATAAAGGCACACCAGCAGAGCAATAAGAAATGTGAAAAGACAGTTCCTCAGCTAGGCTCAGTACAGAAGGAAGTTGAGCCCGTCGTGGTGCGGAGGTAGCCAAATGAACAAGAGGCAGAATTTCTTCGCAAAACAGGATTCACGCTTGAACAGGCAGCGGGGACAGCTGATATCCCAATTGCTAAAGTTGTTGCTCATCCATTCAAGCTTGGGAAACCTCTTGTCACTAAGGAGGAGGAGGATATCAACCTAGGCACATAGATGCTCAATTTACATAAATGGTACATGCGCATGTCGAATGATGAAATGGATATGTTTGGAGTTAAGTATCACGACCACAATTTCTATCCTGGGGAGGATGACTTCTCGGTCTACTTCGAACTTCTACATCACATATATCAGCGACAAGCCCTAGACATCTCTATCATCACCATTTGGGTTCTGTAAGTATCAAAAACATTTAGATTTTCATCAATGTAAATAACTTTGTGCACTTCATAATTTGTATTTTATCATTCAGTATGGAGCTTCAAAGATACCGGAAAGAAGGATGGCAACATCAGGTGGGCTTCATGATGCCGTTGATAATCAACCAGAAAACTCTTAACAAAAACTACAAGGAGACGTGTCAAAACATGTACCATTCCCTGATGCGCCAACATTACAAATCTTATATAATGATACCCTACAACTATGGGTAAGTCTTGGTCGAATCATACCTCTTTTATATTCCTAAATAAATGCTAAGTCTAATATGGATGTATATATGGTTGTGTATCTATATCTGCAGTTATCATTGGGTTTTGCTCGTAATTTGTATGGAGAGCGGCAATCTTGTAGTGTTTGACTCCATGAGGTGCCCACATGCTGCAATCCAACACTTCATAGACCCATTGAACAGGTAAGTACAATATGCACAATCAAATCCTTTTCATTTTTACATCAATTATTCAACATCAAAGTTAATTTCTTGCGCAGGGTGTGGAAACAATTTGTAAAGAAGAACAAAGGAGTCGGCCAAGGGAAGTTGCAATTGGAAGTTAGAATGAATTTTTCGGTATGTTGGGTCGCGACCATTTCTCTAAGTAATATCAATTGTTCTCCATAGGCGTACACAAATATAGAATAATTAATTTATTTCTTTTACAGTATGCGAGACAGCAACAAGGAATTGATTGGTGTGGGTACTATGTATGCGACTACATACATGGTCTAGTAAAATGCGAGAAAGATACTACGGAGGATTGCAGAGTATGTCCATACCATTCTCAACTACGTTCGACTAATTATACTAACATGGTGAATTAATATATCAATCTTTCCAAAATTAATAGATATCACAAGTCTACAACGCTGCTTTCGATATTTATCGGATTAACGCCGTGTGTGAGCAGCTTGCAAGATTCATTGTGAAGAAGATCTTGGATCCTAGAGGCAAGTTCTACCACGACGGTCACATCAATAGTGTCCGGTTCAACATCTTGAGGGACTAGTACCTGCACTATAAATATGACTTGTATATTTGTAAATATTTCTAAACATGATGTCGTGTTGTTTGTATATTTGTATATATATTGTAATTTCTAACTAACTTAATTAAATGCTTGCCTTTGACTTTTAGTTAATTTCAAATCTTCTTTGAACTCAAATACGACCAAAGAATGTATAGTACTGTATAGCTCTCGATCGTGTACACATAGCAATTGTGAAATAATAAATAGAAATAAACAAAATAAATAAAATGGGATTCTGGAAAAATGGGTAAAACTTATTGGTACTGGTTGGAAAATCAAACTGGTACCAAAGGGGCTGCCCGCTTGCGTCAGCGTGGTAGCCTCTGTTGTATCGATTGGACTTTCCAACCAGTACCAAAGGTTGCCTAAGGCACTGGTTCAAAAACCCGGTGTCCTAGACCCACCCCAATGGTCCCAGTTTCGGGGTACCGGTTGGAGAACCGGTGCCTAAGGCCCTTTCCAACCGGTGTCCATGGTCTGTTTTCTAGTAGTGTCGCGTCATTTTGAAACAATTTCAAATAGCATGTTAAGAAATGTCTTTCAACACTATTGACGCTTTAAGCGTGTTTAATATCATGACAATTTGACATGTTCTCGAAAATGTTCCATGGAACATATTTATAAGCCGACATAGAGACGCTTTGAAGTGGTGTTACTACTACAAAGTATCTAAGAGCAACTCCAAAAGAATATGTATACTACCCCTAATATCTTTTGTTTGGGGAGAAAAATAGAAAAAAAAAGCACTCCAACCAATCCCCCAAACCTCCCCCAATCTATTCGGGGTGCCAAAAACAACCTGGCGACCATGTAAATCTTAGCACTCTGGTTCCTCCCCAATCCCACAAATCCCGCCCTCCTCTCTCTGTTTCCCGGTCGCGCGAGCAGCTGGACCCTTCCGGCGCGCGCGGCGGTGGGGCGAGGGGTGGTGCCAGCATGTCAAAGGGACGCCGCCAGGGACGGCAGCGCCGATGGGTCGAGGGGTGCCGGTGGGGCTTCCGGCGGCCGCCGGCAGGTCGAGGGGTGGCAGCAGCGGCGTTGGACGATGGACGCCATCGACCGTCGGGGCACCATCGTGCTTGCCAACACCTTCTTGATGGCCGTCGTGCAGGCCATGTCGATGGGTGTCAGCTACGGGGCGTCCTTGGCCGCGTGCTTTGTCACCAGCATCGTCAGCATCGGGTTCGGGCTCGCCGGCTTACCGCTGTGGCTTGGCTGGCACGTCATGTTCGCCCTCGGCGTCCCACCGCCGTTGGTCCTCGCCACCAGCGTCGTCACCAATGTCCTCATGCTCTACGGCCTGCGGGTGTTCAAGGCGGCGGGCATCTCATCGAACTGCACCTTCCTGGCCGCCACCGTCGCCATCGGGTCAGTCAGGACCACTACTGGAAAAACGCACATTCGTCCACTGCCGTTAGTACCGGTCACAGCTTTGTCCGGTACTAACGTGCAAATTTAGTACCGGGCCAAAGGAACAGTGGCCCTAGGAGCCAATTAGTACCGGCTGTTGGCTCCAGCCGGTACTAAATCCGCCACCGACAGGCTCTGACATCCGCCACCGACAGGCTAGTGACAGTTTTGTACCGGCTGGAGCCACCAGCCGGTACTAATTGGCTCCTAGGGCCACTGTTCCTTTGGCCCGGTACTAAATTTGCACGTTAGTACCGGACAAAGCCGTGACCGGTACTAACGGCAGTGGACGAATGTGCGTTTTTCCAGTAGTGGGTAGTGACAGTTTTGTACCGGCTGGAGCCACCAGCCGGTACTAAACTGCCGCGAGGAAATTTAGTACCGGCTGGTGGCTCCAGCCGGTACTAAATGTGGCGCGTTAGTACCGGCTGGAGCCACCAGCCGGTACTAATGCGCCCACTATAAATTGGCACCCTTCTTCCTCCTCGAGCCCGAGCCGCCATTTCACCAGAGAAGCTCGAGCTCGGGGTTGTTCTTCCACTTAGAGAGTTGCCGCCATTTGTTCTAGTTTCAGTGAGTGTTCTAGTCATCCAAGTGCGCCAAAGGTTTGCAACTTCATCCTCTCTTCATTGATAGTCTTTATTCTTTGTTTTATGCTCCATAGTTAGAGAAATTTATGACTTTTAGAAATAGTGAGGATGAGCATGATTTCTTTGATTTATACAATGATTTGAGATATATGGAACCAATGACTTGAATGTGGGAGTAGGTTTATTGGCTAGGTTGAATATAAAAAATTTATAGACAAATTTCAATCATTGTCTATATATTAGAAATAACCGTAGCACATTTTTTATTTTTAGATTCAGATGAGCATGTGGATAGTAGAAATTTTTAGAATGAGTGTAGACAAAACATGTGATTGTAGTAGATATCACCATAATGTGGATAGTTAATTTTTTTATAATGAACTAATGAAAGAATTATAATATATTTTTTTATTATGAATTGATTATTTTGACACTCTAGTGATGTATTTATTCAGGCTCACATTGAAACTATCTAGAAGCTAAAAAATCTTTATTTCGAAACAAGTATACGTCGTTAATCTCCATCCAATAGTGATGACACTACCTTTCGGAGAAACACTATGCGCTATATGGACGTCGCGAATCGGTTGGTCGCATCACCAGCACTTCCGATTGATACGAAGACAGCATTTGACGCAGTCAGCGTGGCCGTTGTTGC